>NC_080064.1:155640625-156263625 GCF_949987535.1 Balaenoptera acutorostrata | reverse complement strand
GGAGGTACCACAATTTGTTTATCCATTCAACTGCTGATAGACATTTAGGTTGTTTACAGTCTTGGATTATTACAAATAAAATTGCTGTGAACATTTGTATATGTCTTTGTGTGAACTTGGGTTTTCATTTCTCTTGGGCAAATGCCTAATAGTTGAAGGACTGGTGTATGTTTAACTTTTTAAGAAACTAAAGAACTCTTTTCCCAAGAGGCTGTACTATTTGACGCTCCCACCAGCAGTGTGCGCAAGTTCTAATTGCTCCACATCATCACCAGCACTTCACACTGTCTATTTTTAATATTTTAATGGTTCTATTGGGTATGAAGTGGTGGTTCATTGTGGTTTTAATTTGTATTTCCCTGACCACTATAGATGTTGGCAATCTCTTAATGTGCTTATTGGATATTTCTTCTTTTGTTAAGTGTTTGTCTTTTGTCAGTTTTAAAATTGGGTTGTTTTTTTTATTATTGAGTTGTAAAACTTCATTATAAGTTCTGGACATGAGTCTGTGTCAGATATATAAGTTGCGAATATTCTCTCCCAGTCTGTGACTTGCCTTTTCATTTTTAAAGATAATTATTTTGAATTCTTTGTCAGACAGTTTGTAGATGTCCGTTTATTTAGGGCCGGTTACTGCAGCTCTTTTTTGTTCCTTTTGTGGTGTCATGTTTTCCTGATTCCTCTTGATCCTTGTAACTTGTGTTAGTGTCTACACGTTTGAAGAAGCAGTCACCTCTTCCAGTCTTTACTGATTGCCTTCAGCAGGAAAAGCCCTTCACTACTCAGCCCAGCAAGAGATTCTGGGTAGGCCAGTTAGTGAGGACCACAGCTGGTAGGATAAGCCTGCTCTTGGGGTCCCTGAGTGCCAGGGCAGGACACACAGTTAAGGAAGTAAACACCACATTTATGCCATCCTTGTTTGTATCTCAAGAACAATAGTTGTAAGTTCCCTTGGTCCTCTTTTGGTAGACGATGGAGTCTGAATAAACAATAACATAAAGCCAGCTCAAGTTCCTGAGCAGAACTTCTCAGACTCTGAAATCTCAAGGGGTCCTCTTTGCTCATCTCTTTATTCTCTCTCTCTCTCTAGTCTGCAGCATACATGCTTTTTGGCAGTCCCTCCAGCTTCATTGTCATGTATCCCAAGGACACATTCATACACCCACAAACACGCAGATACCCTCAAACCACGAGGCTCCATATCAGACACTTGAGAACCTTGGACTAGAAATTGGTGGAGACAAAGAAGACCTAGAAGTGGTTAATCTCCCTATCCCTAGGGAGTGTGTGATTACTGATGGAGACAAAGGTCATTAGGAAGGGGACAGGAGAAACTTTATAAACCAGTAAGGAGAAACATATCTGTCAGCACACACAGGAATAATACTAGGGAAATGGGGGGTCTGTAATAGAAGAAGAGCATCTGGGAACTGGAAGTTTCCCACGAAGTTGTATAGCCTGACTCCTGTTGAGATGCAGGAGATCACCCCAGCTCCCAGTCCTTCCTTGACAAACACCTTGACTTTGTGAGATGAAGCTTGAGGATGGGGAGGAGGTGCTAATTACAGCCTATATTAATGAGGTTTTGTATGACAGTAACACAACTCATACTATCAGGCGAAAGGGGAATATTTTGACTCATGTAACTGAAAAGTCTAGAGGATATGTCTGGTTAGACAAGGCTGGGTTCAGGATGTCCACAATGTCATCAGGGCTTTGTCTATCCCAGGTGCTCTCCTTATGGTGAGCATGGTGGCCACTGATAGTCAAAGGCTCACATCCTACCAGATTAGTAACTCAGGAAGAATAAAGCTTCTTCCCTGATAGTTTTGGCAGAAAAGTCCTATGGAAGGATCTGATTGTCTGGGTTTGGGTCACATGACCATCCCTGATTCAATTACTTTGGCCAAGGGCATGAAGTATTGTGATTGGGCCAGGACAGGTTCTTGTGCACGTCCCTGAAGAAAAGCAGTGACAGTCCCATCCAAACCACTTGGAATGGATTCCCCACAAAAAAGAGAGTTCTTTTACCGGAAGAAGTAGGGAGGTCGGTTCTGGACAGGTAACGCAATAGAAGCCCACTACACAGTCCAAATCTTAACTCCATGTGTGATTAGATGAATTAAATTACTTAACCTTGGTGGAAAGACAGTCTCTTCAACAAATGTGCTGGGAAAACTGGACAGCTACATGAAAAAAAAAAAAAGAAAAGAAGGGAAATTAGATCAGTCCTTAACACCATACACAAAAGTAAGCTCAAAAGGGATTAAAGACTTAAATGTGAGACCAGACACTATAAAACTCCTAGAGGAAAACATAGACAGAACACTCTCTGACGTAAGTTGCAGCAATATCTTTTTCGATCTATCTCCCAGAGTAATGGAAACAAAAACAAAAATAAACAAATGAGACCTAATTAAACTCAAAAGCTTTTGCACAGCAAAGGAAACCATAAACAAAATGAAAAGACAACACACAGATTGGGAGAAAATATTTGCAAATGATGTGACCAACAAGGGATTAGTCTCTAAAATTTACAAATGCTTATGCGGCTTAATATCATCAAAACAAACAACTCAATCAAAAAATGGGCAGAAGACCTAAAAAGACATTTCTCCAAAGAAGACATACAGATGGCCAAGAGGCACATGAAAAGATGTTCAACATCACTAATTATTAGAAAAATGTAAATCAAAACTACAGTGAGATATTACCTCACACCAGTCAAAATGGTTATCATCAAAAATCCACAGACAATAAATGCTGGAGAGGAGGGAACCCTCCCACACTGTTGGTAGGAAGGTAAATTGGTACAGCCACCATGGAGAACAGTATGGAGGTTCCTTAAAAAACTAAAAATAGAGCTACCATATGACCCTGCAATCCGACTCCTGGGCATATATCAGGAGAAAAACGTGGTCCGAAAGGATACATGCACCCCAATGTTCATAGCAGCACTGTTTATAATAGCCAAGACATGGAAGAAACCTAAATGTCCATCGACAGAGGAATGGATAAAGAAGATGTGGTACATATATATAATGGGATATACTCAGCTATTAAAAAGAATGAAATAATACCATTTGCAGCAACATGGATGGACGTAGAGATTGTCATACTGAGTGAAGTAAGTCAGACAGAGAAGGAGAAATGTCGTATGATATTGCTTATATGGGGAATCTAAAAAGAAATGATACAAATGAAATTATTTACAAAACAGAAACGGACTCACAGACTTAGAGAATGAACTTATGGTTACCAGGGGGGAAGGATGGGGGGAAGGGATAGTTAGGGTGTTTGCGATCGACATGTACACACTGCTATATTTAAAATGGATAACTAACAAGGGCCTACTATATAGCACAGGGAACTCTGCTCAATGTTATGTGGCAGCCTGGATGGGAGGGGACTTTGGGGGCGAAGGATACATGTATATGTATGGCTGAGTCACTGTGCTGTGCACCTGAAACTATCACAACTTTGTTAACGGCTATACTCCAGTATAAAATAAGAAGTTAAAAAAAATTACTTAACTTAATTATGCATCTATTTCTGAAAGGGGAATAAATTCTTGGTGGATGTAGGAGTTTCACATGGGTAACATGGAGGCCTATGGTCAAGAGTGCACTTTGAGATGTAAGGGAGTGTGTATTCTCCCCAGCTGTCACCCATGGCACAGACATCCTCTTTATGGGAAGCCTCAGAGACTCCATTCCCAGAGCCTCTTTATCTTGGTAACCAACTGAGGTAACAGAGAACTGTCCTTGGGAAGACAAAGGCACAAAGATGGCCAGAAAGAGCAGACAGTAAGGATTCCAGTCCCTCCCCTCCCCTCCCCCAAACTGGGCTCCCAGGTTGGACCCCAGAACACAGGACAGGCCTCAGGTAGGTGGGCCCTGGGGACACACACCATGTGGCCTTCTTTCCCCCACCCACCTCCCCTCAGCACAAGCAGCAAATAAGATTACAGAAGCCATGGAAGGCAGCATTCGGAAATTTAAAAGATAAACGTGCACCGGGTAATTGAATAGCATTCTGCTGAGAAATGAGCTCTCAGAGCTGATAATCAAGACTATGCTTCACCGGAGGGGCTCTACCTGCCTCGCTATGCAAACGCAGCAGCTCTAACCCTGGGGAGGGCTCCGCGGGGCAGGCAGCCCTTGGCTTTAGGTGAGGATGAAGCCCTGAGTGCCCAGCGGTAGGCAGGGAGTTCCTTGTCCTCAGGACAAGCAGGGGATAGATGGTGGGGGTGAAATCCGAAATTGCTGAGGGGCCTATCAGTGCTGAGATTCTGATTCTACTGTCATGATTTTTCAGACCCAACCAGTACCTGGCTGAAAACTGAGGGATAAAAACACAAAGAAATAATAAAAATGCAAATAGTTTATACAGTACTTAGTATGCACCATGCATCATTTTAAAGTGCTTTCCAGGGACTTCCCTGGTGGTGCAGTGGTTAAGAATCCACCTGCCAATGCAGGGGACATGGGTTCGAGCCCTGGTCCAGGAAGATCCCACATGCCGCAGAGCAGCTAAGCCTGTGTGCCGCAACTACTGAGCCTACTCTCTAGAGCCCGTGAACTACAACTACTGCAGCCCACATGCCCTAGAGCCCGTGCTCCACAACAAGAGAAGCCACCGCAATGAGAAGCCCGCTCTCTGCGACTAGAGAAAGCCCATGTGCAGCAACGAAGACCCAACACAGCCAAAAAAAAAAAAAAAAAGAAGTGCTTTCCATATAGGACTAATTTGATCCTGGCAACAACCAACAACTGTAGGAGGTAAGTATTACTACTGGCCCGATTGTACCATTGAAGAGACTGAGGGACAGAGTTTAGGTTAATTTACCCAAGTTCACACAGCGAACAAAGAGAGCATGGGATTCAGACCCAGGTGACAGGAGAAAGAATATAAGATACTTACTGATAACACAATCCCTACTCATGTGAATTCGCCATCCTGTTGGGGAGAGCAGAGAGTCTGAGGATTTGAAAGGGTGGGGATGGACGAGACCAGGGGTTGAAGGGCTCTCTGGGCCTTTTTTGTCAATCCTCCTCTAAGGCCTAGCCTTTCTCCAGCCACCCTTGGAGGGGGCTGAGGATGGATGCTGTCCTCTGGGACCATTACTCACCGATGTGCTGGCAATCCTCCCCCCTCCAAACCCACCTCCCTCTCTCTTTTTTTCCCCTTTCTCTGGTTATCGTAATTATTGGGGAATTTACAGAATAATCTGTCACCAAGTCCTACAGAACAAATTGAATGTCAGGTTTATAAAACAACCTGATAAAGCAGATGGCGTTACCCACTGGTAAATCTCTTCCCCATTTCCTGCCCCACTCCCTCCCCACTTCAGTGTCTCGGAAGCTGACAGATTATCCATTTATAGGCAGATTAATCCTGAACAGTATAAACATGGGGAGAAAATTACACTTTCTTGTCTCTATAATTGATAAGAAGGACACATTAATCTATAAAGCCCAGAGGAAAGGCCCATCTGTCTGCCCAGGCAGACCTCTGGGAAGGAAGGACACCTGTCCATCTCTGTCTGTCTGTCTGCCTTTTTATCAGAAACCGCTTTCCTGGGGGTTTCTCACTCTCTCCCTGGCCCTGGCAGCTGAGCACTTGCAACCTTAGACTATACCCACCCCCATCCATGAGGCAGACAGGGTTCAAGGTCCAGCATTTCAGGGCTCCAGGCCAGGGGCAGAGGCTCTGCCACCAGCTTTCTCCTTCTTTCCAGAAGCTTTGACAATTGAGGGGGAGTCTGTCAGCCTCGCTCTGTGGTGATGCCATGTTTGCTTCAGGTGGCCACTCTCTGGTTGGCCCTTGAGGGATCCAAGAGGCATTTGTTCAATAAGATTTCGATTCAATTCCCTCCCTACTCTATACTATTACTTTAAAACTTTTTGCAAATTTACACATTTCTCTCCCCCTACCCCATTTCCTCCTCTTCCAGCACCTTCCTTGGTAGAGGCAGCTGTGAGGCATTAATTGTCTCCTTGAGTCCTGTCAGGAAATGTCACACCGGCCAGATCCTCTCTCTGCCGAGGGAGGGGGGTGGAGACAGGGGTTCTGCGGAGGCTCTGCTCCAGAAACAACTGTCCCCCTCCCAACTCAGAGACGGACAGCGGCATGGACAAACACCCTGCCCTCCCCCCCCACCCCATCTGAAGAATTTAGGGCAGGCTCCCTCTGTCACTGTGCCACCCCATGGCTTGAGCTGGAGATGGGGGGAGTGTGGCAGGTGGGGTGGATTTATCTAGAGTGGGGGAGAGGGTCCACGGGAAGTCCTGACAGATCCGCATTTGAACAGAACGACCCTGTTGGCCAGTAGGGCCTCAAATGAGAGAGGGAGGAGATAAAAAAAATGAGGATGGAGAGGGAGACAGGCAGAGGAGACAGCCAGAAAATACCAAGGGACCAGGAGAAAGGGAAAATGGAATAAAGATGGAATAAAGGAGAAGTAGAGAAGTCTAGGACAAGAAGTCATCATTTCTGCTTTCAGTATGGGTGGGCATCTCTTATGATCTGGGAGTCTCTGTTCCCTTACTCACTGCTTCCAAAGGTGCTGGCCTTCAGACAAGTGGGCACCTTCCTAGGGCACCCCCCAACTTTGTGTTAGGTGCTCCAGGTGCACAGAGTCCGAATGAATATCAGAGACCTTTCACCTGGGTATTGTGCTTCACAAAACACTTCACACTTGCCTGCTAGATTGCGGACCAGCTTTGGCTAGGCCTCTCCAAAGAGGTGGCCTGGGGGAGAGGGTGCCACGGACTGAATCGTGGTCACCCAGGGCCACTTCTCTTGGCTGGGAATTGGTGGATGCAGAAGAGGGTCTCCACAGGTGTTCCAGTCTTTGCCTTTAGACTTCAAGCTCTTTACACAAATGACACCCACTACTCCTGGAGAGAGTTCGAGGATGGCTATAACCAAGGTTTCCTAGAATATGTCGCTGGGAGCACTAATGGTGCTTGAACTATTTTGGGGGCTCTGCAGTTAAAAAAATTTGGAAGGTTCTGGGCTAGCAAAGTTAAAAAGTGTCAATTCCTCTGTTTTACTTTTGCTTTTTTTCTCTTCTCTACTCTGGATGATTTTTCTCCATTTCTTTCTGTTTTTTCCTCTTGCCCTCTATATTACAAAGCACTGATTGTGGGTTTGATGCATTCCCAGGGAAATTATAAGTACTAACTTATTTTAGTTTCATGCTTTCCTTTTTAACACAAATGATTAAGTTCTGCATATATATTTTTTCAATTGACAATTATTATTTTAAAAGAGAAACAAATTAGTGACTCTGACCCTAGGGTCCTGAAAGCTCGGAGGTAATATCATTCCATTTTCATTTACTAATTTTAATAAAAATCACTGCAACATAAATTGTAAAGTAATGATATGTAAATTATTTAGAGAAACCAACAAAGCACTTAATTTTTATCCCCTTAAATGTCGTAATTAATGCTGAATGAACATCTAAGGTTTGGAGAGTTAGTTTTAATAGGTGTAAGTTTGGGTGATAAAATGAAATTTTTTACTTATTCTGTTTCTAAGAGTCCCAAAGTGCCTCAACCAATTAACTTATTACTGTCTAAAGAGGTAGATTTTGTGCCTTTTTAGTAGGGAAAACTGTTTCCTCATTCTGGCACTGTATTTTCATAAAGTGACAAACCCAAATCGGTCCTCCACATACTGTCCAAAGATCATGGCTGTATTTTTTTTTTTTTTAATTGGCAAAGCCCCACATTAGACATCCTTAGAAGGTACGGGAAAAGGGGAGAATTCTACTCTTGTCCTTAAAAAGATAACAGTGTAAGAAAACATGTCCCTCCTAAAGATGTCATTAAGAACTTCACAAACAAAGCCAGCTGGTGAAGGAAAAAAAATAAAAATAAAAAGGTGAAGTGAAAGCACTGGAGAATGAAGAACTGGGTTTTGTATGTGTCACGTCTCATGTTTGCTTACAATATCCCCTTTGCCTAGACTGCCTCTCCCACACTCTGTATACCTGCTTAAGTCCATTCCTGGCATCTCCTTCCCTCCACTAACTTGGTAGAATTGATTCCTCCTCTTTTGGGCCTTCACTGTATGTGGTCCATACTTCTATTAACATTTTATTGAATTTTAATTTTATTCCATGTTGGCAGATTCAAGAGTCAAGAAGCTTAATAAACCCTAAATAGGTTAAACTCAAAGAAAACCACACCTAGACTCATCATAATAAAAATGGTGAAAATTAAAGCAAAGAAAAACCTTTGAAAGCATTTAGAGGAAAAACAACACTTTACATATAGGGGAACAAAAGTTCTAATGATTTGAGATTTCTCATTAGAAACCCTGAAGGTCAGAAGACAGTAGTACCTCATCTTTCAAGGGCTGAAGGAAAAGAATTGTCAACACAGAATTCTATATCCAGTAAAAATATACTTCAGGGATGAAGTCAAAATTAAGCTATTCTCAGATGAAGGAAAATAAAAGGGAATTTGTCACTAGATTACCTGTTCTGTGA
Source organism: Balaenoptera acutorostrata (assembly GCF_949987535.1). Classification (NCBI taxonomy): domain Eukaryota; kingdom Metazoa; phylum Chordata; class Mammalia; order Artiodactyla; family Balaenopteridae; genus Balaenoptera; species Balaenoptera acutorostrata. The sequence continues at coordinate 156,255,122 of NC_080064.1, read as the reverse complement.
GAAGTGTTAAAGAAAATTTATCAGGTTGCAGAAAAATGATAACAAAAGAATATTTGGTCTTGAGGAATGAAGGGAACAAAACATAAATGGTAAATATCTGGGTAAATATAAGAGACCATATTTCTTCCTAGTTCTTTAAAACACATGTGACTATAGTAAGCAGAGGTTATGACACTATCTGGTGGAATTTTCAGTGTATAAGAATATAATACAAATGACAATGATAACATAAAGGTTAGTTGAGGAGAATAGTAAAGGGGTCGATATGATTGCAAAGCTTCTACATTTTACTTAAATATGAAAGTATATGTATTGCAATCTCTACAGCAAACACTACAAAATAATACAAAGAGATTTATACAAAAAACCAATGCAAAATAAAAATAGAATATTAAAAATTATTTAAGTAATCCCAAAGAAGGCTGGAAAGGGGGATATAGGTACAAATATAGAGGGGAAAAATAGAAAACAAATTGTAAGATGGTAGAACTAAATTCAACAATATTAATAATTACATTAAATGCTAATGGTCTAAACCCTTCAATTAAGACCTAGAGTTTGGCAAAGTGGATAAAAAAACAAGTTCCTACTTTGTTTCCTTCAACTGACAAATTTTAAATACAAAAACACAGATAGTTTTAAAACAAATAGATACCATTCAAATAATAATCAGAAGAAGCTTAGAATGGCTATTTTTAAATCAGATAAAATAGGCTTCAACATAAAGAGTATCCCTTTTTCACTTTTCAAGATAAAGGTGGACAATTCAAATGATGAAAGGGACAATTCATCGGGAAGACATAACAATTATAAACTTATATGAACCCAATAACAGAGCCATTCCAATTTTAGGAATAAAAACAACAAAAAGGAATACACAACATTGATGAATCTCAAATTATTACACTTAGTGAAAGAAGCCAGGCAAAAAAAATACATACCATATACTCCTATTTATGTAAAATTCCAGAAATTACATACTAATCTATAATGACAGGAAAGAGATCGAGGATGGAGGCAGAAGGAGGGATGGATGTTAAGAGCAGAAAGAAACTTCTGGGAATGATGGAAATGTTTATCATCTTTATTGTAGTGATGGTTTTATTTGTGCATACATTTGTCAAAACTGAACAAATTGCATACTTTATATACGTGTGGCTTCATGTCCTTCAGTTATATCTCAATAAGGTTGGAGAAAAGTGAATGCTTAAAAAAATCATGTATTAACACCTCTAATTCTAATCCAATACTACAGGATTCTTCCTCTCCTTTTCCCATTCTTTATTTGTATCTCATTCCTCCACAGTGATTCTCTCAAATAGGTTCTTAACCTCCCTGGTTCTCAACAACATCAATATATTTACTCATTTGCTCATTGCCATAACACATGCAAATAATTTTGAAGTTGCTGTACCCATACCACTACCAAAACAATACTATTAGAAAAGGTTAAAATTCCTTTACAGTTCTAATTTTTAGAATATGTCCAATGAGGATGTACAGTCCAAATACTAACCAAAAGTTAGTTGGATTAAAGTTTTTCCTTTCTATATAGTTACCTTACCAATTTAATATGTAGATAGGTTCATTTGTTTCTATTTACATTCAGTTTTAGGGTCTTCCCCCACGTTTGATGATTTAATTTTATTTTTTGTATGGTAAAATATTTACATGGGTCAAAAAATCAAAACTATACAAATAGTACATTTGAGAGACATTTGTGTCTCTTTCTTAACATTTCTTCCTTATTTCAACTCATTCCCTGCAGATGACCAATTTCATTGGCTTCTTTTGTTTGTTTGTTTGTTTGTTTTTTCCACTGGCTTCTGATTTATCCTTCCTATGTTTCTTTTGCAAAAATGGGTATATATTCTTTTTTTTAAATAAATTTATTTATTTTATTTTTTTATTTTTGGCTGCTCTGGGTCTTTGTTGCTGTGTGCAGGCTTTCTCTAGTTGGGGCAAGTGGGGGCTACTCTTCATTGGAGTGCGTGGGCTTCTCATTGTGGTGGCTTCTCTTGTTGCAGAGCACGGGATCTAGGCACTCAGGCTTCAGTAGTTTGGCACACGGGCTTAGTTGCTCCGCGGCATGCAGGATCTTCCCAGACTAGGGCTCGAACCCGTGTCCCCTGAATTGGCAGGTGGATTCTTTTTTTTTTTTTTTTAATAAATTTATTTATTTATTTATTTTTGGCTGTGTTGGGTCTTCACTTCTGTGCGAGGGCCCCCTCCAGCCGCGGTGAGCGGGGGCCACCCCCCATCGCAGTGCGCGGGCCCCTCACCATCGTGGCCCCCCCCCCCCCACTGCGGAGCACAGGCCCCAGACGCGCAGGCCCAGAAGCCGTGGCCCACGGGCCCAGCCGCTCCGCAGCACGCGGGATCCTCCCAGACCAGGGCCCGAACCCGCGTCCCCCGCATCGGCAGGCGGACTCCCAACCACTGCGCCACCAGGGAAGCCCGCAGGTGGATTCTTAACCACTGCGCCACCAGAGACGTCCCCTGGGTATATATTCTTATTTCACCTTCTTTCTTACAAAAATATAGCATAGTATCTGTGTCTTCTACTTAAAAAAATATCCTGGAAATCACTTCATACCAATTTATAGAGATATTTCTCATTTTTATAGCTTCATATTATGCCATTGTATGGATATAAAATGACTTATTCTAGCAATCTGCTCTGCATATATGCATGTAGATTTTTCTCAATATTTTGCTATTATAAATAATACTACAATGAATAAACTCGTATATATTTTATTTCATATATTTGAAGATGGATCTTCAAAGTAAATTAATATAAATAGGATTATTGGGTGAAAAGTTATATGCATATGCAATTGTGTGAGATATTGCCAAATCCCTCTTGTGGGGTTGTACCATTTTGCATTTTCACCAGAATTTATTTTGAGTGCCTATTTCCCCATATCCTTGTCAACAGAATGCCTTACGAAGCTTCTGAAATTTTGCTTATTTTGTAGTTGCAAAATGGTATCAGTGCAGTTTTAATTGGCATTTCTCTTATTCTGATTATCTTTTTAATATCTCTCTCCCTCTGCTTTTTTCCCATTAATCTCTGTTTGGGTTTTTTCCTCTTGATTTTTGTGAGCTGTTTACATACTAGGAATATTAGCCCTTTATCTGTGATATGCATTGCAAATATTTTCCCAGTATATAATGTGCCTTTTGACTTTGTTTATGGTGATTTTAGCCATGCAAAAGATTTTTTCATGTAGTTGAATTATCTTTTATTGATTTTGGATTTTGAGTCATAATGAGAAAGCCTTTACCAATTCCAAATTATCAGGTACATCACCTGTTTTCCTCTAATACTTGTGTGGTTTCCTTGTTGTATCATATGTCTCTGATGCATTTGCAGTTTATTCTTGGGTAGGCTGAGAGGTATGATTCCAATTTTATCTTTTTCCAAATGGTTGTTCAGTAGTCTCAACGTCATTTATTTCAAATTCTATTTTTTTGTCAGTGATTTGAGATGTTGCCTTTATCATATAAAAAATTTCCTTATGCACTTGGGCCTGTTTCTGTACCTACTAATTTATTTTAATTGTCTGTCTACTAGTACAGCAATACCACACTGTTTTAATTTTAGAGTGAGTCTCAGTGTTTTAATTGGTAAGCTAAATCACCTTATGTCTTGTAATACTACTAAATAAGGAGTTATTTCTGCCATATTATTTCATATTTTCCATTTACCAAACATTCCTTTTGTTTTTATTTTGTCTTATTTTCATTGCATAGATAAATTGTCTTATGCTTATTCAAAAGTTATATCTTCTATTTTTATTATTATGGTGGTTGCCTATGCTTACGTTTATTTGCTTGAGAGTATCTAAAATCTTAGCTTTGAGAGCTATAAATATGTTTTTTCTTTTTAAATCTTTTGTTTGATCCTTACTTTTTTTAGAGAACAGCAAGCTTTATTAGGGTATTTGATCATTATTCCATTGAATTTCTCTTGAAGCACTTACCTGGACTTATTTCTCTTTATTTGAGTGCTCTTCCAAGAGTTATCAAAATGGGATTTTGTGATGTAAACCTCATATGTCTGGAAATATCTTACTGACACTCTTGCATATAAATGACAATTTGTCTATATGTAAAATTCTAGGTTCAGTGTTCTTTTCTTTTAATACTTTAAAAATACTTATCTGTGTTTTCCTATACCCAATGTACTGTTAAGAAATCTGATAAAATCAGTCTTTACCTCTTTAGATGACTTGTTTTTCTTTTTTTTTTTTTAAGGCAATTTGACTAATTTTTAAAAAATTAATTAATTTATATTTTTTATGGCTGTGTTGGATCTTCGTTTCTGTGCAAGGGCTTTCTCTAGTTGTGGCAAGCAGGGGCCACTCTTCATCGCGGTGCGCGGGCCTCTCACTCTCGCGGCCTCTCTTGTTGCGGAGCACAGGCTCCAGACGCGCAGGCTCAGTAATTGTGGCTCACGGGCCTAGCTGCTCCGCGGCATGTGGGATCTTCCCAGACCAAGGCTCGAACCCGTGTCCCCTGCATTGGCAGGCAGATTCTCAACCACTGCGCCACCAGGGAAGCCCGACTTATTTTTCTTTCTGGAAACTTTTAGAATTTTTTTGCATCTTTGATTTCTGAATTTCACTAAAATATTTCTAGATGTGAGTTTCTCTTTATTATCCTACTTGGCACTCTATAAATCCTGTTGATCTGAGGTCTTTCATCTTTTAATTTCTTCAAATATTTCCTTCCCTCTGTTGTTTCCTTTCTTTCTTGTAATTCCATTATTTGAATATTAGTATCTCTATTTACTTACAGCATGTCTTAGTCTTTCTTTAATTTCTTTCTTTTTATCTTCTTTCGCTGACTTCCAGGAGAATTCCTCAACATGATCTTCTTGTTTATATATTCTGTCTTCAGGGTTATCCATCCAGCCATTCATCTCTTTTATTTATTTCAATTATTATTCAAATACAAGATTTCTATTTGTTTATTTTTTAAAACTTATTTCATATTTCAATACTTTTGTTGAGACTATTTATTATGCTTCTTTAAAAATCTTGGTGCAGCTGTCCCAATTATCTTGCTTCATGGGATGCATGATGTTAAGTTTGTTATCTTTCTTTTAAAGTGGTTTTATTTCTCAAGGTCAAATTATTTTGACCTGTAAACATACTTTCCCTTGGGAATACAGTTATGCTGTCTGTAATGTGTAGTGGGAGAGGTTGTAAAATCCTAGTTTGTTACCTCTTGGTGGATTTAAAGAAGAGAGGTGAGGATGAACTCCAAGGCAGAGAACCTTTGGCTCTGCAGAAACCCTCTTGATTTGACCCAGTAAACTGCTGCCCCTTCCCAATTTAGGATCCCTTTTAGATACTGTTCCCTTACTGTGCAACTCCTCTCTGTCTGGCATTCTCCTTTGAAAGAAGCTGAACTTGAGAGGTAGCTATATCCTTAGTAGATACACCAACCTTGACTGTTGGGGGATGGGGAGGAGTGTTGGGTGGATGCGTGAACATCCAAGGGCAGCTGGAAGCACACTTCTGGCCCCATTAGCTCTCATCTCAGCAGAGTTTTAGGATTTCTCTAATACTCTTGTAATTCTGAAGGTCTGGGTTGTGATGCTGCTTATTCTGCGTAGACAATGGTCATCTCAGGGTAGCTCTGTGTGTGTGCACGTGTATGTGTGTTGGGGGAGAGGAGAGTGGTACAAGATCAGACCTTCAGAGCCAACCTAGTCTCCCACTAGGGCTTCTCCCCCTCTATTCCCATTCACCCACCACCCATCCCCTTCACAAACACAACTGTTCTCAGTTTTGGGGAGCCTTCTCTCTCCCAGGGGTTTCTCGTAGTTTTATGTTTAGATCCTCAGATCCATGACTTATTTCCTTGTCTGTAGTTTCTCCAAAATTAATTTTGGGGGAAGGTGCTAGCAGCTTATGCTAGCTTGCCATCTTGTCAGGAACTGGTGTTTCATTCTTTTTGGGTAAATGCTCAGTCTTAGGTATGTCTTCTCCCTTTCTCTGGCCCCCTTCATTGTGGTAGAGGGTTTAAAAGACGTTGTGCTGCTGTGGGGAGAAGGATGTCTTGGATTCACATGACATCATTTCAAGTTGCCTGGTCTCTCCTGCAGAATGGCTGATCTGGGCTGGTGCCTAACCTGGCGACCCCTGAGGTCCTGTCTGGCTGTTTGGAGCATTCACGCTGGCACCCACCTTTAGTGTCTATGGTCCAGTTCTGGGACTCTGATTGGAAAGGACCTGCAGCTTTTTCATCAAACCTCGAGCCTCTGCTGGTTCACTGGCCACCAGGCCATTCTGAGTTTCTTCACGAGGGCACAAGGAGGTCCTATGTCATCCCTACAAGCCATTAGCAGACAGAGCAGGGACTCAAGGGCATTGCCTCAGGCTCATTGATGAAGCGAGCTCCCTCCCCAGTGGCTGCTCTTATGCTCTGTGCCATGTTGGCTGCCTGTGTGCTGAGCCTCTCCTCGACTGAGGCTTCCAGCCTTCCTAAACCTACTCCCTGAGAGGGTACTGCTGTCCTTCTAATGGTCTTGATCTCCCCTCATCTATCTAGATGTTTTCATAGTGCTTCCCTTAACCAAACTATAGAATTTTGTGTAAAATTCTGTTATGACCTCTTTCCCTTTGCATCATAAGTATTTATGTTTCTGTCTCTCCAGCGAGAGCATGAGCTCCCCTCGGGCAGGTACAGTCTAATATTTTTCCTTGCACTGCTCAGTGTCTGGCTTAGGGCTTGGCATAAAAAAAGCACTGGGTAAACATGTGTTGAATCAAATTGAATAATACAAGTTAAAATGAGATAAGTGCTTGAAAAGAGGTGTTTGGGTGAGAAAGACATTATTTATTGTTGGGGAATATGGAAGGTTTCTTAAGAAGGTGACATCTGAGGGTTTTGACTGATGGAAGGAGAAGAATGCTTGGGTTGCAGGTAACATCAGGAGGAAAGGCACAAAGATGGGAAAGCACAGGGTGTTTGTTCCTTTTCTTGAGATTCTTTGTGAATCCCTTGCGCAGTGTCTTGGACGTAAGTGGTGCTGAGAATAAACTGCATTGAGTGGAATTAAATCTCTGTCTCCTCCTGCCTCACTAGGAGGGGGAGCGAGGAGCTGGGGATGCCCTGTGGTCATAGAAGACTTTAGGTTAGAAAGAAAAGGACTTTTCTTTGGTGCAGACACATCCAAATTTACAGTGTTTCACATACTGTATCAATCAAGGTCCCTGCAGAAACTAAATGGCATACCCAGACAATGTGACTGAGGAGAATTTAAAGGAGGAGGTATTCACAGAGGTGTGGGCTGTTAAAGGAAACCAACAAGGGGGGTGTCAGGCACCTTGGGGCCAAAAAAGATCATTCCGAGGCCTGAGGGGGTGTCCAACAGCAGCTCTGTCTCCTCTAGAGGCACTGCCAAACTCTGGGGTGTACACGTGTGTGCCTGTCAGAGGGTGATGAGCCTTCCAACCTCTTTCTCCTCCTGCCCTCTGGAGCCCCCCACCATTGCCTCCCATCGGGCCAAATGGAAGCCTCCCGGGCCACAGAGCAGGGTGGGGGAAGGTGAGGGTGGGTCTGCAGATGGAGAATATCTAGTATCACCCGTTGTCTCATTCGATTCTCACAACAGCCCCATTAGGATGGTTGTAGCTATTGACATCTGTGTATTGTTGTTGAGGAAAATAAAGCCTGAGAGTTTGACTTTTCCAGGATCAAAAAGTTATTCCAAGGAGGACTTGGGTCTTTACTGTTTATAGTAATTGTTGTGTGTGTGTGTGTTGTGTGTGTGAGCAGATATAGGTGCTGAGGACAGGGGACACATGGCAGGCTGGAGCCCTCATAGACCACCCTGAAATGGAATCCCTGGAAGGATCTGGAGAGGCATTATGGATCTGGGGTTGATGTTCTGAATTAGAAACTGGACCCTGGGGCTTGGATGCAGGAGGAGCACCAGGGCCCCAGGTCCAAAGAGAGGTGTTATGGCGATGGAGACAGCGAGCTAGAGAGGGATTCTCAAACGTTTTGGTCTCAGGAGTCCTTTACACTCTTAATTATTAGGACTCCAAAGAGCATTTGTTCATGTGGGTTGTATTTCTAATACAATAGTTCCTGTATTAGACATTAAAACGGAAATTCAAAAAAACTTATTTTCAATTTATTTAAAAATAACAGTAGAACATAGAAATAATAGTAATAGAGCTATTCCAGGTTAATATAAATAACATATTTTTATGAAAAATATTTTCCAAAACAAAAAAAAAATTTGTGAGAAGAGTGGCATTGTTTTGCATTAAAAAAAATCTTTTTCATGTTTGACTGGATCCCATCGGCTTCTGCATCAATCTGTTGGGATTTGTTTTTTTGGTTGAAAATGTGAAGAAAATCCAGCCTCATCCAAATATGTAGTTAGAAAAGGTAGGAGTTTTTCATAATTTCTTTAGATAATTGTGGCTAATCATCTTTGATCCTACACTAAAACTCAAAATATGACATTTTCTTAAAGGTTATTTGCAATTGAGAATCTGAAACCATATCAATGAACCTTTTATACCCTGTTGTATGTATTGTATAAAAATACATGGGTGATTCTTCTACTTCCAATGGCTCTTTTATCCAGGCATGGTCTTGTAGACTCATGCCTTGGGCATTTGGAAAATATTATTTCACTGAGTTATGTAGATTTCCAAAAGTTAACACACTTCATTATATAAGATAAAAAAAAAAACCCAAAACAAAAAATAGATTGTTACTATCATCACTGACCTCATCAAGAAAGATTTTTTTAAGTATTGGGAAGCTATCACTTCATGGTGGTGAATACAAATTTTCCAAAATTTCCACATGAAAGTCAAATTTTATCATTGGCCACATATCTGTCAATTGTTTTCCTTAAAGTGACAGGTTCACTTTGTTCATTTTCGAGAAAATTCTACCCAAAACATAAGTCTAAATTACCATAGCTTGTTAGTTGTTCTTTCAAATAAAAATGGTGTTCTGTGAAAGGAGTAACTTGTTTAGTTCACAGCTCAGCCGCTTGAGTGCTTTTCACTCGGGACTGGGTTTCAGTGTCTGCAGAGATGCTCTATGTGTACTTCTCATTTACTCACACAGAAATTTAAAAGATGTGACTCAAGGGTTGAGATTTAATATAATTAATGATTTCTGCTGCTTCATGAAGAACATTCATAAAACTGGGAGTATGAGATGAGGAAAACATAAAATGACTATTAGTTCAATCTGGTGCCATTACTGTGGTTCATGTGGGTGTCGACAGTTTTACCCACCGATGCCTTTGCACCATTGTGCAAATGTCAACATAGAGAAAAAAGATAAATAATGTCTTAATATTATTATAAAATATTTTGACTTTGTGGACCCCTGAAAGTGTCTTGGGGAACCCCAGGGCTCTGTGGACCATACTTTAAGAAGTGCTGAGCTAGAGAACCAGGCATAGGTGGTACTGAGGACGGGGAAGGCGTGGCCCCACCCGTTGGAGGAGCAACTTCTAGCCACTTCTGCACTACCTTCACAGGGGCTGGGCCTTTGCCACCCACACAGACTGTGGCAGCCACGGATGGGGGAAATGTCTGGGGTGGGGAGGTGTATATGCCAGGGGTTGAGCCACTCCAATCTGAAGCTTAAGTAGCTTTTCCGGGTTAGACAATGCAGCCTTCAAGAGTGGATGCTGAAAATTAAGCAGAGACTGTGTGGGCAGCAGCTGCTAAAACAGGAAGACCCATAAGGGCCATTGGGTGGGCTCTCCATTTAGGACACCCTCCAAGGAGACAGCTGGCTAGAGGTGCTGAGATGGCTCTGGGCTCCGGTGCTGGTCCTTGCCTGCCCGATCCCACACCCCACGGCCTCTTGTAGACTTTTAAGCTCAAAGTTTTTTCTCCTTTATGTGCATAGAAGGAGACAGTCTCCAAATGGAGGAAAAAAATCTCCCAATCTAGGCTCACAGATCTGAAGAGGAGTCAGGAATTTGTTTTGAGGATCTGGACTTAGTTCTATTTTAATTTAAAATCCTACATATGTCTTACTCGTATATTAGGCAGAATCCTCCTGTGTGCAACCCTAACTGATTCTTAAGTCCGGTGACTCACAGTTCCCACCTCCAAACTGATGCCTGGTCCAGGCCTTTCTGCCTCCCACCAGAAACCCCTGACGCCCTCCTTCTCCATCCCCATGTCAATCCACTTCCCTCTTCTGCTTTAAACTTGGCTCGAAATTCACCTCCTCCAGAAGTCTTTCTCCATTACTCCTGCCCTCCTCTGTAGAAACGTCACTTGGATTCAGTTATTCTAGTTCCCTCAGTGCTCAGAATCCGTAAAGCGCCAGTGTGTGCTAGGCACTCTGCCAAGTATATGGTTGTTTCTAACTCTTATTACAGGAGTCACTCTCTTCTCCCCTATCTTTCTTCTGGTTCTACCACCTAACCTATCAGCAAGTCCTGTTAATTTTACCTCTAGCACTTAACTTGCATCCATTCTCTTCTCTCCGCCTCCACACCACCGCCCAATCCAAGTCTCTGTTGTCCCCTGGCTGCGCTACAGCAGAGCTTCTTTCTGGTCTCCATCCCAGACCCCACACCACCAGAACATAAGCTCCTTGAGGGCAGACGCTGTGTGTCCTGTTCAGCATTCTATCTCCAGTGCCTAGCACAATGCCTGACTCAGACTATCTGTTCAACATTTACTTTTGAATAAATGGATGTAGGAGTGAATAAATGAAGAAATGGTAGCCCTTGACTAACGAAGATATTGAGGCTTTTTAAGTAATACACCCATGAGTTCATGATCTCACGATCTCACCAAGGGAAGATGAGATTCCAGCCATGTGTCTGGGTCCCTAACGTTCGTGCTCTCTCTACTCCCCCACCTGCCTTGCTATAAACTCATTTCACACTAGCGTCAGATATACGCTATCCTTTTTACCTACATGCGTTTTTTTTAAAATTAATTAATTATTTATTTATTTTTGGCTGTGTTGGGTCTTCATTTCTGTGCAAGGGCTTTCTCCAGTTGTGGCAAGCGGGGCCACTCGTCATCGTGGTGCGCGGGCCTCTTACTATCATGGCCTCTCTTGTTGCGGAGCACAGGCTCCAGACGCGCAGGCTCAGTAGTTGTGGCTCACGGGCCTAGTTGCTCCGTGGCCTGTGGGATCTTCCCAGACCAGAGCTCGAACCCGTGTCCCCTGCATCGGCAGGCAGATTCTCAACCACTGCGCCACCAGGGAAGCCCCTACATGCGTTTTTGATGAGCTTAAATTGATTGTAAACTTCTCGGGAGAAGGGAATGATGGCAAACGATCTCATAAGTCTCTGCACCCAAGAGTTGCTCCAATTTTGAGTTAGGAGACCCAGGTTCCTGAATAGGATCTATCAATATAAGTTTTGCAGTTCTTTTAACAAGTAATTCCACCATACAGAATCTAGTTTCCTAATCGGTATATTGGGGTCAATATTATTTCTATGACTTAGCGAAGGAAAGCAGAGGGTCATGCCTTGGACTGGGGTGGTGGCAAAAAAAAAATGTTGGGGAGAAGCAAGGATCTAGATTTGTATTGGAGGCAGAATAGGCAAGGCTGGTAGCACCAGGGATGAGTATTACCATTCCTGAGTAGGGACCGCACTGCAGGCCAGGATGAACCGCACCTTCCATCATTTACTCTCCTTCCCACGTGGGCTGTGCTCCTCCTCGCAAGGCGTTAGGGTCCCTGATGCTGCCACACTCCTGTTTCTCCATCAGTAAAGCCAGAGGTCACCTTTCATCCACATGTTTGTTCTCTCATGCAGTGCATTCCCAGGGCAGTGGCTTCTTCCTGGGTGAGGCTCTGTCTTCTCTCATTCGCTGGTTCTTAACTGTGTTTCTGACTATCTTCACCTTCATCTCTGTCTGAATAATCTCTTCAAGCCCCAGGGTTCCCCTGCCATGCCCCACTCAGCCCTCCCAAGGCTCCCCATTGTCTGGTGGACATTCAAACTCCTCTGCTCGGCCTCAGGCCCCTTGTCCGAGTCTCCTATCTGGTCCTAGTGGCCTCTTACCTCCTCAGGCCCCTACACTTCAGCCAGACTCAGATCCCACTGACTTCTTCAATGGGGGCTTTGTTGTCCTTGGAAAGTTTAAAATCTTCACTCTGGAATCCAGAGTGCAGAATGACATCCAATCCAACTGGCCGCTCAGGTATCCCTTCTAGAGTCATCTCTAATAAAATGGTTTCCTCTGCATTGAAATGGTCTCCGCAGGTCCCCTCCTTCACAGAGGCACCAATTTCTCATGTGCATTTTGTTTGGTATTTTGCCAACTTTCACACCCTAACCCCTGCTATTCGAGTCCTCACCTCCTTTCAAGGCCCCATTCAAATCTCACTCCTCCACACACTTGCTCTGGCCACCAAGCCCACAGTGATCTTCCTTCTCTACTCCCCTGGCATGGTATTTAACAATGCCAGTTGGTTTTGTTTTGTTTTTTAAATTGTGGTTAAAACATATAACATAAAATTTACCATCACAGCCATCTTTAAATTTACGATTCAGTGGCGTTAAGTACTTTCACATTGTTGTACAACCATCACTACCATCCGTCTCCAGAATGTTTTCATCCTCCCCAACTGAAACTCTGTACTCAGTAATCACTAATTCCCCATTCCCCCCTCTCCCAGCCCCTGACAACCACCATTCTATTTTCTGTCTCTATGAATTTGACTACTCTAGGTCACTCATATAAGAATCATACAGTAGTTTTTTGTGAATGGCTTATTTCACTCAGCCTAATGTCCTCGAGGCTCGTCCATATTGTAGCATGTGTCAGAATCTCCCTTTTTAAGGCCTAATATATTCCATTGTATATATATATTCCATAATGTTTATCCATTTATCCGTGGACCGACGCTTGGGTGGCTTCGACCTTTCGGCTACTGCGAATAGGTCACATGAGTTTGGCATCAGACAGAAGAGCTTAAATCTCAGCTTGGGTAAAATGCCTAACCCCCAGGAGTCTCAGATTTCTTGTATGTAAAATGCAGTGGTGTTCTGTGTCTTTTATGATTTTTATAGGCAGTGAATGAGAGAAGGGATGTGAAGCGGCTGGTGAGCGTACCTGACGACTAGCAAGTGCTCAGAGCAGGCTAGGATGCCACTCATATCTCTCAAGTATTACTTACCAGTCATGGCTTTGTAGTGTACGTCCTTTTTTTGTTTTTAAATCCACAATAGTTCTATCTCCATAACTCATGCTAGAATCTCAAGGGGCAGGAACTTGAACATAATAAATGGTCACTAACTCTTTGCTGATTGTTTGACTTGGGAATGGTTGTGTGTGTATGTAAAAGCATGAGTGTGAGTGTGTGTGTGTACACGTGTGTGGGCTCCCTGGGGAGCACCAGAGAGGATGTGAGGATGCGTGTCTGTGGTGGGCAGGGTTGGCATATGAATAATGCCCCTGCGGGCAGCATATGAATCTGTGGGACTCGGGGTGGGTGGGCACAGGTGAATGTTTTGTGCCCACTTCTGTATTTGTCCCCTCCCCACCTGTCATGCCACCCTTTCCGTGGGGAGGGAATGTGTGTGGAGTGAGCCAGGAGATGGGTACCAGAGTAGGACGGCAGCTAAAGAGTAGATGCAACTGGCGGATTCTTTGTTCTGTCCAATGCTCCCCCTAAACCCCCGCCCCTCCATACACACCCGAAAGAGTTGTTTTCTGTGCCAGCTTGGCCTGCCCATTCCCGCAGCCCGACAGAAGGACTATCCCCACTTGGCTTTTGCACACCCTGGCCTTGTGACAATACGGTCGCCTTCCCAGCCTCTCCCCCTCCCCTGGCCACGGCGCTTTGGCAGGTGTGAAATATTAATTGCCTCGCTGGGGACTGGGCTCTTTCTGTCTGTCGTGTCTGACCAGAATATCATTCTCTCCCGCAGATATAATTACCGGGGTTGGGGAGGGGGTCGGCAAGGTAGGGAGGGAGAGCGAGTGGGGGAGGGGTGTGGAGAGGGGCTGCGGCTTTTTTTCTTAATCATCTCTCGCCTGTTTGTTAATTAGGAGCCGTGCTTTGCTACATGCTGAGATATTTTGGTTAATTATGAAAGAGAAAAGGACAAATTTGTCACGTCTTTTGTTTTCGTTCCACCACGTCTGGTGGTGACAGCGGTGTGAAGGCTGATGGACTGTTCAGGCGGTGGCGCCAGATGCTCTCCCCGCCCCCCCCCCGGGGGCGGGGCCCGGTGGGAGGCGGGCAGGGGGCGACCTGGCAGACCTGGGCATGGGGCCTGGCTGGGTTGCATCCTCGGGGGGTCAAATGGAGAGATTCACATTCTTGGATGTGAGCGCGAAGCAGATGCCAGGAGCGAGTGTTTCTGCAGGAGCCCGGCGCCTCCTGGAGGAGGGGGAGGGGAGACACTCATTCCTGAGCCGGCCAGTCTGGGTTATTGGCCTTAGGTGAATACTCACCTGGACCAAGGTTGCCCTTGGCAACCCGAGCAGACAGAAGGCTGGCCGCCCCTCCTAGGGTGTTGAGGAAGTGCGGGCATGTGCATGTTGGAGGGTAGGGGTGCGCAGAAGGCAGTGTAATACTCTTGAGTCCGTCATGGAATAGACCACCCAGGGGGTGTGGAGGATTGCGTTGGTTCTCTCTGCCAAATGTTCACCTGGCTAAGCCCTGTTTCAGGTCTCAGCTTGTACCTCCTTCCCCTAGACTCAGATAGATAGGAGCAGCACCTTTGGGCTGTACGGCTTCCTGAGCTTTTACAGTGTGATGGTTCATTCTGTGTGTCAACTCAGCGAGGCTATGGTGGCCAGTTGTTTGCTCAAACACCAGTCTAGATGTTGCTGCAAAGATATATTTTAGATGTTCTCAACACTGACAACCAAACTTTGATTGAAGCAGATTGCCTGCCATAATTGGGGGCGTGGGGCTCATCCGATCCCCTGAAAGTCTTAAGAGTAAAGACAGGTTTCCGGAATGAGAAGAAATTCGACCACAAGTCTGCAACATAGAACTCTCCCTTGAGTTTCTTGCCTTCTAGCTGCCCTACAAATTTCAGACTACCAACTTTTACCTGAATTTCCAGCCTGCCAGCCTGCCCTACAGATTTCAGACTTCCCAGCCCCCTTAATAACATGAGCCAATTCCTTAAAATAAATCTCTCTCTTTACGTGTATATGTATATGTATGTATGTGTGTGTGTGTGTATATATATATATATATATGTATATATATATATATATATATATATGTATGTATGTATAAAATCTCCTATTGGCTCTGTTTCTCTGGTGAACCCCAATTAGTACATACCCCCATTTCAGCCTTTACCACCTGGCCTTGGACTTGCCTGCTTCCCTGTCTGTCTCCTTCTGTGAGGGCAGAAACTAAACTGGGTCCTGTAGCATCCCCTGGGCCTGGCGTAGGGCTCGCCTGTGATAGGCCTTAATATGTATTTGTTGCATATTGAATGAGTTCATTTGGGAAACAAGAAAGAAAGACCTATATCCCCCAAACCAATCAAATAACCATCCACGGCAGCCCAGGCAATTCCTGACTTATAAATGGGTTGAGTTCCAAAAATTCCTTTGAGTTAGTTGTCTGAAGTTTTTTCCCACAACAACAAGGGTGTCAGTGCTGGCGAGGCTCCCGGGCTGGCTGCCAAAAACCTATTTAACCCATAGTACAGATTAAGTGCTGTGCATTTGCCATGAAAAATAGCAGAAAGCAATACTCTTGCAAAGCTAGTAATTAAAAGAGAAATATGATAGCATCGAATAAAATAGGTAAACATTTTTTATTTTGAATATTGGAGTCTGAGGAAAAATGATTAGAAAAGGATGAGAAAGTAGAGAGAGACTTATGGAAAAACCTAAATGGACTTTTGGAGTATTTTCAAGGGTTTTAGAAGTCGATGGGACTGAATCTTTATTTCATCTAATTTCTGTGCAAAACTCAGGGTTGTCCCTCCCCCTCCCTGATTGCTATATAATGAGGCTAGCTCTTTTACTGGTCTCAATTAAGGTCATTAGTTTGTTCACAAATGTAACAAAAAGAGGGAGGAAAGGAATCCTGGGGCGCTTCAGCAAGAGTTAGAGAGAGAAAGGGGAAAAAACCCAGCATAGAACCGGAAAAGGGTGTGTTCCTACGCGGGAACGAGATTGCTTGTGCTGAAATGCACTGAGCCTTGAGAGGTGGTGAAAGAGAAAGAAGGCAGGATGCAGCAGTGGGTGCCCAGGCTCTGAAGAGCTGTAGGGATGTGGGGAAGTGGTGTGGAGTCAGCAGTTCCTCATACCAGTCCCCAGGAGGCACTGTTGTCCTGTTCTCGAAAGGGCTGAGGGTCTGAGCCTTAAAGAGTCGTTGGGGAAAGTAGGGGCTGGGGAGGTGGCATTTCCGAGTTGGGTGTTACTCCTGGAAAGCCACTCTCTGCTTATAAGGAGCGAAATGAGTGACGTGGACAGCAAATGCCCTAAGATCCAAAAGAGGGAGTGTGCCAGCGGGAGAGCCACAGAGAAGGTGAGCTTGGGACTGACCCTTTAAGCTGGTGTGGTGGGACCAGCAGGAAGGCAGGGGGCAGGCCAGTGTGAGCAAAGCTCATGAGGCAAGAGGGAGCTTCGTGTGTTCAGGGAGTGAAATAACCCCAAGGTACTGATTTTGTGACATAAAGCAACACAAGTGGACTTTTTTTTTTTTTTAAGGGAACGCTATTTATTTATTTATTTTGGCTGTTTTGGGTCTTTGTTTCTGTGCGAGGGCTTTCTCTAGTTGCAGCAAGCGGGGGCCACTCTTCATCGTGGTGCGCGGGCCTCTCACTATCGCGGCCTCTCTTGTTGCGGAGCACAGGCTCCAGATGCGCAGGCTCAGTAGTTGTGGCTCACGGGCCTAGTTGCTCCGCGGCATGTGGGATCTTCCCAGACCAGGGCTCGAACCCATGTCCCCTGCATTGGCAGGCGGATTCTCAACCACTGTGCCACCAGGGAAGCCCACACAAGTGGACTTTTAGGAATAATAACACCGAGGTGGAGTGCCTGTCTCATCCAGCGATATCACAAGGTTCACAATCTTAACACGTCTTAAACTGGGGAAGTAAGCCCTTCTAAGCGCTCTCCAAAAGGGTAGTGTCAGCCTGGTTTTCCAGAATAATCTAGCATTCCTGCCTATGTGTTCCTTATTATCCAGATGAACTAGAAAAGGCTTCCTGCTCTGGAGAAGCTGCACACTTTACCCCCTCTGGATAATTGCTCATCAGCATTCTCTACTGAAAAATCACTATTTTTCCCTTCCCGTACTCTATTTGTTAGAAGGAACTCACTAAGTCCATCCCACAGTCAACGGGATGTAAATTAAGCTGCACCTTCTGGAGGACAGTAACAAAGAATTTATGGAGAGGTGCTAAAACCACCAGGTAGACAGTACATGTTTTGGGGAGATGCTTTGAAGCTATGCGGATAGCCTGTTTCTGTGAGTTCATTAGTGGGTTAGTTGATTTTGCCAAAGCTATAGTGCAGAGGACATAGGAGGGAGATAGAGACACAAGACGAGAAATCGGAGGGTCCCTAGGACTCGGGATTTGTGTGAGAGAACCAGAGAGATTCATTCTTTTGCCTGTGGTCAGTCACCTAGCAACTTGTTGCCAGAACCGGGGCTAGTTGAGTGTTGAGAACCAGGCCAGGACCTCTGCAGACATGGTCATGGTGGTGGAGGAAGTGATGGGGGTGAGGTGTGGGAGGAGAAAGTGCAATTAGCATGGGTTCCTAGTAATGAATTCTTGGCCATCTTTTGCAGGAGAGGGCTCAGGGACTGAGCTGTAAGAATTCAGTCTGTCTTGTCTCCCTGCTTGGCCCTGGGACTGACAGGAGTGGAGGAGATGCCCTTCAGCTTCTTTGAGGATCTTACTTCTGAGCTGTGATAGCAGCCTGCTTCTCAGCCCACTAGGAACTGTCCGCAACCTCCTTTGTAGGGCTGCAGCCTGACACAGACCAGCTTGCTGGCCCACTGATTGGTGGTCTATTCTTGATCAACTTTGTCTACCTCTCCTCCTCCCCAGATTCGGGGAGTCAGTCTACAGTGGCTCACTAGCTCTGCTGGTGTGTAAGTAACACTGATGCACCATTATAGGAGCTGATGTCCCAGCATCAGGACCCTTGAGGTTTTGCCCCTTCTGTTTCCCCCTCCACATCTCAGTTTTATAGAGAGTTGCCTGAGTTGGGAGCTGTCTGTTTCTGCAGAGCTGGGGTTTGTATTGGCTGCAGGGCTTCTTAGGACCTCCTTCCTCTACTCAGAGTTACCTCTGCCACTGTCCAGCCTTTGAAAGACAGACTGACTTGGTGGGATGCAAAGGGCGTTATCCCAAAATATCTCCTTGGGTTGACCAAGCCTGGTTCCTGATGTCCTGGCTTGAATCACAGCTGGTGCTTACTGTGTGCATGAGAGGACACAGAGAGAGAGAGAGAGAGAAGTGCATTAAATACACTGTGCGCTGTCTCTTTCAGCATCCTCAGCCTGTCTTTGATTTATTTGATTCCATCGATCTGTGACTTGGCTCCGTCTCACTTCTTCCAAAAAGCCTTCCTGATTTACTTCATGTCAACTGAATTTTACTTTAGCTGATTTAACCTCAGCTCTATGCTGTCTGTGTTACTGAGTAGTTTCAAATGTGAACATTCAGGCTCCCCATCCAGAGTGTAAGCTTCTTGAGGAGATCTCCTGCCTCCCTAAGTCTGTATTAATTGACAGGCAAACTGAAGGATGGAAACTGAAGGATTTTTATCTTATATGGTCCCTAGTGACGTATAACTCAATTCGTCCTTTGGAGTGGTTCAAAATCTGGATCAAACTTCTAAGAATCTAGGGATGTCCTCCCTATGTATGTGTGTGTGGGAGTTGGGGGTGGGTGGGGAAAAGTGCTTCTTATTCTAACCCGATGGTCAGACCTCTGTGCTACAGCTTCTCCATTTCTCAAAAGAAATTAGCAGGAGGCAGAATTACTTTTCCTCAAAGGGGTTCAAAATTCCTCCCTTCCCTGAGGCTACACTCCCCTGCTCCCCAGTGCCTGCAGAGAGAAAGCCGGGTGCGTAGACTAATGATACCCTGGACAGACATCTTCCATCTGTCAGGAAGGGGGAAAAGTGCACTGGTTCTACCAAGGGCTTTAATTTTTTTTCCTTATTTGCATTCAGTAAGGAGGTGACATATTCTCGAACATAACCTCCCTTTTCCATTACAGGAATCTAATTGTTATTTCTGTGTTTGTGAAAGATAAAGGATTAGCAAGAATGCTTTGCATTAAGGTGCCATTTGTAAATGCTTTGTAATTATTTATGAAATTATCCTGCATTTTATAGCATGGGAGATAATAACTTAAATTGATGTATTAAACATGCATAATCATTATTTTAACAATATTAAATGCACCTCTGTAGAATAATCATTTCATAAATACGAAGAAAGCATTCAAAAGTGGCAGCTTAATTTAAGACATTACAGGATTCGTGACACCCAAACCCACGACCCTTTTTCTTGAAGACAGATGGAATTTCTTATCAGGCTGCCGTGTTCCTCTTTCTTGAAGTGAAAATGAATTCTTAAATTAAAAAAATATATCATCGAGGTAATTTTGGCAATGTGATGAAGCAATGGGAGGGGAGATAAGAAGCAGAATTTCCAGGGACCCGAACAAATTGGGCACACTTTATCTTTGCTCGTCTCCATCCTTCCCACACAAAGGGTACTCGGAGAGTCATCTGGTCTCCTTCAGGGTTCTGGGGAGGAGGTAAGAACTGACTGATGGTGGAGGTCGGTACATTATTCTCCTCTAATGCCAGGGTTTTGGGGCTGTTCTGAGCAAGGGGAACCCGAAAATAGAAGATCCATTTCACACAGCAGTGGGTTTCTGTAATGAGGGGGAGAATCCGGGGAAATGTAAAATTTGGCAAAAAGGTGTAAGGAGAAAGAGGAGAGAGGAAAAACATAATCCCAATGTATTATTTATGCGGAGCTAGTTTGTTTGTTTATTTATTTACTTTTAGTTTATTTTTTCACCAGATTAGTGGACCCAAGGCAGGTATGCCAGTCTCCCTAACAGCACAGCCCCATCGTCTCCTGCTGGTGATGCCCTCTGCTGGTCACTGTCAGAATTTCAACACCATTCAAAGAGTGTTAAACATCTCTACCAGTAAAGAAGCACTTTCCAGGGTCTAGGCCCTGTGTTACGTATTTTATGAACATAATCTTACTCAATTCTCACAATAATCGTTGTGATGAGAAAATCGTTGGATGAGAAAACTTACCTCAGAGAGTTTAAGCGCAAATCTAACCTCTTAACCGCTGGACTATACTGAGTCAGCCAGTAGGCTAGAGAGCTGACCTTGGGTAGGTGGCCCTGTTACTCAGCCCCAGGCCCCAGGATGAATGCAATTCTATTCTGCATTAAAGACCATACTCCAGAGTCTTAATGATTCTATTTGGAAGTGCATCTTAGTCTCTAACTTAAATCCAGCAATATCTCAACTCCATGTTTTTGGGAGTAGAATGTCTTTGAAATATGTATTATTTATTCTACGATCTAATGATGGCCCCTGTGCATTTAAATACTGGAAGTCATGCTGATTCTTTTGCTTTCACATCTCATGCCCAATCTCCATCAGGAAACTCTATCAACTTCACCTTCAAAAGAATCCAGCTCCTTTTTACCAAGTCCACTATTACCATCTTGGTCTAAGGCACAGTCATTGCTTCTTCATGTTACTGTGACAGCCTCCTAACTTGTCTTCCATGATCTTCCACAGCAGTCAGAGCGAGTCCATGAAAACATAAATCAAACTGTGTCCTTTCCTCCACCTCCTCCAGGTAAAAGCCAAATGGTCTCATCATGATCTATAGAACCCTACCAAGTCTGGCCTCTCTGGTCACATTTGCCACTTCTCTCTCTTTCCCTTTCCCTTTGCTCACTCTGCTCCAGCCCCAAGGGCCTCCATGGAATTCCTTGAATACGGAAGTCAAGCTCTGCCTCTGATCCTCTGCACTGGCTTATCCGTCTGTCTGGAATGCCCTTCCCTCAGATATCGTTGTAACTTGCTCCCTCACCTCCTTCAAACTTTTGCTCAAATGACACCTTCTTAATGAGTCCTACCCCAATCACCCTACTTAAAATTACAAACCTCCACCCCTCATTGTCAATCTTCTTTTCCTGTTTTATTATTCTCCATGGCATTTTCTAGTACATTATGTCATGCACTTATTTATCATGTTTATTGTTTGTCTCCTTGACTAGGATGTAAACTCCCCGAGGGCAAGTTTTCATGGGCTTTGTACACTGCTTGCTTCCCAGCAATCTGGAAAAGTGGCTGGCACATTGTAGGTACTTAACAAATACTTGTGAAATGCACAGTGCTGCTCCCTTGTCCCCAGGTGGTGGCAGGTAGGGTGACCAGCTGTCCTGATTTGCCCAGTACCGACCTGGTTTTGGTGCTGAAAGTCCAGCATCTTGGAAAACCCTTTAATCCCGGCAAATTGGGATAGACAGTCATCTGAGTGATGGGCAAGAAGGGCATGGTGAAGTGGGGACAGCCATTCTAAGGAGCTGCTGAGACCTTTGCCCCAGCCTGGGAGTTTGGAGCGGGCACCTGTCTTTATATCACCGGAGGACGGAGAATGGCTCCATCTCGGAAAAAGCCTTTTGGGTTATTGAAATTGCGGTTTATTATGAAGAAGAAAGTGAGTTTCTATTTCCCCGTAAGTGGCACAGGAGTAGGAAAATGATAGTGTAATGATGTTCCAGTGGAACAATTATTTTCCTCAGATGGACCAACATAAAGTATCACTTTGATTACACTCTGCCTTCTTTTTCCACCCCCTCTGGCTGAGTTTAGTGGCCAATAAATCTTCCTTGAGCCTCCCTGACCTGCGGCTGCTGCCTCCGCAGGTACTCACTGGCTGGCTGAGCCCTGCTGCCCCTAACTGCCCTTCAGATGATTCATCGGGGGCAGAGGTGAAAGGAGACGGAGGCAGAGGGAGAGAGGGCCGCTTGGAGGCTCAGGGTATGACCTTGAACCAGAGATGAAGGCCTGCACTGGGGCTGGGCAGGGGCTGTTAGTGGAGGGATGGAGGAGGAGGAGGGATCAGGGAGAAACTTTAAAGGCAGTTCCATAGGGTTGTTTGGGAATGAAGGCAAAGGAGAAGGATCACTCAGAAGGTGAGCATGGGTCTGAAACTGCAGAAGACCATAGACGGGGTTCATCTGTGCTGCCAGCTGAGGGGGCTACATGGAACGCTTTCTCTCACTCTTTTTGATTAAATCTGCTGATATACTCAGGTTGTTTGGTCCCTGAGTCTGCCTTAAACTGCTTAGGCTGCCATAACAAACCACCACAGGTTGGGTGGCTTAAACAATAGAAATTTGTTTCTCACAGTTCTGGAGGCTGGAGGTCTAAGATCAAGGTGCTGGCTGATATGGTTTCTGGTGAGACCTCTCTTCCTGGCTTCTAGATGGCCTTCTTGCTGTGTCCTCACAAAGAAGAGAGAGAGAAAGAGCTCTGGTGTCTGTTCCTCTTCTTATAAAGGTACCAGCTCTCTCAGATTTAAGGCCCCCCTCTGACCTCATTTAACCTTTATTACTTCCTTATAGGCCCAATTTCCAAATACACTGGGCTTCAACATATGAACTTGGAAGGGGGAACACAAACATTCAGCCCATCACATTGCCTAATTGGAACTGGTGCTTCCTCTTGGGCCCTGGGATTGCCCCAGAGACACAGTCTGGGTAAAGCTCACTTGCAGCCGGAGGATTATATCCTGTCCCAAGGTATTTAAATCAGTGGTTCTCAAAGTGTGGTCCCTGGACCAGCAGCAACAGCCATCACCTATGAACTAGTCAGAAATGCAAATTCTCAGGCCCTGCCCCATCCCCCTGAGTCAGGGACTCCAGCAATCTGTGTTTTAACCAACCTTCTAGGCAATTCCGATATAAGGTAGAGTTTGAGAACAACTGTGAACAAATGAATGTCTTCCCTGAGAACCTTGCTTAGAGATTTTCAACCTTTTGAATCAGAGTCATCGGGAGACCCTATAAAAACAGAGATTGTCCAGCCCCACCGGCAGAGTTTTTGATACCGGGGACTGAGGTGAGGCTAGAGAGTCTGCAGTTCTAACGGGTTCCCAGGGAGGCTGCTGCTCGTGGAACCACTGCCTTCAGTGAGCTCTTCGGGGCACTTTCCTGGGAAGTTGCTCACTGTGAACCGAGTTCCAAAGTGTTCTCTGCCCCTTCCCTCCAGACCTGACTGGCCCCTGCTTCCCAAGGTCACATTCCCCGGGGCTGCTGCTCAGTCCCCCGTTGTGTGGTGTTGGGGGTTGGGTGCTAGCCACTCCCAGGCCAGAGCTCCACCAAAGCACCCGCTGCCTCTCAATTCAGCCTCAAACTGGAGGTGGGGAATAGGGCCACCTAACTGATGTCAGCGAGCTGGCTCTCTGTCCCTGACCAGACCTCTTTTGCCACCTCTATTTCAGGACCTAAGTGGGACCCTGGTCAGGGTGTCCGAGCCCAGCATCTGATCTGGATCCCGTTTCCCCACTGCTGGTGGAGCCTGGCCTTAACTGTGCTTTGCTCTCCTTCCATAACAACCAGCTCTGGTACATCACTGCATCCCTGTTTTAATTTCTGTTCCTGAACCTGGATGCTGGAGCCAGGGTCCCCCTACTGACTGCCAGACTTTACTGATCCCTTCCCCCTGCCTCCCCAGTTTTCTGAATTTGGCCTGCTGGGAGGTGATTCCCAGCCACTGGGTTGTCCACTTGTGCATCCTGAGGCTCCAGGCCACCAACTGCTGCCATTCCCCCCACACGCCCCTGTGTCCACGCCACCGCCAGCATCAGCAGCAGTCCTCACAGGTCTGGTCCACCACCGTGGACAGTCGTGGCCCCGCGTCCTCCCACCTCTTAGCCTGTCCACCCAGCTGCAGTCCTTCCAGGCTGGACCATGTCCGGGGATATGACAGATCCCAGTTGTCATATGCCAGGACATGGCCCAGCCTGGAAGAAGTGATGCTGGCACTTGGAGATGCAGTATCGTTAAGTCCCATGTTGCTGTGGCCATAGAGGGTTGGGCTGTGCTGTTGGCTGGGCTCCCAAGTCCTTAGGACTAAGGACAGGTGGTGGGTTTTTATTTCATTGTTATCAGTTATAGGGGTGCTTCAGCAATTGCTGGCTGGGAATGAGAGGAATGAAGAAGGCTATGGTTTTTGTTCTAATTTGTTTGGTTTGGGGCTGGACCCCAAGCTCGGGAACCACAGTAATTAGCCCAGCTGCGGAATTGGGCAAACATAGCACATGATGGCTGTCATTGCTCCAAGGGGCTGGGCTGGCACCAGAGCCACTGGATCTAATGAGGCCTTTTGTCAGCTGGGGGGGTGGGTGTGATTGCAGCAGCAGATGTGGAGGGGACCAGGGTTTTCAGTTCCCAGCCTCCCCTCACCATTCCCTCTCCCTCCCCTTTTGGCTTTTTGAGCTGCCCCATTGCTGAGTCCGGGGGTGGGAGGATTAGGGAGGCAGGGAGCTCTGGGATTAGGAGGGCAAAGTAGAGGGAATGGCACAGTGTCTGACCCGCATGGAGGCTCGTTTGATGGAGAAGTTGGGGTCTGGCGCTCACTGAGCAGGGGAGAGCAGAGAGGAGCATTGCAGCTACATGCAAATGGAAGTTGTACATAGGCCCAGAGCTCTGGGGACAGAGCAGCTGCAATTTGCTAAACCAACCAGAAAATTAAAAAGATGGCTCAACATGCATGCTGGAGCTCTGGGTGAGAGAAGGGTAGGCAAGAGTCAGAGAAGTGAGGGGGCCCTGGGCTACTGAGAAGGCCTATGTGTCAACCACTGACAGGGACCAGGCTGGGGGGCATCTTCCCACGTGGGGCTTGTCAGTTTCACCTAGAAGTGCATCCCAAGGCCCGTCACTGGAGCTACAAGCTGTGCCAGAGGTGGGCACTGGTGTACATTCCACAGCTTTCAGGGGGCTCCACGGCCTCTGGGGGAGGCTTCCCCACCCTGGCTTTCCTTCCGTCCTTCTCAAGCCCTATTTGAGATGCCCCGTCCTCAGCTTACCTGTGTGAACAGTTAAGCGCCTTCAAGCACTTGACTTCTGTGTGCTGCAGAGTGTCCAGAATCTGTGGCATTTTGCTGACTCTAATTCTTTGCTTTTAATTGTAGAAGGAAATACTAACAGGAGAGATACAGGGCAGACATCAGGAAGAAATTCATACTCATAAAAGGAGGTGAGGAGTGGGAGAAAAAGGACTGAGGGTTATCTCAACAGTTCATTTCAGAACTCTGACTAGAAAGTCAAATGGGGTCGAGCTGACTGCTGACCCCTGGAAGCTGGGGAGGAATCCACCAACCAGAGACTTTTAGGGTTCTCTGAGTAGACTGAGGCTGGTTACATACCTTGGAGCTAACATCTCACCACCTACCATTTTCTTCCTTAGTTGAATTGTCTTCCTTGTAGTGTGCCCAGAGGGTCAGCCATCTTGGTACCACAAGGGACACAGTGCCATTCAGAGAGGGATGCTGGGCCTCTGCCCCTTTACCTCTGCCATGTGGAGTCTGCCAGCAAGACTGGAGGACGTGCTCCTTCCCAAACCCATGGCCAACGGCAGCCACTGGCTTTTCTTCTTGCCCTCGCCATTCCCAACGAGTCTGAATGGACAGAGGAAGAAGCAGGGAAAGGATAAAACCCCCAGATCCCGAGAGATGGTCAAAGCCATGAGAGACCAAGAGAAAAGGGGGTGTGAGAGTTAAACACTGGACTCTTGGGCTGAGGTTTGGGGAGAAGAAGGTTGGAAGGGTCATTTCCCTCAGGCTGGGTCCAAGCCAGAAGGGTGCAGACTCTGTCTGCTGTGCTGGGGGGGCGGGGTTGTGGGTTCACAACATCTGTGGACGTAACAGTTTCATCCTCATGACCTGCCATCTCCCTCGTGAGCCTCATTGCACTGACCCATTTCTGTCCCCACCTCTGATTGAATAGCAGTGATGTCTGTTTTGTTCATCCTTGTGTCTTCTGGGTCTAGAACTTAGTGGAAACTCACTAAAGTTGGTGAAATGAATTTACCCAAGAGGGAGATATGGCTGCCAGTCCCAGAGCTGGGCATGGGAGCCTCCTGCTGTTTCTACTGTGGGCTCTTCCATCTAGTTTCTTTCTCTTCTCATATCCCCTCCTTTCTCCATATGCTACTGCTGTCATTTTTTTCTTACCTCATTTTCCCCATTTCCTCTTCATAGACCTGGCCTGGTCCCTGGTTGTTCTGAAGCACACAGGCAGATGCATTTGTAGCATGCTTTCTCAACAGGGTCCTCCCCAAACCCCCGGTCCCAGTATGAAAATATGCAGCTGGGGTCCCACTGTGCACTCCCTTCGTGGACCTTCCTGGACTCCACCTGCTCACATCTCTCTCCAGACATCTGAAAAGACCAAGCCAGCCTGCATCCAGGCAGGTGAAGCTGGCCCCAGGTGCGACTTGATCATGTCACTCTGACCACACATCACCCTGTGTTCTCACTCCACCTCCTGATGCTTGACACTCCTTTAAAAAAAATAGAGGCCTTGGGACTTCCCTGGTGGTGCAGTGGTTAAGACTCTGTGCTCCCAATGCAGGGGGCCTGGGTTCGATCCCTGCTCAGGGAACTAGATCCCACATACATGCCACAACTAAGAGTTCGCATGCTGCAACTAAGGAGCCCACGAGCCGCAACTAAGACCAGGCACAACCAAAAAAAAGAAAAAAGAAAAAATAGTAGAGACCTGTCTTACACCATCACAAGAAAGAAATCGTATTTTCCTAATGTGACAGACTAGATATTGGAGCTCTGTTCCCAGAAGATTTTTCAATCAAGGTAGCATTGTGAGAAAGTACAGACAGAGCTTGGTGCCTTTTATTTAAGAGACTAATTTGTAACACAGAAAATAATTTTAGAGGAATTTTTGAGAAGGAGGGATCAGCGGGATGGAGGGAACAAATGTTAGGATGTCATCAGTGATTTGGTCAAAAAGTCAGCTTGTAGAAAATATTGGAAAATCAGTACATAGTTACTTGAGCTGTCTAAGCCTTCTATTTCAACATCTGCTGCCATGGAAAATAATAACCAATGAAGACAACGAATGAGCCAGAAATTCTGCAAGATTCTCATCTGCCAAAGAACTTGTTTATCCCTCAGGCTGGTTTCCAGCCTGTAATGGCCCTTTAAATGAACTTGGCTTGCCCACACATGCAGTCCCACCTTTGGAACTGAAAAAGCAACCGCAATGTGGTAGGTAGCCTTTAAGATGGCTTCCAGTGATCCCTGCTTCTTGGTATTCACTCACTTGTGTAGTCCCTTCCCCTTTAATGTGGGCTGGATTCACTGATTTGCTTCTAATGAATAGAATAAGATGATAGAAGTGAGGATATGTCACTTCCAAGATGGGGTTATAAAAA
Source organism: Balaenoptera acutorostrata (assembly GCF_949987535.1). Classification (NCBI taxonomy): domain Eukaryota; kingdom Metazoa; phylum Chordata; class Mammalia; order Artiodactyla; family Balaenopteridae; genus Balaenoptera; species Balaenoptera acutorostrata. Next base: position 156,227,685 of record NC_080064.1, on the reverse strand, counting down.
GACTGTGGTTTCCATCTTGGGTGTTACTCTCTCTCAATTTCTCCCTCACTTTCTGTTCTTGTCTCTTTCTTTCTCCAATTACCAGCTGCCATGTTGTGAGGACCTTTAGATAGCCTATGGAGAGGCCCATGAGATGCCAGCAACCACATGAGTAAACTTAGAAGTGGATCCTTCCTCCTGCCTCACCCCTGAGTCAAGCCTTCAGAGGAGGCCTCAGCTCTGGCCTTCAGCTTGACTTCAGCCTCACGAGAGACTGAACCAGAGGCATTTGTCTAAGACATGCTCAGATTCTTGATCCACAGACACTGTGAGATAGTAAATATTTGTTTTAGGCCATTAAGTTTTGGGATAATTTGTTACACAGCCGTAGATAACTAATATACTCAGATACCACCAATTCCTAACCTCTGGGACTCCTTCAGAACCCTTCCATTCACCACTGTCCCTACTTACTGTTCTCCAGCTTCCCAATTCTATCTCCCAACCCCTAACCTTTGACTCCATCTTTATCTCCTTCTCCAGCTGCTTGGGTTGATGGTCAGGTCTTGGCCTTATCATGTGGCTTTGACCTTGGTACCTTTCCAGACACAATGTTTGGAGTCTTCCTTCTGATTTCACACTTTATAATCTTGTGTAAGAAACTGCTACCTCTGGAACTCTACACTGGTCAGGATTGCCTCCCACCTGCCCCAGGTCTACCCAAAAGCAGGATCAGAAAATCAGCTGACATACTAGAGCAGGAAAGCTTAACCAGACCCCTGGAAAGATTTTCAATGAAAGCTGAAACAACCCCCTTATTATGAGAAAATTCACTGCTTCGTAGCCCTTCACCATTCTCTTAGCGTTCCTATCAATCTGGACTTCCCTGCATTTGTTAGCTGATGGATGGCAAATGGTTAGCCCATTACTTTGTAAAAACAAAGATGCTGTTTTCAGATATTTTTCTTCTTCCCTCTTCCCCCCACTCCTGCCTCACTTAAAAGCTTTCATTTTTTAAGTTTAGTCAGTATTTCATTCTTTATTATCATTATTTTTGGAATTTAGACATTAAAATGATTGGGTCTGGGTTCCATTATGGGGCTCTGGTGACTTAGGACAAATATTCTCTGAGACTGAGAGAGTGTTTGGCTACTTTTTCTCAGTCGTCCTGGTCTCATGATATTTCTGGCCTCAGAGTGAATCAGAGGCCAACCTAAGGGGGGCATAGAATTGGAATTTGATTCATGGTCACCAGATTGCCAACAGATTCTGATGACTCAAATAAAATCTAATGTTTCTGTGTGGGTCTGGGGGAAATTGCACATGACATTCCTCATCTCTTGTCACCAAGGAAACAATATCCTAATAGAAGAAATGCTTGGTAACAAGAGATGAGTGCCTTGCCTGTAGGAGATGCATGCTAAGTGTTTGCTGCAAAGATGAATAAAATCGTGGAGGTGCACTGAGGACCTCTCTGGCCACCCACCTGCCCTTGACCTCATCTGTGATCACACTGAAGTCATTGTCTATGACCTGGTCATTCCTAAAACATTATCTCCAGGCCATTATCTCTCTTGAGCTCCAGACCCCTGTACCTAGCAGCTCACTAGACAACGGCCCTTGAATATCCCTCAAGAACTGAAAACTCTTCATAGCCCAAATTGAACTTTTTTCTTTTTACTTAAGTAGAGTTGATTTACAATGTTGTGTTAGTTTCTGGTGTACAGCAAAGTGATTCAGTTATGCATATATATATTCATATATATTCTTTTTCAGATTCTTTTCCATTATAGGTTTTTACAAGGTATTGAATATAGTTCCTTTTTCTATACAGTAGGTCCTTGTTGTTTATCTACTTTATATATAGTAGTGTGTATGTATCTGTTAATCCCAAACTCCTAGTTAATCTCCCCTCCCCCCGCCATATCTCCTTTGGTAACCATAAGTTTGTTTTCTATGTCGGTGAGTCTATTTCTGCTTTGTAAATAAGTTAATTTGCATCTTTTGTTTTGAGTCCATGTATAGGTAATATCCTATGATATTTGTCTTTCTCTGTCTGACTTCACTTAGTATGATAATCTCTAGGTCCATCCATGTTGCTACAAATGGTATTATTTCATTTTAATGGCTGAGTAATATTTCATTGTTTATATGTACCACATCTTCTTTATCCATGCATCTGTCGATGGACATTTAGGTTGCTTCCATGTCTTGGCTATTGTAAATAGTGCTGCTATGAACATTGGGGTGCATGTATCTTTTGAAATTAGAGTTTTCTCCAGATATATGCCCAGGAGTGGGATTGTAGGATCGTATGGGAGCTCTATTTTTAGTTTTTAAAGGAAACTCCATACTGTTCTCTATAGTGACTACACCAATTCACATCCCCACCAACAGTGTGGGAGGGTTCCCTTTTCTCCACACCCTCTCCAGCATTTATTATATGTAGCCCAAACTGAACTTCTTATCTTTCATCCAAAGCTGCTCTTCATCCATTCTCTCTTTCCCGTGTTCTGAAATCCCTTCATTTTGTTCAAGCTAGAAACCTGGGATCAGATGTGACTCCTGTTTCTCTCTCACATGTGCTTGTTGCCAGTCACTGAGTTGGGTGGATTCTATGTTTTCTATATCTCTTGAATGGGGCCACTTCTCTCCACCTCCACTGTTACCCTCATGTCTCTCCTGCATTACTCCTAACTGGTCCCCTGCTTCCAGTGGCCAGTTCATCCCCACATTTCTGCCAGAGAGACAAGAACTTTAAAATCATTCAAAGATTCTTTATCACCCTTGGGTAAGCTGCCCAAGCTGTGAGTGTAGGCAGCAAGGCCCCACCTGATGTGATCTGGCCCTGCTTCCTTCTGCAGCCTTATCATTTTTTCCTAATACACCTTGAATTTTATGTTTCAGGAACAGTGAACACTGCCCAGCTACTCTCTCAGGCCTTTGCACGCAGGGTTTCCTTGCCTGGGAATCTCCTCCCCACCATCTTGGCCCACCATAGTGCCTCGGTTTCTTCTCTTTGTCCTTCCAAACTCAGCTTAGCTGCCACCTCCACTGAGAAGTCTTCCCCATCCCCAGGTCTGTGTTGGCTATTTCCCAGTGGGCTCCGATGGTGCCCTGTGCTTGCCCTGCCGTTGTAAATACCTGCTTGCCCCTTGAGAGTGGGGATGGCCATGTGTCCAGTGTCTCAGACAGCGCCTGGCCCACAGAAGGAGATTTGTACATAAGTCACCGGGAACAAAGGAATGTGCCAAGTCCACTGAGGGGGAGTTTTCCACCTTCTAGGAACTGATACATAGTAAAACCAGCACCTGCCCCACTCACCCAGTGAGGAAGCCTTAGCTGGTATAATGGGATAAGTCCTAGACTCAGGGTCTTGAGGCTGCATGTTTGAACCCCACTTTCCCTCTTATTAGGGAACATGGAAGCCTCAGCTTGCTGAACCGCGAAGCAGGAACCGTAACACATCCCAGACAGGGTTAGTGTGAGGAACAGGCAAGGCAGCATAGGCAAAGGTGTCCATCCATCTCTGTAAACACCTGGCTAGGAGGGAGTCATTCCCTCTGCTCCCATAGAACCCTGTACCCAGGGCAATGAACTTGTGCTTTCAAGAGCAAAGCTGACAGAGCAGACTTGATAAGGGCCCTGGTTGTCGGATATGATAATAATAGTCTCATTTATTAATATAAAGGCCCGCTAATAGAGGCGGCACTTTTAATTAGCCAACACGACCACGATATTAATTTTTATCCAGAGTTATTTAAGCCCGAGAGCTTTCCTCCTCTCTTCTGTTAGCACTTAGCTGGAGGGCGATTGAGAACATCTGTAATTGGATTTCTGTGCAGGACTTAATTATAAGGAGACAATAATGCCCCTGAAATGCGGCAGGTTCTACCCTGCTAACTATTATTTTCCAGAGACACGTGCAGGCCAATGAATGCACAGATTTATCTAAATTATAATTTTTAAACTTAACAAAGCTTTCCTTCCCCCACCCCCCAGGACTGAGAGGAATCTGCGGAGAGGGCGGCTTTGCAGGGAGGAGGGCACAGAGGCGGAATGCTTCATTCCTGTAATCAAGTCTTTCGATCCACGGGCCACCAGGCAGCTTCCCCAGGCCCCTCAGGATCTCGGAAGAGTATTTTCTTCCCTTGGCCAAATGGCTTATTAATAGAATCGGCTTATTTATATCTCACCCAGAAAATCCCAAAGTGATACAGCAACAGGGAGGTATTGAGCCAATTAGTTGTTGGGCTTGTTGTCATGGGGGGAAATCTAGTTATTAATTTCCTGCCCTTCACCAGTGGCAGAATCAATTCAGAGGAAACCAAAAGGAAAAGAAGAAGAAGAAGAAAGCCACATGTTTCAGACCATCTGGGAAAACTCAGAGACAAAGCTAAACCATTTATACCTTCAACGAAGCTGCCTAACCGTAGGAGAGCAGGGAGGTAAAGGCCTCGTCGGTGGTCAGCTAGGTGTGGCGTGGGCACCAGCATTCACTGAGCATCTACAATGGGCCTGTTTGCATACATTATTGCATTTGGTTCTCACAACCACTCTGTCAAGTGGGCTTATTTCACCCACTTCACGGAAGAAATGTTCATTCATTCGTTCAATATTTATTGAAACCCTTTGGGGAGACAATGGTGGCCATGACAGAGTCTGATCTCCTGCAGCATACTTGGCTCAGATGGAGAGCTTCCCAAGGTCATTAGCCAGCATGCATACTTACTCGAGCAGGACTAAGATATAAACCCAGGTAGGGTGTGCCAACACCAAAGCCTGGGGAATCACTTTTCCTTCTTCCGGGGTGCTGGGTCCTGTGGGTGGTGTGGCCTTGACAAAGCATACTATGTGAGGGCCCACCTACGTCCCAACTGGGCAACCTCAGAGGAGTAAAAGAGGTCACCAATGAGGACAGTTTAGTTTAGGACTGGGAAGAAGAGGGTCCACTGAGACAAGAGCATGGGAGAGTATTTTGGCTCTACCACAAGAGTGATTGTGGAAGAGAAGTTCAGGGGTACAAGTATTTTTTTAAAATTACAATCATTATTACACTTGTAGAAATTGGGGGCTGGGATGGGAAACAGAATAAGTACGAAATAAAATAAAATTCACCCATGATCCCACTGTCTTGTTCAGATCATGCTGTAACACATTATGAACAGTTTTCCAAATCGTGAAAGATTTGATGTGGGCATAATTTTAAATGATAGCATAATAGTCCATCTTGTGGATATACTACAATTTATTTAACTTTCCAAAACTTGGTGGATACTTATTTCTACTTATCATTATAAATAAAAGAGATGAATGTATGCTTGTCCTTATTTTTACTTGCTTGAAATCAAAGTGGGATTACTGCAACAAAGAGAATGAATATTTTAAAGACTCTGGAGGCTTGCTGCGGCATTGTATTCTAGAAATACTGCACAAATTTTATCATGCTAGCAGTGTGTGAGAAGCCCATCATTGCATCATACCTTCATCAATACTCTACATTGGGGGCTTCCCTGGTGGCGCAGTGGTTGGGAATCTGCCTGCCAATGCAGGGGACACGGGTTCGAGCCCTGGTCTGAGAAGATCCCACATGCCGCGGAGCAACTGGGCCCGTGAGCCACAACTGCTGAGCCTGCGCGTCTGGAGCCTGTGCTCCACAGCAAGAGAGGCTGCGATGGTGAGAGGTCCGCGCATCGCGATGAAGAGTGGCCCCCCGTTGCCACAGTTGGAGAAAGCCCTCACACAGAAACAAAGACCCAACACAGCCAAAAATAAATAATAAATAATAATAAATAAATTTTTAAAAATACTCTACATTGACTTTTACAAGTATTTGCTAATTTGATAGGCAAAAAATGTATTTCATTACTGTGTTTTGTTCACAGATATTGATTGCTAGTGGGGTTTAACAGTCTTTTGCATGTTTAAACTGTTATTTGTATTTCTTCTGCAAATAGCCTATTCTTGTTCTTTGCACATTTTTCTTTTGGGTTTAGTGGTTTCTGTTATGCCTAAATGCCATTTTATATTTTAAGAACATTAATTTTTTTGATGTTTTTGTTGCAGATATTTTGCTGTTTATTTTTATTTTCAATGATTTTTTTTATAGAGATGGTTTGATTTTTTATGCAGCCAAATATATCTATTTTTTCTTTGTGATTTCTCCAGTTGCGTTTATGCTTAGAAATTCCATTTCCACACTGAGATAGAAATAATCTATATTTTATTATAAGTATTTTATGATTTCTTTTTTTACATTTAACTCTTTAATTCATCTGAAATTTATTGTGTTCTCTGCTGTGTGGTAAGTATTTAAATAGATTTTCCCCCTAAATAGTTAACATTTATCCCAGCATCATTTTTTTAAAGAATGTTTTTTCCCGCATTGGCTTGAACGCCACCTTTATCACATGCTAACATTTTTTTAATATACGGTAGTCTATTCTGAGCTGTCTTATTCTGTTCAGTTAGTTCTCCTATTATCATCACACTGTTTTAATTATTGTATCTTTATACATTCACATATTTTAAAATGTGACATATTTGTGTATGAAATGTAGCATTTTGTTTTCTGGTAGAACAAATCTCCCACAATTACCCAGTTTTACAAAAAAAAATTGGCTATTCCTGCTCATTTTCCAGATGAATTTTAGAATCATGCTGTTTAGCTCCAGAAAAAAACAATCCCATTTGGGACTTTGAAAGGGACTGGATTCAACATATATCTTAATTCATGAGCCATTTGCATCTTTATACTGTTCAGTTTTACCATTTGGGAAAAATGACATGTTCTGTTTTTACCCCCCCTTCCTTTGTTTTTATGGGTTTAACCCTTTAATATAAGTAAAATTTAGTGTAGACTGTGAGATGAGGACCAGAGTCGATTCCTTTTCGAATAACCAGTTTTCCCTGATTCCAGTTTTTGCGTAACTCACACCTTCTCCAATAATTGATGATGCTTCTTTTATCATTTATTAAGTCCTTAAGTATATATCAGGGTCTGTTTTTAAGCTGTCTAGTCCCACTGATCTGTCTATTCTTGTGCTATTACCACACTGCTCTGATCATTGTCTGGTCTTCCCCAGTACCAGTTGGAAACGCCACCCCTTCCAGATGGCTCTTGGCGTCACTGCCTGCTTTCTCCCAAACCGGGGTTCATTTCCTGAATAGAGTCAACCTTTTGGCCAGAGCTTTTCAGTGACCCAAGAGATGATCCAAATGATCCAAGAGATGAAGCAGCTTGATGCCAGGTTTCAATTTTCAGTTAAGAAAACACCAAGGTGGGTGGAGACTGAGACCTGTCTTGGTTCCTTCCCCTTCTCTCAACATCTCAGCACAACCAGGTGCTGAGGGAGGTGGTGCAAGATAGTTAACGCTAGACTAGAAAGCTCCTCACTTCTGAAGTGCCTGCTAGGTACCTGCTACGCCTGGGCTAAGGACATTACATTACGTTCGTCTAATTTTCCCCAGAACCATCTGAGCCAATACCACATTTTACACATTAGAAGACCCGCTCAGAGGGAGTAAGAAACACCTAATATCGCCCAGCTACTAAGAGGCAGAACCTGTTTTTCACCCCAGTTGCCTCTGATTCCAAATCCCATGCTTACCACTTCTGTGCTTGGGTGACTCAGAACAGGAACTGCAGCCCCTCCCCCAAGGGCTCTTGTGACGGGGAATTTGTCATCTGGAGAAAATGCTTTCACCTCCTTGAGCTTTGATGGGTCTCTCACTCCAGCCCCTATCCACCTAGGCTAGTGGGGTCACCTTAGGGTCCACACCATCCTCAGCCGTGGTGGAAGCTCTGCCTGCAGGTCCATCTCCCTCCCCCTCTCCCCAGCCTGCAGCTGCCCTGTCTTTCCAGCCTGCCAGGTAAGTTGGCCTTTTAGCTGCTGACTCTCAAGGTTGGGTGTATGTGTGGTGGAGCCTGTGTGCCTGGTGAGGGTGGGAGCAAAGGTGAGGGACCTACAGGGAGAAGGAGGAGGAGGAAACCCATTGCTTGAAAAAGGATTCTGTGGACCTGGTCACATTCTGTCCCAAACAGTGGCTGAGATGGCTAAGACAGCCAGAATTTAAAAATAATAAGCATACATTTATTTAATCTGGGCATATATCTGGAGAAAACTCTAATTCAAGAAGATACATGCACCCCAATGTTCATAGCAGCACTATTCACAATAGCTAAGACATGGAAGTAAACTAAGTGTCCATTGACAGATGAATAAAGAAGATGTGGTACATATATACGATGGAATATTACTCAGCCATAAAAGAATGAAATATTGCCATTTGCAGCAACAAGGATGGACCTAGAGATTATCATGCTAAGTGAAGTAAGTCAGACAGAGAAAGACGAATATCATATGATATCACTTATATGTGGAATCTAACATGTGATACAAATGAATCTATATACAAAACAGAAATAAACTCACCAACATAGAAAACAAATTTATAGTTACCAAAGGGGAAAGGGGGTGGGGGAGGGATAAATTAGGAGTTTGGGATTAACAGATACAAACTACTATGTATAAAACAGATAAACAACAGGGTCCTACTGCATAGCACAGGGAACTACATTCAATATCCTTCAGTAAGTCATGATGGAAAAGAATATGAAAAAGAATATATATATATACATATATATATAACTGAATCCCTTTGCTGTACACCAGCAACTAACACAACATTGTAAATCAACTATACTTAAATAAAATAAGTTCAAAAAAAAGGACAGGGGCTTCCTTGGTGGCGCAGTGGTTGAGAATCTGCCTGCCGATGCAGGGGACACGGGTTCGAGTCCTGGTCTGGGAGGATCCCGCATGCCGCGGAGCAACTGGGCCCGTGAGCCACAACTACTGAGCCTGCGCATCTGGAGCCTGTGCTCCGCAACAAGAGAGGCCGCGACAGTGAGAGGCCCGCGCACCGTGATGAAGAGTGGCCCCCGCTCACCGCAACTAGAGAAAGCCCTCACACAGAAACGAAGACCCAACACAGCCAAAGATAAATAAATAAATAAATAAATAAATAAAAATTAAAAAAAAAAAAAAAAAAAGGACACAATCTAAATTTGCATCTAATCTTGGTCAATAAACAAACGATGAGCACATGGTCGCTTTCCCACCCATGTAATCAGTGTGTACTTGTCCCCGCAGTATGCACTGTCCTCCTTTCCATGTGAAGTTAGTCCATATTCACACATCCACGTATTGACATAGTTCCCACGTTTAGTTATTCATGGTCTATAGCATTCCATCCTGTCAATAATCCATAATTAAAGAAAATATATTTTGAATGCTGTCTGGAAGGGGCAATGCATGGACAGACTGATAACAAAGGATGTGGTCATGGGAAGATAAAAGCTCATTTGCTTGGTGGGGGGGATTTTACTTTTGAGAGGAGGAGGCATAGAAAATGTAATAGTGCCAGTTGTTATTCTGAAGATATTCCTTTGATGCAGGTAGAGCCCTAGGCTAGGAATCTAGGCACTTGGGTTTTGAGCTTGGCTTTTTCTTTCATTTACTTTGTGTGTCTTTATAAGACACTTTCTTCCCCTGGTTCTCAGGTTTTTATTGTTTTGTTCTGATAGTCATAGAATTCATAACACCACAGGGATGGAGGGACATCAGAGTTGACGTCATCTAACCCTCTTACTTTATAGATGAGAAAAAATGAGACCTGGAGGTCAAATGACCGGCCCAAGGTCACATAGTCAGCCATTATTACCTTTGCAGATGGTTCCCCCACCAGGCTTGTGGTTCTGGGAATCATGTCAGAGATGGAGGGCTTGGCATTCCCTTGAAGAAAGGCGTGGTGAGACCCTTCATTATTATTCATGCCAGCCCAGCTTTGAACCTTTGGAGTGTTTTTCCATCTAAGCCTCCTGGACTCCTGCTTCTCCTTCTGGATTCCCAATAGAGCTGATTTAACTAGGCTCTGTAGAAAGAAAGAAGAAAAGGCCACAAGGTTTCCACCTGAGCCCTGAGGCCATCTTGTTTCTTTCCAGGACGCCTGCCCCACGTCTCTTGTCTTTTCCATCTGTATGAGCCATCTTTCAAGTTGCTCTTGGAACAGACCAAAGCAGCCACAGTGCTGTTATTCTGTGTTGGCAGAGTCTATGCACTGTTTGGCTTGTCATAATTATCTCACCAACTTGCTGTATTTCTGTCTTAGTTTGTAGAAAGCTCAAAGTGAACAAAGACATAGGCACAGGGGCTAGGATAACGGGCTGGGTGGGGCTTTGCACCCCTGGAGATCTGGTCTGATCAGAGAATCTACAGCTAGGAAGTCCAGTGGAACCTCCCACAGGGAAACTGTCTTGCTGTGTGGTAGGGACTGGAATGAGACCCTGGGAGCAGGTTTTGTCCATTTAACGTTATCATAGAATGATAACAAGTCAGCAATGTCACTGACACAGAGGTGGAGGAGATTCAGAAAGGGATGAGACCAGCTCAAGGGCAAAGAGGAGGGATGTATGGCCATCTGTGGTATGTGGGTCCCTGTCCTTTCTCCTCCCCTACAAGGACCAGGGGAAGGGGCCTTGAAAGGAGAGGTGGGCAGCCTGGGGGGAGTGGGATGGAGCACAGAGGGAAGAGAGAATCACATCACAGTTTTCCAAGTTCAGAATTTTCTAAAGACCAAGATCAGAGAACATCAGAGGAAGGTTTCTCAAAGCTGATGTTTTAGACCAGGGCTCTCTGAGCTGTGTGCTTTGCCCAGTGTCCCCCCGGCTCTTTCCTGTGTCTCTGATAAAATACAACTTTAATTCAGTACAAAGAAGCAGAGAAGGAGGAGGAAAATTGTAATGGAAGTGTAAGGATAAGGAGGGGGCAGGCTGGGCTGGTGGGAAGGGGCTGGCCTCCAGCCTACCTATCATCTGGAGTCTAAGGCCGTGTTCTGAGTCCCTCCTGCCCAGGGCTTCTTGAGACAGTGAAGTGGAATCATTGCCCCTGCAAGTTTCTCCATGGCCTGCATGGACAGAGAGGGAGAAGGGGTAAAAAGAATAGGAAATGGGCCAAGTTTAGTCCCTTCTGTCCACTTGCCATCCCCCAAAGTTCCTGTATGTCTTTTTCCCTTTCCTTTCTCTCTTCATTTTAGAGCAGGAGGTTGGCCTACTTATCTCTCTTCTCATCAGCTGCCCTGGGTCCAGGTCGCTCTGAAACAGGAGCCTGGTTCTTGAGTCAGCACAATCCCTTTCCATTTTTGAGACCCTCTCAACTCTTCGCCACATGAAAACAGACAGAGTTTACAATACAACCAGATTGGGGCAGATAAAGGCTAAATAAATCTCAAAACCATAGGTATTGGGTAATCCTGGTCTTCATTCAAGTATAAAAGGATCGGGTTCCCCAACCCCATATGGCGCTTTTCTCCCTCGTCCTCCTCGGGTGGTGCCTCGGGATCTCTTTCTCCTCACTCTGTCATATTCCACTCTGGGGTCGGGGATCCCCAGCCCTCTCAACCTCTGGACACACGGAACCACCTCCAGGCTCTCCCTTGTTCTGTCTCCTCATCTAGCAGAAGTCTTGTTGGGTCTCTGTAGGTAGAAAAGCAAGGACCTCAAGACTCAGGTGACCTTTGTTATGTTCCTTGGGAACGCTTCAGAAACTCTGTGCCCCCTGCTCTGTAGATCATTTCCTGATCCGAGAACACTAATGGGGAATTTAGAGAAAAGAGCTATGGCTGGGTCTGGGGGAATGGATGTTTGCCCTTGGTGGCCCCTTAAAGGAACCTAGAATGCCCTCTCCTGCTGGGCTGGACCTCTGTAAAAGCAGGTGCATCCTTCACTGTCAACTCTGGAATTGCTCAGGCCCCTTGTACTGTTGCCTCTTTGCTACTCCAACTTTACCCTCTCTGATTTCATTATCCTTATGTTGGCTCCATATTTGGCCCTTGCTTTCTCCATAGTTCCTTGGATTTGAAGCTGAGTTTTTTTTTTTGTTTTCTTAAGCAGTTTTGATCCGAGGGCCTCATTAAACCATCCAATGGGTAGTAGTGATGGGTGGTATGTAAAGGGCAGGGACTTAATCACCGCAAACTTATGACCTGCACTCACTGGGAATTTCTTGTTCATGGGCAGTAATTGCAATCCCGGGTCCCCATCACGAATGGTGTTCCATGGGTTACTGGAGCCTGCTGGCATATGGTAGGCACACACTGAGCCCGCCAGTGTATCTTGCGTGCAGCCCCAAACAGCTAAGGGCATCACAGACCTGTTATTGCCCAATCTCGGGTGGCTGAATGCCATTTGTCCTTCTAAGAAGTTGGGGGTGAAGCTGAGTTTTAAACTTGGATTGCAGTTTGACTTTTGGCACTTCTCTCTACCTGGTCTACCACGCAGCTGTAGGCTGGAGGCACCCGTCTGATAGGAAGGGTGGCTTCTGGGTGGGACCATAGGGAATCATGGGTATTCCATGGAGCCCTAGGGGTGTACAGAGGCGCTTTAGGGGGCAACACAGAGGAGTGGTAGGGGAAGACCTGGAGTGGGAAGGTGGGGCCAAGTGGGCTGGGGCTTGGCTTCCTGTCTCTGTCTCCACTGGGGCAACTTCACTTGGAGCTGGATTCTGTATGAGCCTTTCTCTGATAAGAAGTTGAAAACTATGGATCTTTTCTAAGCCCCTTCAATTCATAAAGGAGAAAGCTGAAATTGAACAAAGAGAAAAGGTTTGTCAAGGCCACCTAAGTGGTTTAGTGACAGATTAGGGCTTTAGGGAGAGACAGTCTCAATGGCTGGGGCAGATTCCTGAGGACACTGACCCAGTAGCATGACCCACCTCTCCAAGAGTCTTGTGGATTTCTGTACCTTGCCCAAGCTCAGGCTGGGAGCGGCCTGAGGGTCCAGGAGTCTTGAGTGCTGCTGTCACAGACTGGCTCTGAGCAATAAGGGCCATCTACCCCTTCTGCTATGAGCATTGTGTCCTGGAACAGGTGAGACTCCTTCCTTGAGTCCTAAAGAGCAATGGGCCTTTCTCCATGGCCATTGATGTCACAGCTTGTGACTGTGTGTGATTTGTTATGTAATCTCTCTGAGCCTCAGTTTCCTTATCTCTAAAATGGGAGTAAATAGTATTTGCTTCTTCAGGCTTTTATAGGAGCCAATCAGATCATGTATGTGTAGCCCCCAAAGACAGTAAGTGCACAACGGACACACAGAAATCATTGCTGCCAGATGAACATAACAGCCAGGAAAACTCACAAGATTAGGATGTCAGCTGCCAGGTCCTGGGCTTTCTTGGTGCTTAGCACACAGCAGAGCATATAGATGGCTCTCAATAAATACTTGATTAAATAAACAAATGAACAGGGACTGGCTGTCCTAGAGAGGAATCCCTATACAGCTTTCCCATGTCTGTGCGCTCTCCCCACGTCCTACCTTACTCCTCAAGTTTGAAGAAGAACTTGCAGGAGGAGGACGGAAAATGCCTGTTCCTGTTTCCTCGGCATCCTCACACTTCTAACAAGGAAATTGGAGTTGAAATAAAAACTAAGGGCTGCCTCTAACACAGACAGAGGAGGTGGGTTCACTGCGATCACCCAGGACTTCACTCTGAAGACAGTTTTGTGGCTTTTAAATTCACCGAGGGTTGTCAGATGGAGCTGGAGCGAGGCATTGTGAGGATGGACGTGGGGCTCTTCTCCTGAGTGGCTGGGGGCAATTTGCGATGCTACATCAGAATTTCAGGTTGAGGTTTTCCAAAATGCGCATCATCAAAGTTAGAAACGGAGCCAAATGAAGATGGGAGAATGAAGGACGGATGAGACTGGGGAGATGGATCAGGAATGTTGGAAATCTGCATGATTCTTGGATATTAAACAACTGAACATGTTTTTGTTTGTTTTGATCAGCTTCTAGTGTATGCTTCTTAGGTGGGGCTTTTATAAATGGGCTACGACAATACAGACATCTATGAGTTCAGGAGAAAAACCAGAGGATGGGATGGTGTCCATTTCTTCCCACTCCCTCTTATTTATGAGGAGTCCAAGAATCAGCCCCTCTTCCCTGATCTGCAGCTGGAACCCTCTCCATTTCTCTCTCATTTCCAGCATCCAGGGCTCCATACCTTGATATTTGTCTCTTTTCTTCTCTGGTTAGCTAGCAAAGGTTGGGATTTTTCAGAAGCATTTTCTACTAGGAAGCTAAGGGTTTCTTGGTTAGTTTGTGGGGAGGGAAGAAAGGGGAGTTATTATTGTTTAATGGGTATAGAGTTTCAGTTTTACAAGATGAAAATAGTTATGAGGATGGGTGGTGGTGATGGTTGCACAATGTGAATGGACTGAATATAACTAAACTGTACATTTAAAAATGGATAAGATGGTAAATTTTACGTTATGTGTATTTTACTGCAGTAAAAAAAAAAAAAAAAAACACACATCAAAGTGGATGGATTTACAGATCATTTGCCCTGAGTTTAGCTTCAGTGTTTGTTAGTAGGTGACTTGTCTTTTCTTCATTGTGATGGTAAATTTTTTGTGTCAGCTTAGCTAGGCTGTGGTGCCCAGGTGTTTGGTCAAACACCCGTCTGGATGTTGCTGCAAAGGTGTATTTTAGGTGTGGTTAACATTTACAATCGCAGACTTTGAGAAAGCAGATTACCCTCCATGGTATGGGTGGGCCTCATCTAACAGCTGAAGAGCAACTCTGAGGTTTCCCAAAGAAGAAGAAATTCTGCCTCCTGACTGCCTTTGTACCTGAGACTGCACATCAGCTCTTGCTGGAGTTGCTAGCCTGCCAGCCTGCCCTGCAGATTTCAGACTTGGCAGCCTCCACAGTTGTGTGAGCTGATTCCTTAAAATTTCTCTATCATCTACCACCCTATACACACACACACACACACACTTCCTATCCGTCTTTTGGTTCTATTTCTCTGGAAAACCTTGAATAATATACTCACCTGAAACGAGTTAGAGCTGGAGGTGCTCGGACTTCCCAGAGGGGAGACAGGAGAAGCCCCTTCCCAGGCCTGGCGTGCACCCTGTTCCCTCTCCTCCTCTGCTTTCCTGGGGACTTGGCCCCTGGAGTCAGTGCCCTCTGCCTCCAGCCTACTTGCCTTTCTCTGTTGCCCCTGCCCTGGGCCTGAGGTCCTGCCCTGCACCCTGGCTCTCTAAGTGAAGGAGTGTCTTTTCTATGAGGCCCCACCATGTTTTGGACCCAGGTCCTGGTCAGGCCTTCCGGAAGCCATCTCCTGACCTTGCGGCCAACCGGGCTCTGCCTGTGGTTTTAGCACATGCAGATTTGGCTTGATCCACTCCCTTCTGCTCCTTTGCATTTACCTGTACCATATTTACCAGCTGGTTCATAGCTGGTTCTGCCATTGGATAAAGCCTTGATTCATCTCCTATTTTACTTGGCCAGCATCCATGCCTAGTCTCCTAAGGGCTTAACTTTCAGGCACAAACTTTTATTGCTGAAATCTATGGGCATTAATTCAGCTTCTTCCCACAGCCAGCTAGAGATCCTCATCTCCTCCTGCAGGTCCTACCGGACTGCCTGTAAAAGGAGGATGTATGGTTAATTCCCTCTCTCTCTCATTTACCTATTGTAATATTTAGGGAGTTCATTATATATACTATCTTATTTAACCTCTACAAAACCCCTTATTTAATATATAGTAAACCCATTTTATAGATTTGAAAATTGTTACACAGAGAGGTTATAGAACTTGCCCCAGGCCATACAGTTTGGGAATGGAATTTAACCCCAGGCAATCTGAATCCAAGTCCTGTGCTCTTAGCCAGGGATACATGAAAACTTGCAATTAGAAAAGAGGAGGGAGTGAGGAATAAAAGTAAATGAATTAGAGACATAAAGAGAAACCAGGAATAAGATAAATATTATAAGAGTAGACTGCAGGGGTTTCCCTGGTGGCGCAGTGGTTGAGAATCTGCCTGCCAATGCAGGGGACATGGGTTCGAGCCCTGGTCTGGGAAGATCCCACATGCCGCGGAGCAACTAGGCCCGTGAGCCACAATTACTGAGCCTGCGCGTCTGGAGCCTGTGCTCCGCAGAAAGAAAGGCCGTGATAATGAGACGCCCACGCACCGCGATGAAGAGTGGCCCCCACTTGCTGCAACTAGAGAAAGCCCTCGCACAGAAACGAAGACCCAACACAGCCATAAATAAATAAATAAATAAATAAAATAAAATATGCAGTTCAATGAATTAAAAAAAAAAAAAAAAGTAGACTGCAGAAAGTCCTGCACATGTGGTACTGGTGGGCCACAGATTTAGCTCCCAGTTCCTAGCAGCCGACACACACCCAGGCAGGGGCCTCCCCTGCCTTTCAGCTCACCTGCTGAGCAGGGAGGTTTGACAGTGCATGGTGTCATCGTGATCGAGCACAGATCACCAGAAACACCCACTTCCCTAAAATCTCTTGTGTGGCTTATCATGCAGGTTTTCCCTCAAACTGAAGAGCCCAGCTCTCTGAGAATCCTACTGCTGCAGTTTGGCAAAATTATTTTGCACTTGTGGTAAAAATGATATCTCATTCCCACTAAGAAAAAGGATGAGGCTTTCTCTCTTAGAATAATGAATAGTGTTGATATTAGATTGTAAAATCTGAGAAAGCTGCAACTTTAAGACTTAGCTTTTTTTCCCCTTTGTACGTCTAACGGTGCCTAGTCTTGTGTCATTCTCACTGCAAGTAATGGATAGACAGTGATGGTATTGAGCAAATGTGAATAGTAATGGATGCTGAAGAGTGCTCTCATAGCACTTGCTTTTTACAAGAGGAAGGATCACTTCCTGGGAAGACTTTCAAGTATTAAATTGTTCTAGGGCTAATGGAAGGCAGTGTTGTGCAGTGGAAAGAGCAGAGTATCTGTGTGACCTTAAGCAAATCCCTTAACCTCTCTGATCCTCAGACTATAAAAATGGAACCTGTCTATCACATGAGACTGAGAGGCCTAAAAGAGAGGATGCTCCAGTGTTTGCAGTATGGAGGTGGTTCACAACATCCATTCATTCAGTCATTCTGTCATTCCGAACGTTCTCATTGGCATCTGCTATAGGCCTGCCCAGTGCTCAGTGTGCTCTGTCCTGGGACTACAACAGTGACCAGGATAGACAGACACTTCCTCCCCAATTTCTTCCTTCCCTGAGGATAGTAGTTCCTGCAGCAGATATTTAATAACAGAGGTGCCCCAAGATCAACTTACTGAGGGGAGAAATGGGGGGGCGGGAAGAAGATTGGGGAAACTCTGGGGTACAAGGACTGCATGCAGAGAAATGGCCTCTTCCATGCAGTCCATATGGTCCTGCGTCCCAGCCCAGCTGACCCCAGCATCCCCAGCAGGCAGTGGCAGAGGCCAGTCTCATCTAACTGCTCCCGCCCCACACTGCCAACCCTCCAGGAGCTTGCCAGGGCCACGTTAGTGCTTCTGCTGAGGAATGATTATACCTTCATCACTGTGGTGGAACGGAGTGCCTCCAGTGCTCAAGGTCTGCATTTATAAGAGAAGCGGAGGATGGTTTAATGTCAGCAAAACAGCCCAGTGCACTCACAACAAAACCTCCGTGCAATCGAAAATGATGTACTAATTACACACAGGCCTCGGCAACATGCTCTTCTCCCGGCTCTTCAGGGTGCTGTGTTTGCATTTTTCTCACCCTCAAGACCAGCATTTGCATCTCTCCAGTCTCTCCGAGAACGAGTGTGTGTGTGTGTGTGTGTGTGTGTGTGTGTGTGTGTGTGTGTACGCACAAACACCATAAACTCAGAGGCTGCACAATAGGCCCTGAAATATCTTCACAGGAATTATTTCTCTGAATCTACAGTAATTCTACAACTCTAGTGTGCACTAGATTTATCAATATGCAGTTGTTTACATGACTGTGGTTTTCAAGTCCCAGGCCCCATTCTTACATGTGCTGGCTGTCTGTATAAGACGTGTAAGACTGGGCTGTCCTTGAGAGCACGGTCTGTGTCTCCCCTGTCAGGCTAGAGGCACCCTGAAGGCAGGGGCTATCTCTGCCATCAGATTGGAGGCCCTCTGAGGATGAGGGCTGCACCTCATCCTTAAGGATCCTCCACTTAGCGCTGGGTCTGAGGCTGTGGGCCCAGACACAGTTCTGACCTCATGGAGGTAGATCGGTGGTTTCCTGGCACGCTCCGTTGAGACATCAGATTGACAGGTTATCCTCATCTGCTCCCTTAGCAGCCGAGAGTGGAAGTGTCACCCACACACTTTGGGACATGGGAAAGAAAAATAGAAAAAAGGAGGTACAGCAAGGGGAAGGGGACATGGCATCCTCAGGCCAAACATCAATTCCCTACCTCTAGGATGCGTTGCCTCTGGACTCCATGTCAGCCCTGAACTGCTTTTATCCCCTAGGCCACAGCCCAACCCTTTTCTCTCTCCCCTGGGCTGGATCTAAAAGCACACAGTATCTGGCATCTTTCCCTTGACTCACCCTTAATCTCTCAACTGAGAATAAAAGAAAAACAACCAAAAAACCCTTCCATGGCACAGCTGAGACATTCTTTTTTCAGAATCCTTATGATTTTCATACCCTAAAAGGCTGATGAGGGCAAAGATTGTGTCTTTCTCATTTATGATTTCATCCCCCAGCACTTACCACAATGCCATTCCATGGCAGGTGCTTGAAATTTTTAATACAAATAAATAAATGTAATTTTCAGGAAGGACTGCAGGTGGATCTCCTCCTTCTGAGACCTAATTCACCCCTAGGAAAGCACCTCAACCCAAAGTCTGCACTATCAGCCTGTTGTTGGAGAAAAGCGATGTTCTGGGTCTTGGGGCCAGGGGGCAGTGTTCACCTATTGGTACAGCCGGAGCATGTGCGTGTGTGTGCGCGCACACGCGCGTGTGTGCTTGTGCGTGCGTGTGCGTGTGTGTGTGTGTGTGAGTGCTGGTGTGTTGACACTGATAACTGGACACTAATAAGCTCCGGCTCCACAGAGAATTCTAGAAGTCCCTCAAAACAACTTATCTCATCTTCCCACGAGTACCCTGCTTCTTAAATATGCCCAGGAAATGTTATTCTGCATATATGCTCCTGAACAACCAGGTTTATTTGAAGATTGAAGGTTTTTTTAATCCAGTAAACTTTATTTATATATAACAACAGTACAAATTGTGTCCTTGGCTTGCAAAATAGGAGTGTTTCATATTTACAATAGGTACACAGTAATATATTAGAATGACAAAAAAACCCCCAGTTTATTGGAACATTTTAAATACGTAATTTTCTTACAGTTTTTATTCCACAACACCTGTAAAAACAACAAAACTGGACAGCTATCATTCTATTTTCTTAAAAAAATATATAATACACAGATTCCAGTGTGTCAAGAAGAGTGGTTTTGGGTAGGAGAAGTTGAGGGGAGAGGCAGGTGGGCTCAGGTCCTTAGTCTCGTGGCACAAAGAGCTTGTCCCTCCCTCCCTGACACACTAGGGGACATCTGCTCTGCAGGGTGAACTACGTTCCATTATGTCCTCCACCTGTAATGCCAACGCAGAGTGCAACGAGGCCTGAGTCAGGGCCTCGACTGAAATCCAGACGATGCCTCCCATTTCCTTGAGGTGAGGACAGGAGGCACGGGCTGCACTGCAGAAAGGATAGAGGAGAGAGTCCCTTTAGGGTGAGGGGAATGCGATGGGTATGTCCATGAAAGGCCCAGAATCTCCAGTTTGCTGACAGGGCTGAGGCCCTATCCCCCAGGACCTCCCTAATACCAAGGGTGAAACTTTATCTTTTATCCCTGGCATCATGGAGCCCCCAGATGCTAAAACTTCACTCTTGGGGAAACCAGAAGAAAGGAAAGAGGGAAGAGAGACTGAGGTGATGAAGAGGAGGCCGCCATCTTCTCAAAGCTTGTTCTTGAGACAAGGCACCAGAAGGCCCTGAACTTCACCTCCCAAGTCCCCCCAGAGGACCTGCTCCCACAGCCCTGTGTCCACTAAACTCCTCTGCATTTTCTCACCCACAGAGCCCCCACCCCTGAGGCTCAGTTCTCTCCTGCCCATGGCCAGGGCCCAGGAACCTCAGGCAGGACAGCGTGGCTGGGAATAGTGGCCTCCCCGGGGGCAGCTGCCCGCTCAGTATCTACTGGCTGCAGGTTAATGGGGGCAGCGTGGCAACTGGGATGCACCTGGAGACTGATCAGCCAGGGGCTTTCAAACGCTCTCAATCTGTGCTGCCCAGACCATCGGAGTCCAGCTCACCCATCCGTCGCTTCTGCTTCATGCTCAGCAGGGCTCAGGGCCTCCACTGCTATTTCTTGTCCTAGTTTGGTAGAAATAAAGGAAGGCCAGGAGCTCAAGCAGCAGGGGAAGCGCCACCAGAAGAGACAGCGGCAGTGGGAACGAGAAAGGCTCTCATGGCTCTCAGGACTGTCCCCAGAACGAGGTAAGGCAGCTGGATTCGTCGGCTTTCTTCCTTCTTCTGGCTCCCTTTTCTACAAAACTTGTGCCCTCTGCAGGTCTGGGAGGTGAGCTATGCGGGCTAAGTTGGTGGCAGGAGCCAGCAGCCCGAAGAATGTCAGTTCGCTAGAAGAAGGCTCTTCTTGGTCTCGTTCATTGCTGTCTCTCAGCACCTGGAGCAGGGCCTAGCAAACAGTGTTAGCTCAGGAGCGTTCTTTGAATGAATGAATATAGGAAACAGCTCCCTCCCGCGAATGAGGTTCCCAGTGGATCCGTGCTCCTAATGACTGAACTTTTCAAGGAGGGGGAGCTCTCTGCCAGTAGTGGATCAGGAATGGTTCTGAGAGATGGGCTGTGGAGAGCTGTAGGAGGGCAAGCACAGAAGCACCTGAGCCCCTGCTGGGGGGCAGGCAGCAGCAGGCCAGCTGGAGGGACTCACTCCACCAAGATGGACAGCTTGTCCATCTCCGTCTTGTGTATGAGCACCCTCTGTCTTGCCAAGCACGTTTCTGGGGTGCTTTTCCTTTCCCTTTTCCAGAGGATTGTCTCTTGTGCAGACCAGTGAAACAAAACGGAGCTGGATCAACCTTCGAGAGAGGAGTCCCTCTCTGCTTCCCTCCAAGACAGATGACTTCATGTGGGGGAGGGAACGTGACTTTAATACCTATCCCTTACACAAGGTCAAAGTATCTTCCCATCGGATAACAGTGAGGACAGAGGCCAATTAATTCCCTCTCCTCCCATCCCACAGGGCATGGACTCTTGGTGACCCAAAGCCAAGCAAGGCTCTCCATCCTTGCACCCTCACAGCCTGACTTGAGTCCAGTCGAGTTTTCCTTTATCTTAATTCCTTCCTTAGGGACGCCCCTGTGCCACATCCTTTGCCAGCCCACATTCCCCAGCTCTCTCATGGAATCCTGAGAAATGTGGTCAAGCTTCTCAGGCCAGCTCTGGTGCCTCTCCTCTCCACTGTCCAAGCGGCCATCACCCCATCATTCTCCCACTCCTCCAAAACCTTCAAGGAAGCATCCCCAGGGGTGGTGAATGGTCACCAAAAGTAGCTGCTGGGAGATACCCGGGTAGATGCCTACAGGTCGCAGTTGAGATGTCTAACTTTTACTTCTTGGTGGGGCAAAGCCCAGGATGCCAGTCTGAGCAGTGGTGTGATCAGAAAACCTTCATTCAGAGCTCAGAAGTAAAATGAGGGTGGGCTGCACTTTTCTGTGGGCAGCACAAAGTCCCCTGCTCACATTCCTCTTGCCGTATCTCCTCGCCTTTCATCTCCATAAATCATGGGCTCTGAGCTGAATACGCTTTGGGTATATGAAGGGCAAACACTTTGGCTTAGTGCAGAAGGCCAGTCATTAGTATTTCTTTCAGGCTATTAATAGGGCCCAGAGAAACTTTAACAGAAGTGGATTATCAGAAGAAAGTGGCCTTCACATGGCTGGTTGTGAATTATAATGAAAACAGCGAGTTTCCTGAGTATTTTGCTGAATGCTTTTCTCCTCTCATTTGTCGGCTGCATTCAGGCAAGAAACTGGAGCTGAGGCCACCAGGCATTGTCTGCTGTGTGGTTAGCACAGTGATCCAAAGCCACACCCCAGCGCTGGAAGCCAGACCTCAGAGCTACCCCTCCCCCGGCCCTTTCCTGGCAATCCAACGTGGTCAGCAGAGCCTTTGGAAATTGAAAGTGTTTGGAAGTAAATCAGGGCACAGAGAAGCCAGGGCCCAGAGTTAATTACAGAGGAAATGACCCTGGTCTGGTATCACTGGGGGTGGCTGGTCCCGATTCCCAGCATCGCAGCCCCTTGTAAAGTAGAAGGTGGGAAGGGTAGGCTGGTCCTCTCCTGCTGCCTCCCTTCCCATCCCTTTGCCTTTCTCTTGTCCTCCTTCCCACTCACTCCGATGCTGCCTGCGGAGAAGTTGGAGCTGGCTGCTTGGATCCTTGCCAGAGTGGAAGGCCCGGAAACTCTGGTGGCTGTCCGGTCACTAGGGTCCTGCACCAGCGGAGGTGCCTTCCTCTGGATGCCTCCCACTGCCTTCCATGGGGCCTCAGGACCAGGGTGTGGAACTTTGGTCTCTTTATTTGGAAACTACACTCAGGACGGAGGGTCATCCATGGATTTAGGTGTCAGCAGGAGAGAGAGAAGCTGCCCACTTGTCCTTCAAACTCATAAGGACATGAGAGGCAGAAAGAGAGGCCGAAGAAGACATAACATGGGGATGCTACAGTCATCTCTACCGAGGCCAGTGTCCAGACGATCAGGAGCTTCCGCATACGAGCAAAGGGTTGCCTCCCCTCTCTAGGCATGAGAGAATAAAAGACAGAAAGCACAACAATAAATACTGCAGCTTCCTGAACCTATGCTCTTCAAGTATTGCTTGCTGTAAACAGTGTTTGATTTTTGTTTTCATTTTAATTGCAAGAAACCACTGGCGGATTGGAGCAGAATCCAAAGCCAAACACCCATATCCCCAGGTCAGCTCCCAAATGCAATCTCCTGGAGGCCTGGCCCACGCGCCTCCAAGGCCTTTCGCCAGGGTGCCTGGTTTATGACAGTGACAGATGTAAGGCAGAGCTGCCCAGCACCCTCAGGGAGGCCAGGCCTCTGGTCTGGGAGAGGCCCACCTCTCCCCCACTTCTGGTAGTCACTTTAGGGAAACCCAAAGGAAAAGTACCAAAGTCAGCTCCTCATCTGTGGAGGTTTGGGATTAAATAAAACAAAACAACCAAACAGTAGCAAAAAGCATTGGTACTCTACAGACACATATGTCCGCTGGAGATGAGAATACACAGGTGTGCGTATGTAAAGCTGTTTCCAGTCAGCCAGGTGGAGCCGCTCCATGGCCATGCCATTTGTGCAAAGGCTAGTCCTTCCCCACCTCTCACGGCTGCCGGGATAATTTCAGGTTTCACTGGCCTCTCTTTTTGCGAAGTGTTTGGTGCCAACTTGTGCTCATTCTTCTCCTCCTCACTTTTTAAAAAAAAACATTTCCAAAGGCAAGGAAACAATCATTTTTCCCTCTGCTTTCTCTCGGCATCTCTCTGTAGGCTTTTTCCGGCATTGGGAACCAGGAGTTATATGAGGAAGGAGGGACAGGGGTAAAAGAAGGAAGGGGGACAGAAATCAGAATTAAACGAAAGTTGGACGGGATGAACAGGGAAGCTTTTTGTTTTGTTTTATTTCTGGTTTTCCTTTTTCTTAAAAAAAATTAAATAAAGTTCTCATTATTTCCCCAATATACATTGAATGAGTTTTCATGCAAAGCAGCAGTCACAGAGGCAGAACCGCGCCCAGTCGTGCCTCTCAGCTTGAAGAGCCACCTTCTCCGGGTCCTGGCGTCCCTCTCGTCCTCGCCGCGGGGGGATGGGGTGGATGACACCCCCGGTCTCTCCCTGCAGGAACAGGCTGTGACGATACTTGGCTGGCGTGGGGAGAGGGGTCCTCCCCTCTCCCCGGGAGGGGGTCTCAGGGGACAGCAAGCGCTGGGGCCTGATCCCCTTCACTTGTCCTTCCTTCTGAGATGCCCAGTGTGACAGCTTTCACGGGTCCCGCTTCCCAGGAACAGGAGGCTCCACCTCTCAGCTCTCAATGGACATGGCGTTTATGAGCTGTTCCACCTTGTATGCCAGCCGCTGTCGCCGGGCCTGCTCGTCCTGCTCGAGGGCCCCAATGAGCTGAGGAACAAAAGCAAAGGGGGGGCAGACTCAGCACTCAGCATGGAAGAGGCCATTTTCCAGAATCCTATATCCTTCTATCTGCCTTTCCATTCTGCCCTAATGAATATTACCTTAAATAATGTAAATGATTAATTGAATATATGTATGACATACATATGTGTGTGTGTATGTATGTGTGTGTATGTACATATCTAAAGTATTTAAAACAACATTTAGCATATAGCAAGTGCTATGTGTTAGCTATTATTATTACTATGATTACATTCAGGTACAATGCTAATGCATGACTTGTGAATTCTCTGGAGCTGCCCTCTTCAGAATCTAGTTGTGCCCACCTGTCTGTCTGAAATGTAACTGACAGCATCTGCCCAACTGCAAAGAATAGTCTGATTCATTGTTTAAGAATGGATGAAATTAATCGTACACTTTGAACTGAAAAACAATTACATTATTAAATAAAAGTGTTATGTATTGCATGAACAATGAAGGCAAGACAATGGAAGGTGTAAGAAAGCACCGAATGAATCAGAAGAGGATAGGCTGCCTTCTAAAAGCATGGTGATGACTTTTTGACTCCGTGAATGTGTTTTCTGAATTACCCTCCGTTGCTGTTATTTAAGGATGGAGCCCTGCTTTTTGTTTAACCTGCTTTGCCCCCTGAGTGCGTCCTTCCTGGGGCCCTGACTCACCTCTTCGCTGTACTTGCTGACGTAGGAGTAGATCTCATTGAGGGCACTCAGCATGTTGAACTCCACGGCGTGCAGGCGGGATTGCTCGGCGAGGTAGGCGTTCATGTCCTGGTCGCTGATGGCGGGGAGCTTGGCGATGTCTGCGTAGTATCTGCCAGAGAGAGGACAGGCTCCTTGGTGGGGACTCAGCAAATACTGCCTATACCTACCCTGGTCCCAGAACCCTTGAGAGCACAGTTGTCCCCATAGTTGCTCCTGCTTCCCTATTTCTCTTCTCACGAAGCTTCCTCTGACCTCTTCCCTCTAGCTGAGGTTGGGGCCTGGAGGATGGTTTTCCCTAAGGTTGGGACCTGGAGACTGGTTTTCCCTAACTACTAACTTTCCAGGGTAGTTAAAAGCCCAGACTCTGACCAGACTCCTTGTATTCAAATTCCAGCTCTGCTACCTGCTAGCTGTGTGACCTTGGGTAAGTTACTTTGCCTCTCTGTGCTTCAGTTTCCTCATCAGTAAAATGGGGATGATAATAATACCTACTTTACAACTCTGCTGGATATTTTAGTGAGGTGATATATACAACATCTTTATCACAGTGCTGGGTGCTTAGCATGTGCTCAATAAATGGTAATTAGAATGCTAATGATCTGACTTGAAGGGTACAAAGCTTCCCTTTCTTCCCCCAGCAGGAACTTTGGACAAGAGAGAAAAAGGTGAGCACGAGGTCCCGAAGGCACCACAAACATGGTTTTGAGTCCTTGGTCAGTGAAGCCCAGAGGAGGGAACGCAGCAGGCATTCAGGGCCATGGGCATGTCCTGAGGGTGCTACTGACCTTTCCACCCAGCTCTTGTAGCTGGGGATGTCCTTGGCATAGAGCAGCTTGTTGGAAGGGGAGTCCTTGCCCAGCCGGTGCTCTGATGTTGAGCAAGAGTCCATGAAGGTCTGGGCCACCACAGAGAGGCAGGCGTCCGTGATGCTGCCCTTGTGGATGTCAAATACAAACTGGGGGTTCTTGATCACGTTCACCCAGAAGCGCAGGGGGAGGCTGTAGGAAATAGCAGAGCAGAGTCTGAGGGCTGCACCTTGGCCGTGCCCCATGCTGTTCACTAACATTCCTCCCTCCCCCACAAATGCCAAATTCTCTCTTGAAGGGCAAGAGAATGAAGTCACAGAAAACTGGTCCAGCCAGGGCTGCCAATTTAGGCTAAGCTGTTACTGATGCTGGGAGAAAAGGAGAGGCACTATTGTGCCCTAATGGGGTGCTGACCCTGTTCTCTAACAACTGAGAGGTGGGCGTGGGTGGCTTCATTCCCTCCTGGAGGTCTTTTCCAAAGGCCTCTGTGTCCCCAGGGAAGCCCAAGTAACAGAGGGCTGCACAGTTTTCTCAGAGCTTCAAACAAAGCCCCCAGGCTCCCAGAGTCCCTTCTCAATGCCTGTGGCCATTGTCCAGAAGGATGCAGTGGCAGCCCCAGCACGGGCTCCGAGTGGGCACAAAGGGCGTCACCTGTGCTCCCCGCCCAGCCAGGCTGCCCAGCCACTTCCCAGGGCTGGCCCGGCCTGGCTGGGCTGAGGAATGGGCTCCCCTGGGGGCAGCTCTTTCACAACTCTCCCTGGGGCTTTCTCGGATCTGGTCAGGGGCAGAGGAAGAACAGGAGACCATGTTGGCACGCTGGGAATGACTCACTAGGACTCCGACTTTTTCCCACCCCAAGAGGAACTGATCAGTCGTTCGGAGAGTTCTTTCTGCAACTTGGGAATTTATAATCGGAGGAGAATGCTTTTTCTCTGCTCCTTAGGCCGTAAGGAAGATAAGCCCATTTACTCCCCTTCAAAACCAGAACAGCTGCTGTTTCTGCCGCCTTTTCCAACTTGGCCCTCTCCTCCAGCTGCCTGCGGGCCCTTAACTCTTTTGGCTCCTCTGTGGAATGAGCCCTGTCCCCGGCTTGTCCTTCGGGCCTGAGATGTTTCAGCCACCCAACCTACCTCCCCTCTCTCCTTCATTTTCTCTTGATTCTCCTGGACCCCAAGCTTTCCCAAATGTCTCAGTTCATGCCAAGTCTTGGGAAAGATCACCTGTGCCCACTCCAAGTCCTTCCATTATGATTTCTGCTTATCTTTCCAAATGCAACGGGATCACTCACTTTCCTTAACCTGGAGGGAGTGGCCTGGGCTGAGAGGTGACTCCTCTCTTCTACCTACCCTTCCCCCGGCAGCTTTGGAAGCTTCTAATAGTCTTTCCTTGGACATTAGGGACCTGCGGTCTGGCTAAGGGGACTCTCCCCACCACAACTCCAGGGCAGAGCATTTTTATGACTTGGGCCTGGCCAGAAACAGAAGGCACAGAGATGGGGATAATCCAGAACTTTCTCTTGATTTCCTTGCAATTGCCACTCCCAGCGCTGGACTGAGGATCTGCCAAAGCAAAGGGAACAGCCCCGGCCCCGGCCCTGGGAATGCAGGTGGAAGGCCTGTCCCAGTGACGTGCACTGGAGGCTCCTCACCCCACAACCACCAGAGCCTCTTTATTTCACCCCACTGTGATCAAAGCTGCAGACTTTGGAGGGCTTGGCAACCACAACACCCCGGAAAGGAAGGAATACATGGGGTTTGGGGTTGGCTTTTTCCAAAGTGTTTTGCTGGTTGCTAGGACTTTTGATTCCCAAATAACAGCCGGGGCCCATCTGTGCCGGCTCTGTTTTCTGAGGAGATGACTGACTCCAGACAGCTGTGTGGGCTGCCTGCCCAACCCAGATGCCTGGACCTCCCCTCTCCCCTCTCTGTGCTCTTTCCTGAAGGAAGGTTTTTACTCCAGCTCTTGGCCAGGCCCTTTGTGACCTGAAAGTCAGTCTTCAGTGTGGTCTGTGGTCCAGGTTCAAAACCCAGGAGAGAAAAGTCTTGCGCGAAGAGCCTGCAGGAACTGTTTCTCCCACTGCTGGGTTTGGCTGCAGAGGTTACCTTAGGGGAGACAGTCACGCCTGCAGGACGTCCTGCCTGCTGCTTCCTGAAAGCCATGGCGCCGGGGTAATCGCTTGGCCTTAAGGGATCACGTTTGCAATGACAACCTCGTAGTTGGTGGGCTCAAGTCTACAGCAGGTGCAAGCTCTCTCCCAGCACTGGCCAACTTCCCCAGGATCTAAGTTTAATTCAGGGCTTCCCCATTTCAGGAAGTGCCTTAGATTCTGCAGTGCTCAGAATGCCCCACAACGCCTGTCTGTGAAGCTCTGCTGCTAGGTCTCAGACGTGGCTCTTTTTGTAGGTTCCTCCAGCTCCCTTTCCTAAGAACCAGGAGTTAGGGAGGAGGAGGCATGTCCTGGAGAAGGGTCTCAGCCTGAAGGGGCAGAGCTCAAGGGTGCATCTGTCCTGGTGCCAGGCTCTATGCCCGGCAGGGCCCACTTGGCGCCTGGGGACGTCTGCTCTGCGGAGCATGTGTTTGTCCCAGGAGCCTTGGATTACTCAGCCACAGCAGAGAACAGGCTCCGCCCATCTCCCTGGTCCTCACCCCCCGCAGCTTGCAGCCTCACTAGGCTGCAGCTCTCCCTGGGCTCCCCAGGGGGTTACCAGTTGCTCTTCCAGGTGTGCCGCACATCTGTGTCGTGGATGCTGTGTCTGTCGGCCTGCTCATCCAGGAAATCAAACATGTACTTGATGGCCAGGGGGAGAGCACTGCCCCGGTGCACGGTGCTGAACAAGGTCTCAAATAAGTCGTCCACGAACTTCTGCAGGGTGCCCTGGCGGAGGGGTGGTGGGAAAGTATGAGGTGGGGGAGGGGGACGGGCAGCAGGCGGGCAGACCAGATGGTGCCTTGGACCGATCCTGCCTTGGAAATTTGTCTGCAATGCCAGGCTGTGCAGAGAGTGCGGTGGGAGTGGGGGTTGGGGGGGGGATGTTGGGAGGTGGGAAGGACTGAATGGGCTGCAGATTCCTGGCAAGAACCCCCTCCAACCTGCGGCCACATGCCACATTTCTGCTTGTGTCCATGGCAGGCGGGTGTGGGCGTGCGGAGTCTGACTGAAGACAGCAAGTGCTCTGAGCCCAAGCTTCCCACGGGGAATGAAGGGCACAGGCTGGTACGAGAGGGTGTCTAAAGAACAAGACGGAGGGCCGGACCTTTACAGCGGGAGCAGGGCAGGACTGCAAAGGGTCTCACGGGAAGGTGTGAAGGGCTCACCATGTTAGTGGCTGGGGATAAGTGGTGTCTGGAGTGGGGACTGGGTGAAGGGTCCAGATCCAAGAACACTGAGACACAGCCCTGATCACAGGGCCTTGGAGGGTACCTGGGGCAGGGACAAGGCTGGGCCTGGGGCCCACAGTTTGCACATTCAAAAAACACCTCTGAAGGTCAGGAAAATGTCCAACCTTTTGGTGTCTCTTTGTTGGTCTCTTATTAGCATATTAGGCAAAGCAAAATTTGAGACGCGTGGTCTGATGGTGTACTTCTGAGGCACGTCAGGGAGCAAGTCTGAGATGCCACTGTATTAGAATTTCAGCCGCATTTTTGTGGGGTCAGTGGGGGACAGTCCTGGCAAATACGGGCTGTATGATTGCTATGCATATAGGCAAACATTTCTCTGCTAGGGAGGCTAGAAGACAGCTTTAGATCACAGCTTCCAGCACTTCCGCTGCCTCGCTTCCATCAGCATTTGGGGGTAGATGAGATGGGACGGAGAAGGGGAAGCCTTCTCTTGGATACCAGAAGGACCAGGCCTTCACGCTTTTCCTCCCACTGTGGCCAGAAACTGGGTAGAAAAGGCACTGATGGAGGAAGCTGGCATATCTGTCCATCTAATACCAATAAAAAACCCCAATGATTTCCTAAGGGGTGTAGGGGCCGGAGTGAGAGTGTCGATCCTCTGAGGAGTAATGGCGGTCCTACAGAGTGAGCTAGGAGGAAAGATGTCATTGTGATTTTTGCCAAAGGGTAGAGAGTAGCAGTGGCCTGATCTCCTGGGAAGCCTGCCCCAGACCTGGACCTGCTTGTCCAAATGCGTTTCCTTGAAGGACGGGCTCCATGATGTCCTTCCGATGTTGTGGGCTGGGCGGGGGGTAGGACACACCTCTGTGAGGAGCCTTCCCTGGGCTGGGCAGGGCAGGGCAGGAATTACCTTGGTGGCCAATAGCCGGGTCAGGTAGATCTCGGACACCATTTTGCTGCCCCGGTCACCTTCCTTCTGGTCCCCATGGTCGTGGTTCTTCACCAGATGCCACACCTTGACCCCACTCTCCAGGTCTGGGGTGATCATGGGGGCCCGAGACCGCAGGCTGTCGGGACTGCCTGTGTACCTGAAGGAGGAGTCTGAGGAGAAGGGGGCAGTGGAGGCCTGTGAGCAACTAATTGCATCATCCTGGCTTGAAGAATCCTTCTAGAATCCCTGCCCACCTGCTGCACTCACTCAGAATAAACCAGTTTCAATTGGAAGGGGACCCTTGGGGTTTCATATTTGGTGGGTTATTTTATCGATCCTTGGTTGGCACAAGAACAGCCTGAAATCTTTTTGTAAAAAGAGGACCTAGAAATTCTGTGAGCTGGAGTGGCCCTTGGGAATTTGGGAGTCCCTCATTCCCTGATGCTTCCAGCAAAGAACAATCAATAGGTAAAATGTCAACCAGATATTCTCAGAGGGGCTTTAATAAAAGTCTGGATACGAAGGGCTGTGAGTGGAAATGCTCCCTCTTGGGAGTTGATGGGTTCCTTCTTACTTGGGGCCCAGAATATAGAATTGCCTGAGCCCCTTTTGGAGCTGCCGGCTTCAGTCCTGAGGTGTCCTTTAGCTGGACAGCCCAAAGCCTAGTGCTATACAGAACCAGAGGAAACACAGTCAGAGAGAGTGAAATACCACAACCTCATTGCCCATAGGGCACTGGGGGCCCTAGCTCTCCTCAGGGGTGGAAGGGCTAGGATGGACAATTGATTGCCCAAATTGGGACATGACTGAGAGCTAAAGGGGGCACTGTTAATAATTCAGTCGGGACAATAAGCATAAACTGGGACTGGGTTATGTGAACCTCCCATCCAAGAGCCTCCTTGGGTCTGGGCCCTTCAAACTCCTTCATCAGACCTGGGCTATCAAAGGAAAGGTGCCAGATACCACCTGCTGCCACAGCTCTGAGGAGACAGGCTGCTCCGAGGATGACTGGTCCAGGGAGAAAGGGAAGCCTTTGATTGCAGGCTGGCAGCAGCACGGAGCTCCTGCTGTCAGAAGGGACGGTGAGTGGCCCCCGGGGGTCACAGAAGACTCCATTGGCTGCCCAGGCTACCTTTCTGGTCCTCACCGTATCTGCTGATGGACGTCCGGGAGATGCTGGCAGAGGCAGGGATGTTGTAGGAGGAGGTCTGTTTGGGGACCAGAGCCACCACCGATCTGTCTGATACCTGAGAAGGGTATGAGAGATAGAGTTCAGGTGAATGTTGGTATCTTGGGGAATAAAATTGTCAAGTACTTCTAGAGAGTTACAGAATAGGTTTACGTAGAGCGTAAGGAGATCACGAATGCTAGATATAACAATTCCTGCTTTTCAATATGGTAGCTAGTTGCCACCTGTGGCTATTGGGCTCTTGCAATCCAATCAGTCCAAAGGGAGATGCCCTGTAAGTGTCTGAGCTCAGGTACGCTATAAATGTACAATACACACTGGATTTCAATGACTTAGGATGAATAAAAGTATACAAACTGTCTCATTAATAATGTTTATATTGATTACATATTTAAATGACAATTATTTTAGATCAGTTGTGTTAAATAAAACATTAACATGACATTTATCTGCTTATTTTTACTTTTTAAATGTGACTAGTAAAAAATGTAAAGTTATACGTGTGGCTTGCATTGTATTTCTATTAGAGGGAGCGTAGCCCAGCCTGCCTTGAGCTTTGTGAGTTACATACAACTATCCCCACTTTAGAGATGAGGAACTGAAGCATTGAGAAGCTAAACAACACCTTCAAGTTCGCACACCTAACACATGATAGAGCCAAAATTTGTCGCCCGGATTGTCAGGCTCCAGAGCACATGCTCTCCTCATTGCATCCTAATTTGGGATTTTATTTCAAGACACACTGGTCTGAAGCCCATTTTCCCTTTTGGTTCTGATTTCTTTCTGGCCTGGGTCCTATAATGGCCCAGTCACCTTGAGAGGCTTCACCAGAAGGCAGCTGCTCTTGGGGAGTCAGCGAGAAAGAAGGTGTCTTGCCTGTCCTCTGTGAGGGTGCCCAGGCTCAGCACCCAGACTGCAGGGAAAGGGCTGACAAACGAGGAGCCATATTGAGGACATTTGGGGGCATTTTGATTTAAGGTTACCCTCCATCCAATAAAAACGGAGAATCCCCAGAATTGTGGCGATCCAATTAAACCCCTAACGCAGAGGGAATAAAACAGCTATAATAATGTTATGGGCCATAAAACATTCCTATTAAACCATTTTTTACTTTAACAATTTTTATGAACTTTATAAGTTTGATTTATGGCTGCACCAGTCATAAAACCATCTTTCTGGGTCTTAAATTGTCAGTCCCTCTCTCCCACCAAAAAAAAAATTAAATGTTGGGAAGTCAAACTATAAGTGAACATTAGTGCTAACGAGATTCCCTGATAGCCAGTTTTAGTAGTGGTGTTTAATTTCACCCTCCCTATAAATCTGCGGGAACCCAGGAAGTTTTTAAAAATCTCTTTGTTAATTAAGATTATGCACATTTTTCTCCTGTTGGGGCTCCAAGGACCTTTGACTCCTGGGAGGGTAACAAGAGGTCGATGCTTTGACTTGATGGCATAAAGCTGCAGGGTCCAGGACTCTTCACAGTTGTCTGGAAGATGCCAATGCGTAGTTACTTCCCAGCTGGGGCAGCTCCCCAGACTGCAGGCATCTTGCACCATCAGCACTAGGTCTGAAAAGGAGGGGGAACTCTCCACCTAGGACTCTCAGGAACTCTCTTTGCAATTGAAATGATACACGAAAGCCTGGCAGGAGCAAGGGTTTATTCTCCCAGGGAGAACAGATTATGTTATCATTTATGGCTTGCTGTCACCTAAAGGGAGATTCACAAGGTGACTGGAATGACCACAGTTCAACTGAATTCCAGGTCTCATCACTAAATCTCCCTTGTCCTTAGTCTCCAGTCTTTCTTTTGACCAACAGGTGATGCAAACCCGTGGTCAAGATGCCTGGCTGGGTCTGACCTTGCCTCTGCACTTACTAGCTACGTGATTTCGGGAAAGTCACTTAGCCTCTCTGTGCCTCAGTTGTCTCATTTGTCAAAGGGGATAACAATCGTGTCTAGGTTTGTTGCGAGGATTAAAGGCATTAGGACACGTGGAGGCTGGGAGCAGTGCCTGGTGCCCAGTGACACTCAGTAAATGCTGGTATTACTGTTGCTATTATGGACATCATCATCATCATCATCATTGTCTCCCAAAGGGAAGAATAATCCCTCTTGTCCCCTGTCACTCAGGGCTAGCGTGTGGGAAGAGCCTTGCACAAAGTAAAGCTCGGTAAATATTTGAGGAATGAATGAATACATGAATGATAAATGACATCGGGGAATTCAAAGTGCTTTGTAAGATGAGCACTGTAAGAACAGAATATTCCATTCTCCTGATTGGGAGTCATAGGACAGACGGCCCAGTAACAAGCATTAGGGCACCAAAGACAGAGAAGAGCGGCCCCATTCCTGCCCTGGAGAAACTTACAATTTGGGGGCATAATGCTCATTTCTTTTGCACTTTCTTCTTCGGTTCCAACTGGTTCATTAAAACTGTTCTACGAAGCCCAGTGTGAAGTGGGGTTGGGGGCTGGGGTGGAATCAACAGAGTGATTATAGCTACTATGGAGGGGTATATACATCCTGGTATACCTCACCTGTGGTTTCTAATACTTCCAACCACCTTCACAATTTGGGGTCATAGCTCCATTTACTGATGAGGAGCCCAGGGTTTAGGGAGATTAAAGTCACATCACCAGTGAGTGGGGAAGCAGGGGTTTAAATAGAGCTCACAAATCCTTTTCTCTTCCCACTACACCACACTTACTCCATTTAGGGAGGGGGTCCAGGCAGAGTGTCAGCATGGGAAATGCAGGCCAGTAAGGGGGATGGAGCCTGGAAGGGAGCATTTTGGGGTTTCCCCAGTGCCCCTCTCTTTCGTCTGTGCCCCAAGAGGCTCCCAGGCAGGTCCTGCTGGCTGTTAGGACCCCCAGCCTCCTGGTCGTTGGTAACTCAGTGCTTAAGAACCCAGCCTGGGCTTCCCTGGTGGCGCAGTGGTTAAGAATCAGCCTGCCAATGCAGGGGACACGGGTTCAAGCCCTGGTCCGGGAAGATCCCACATGCCGCAGAGCAACTAAGCCCGTGTGCCACAACTACTTAGCCTGCGCTCTAGAGCCCGCGAGCCACAACTACTGAGCCCACGTGCCACAGCTATTGAAGCCCACGCACCTAGAGCCCGTACTCCACAACAAGAGAGGCCACCGCAATGAGAAGCCCGTGCACCGCAATGGAGAGTAGCCCCCGCTCCCCGCAACTAGAGAAAGCCTGCGCGCAGCAACGAAGACCCAACACAGCCATAAATCAATCAATCAATCTATCTATTTAAAAAAAAAAAAAAAAGAATCCAGCCTGCCAGCCCCTCTGCACCCTCCCCGTGTGAGGCAGGGACAGAGGATGATGTTATTAATCAGGCAATCCCACAGGGTCCTGCTGCCCAAGGCACTTCCTCTGGTTGGTTTAATTTCCCTCACTGTCTCTCATCTCCAGCTTCTATTTTAGTATGTTTTTCGAATCCCAACCAGCCTACCTGTGCTTAATCTTACAGAGACCCCCAGCTGTGGGTGGTTACCATGAGAAGCAAGGGGGGTGAGAGTAGATACCTCTCGGGATCTTTTGTTCTTTTGCTGAGATTTTTTTTTTTTTTTTGACTGTTCCATTCAATGTGTCTGCCGATGTGCTAAACACTCTACCTACTATACTCAATCTATTCCTCACAACTTTATGGGGCAGGGATCACCATTAACTCCATTTTACAGATGAGAATGAGAGCTTAAGCAACTTCCCCAGGGACACCAGCTAGTAAGCGGCAGAATATAAGACCCAAGTCCCTGCTTCATTGCAGGTGAGACGTGTTAAGCCTCATTAGTAAGAAAGCAAAGAGAAAGCAGCAGAAGACTATGCAGCTGTCTGTGAGAGATGCCATTTTTCTGCAGGCAAAGAGCTACACTCTGTACAGGTTAGGAATGTCCAGCCCAACCCCACACCAGTTCAGTCAGTTTCTCAGGGTGAGTCTGGACACTCATGTTTTCGACAGCTTCCCCCAGTAATTCTAATCGGCAGCTGTGGCTGAGAATCATTGCTCTAGACTCAGGGAGGAGGTGGAGAGGGGAGATAAGAAAACCCTTTTAGGCCTTTGAGGGCCTTAGAGCAAACCTTAGAAGGAGGGGGCATTCTGGGAGGGCAGGGGTCCCTGACTCAAAGCCCTGCCCTCACCTGATAGTGCATCAGCGTGTTGAGCCGCTTCCAGTCACCCTCGATCTTGGTGGTGATGTCCTCGTCCTGCAGCACGACCCGGGCAATCCGGCCCTGACGCCACTCTAGGTGGAGGGGTGGTGCAGGAGCAGTGTGAGGGGCGGGGGCCGGGACTGCCCAGTCGTGCCGTCCTCTAGGGGCCTGGCAACCCCGGCCCCCTCAAGCTGGTGCAATGACAGTGTTTCAGGTGTCTGAGGCTCCGGGGGGGCCAACATTGGCAAAAGCATGGGCCTCCCCAGAGATGGCCACATCTGAGTGGGCAGTGTTTCAGGCAAACATTTCACCTGGCCCCTCACCTGGACGGCACCCAGGCCCCGACGAGGGGCTGTCTGCGGGGCAGGGTTTCCCACCCCACTCCCCATAGCCCAAATGCCCTCCTGGAAGTTGCCCTCACACTCCAAGGCCAGGTTTCCTACCCAAGTCCATGTCAACAGCCCTCGGCCGCTGGGAGTAGGGCACATTCTTGTAGACAGCATCGAGAATCTTCTCTTTGACCTGTGTGATGGTGTCACAGTTTAACACCTTCACTGGGATCTCCGGACTGTTCTCGTTGTCAGGGTTGACGCAGTTCAGGATCTACAGGTGGCGACAGAAGGGGAGCAGGATGCGAGTTGAAGGAGCCATTTGGGGGAGAGGGAGTGAGGCCCTGGAGCCTTCTCTTACCCAGGCTCCCCCTCCTCACAGGAGAAACGGGTGTCCCTCTGTCTGTGTCTCAGTTTCTCTCACCTTCCAGCCATCTGCCAATGACAGCTTGAGTCCTTCTGCCCACCTCTCTTTCTCAGAGAACCAGGACTCTACTTTCTAGCCCCTGATGGCTTAGGGGAGGCTGTCAT
Organism: Balaenoptera acutorostrata; assembly: GCF_949987535.1. NCBI lineage: Eukaryota > Metazoa > Chordata > Mammalia > Artiodactyla > Balaenopteridae > Balaenoptera > Balaenoptera acutorostrata. Next base: position 156,191,615 of record NC_080064.1, on the reverse strand, counting down.
CCTGGGTGGAGACGTCCTGGGGGATTCGGGGTGGCTCCAGGTGTTTCAAGGGCTGGCCTCCCACTTCCCCAAAACCTCTATATTAGAAATCAGCAGACTTCTTCCCTGTAATGCTAATTTCCCCATAGCTAATGCTGAGTGATCCAGGGTAAATGCAGGCAATGCAAGCTCTTTAGGCCCACCCAATGAGATAGGGGAGGAGGGGTCCAGGCCTGTGTGTCCGCCCTTGGGACACTTGGCATGCCCCCTGTACTGGCCCCCAGGCCGGCCTCCCAGCCTCTTTATTGACCCCTCAAACTGGCTTTGTGGTGAGAAGGCAGAGCACGGATCAGAGGCAGGAGGTCCGTGCTGTCCCCTGGGCTTCCTGCCTCCTCACCAGGGTCTTGTACTCGATCTGCTGCCGGATGAGCTTGTCCTCGCTCAGGGAGTAGCGGGCCTCGCCCGTGATGGCATCGATGGGGCCCTTCTCCATCTGCTGCTTGATGGCGCAGTACAGCATGAAGAGCGGCTCCCCCGCACACTCCTGTGGGCAGAGGCAGGGCGTGGGTGGCGGGGTACCAGCCTCCTTCCCTCCCTCTCCTGACCCTATTTCTAGGCCCGCTGGGCTTTGGGGCACCCAGCCAGGTAGGTTTCTGTTCCTAAGAGGGGTCCCCATGCAGCCCTGATGGCCAGGCTCAGAGGGGCAGCCCCCCATCTTGCTCTCAACTCCCAGTTCCTGTCTCACTCACAGTCTCACCTTCAGGAACTTGTGCAGGAGGAAGGCAAACCAATTGGTCAGCATCTTCTCAGCCACGGACTCTGTCCTGGGGAGGCAGAAGGGATGAAGGGCAGTCCTTTATGGAGGGGTCTCGGGGCGGGGGTGTGCCTAGCTTGTTGTGTGGACCAGGGTTCAAGAGAACAAGGGCATGAAAGAACACAGTGCTGGGGGCCAGGACACTGTGTTCTGTCCCAACTCTACCAGTAATGAGAAGTGAGACCTTGGGCTAGAGGCTTCTTTCTGGACCTCAATTTCCTGCAAAAATGGAGTGGTACTATGGGTCTGCAGACACAGGGACCAAGAATACCATCCTCTTACCCTCTTCCAGCCTCAGGGTGATGGAGTTTCTCTGTCCCTTTGGGATTTCCTGCATACCTGAATACTTTATTTGCATGTCCAGAAGGTCCCTGGTACCTTCCCCTCCAAACAGAGTCAGACTGCCTGGGTTCAAGTCCTGACTCTGCTGCGTACTGGCCTGTGTGATCTTGAGTAAGTCATTTCCTCTCTCTGGGTTCAGTTTCCCCATCTCTAAATGGGGATGATGATAATAATAATAATAATAACCATCATCATCATCATCATCTATCCCACAGGGCTGTTGTCAAGGTTGAATGAGTTAATATATGTAAAGTGCTAAGAATAGTGCATATACCTGCTCGCTGACATCACTGCTGTCCTGCGGGGTCGTGGATCCCAGCCCCTCAGGTAAACAGCAGTGTGTGCAAGTGTTTAGCCGACAGGGGATCTGCCTCTGTAAGCACCGCCCCTTTGTCCTGCCCCACCCCCATCATCCCAGGCTGCAGATCTGGGGACCTGCGAAGGAACGAAGCGGCTGTGACAGACCCTCAGTGATGGGGATGCCGGAGGGGTATTTTAACTCGCTGCACGGGGTGCAAATTATACCCTCTGGTTGCAGTAAATCCCAGGCATTTGCCAGGGCTGCTCAGCAATGGGGGCCTGGGAGAGAGAGACAATGGCAGAAGAAATTGTGGCTTTCTCCCTGGCCCCTCCCAGCACCTTCTCCCTGCATTGTGCCTGAGATTAGCTCTAATTTAAATACAACAGTTCTTAATGAGAGTTTCTAATGCTCAGATTGGCAGAATGGGGGCTCTGTACTCATAAAACAAAGCCATTCTTTCTCCCTCCTCACCCCACATGGGGTCTGGAAGCCTGAGACCTTGCAAGGAGAAGGCTACCAAGAAGGCAGTGAAATGGAGGTGGCACATTCCAAGCCCTGCTGCCAGCTGAGCTCCAAAGCTGTGCTGGGCTCCCCAGGGCCCCCAGAGAGGGTAGGCTTGGGGATGGATGCCAAGGTCTCTGACCCTCTTCCCTGCCAGGAAAATGGCAACCGAGGAGGGCGTGGTGGTGGATGCTGGTGATTCAGATCCAGGAAACTGGGCACTGATGGGACAGGCCACAACACATCTCCAGCCAGGTGCTGTCCAACAGAGATCCTGCTGTGATGGGAATGGCCTCTATCTGCGCTTCCAATATGGTGGCCACTGAGCACTTGGGATGCAGTTAGTGCAATGGAGGAACTGAATTTTAAATTTTCATTTTAATTAATGGTCACATGTGCTACTGTGTTGGACAGTGAAACTCAGGATGCATGGGGAGGGAGACTTCAAGACAGGTATTATTAGTGTCATTTTGTTCACGAGGAAACTAAACAGCAGAGAGGCCACATCACTGGCCCAAGATCACACGACTAGCAGGTAGCAGAGCCCGGGTTCAAGCTCAGATGCTCTGGGGCCTGTGCTCCTGCATCACGCTCAGCACCTGCAGACACGGCACAGCCACCCGGACTGAAGGAAGATGAGACTCTGCACTGGGAGCTGTGGGGACACAGGCCTTCCTGGGGAGGGGCGCCTTCTCGTGGGACCCACACTAACCAGCCTTGCCCCCCACCCCCCACCCCCCACACGACGTCCCTGTTCAGATGCCTCCCCGCCCCTGGCGCAGGTCAGACCTCCGGAGAAGCAGCTTGGGGTGGTTCTTGTTCTCCAGGTTCTTATCGATGAGGTCGGAGAGCAGCTGCTTGAGGACGTCGGTGGCGTACTCCAGGCGGCCCTGCAGCCCGGTCATGATGAGCGAGGCCACGTTGCCGCGATCCCGCATGGAGAAGCTGCGCTGCAGCTCCAGGGTGCGGATGAAGGTCAGCAGGAACACCTTGTTGTTGATGAGCTGGGCAAAGAGCTTCAGGGCCTTCTCCACGTGCTGCTGCCCGTTGCCCTGCACCTGGGATGGATGTAATGGGCGTGGCCTCAGAGGACGAGCTTCCGGCTCTCCGTGAGGGTGTTAGCTGATGACGATACCAGCTATAGGACCCTCTCCATGACGCCTGTAACCACCCCACCCTCGGTGATGTAGGAATAACTGGTCTCTGAGGTCTGCAGTCTGCTCTGACTTCCCCCTGGGTTGAGAGGGTTGGGCTCCAGGTAGAGACCTCAGAGAGGATGCTATTCATCTGATTTTCCCAAGGATGCAACACAATAGGAGATACCACAGCAGACTAGCTTGGTTTACTAGTCTCCCCTTAATCTCCTCTGCCCTGATTTATTATCTTTAGTAAAACAAACTGAGAAATGAACAAACAAACCTCGCAGAATCATAGGTCTTTCCTTAAGCCAGCTTAAATCCATTCGGAAATGAGGCAGAATCTTAGTTAATTAATTCAGTCATTAATTAAAAAATGACAAACAATCAGCCTTCCCCTGGAATCATCCCAAAGAGCCTGGGTGCCCCCCGCCCACGGCTGTGATTTTCCTGGTTGGAAATATCCCCGTTGCGGTGATGCTTCTACAAGCTATTTCTCCTCCTCACTCCTGACCTTCTTCTGAGCACTGGGCCCCATTGGCATTTCGTAGGAAACCCAGGTCCCACGTCCCTGCTGGGCAGCTGGGCGAGGGAGGCGGGTGTTACCTCCAGCTCACGCAGGACGGGATGGTCCTCAATGCCGGGGAACAGGACTCGCATAGCATAGGTCCGATAGTCCAGGTAGGGGATTCCTGAGCGGTCCAGGTCACTGGTCAGCTCGTTGATGTCTGTCTGGAGCTCGGCAAAAGCTATGAAAGTGCAGTGGAGACAGGGAAGCTCAGGAGGGGAACGCAGGCAGGGGAGGGGAAAGGCGGGAGAAGTTTGTGGAGGAGGGAAGGGCCAGATGTAGAGACAGGGAGGGTTATAGGGGTGCGTCTCCAGGGGCGGTGAGATATCTCCAGTCTGCCTTTCTTAGGTGGTGGGACTATGGGTGATTTTTATATTATTTCCTCCTCTATGCTTACCTATAATTTTGAATTTTCTTTCTATGTATTATAAGTGTAGTTAAAACAAAGGAAGCACACGACTTGGGTCATGCAGGTGATACAGGTGCTAGAAGCAGGTGAGAGACAGTGGTCGAACAGATCAAACAAAGACCAGAATAGGTAGCTTTGCTCCCCTTTTCCAAGCAAGAGAATAAACCAAGATGCAAAAACCTTGGGGGAAAATGAAAATCAAAACCACCATGAGATACCACTTCATACCCATTAAGATGGCTATTATAAAAAAAAGTGGAAAATAACATGTGTTGGCTAGGATGTGGAAAAACTGGAACCTTCATATCTTGCTGGAGGGAATGTAAATTGGTACAGCTGCTCTGGAAACCAATTTGGTGATTCCTCAAAAAATTAAACATAGAATTACCAAATGACCCAGCAATTCCTCTCCTACATATATACCCAAAAGAACTGAAAGCAGGGACTTGAACAGATACTTGTACCCTCACATTCACAGCAGCATTATTCATGATACCAAAAGGTGGAAACAACCCAAATGTCCATTGACAGATAAATTGATAAGTAAAATGTGGTTTATATACCCAATGGACTATTATTTAGCCTTAAAAAGGAATGACGTTCTCTCAAATGCTACAACATGGATGAACCTTAAAGACATGATGCTAAGTGAAATAAACAAAACACAAAGGAACAAATACTGTATGATGCCATTTATATGAGTTTCCTAGAGTAGTCAAATTCATAGAGACAGAAAGTGGACTAGTGGTTGCCTCTTGGGCCAAGGGGAGAGGAGGATGAGGGATTATTGTTTCATGAGTACAGAGTTTCAGTTGGGGAAAATGTGGAAGTTCTGGAGATGGATGGTGGTGATGGTCACACAATATTGTGAATGTACTTAATGCCTCTGAACTGGAGGAGGGGAGAGCACTAGGGCGCAGAGATAAGAAAGTTAAAATGGTAAATTTTATGTTGTATATATTTAACACTCACACACACACAAACGAAACTGAGAACACCACCAAACCCAGACTTAGGGAGCCCTGACCACCAGGCCCTTGGCCAAACAGGGGCTTCCCCTTGGTGGCAGACCTGTCTCCTGACGCCCTCCTTGCTCCTCCCCAGCCCTGGCACTGGGAGGAGCCGTGGCCCACTTTGCCCCAGCCCAGCTCTTCCCATTCATCCAGCAGAGGGCTTGTTCTGATCTTGAAGTTTGTAGCAAAAGGAGAAGTGTTTTGATTCCTAATTGAGATGTTTACCCAGAGAGTCTTCCAGGTCCTCAGCCCAAGGGGACACCAGGTAGCTGCGGTTGCTTGGGAGACAGAAGAAACACTGTCTCCACCACCACAGCCTGGGATGCCCTGCAAGTGGCCTTCAGAGGCTTAGCCTGCAGTACTGGCTGAAAACACACCCTGGGGGAGGGGAGGGGGTGGAAGGGAGGGCATGTGCTCTCGCCTTTCCTGCTGCTCCAAGGCAGCCAGGCAAAAGGAGCTGTCACTCCTACGTGGGGATCTAGAGTCTGAGGCAACAGGGCCCAGGAGGCTCTGACTGTGGGAAGACTGAGGTCCCGGGAAGGAGAGTAGGCTGGGCCAGATTGTGGGATGAGTCAGGGCACAGGGGGACAGAATAATGGGATCAGGTCTGGGGCCTTACTGTGGGCATTTTAAGGGCAAAGGAAGTTTAACAGAAAACAGAGGTCAAAGTGGAGCAGGGTGGCTTGTGGTAGAAGAGATGGGAGCAAAGATGAGAGCTGTTTTTGGGAGGGGGTGTAATAAGGCTGGTGAGGAAAGAGGGTCCCGGAAGCGAGGGAGTGCCTCCACTTACCTTCCTTACACTCCAGGGCCACACGGGACTCCAGGTTGTCCATCTGCATTTGGAGCCGCTTGAGAGTGAGGTCATTTTCTCGAGACTTGCGCTTGTAGGCGATGAGCACAATGATGACGATGATGAGCAGGAGGCTGCCGCCTGCTGCGATGCTGACGATGGCTGGCAGGGTCAGCAAGCTGTCTGAGATGACACTCACCGAGCCAGGCGAGAATACCATGCCACCCACGTGGACCTGCACATGGCACACACACAGTTGCTGTAGAGCCCTGGCATCCAATCCTTCTTGATTCAGAAAGGGCATGAGAGACCACAACCACACAGTGCAGTCTGGATACAAAACGACTTCCTGCTTATCACCTGCCTTTCTTTTCTTGTGTTCTTAGCTCCTACTCATTTATTTAGGACTTTGTGATGAGGAGATATGGAGGAGGTTGAAGACCCTTTCTTTATGACAGATTATACATGAAAGGTGAGGGGGGGGGAATAATAAGAGGGTTCACTCACCATGACCTTGTGCTGCCCGGTGAGGTTGGGAGGCTCACAGAGCAGTTGCGTCTCGGACACAGTGACAGCGCATGGGGTCTCTCCAATCAGCACTGTGTAGTTGAGTTTGGCACCTCCAGAAGCAGGAGGGCAGAGGTTTTTGCCCTGTAGATAAGAGCAATCTTAACAGGAATAACTGACACATGTGCACAGAAGCTAACTGGTTATTTAAAAAGAGATTAAGACCAGTCCCTCCCATCAGGAAACTTCCACAAGCCTCTTAGATAGCCTCATCCACCAGAGGGCAGACAAGAGAAGCAAGAAGAACTACAATCCTGCAGCCTGTGGAACAAAACCCACATTCACAGAAAAATAGACAAGATGAAAAGGCAGAGGGCTATGTACCAGATGAAGGAATAAGATAAAACCCCAGAAAAACAACTTAATGAAGTGGAGATAGGCAACCTTCCAGAAAAAGAATTCAGAATAACAATAGTGAAGATGATCCAGGACCTCGGAAAAAGAATGGAGGCAAAGATTGAGAAGATGCAAGAAATGTTTAAAAAAGACCTAGAAGGAGTAAAGAACAAACAAACAGAGATGAACAATACAATAACTGAAATGAAAACTACACTAGAAGGAATCAATAGCAGAATAACTGAGGCAGAACGGATAAATGACCTAGAAGACAGAATTGTGGAATTCACTGCTGCAGAACAGAATAAAGAAAAAAGAATGAAAAGAAATGAAGACAGCCTAAGAGACCTCTGGGACAACATTAAACACAACAACATTTGCATTATAGGGGTCCCAGAAGGAGAAGAGAGAGAGAAAGGACCCAAGAAAATATTTGAAGAGATTATAGTCGAAAACTTCCCTAACATGGGAAAGGAAATAGCCACCCAAGTCCAGGAAGCGCAGAGAGTCCCATACAGGATAAACCCAAGGAGAAACACGCTGAGACACATAGTAATCAAATTGGCAAAAATTAAAGACAGAGAAAAATTATTGAAAGCAGCAAGGGAAAAATGACAAATAACATACAAGGGAACTCACATAAGGTTAACAGCTGATTTCTCAGCAGAAACTCTACAAGCCAGAAGGGAGTGGCATGATATACTTAAAGTGATTAAAGGGAAGAACCTACAACCAAGATTACTCTACCCAGCAAGGATCTCATTCAGATTTGATGGAGAAATCAAAAGCTTTACAGACAAGCAAAAGCTAAGAGAATGCAGCACCACCTAACCAACAAACGCTAAAGGAACTTCTCTAAGTGGGAAACACAAGAGAAGAAAAGGACCTACAAAAACAAACCCAAAACAATTAAGAAAATGGTAATAGGAACATACATATTGATAATTATCTTAAACATGAATGTAGGGCTTCCCTGGTGGTGCAGTGGTTGAGAATCTGCCTGCCAATGCAGGGGACACGGGTTTGGGCCCTGGTCTGGGAAGATCCCACATGCCGCGGAGCAACTGGGCCCGTGAGCCACAACTACTGAGCCTGCACGTCTGGAGCCTGTGCTCCGCAATAAGAGAGGCCGCGATAGTGAGAGGCCCGCGCACCATGATGAAGAGTGGCCCCCGCTTGCCACAACTAGAGAAAGCCCTCGCACAGAAACGAAGACCCAACACAACCAAAAATAAATAAATTAAAAAAAAAAAGACTAGGGGAGGAGGAGTGTAGGAAAAAAAAAAAAGACATGAATGGATTAAATGCTCCAACCAAAAGACACAGGCTTGCTGAATGGATACAAAAACAAGACCCATATATATGCTGTTTACAAGAGACCCACTGCAGACCTAGGGACACATACAGACTGAAACTGAGGGGATGGAAAAAGATATTCCATGCAAAAGAAATCAAGAGAAAGCTGGAGTGACAATACTCATATCAGATAAAATAGACTTTAAAATAAAGAATGTTACAAGAGACAAGGAAGGACACTGCGTAATGATCAAGAGATCAATCCAAGAAGATATAACAATTATATATTCACCCAACATAAGAGCACCTCAATACATAAGGCAACTGTTAACAGCTCTAAAAGAGGAAATCAACAGTAACACAATAATAGTGGGGGACTTCAACAGCTCACTTACACCAATGGACAGATCATCCAAACAGAAAATTAATAAGGAAACACAAGCTTTAAATGACACAATAGACCAGATAGATTTAATTGATATTTATAGGACATTCCATTCCAAAACAGCAGATTACACTTTCTTCTCAAGTGTGCATGGAACATTCTCCAGGATAGATCACATCTTGGATCACAAATCAAGCCTCAGTAAATTTAAGAAAATTGAAATCATGTCAACCATCTTTTCTGACCACAACACTATGAGATTAGAAATCAATTACAGGGAAAAAAACGTAAAATACACAAACACACGGAGGCTAAACAATACGTTACTAAATAACCAAGAGATCACTGAAGAAATCAAAGAGGAAATCAAAAAATACCTAGAGACAAATGACAATGAAAACACGATGATCCAAAACCTATGGGATGCAGCAAAAGCAGTTCTAAGAGGGAAGTTTATGGCTATACAAGCCCACCTCAAGAAACAAGAAAAATCTCAAATAAACAATCTAACGTTACACCTAAAGGAACTAGAGAAAGAAGAACAAACAAACCCCAAAGTTAGCAGAAGGAAAGAAATCATTAAGATCAGAGCAGAAATAAATGAAATAGAAACAAAGAAGACAGTAGCAAAGATCAATAAAAGTAAAAGCTGGTTCTTAGAGAAGATAAACAAAATTGATAAACCATTAGCCAGACTCATGAAGAAAAAGAAGGAGAGGACTCAAATCAATAAAATTAGAAATGAAAAAGAAGAAATTACAACAGACACCGCAGAAATACAAAGCATCCTAAGAGACTACTACAAGCAACTCTATGCCAATAAAATGGACAACCTGGAAGAAATGGACAAATTCTTAGAAAGGTATAACCTTCCAAGACTGAACCAGGAAGAAATAGAAAATATGAACAGACCAATCACAAGTAATGAAATTGAAACTGTGATTAAAAATTTTCCAACAAACAGGAGTCCAGGACCAGATGGCTTCACAGATGAATTCTATCAAACATTTAGAGAAGAGCTAACACCCATCCTTTTGAAACTCTTCCAAAAAATTGCAGAGGAAAGAACACTCCCAAACTCATTCTATGAGGCCACCATCACCCTGATACCAAAACCAGACAAAGATACTACAAAAAAAGAAAATTACAGACCAATATCACTGATGAATATAGATGCAAAAATCCTCAACAAAGGGGCTTCCCTGGTGGCGCAGTGGTTGAGAATCCGCCTGCCAATGCAGGGGACACGGGTTCGAGCCCTGGTCTGGGAAGATCCCACATGCCGCGGAGTGGCTGGGCCCGTGAGCCACAATTGCTGAGCCTGCGCGTCTGGAGCCTGTGCTCCGCAACAAAAGAGGCCGCGATAGCGAGAGGCCCGCGCACCGCGATGAAGAGTGGCCCCTGCTTGCCACAACTGGAGAAAGCCCTCGCAGAGAAACGAAGACCCAACACAGCCATAAATAAAATAAATTAAAAAAAAAATCCTCAACAAAGTACTAGCAAACAGAATCCAACAACACATTAAAAGCATCATAGACCATGATCAAGTGGGATTTATCCCAGGGATGCAAGGATTCTCCAATATACGCAAATCAATCAATGTGATACACCATATTAACAAACTGAAGAATAAAAACCATATGATCACCTCAAAAGATGCAGAAAAAGCTTTTGACAAAATTCAACACCCATTTATGATAAAAACTCTCCAGAAAGTGAGCACAGAGGGAACCTACTTCAACATAATAAAGGCCATATATGAAAAACCCACAGCAAACATCATTCTCAATGGTGAAAAACTGAAAGCATTTCCTCTAAGATCAGGAATAAGACAAGGATGTCCACTCTCACCACTATTATTCAACATAGTTTTGGAAGTCCTAGACACGGCAATCAGAGAAGAAAAAGAAATAAAAGGAATACAAATTGGAAAAGAAGAAGTAAAACTGTCACTGTTTGCAGATGACATGATAATATACATAGAGAATCCTAAAGATGCCACCAGAAAACTACTAGAGCTGGTCAATGAATTTGGTAATGTTGCAGGATACAAAATTAATGCACAGAAATCTCTTGCATTCCTATACACTAATGATGAAAAAACTGAAAGAGAAATTAAGGAAAGTCTCCCATTTACCATAGCAACAAAAAGAATAAAATAGCTAGGAATAAACCTACCTAGGGAGACAAAAGACCTGTATGCAGAAAACTATAAGACACTGATGAAAGAAATTAAAGATGATACCAACAGATGGAGAGATATACCATGTTCTTGGATTGGAAGAATCAATATTGTGAAAATGACTATACTACCCAAAGCGATCTACAGATTCAGTGCAATCCCTATCAAATTACCAATGGCATTTTTTACAGAACTAGAACAAAATGTCTTAAAATTTGTATGGAGACACAAAAGACCCCGAATAGCCAAAGCAGTCTTGAGAGAAAAAAATGGAGCTGGAGGAATCAGACTCCCTGACTTCAGGCTATACTATAAAGCTACAGTAATCAAGACAATATTGTACTGGCACAAAAACCGAAATATAGATCAATGGAACAGGATAGAAAGCCCAGAGATAAACCCACACACCTATGGGCAACTAATCTATGACAAAGGAGGCAAGGATATACAATGGAGAAAAGACAGTCTCTTCAATAAGTGGTGCTGGGAAAACTGGACAGCTACATGTAAAGGAATGAAATTAGAACACTCCTTAACAGCATACACAAAAGTAAACTCAAAATGGATTACACACCTAAATATAAGACGGGGCACTATAAAACTCTTAGAAGAAAACATAGGAAGAACACTCTTTGACATAAATCACAGCAAGATATTTTTTGATCCACCTCCTAGAGTAATGGAAATAAAAACAAAAAAAAACAAATGGGACCTACTGAAACTTAGAAGCTTTTGCACAGCAAAGGAAACCATAAACAAGACGAAAAGACAACCCTCAGGATGGGAGAAAATATTTGCAAATGAATCATCGGACAAAGGATTAATCTCCAAAATATATAAACAGCTCATGCAGCTCAGTATTAAAAAAACAAACAACCCAATCAAAAAAAGGGCAGAAGACCTAAATAGACATTTCTCCAAAGAAGACACACAGATGGCCAAGAAGCACATGAAAAGCTGCTCAACATCACTAATTATTAGAGAAATGCAAATCAAAACTACAATGAGGTATCACCTCACACCAGTTAGAATGGGCATCATCAGAAAATCTACAAACAACAAATGCCGGAGAGGGTGTGGATAAAAGGGGACCCTCTTGCACTGTTGGTGGGAATGTAAATTGATACAGCCACTATGGAGAACAGTATGGAGGTCCCTTAGAGAACTAAAAATAGAATTACCATATGACCCAGCAATCCCACTACTGGGCATATACCCAGAGAAAACCATAGTTCAAAAAGACACATGCACCCCAATGTTCAATGCAGCACTATTTACAATAGCCAGGTCATGGAAGCAACCTAAATGCCCATCAACAGACAAATAGATAAAGAAGTTGTGGTACATATATACAATGGAATATTACTCCACTATTAAAAGGAACAAAATTGGGTCATTTGTAGAGACGTGGATGGATCTAGAGACTGTCATACAGAGTGAAGTAAGTCAGAAAGAGAAAAACAAATATCGTATATTAACGCATGTATGTGGAACCTAGAAAGTGGTACAGATGAACTGGTTTGCCAAGCAGAAATTGAGACACAGAAATACAGAAAAAACATATGGACACCAAGGGGGGAAAGCGGCGGGGGTGGAGGTGGTGGTGTGATGAATTGGGAGATTAGGATTGACATTTATTCACTGATGTGTATAAAATGGATGACTAATAAGAAAAAAAAAATTTGATAGTGGAATGGACTTGGAATCTTTGATCACCTAAGACAGTTCCTTGAACTTTGTAGGTGTCTAAAATAATATTCAATAATTCTTTGCCTACTGTTGTTCTTAATGAACTAAATAAGGCTTTTGTCTTAGCTTTCTTAGTAAGTTATAATATAGAGAAAAGTGCATAAGTCATAAGTTTAACTATAAACTTATGACTTATGTGAGTTATCTGAACTCCCACTAGTATTACCACTACTCAGATCAAGAAACAGAACTTTCCCAGGACCTTGGAAGCCTTCCTTATACCATTTCCTCATCATGACCCCTGCTTTCTGCCCCCAAGGTAACCATTATCTTCACCATAAATTTGTTTTGCCCAGTTTTGAATTTTTTAAAAAGAAACCATACAGTGTATATCATTTTATGTCTGCCTTGTTTTGCTGAATATTGCTCATGAGTTTTATTTCTGTTGTTGCTTGTAGCAATGCTCACTTATTTTTATTGTCTTCTATATTTTATTATATAAATGCAAAATATATTCTAATGTTGATGAACAAAATAAATAAATAAATAAATAAAAATAAAAGAGATTAAAGAGGTGGGGTAAGGGCAGCAATGCAAAAACCAATGAGTGACTCCATGGTAAGTTTTTGGAGAGGACTTCTAACAGCCACAATTTAGACAGAAAAAGAGAAAACAAAGGGAAGAGAGAATGAAAGGGAGGAAGAGAGTGGTAAAGAGAAAGGAAGGGGAGACCAAACAGTAAACAAGTGAAAGTTTGGGGGAGGACGCAGGGGATAGAAGTGAAAGTGGTGGAGTAACACACACCTGGAAGGATGGTACTAGGGGACCGTGACCTCTTCACATTTGAGGGCAGTTACTGTGGTCACAGATGGGGTCAATAAAGGACATCATTGCTTCCAGTGCACTGCAGGACTTTTAGGTCCCAAAGCTCACAAGGACACACAGAAATACTCTATGGTGTTCCTTGAGAATCCCAAGTGCAAGGTATGTCACTCAGTGGGTCGATATCTATAACCAAGCTCCCTTCACAGGGAGATGACAGCCATGTGAGCCCATGTGCATCAAAGGGAGGCCAGGCCAGGAGAGGGGTGCTCCGGCCACCCCTGCGTGTGGCAGGCAGCCATCTCACCCTCCTACCTTCAGAATGATGGGGGATCCCGGCTTTTGATCCAAGACCCCAGTGGGGCTGAGCAGTTCAAAGGTCGGGTTGGGGTAGTAGATGAACTTGGTGTCGTTGTAAATCAGCAAGGACTGGACATTGTTAAAGACGAATCCAAACTCGTCCGGCCGTTCCACGGTGTCCAGGCCGGGCCGGTAGTCCGTGGTCAGGGAGGGTGCCAGGCAGGTCAGGGTGGTGGTGTTCACAACTTTGCACACCTAAAGGGCCCAAGAGCACGGCGTTCAAACACTCAGCAGGTGATGGAGGGGGTCACACTGCCGCCCTCCCACCCTTTGCTTATTTTGGCCAGTTTCCACTGGGCTACTTGCTTGAGGAAAAGGGCTGTGAAATTTTTTTTTTCTTTTTTGGCAGGGAGGGGTGTGTTTTAACTTCATTTATTCATTCACCAACACTGAGTGAGCACCTACTTTGTGCCAGGAACGGTGCCAGTAGTTGGGCCATCCGTGAAACAGTCATAGTCTATGGGGGAGACAAATGATTCGACAAGCATTACAGTGCAGTCCTGGCAGAGGGCCTGGAGCACAGGAGGGGCACCAGCACTGTTAAATGCATGGATAGAGGTGAGAAACGTGCGGGTGTCTGTGTGTGTGCACGAGCCTGTGTTTGTGCATGTGCGTGCATGGCCTGAGGCAGGGTGAGGGTGACTCTTGGGAGCTTTCCTTTGGAAGAGATGAATGAAATTTAACCTGAAGAATGTGTAGGACTTACCCAGACAAGGGGGATGGTAAGGGATTAAGTCCCTGGCAGAGAGAACAGCAGCAAAGGCCTGGGGATGAGGGAGCATGGATGTTTGCGGAAAAAGTAGGACAGAAGCAGTCTCCTGCGCATGTGTGTGTGTATGTGTGATGGAAAGAAGGAAGTTGTGTGAGACGAGCACATAGTAGGTGGTCAGTTAATGTTTATTGAAAACACTGATGGATGAAAAGGATCCTTCACCTCCTTAAATGTTCTAGTCAGGATCTCTCTCTTCTCCAACCGAGTGCCCCCTAACTCTCCACGGGGGATATAACCTTGGTATTGACACTGAGTTCATAATGTCATAATGTCTTCCTTGGTGGACCCTCATCTCCCAAATAACATCCTAGCTGAGCTGGCCCCACGTGGCATGTGTGGTGCCATTCTCTCCTCCGGTGGTTTAGTTTGCGGGCTTCCCAAGGCAGCAGCCAGACTGAATAAAGCGCTCTAGGACCCACGTGTGGTCTGGGAAGAAAACCTGAACCCCTCCCCGCATCTTCCGGTCTCGCCCTGCGCGGCTCAGTTTTGGCTCTGGGACACGGTGTCCCGGCAACAGCCAAGGGCATCTGTGAGAACCCTGCTCAAGTACACGCTGTCCTGGCAGGTCCGCACATGTTGCGTGTCTGGCCAACATACACATACCCAGGCTTCATGTTCGGAAAACAAGACCGTGTGTGAAATTGCAAAAAAAAAGCTGACGCTTGCATAGAAATTATGTCAGAGCTCCAAGTCTTAACCCTCCCTTTCCAGAGGGAGTTGAAGAGTTTAAACCAACAGCTCACTGAGGGCTTCGTGCCGTGTTGGAGGTCAGTACCCATCCCCGCCCTTTTCAGCTTATGCTTCAGCAGCCCCTTGTGAACCTAATGTCCCTTTCACGTTCCAGCTGGGGACAGCCTGGCATGAGGAAAATGGTGGTGCGGTCAAACAGGCAGAGTTGAGCTGGGAGTCCCCTCCCTGGGCTCCGCAGGGCAGACCCCCAGCCCAAGCACCGCTTCCCTGCGCGCCCCCCCCAATCTTCCTCACCGCTCACTCCAGTGCCCTTGGACGGGACTCCTCTGTGAACGAGCAAATCACCCCCAGACAAACAGCCTCCGTTTGCTCTCTGCCCAGCGCTGCATCGGCACTTTGCTAAACATTCCTTCGGGTTTTGCGGCCTTCGCTTCAGCCCTTCTCACTGGGGCTGCTTCCAAACCCAAAGGCAGGGGGTAGCCCCCGGGGGACTGAGGATGACGTGGACCCCAAGCAGGGCTTCAGGGGCAACATGGCTCTTTCTTACCACTCCTGAACGAGAGGGCATCGGGCGGAGTTTACGGGCCTCCCATGCTGGGGCCCGGCTTGGTGGAAACCTGCACACCCAGGCCTTTCCTCCAGGCTGCCTGCCAGCCTGCAGGCTCCAGGCAGGTCCCTGTTGGAGCTCAGGGCCCCCAACGCTTGAGAGGCAGGAGCTGTTTTTCTTAACTCCTTGAAGCACTGAGGTCCTGGTGGGTGGGCTGGGAGAACTGCTGGGGAGATTCCTGCCTGGGGCTGCCAACGTGTCCTGGCGGGTGCACAGGATGCCCAGGACCCAAGCCTTCTCAGAAGGCTGCCAGGTGTGGGGAGGCCTGCCCAGCCCAGTCTTCTCTTCAAATAATAGCTTCCCGGGGACTAATGCTGCGGCCTTTGGAGGTTATAATCTTGTCAGTCATGCACTCATCCTCCAAAATCCCCTCTGTACTAGATTAACCATGTCTTTTATTTTCTGTGTTCTGAGGCTTTAACCTCTGGGGTCCTGCTGGTCCTGGAGGGGCTGCCCCTCGCCAGGCTGGCCAACTCCTAGAGACAGCAAACAGATGGAGGCAGCCTGGGAACACTGAGCCTCGGTCTGGAAGTGGGGCGGGGGCACAGCTCTTTTACTCATGGATCGGGCTCTATGTTGGGATCTAGAGTTGCATGCTCTTCTAGCCCAAAGAGCTGTGACCACAGTGGGTCACTGGAGGTGTGATACAGGTGTCTCCACGTCTCTGGCATGATGGAATGTCAAGCCCGCCATCATCTCACGTGGTCTAGTTACGAAGAGTCAGATGTTTGGGATCTAGCTTGGTCCTGCCACCAGCCACCTTCATGATTGGGGGCAAGTCATTACTCCTTTCTGGCCTTCGTTTTCTAAGATATACCATGAGAAGTTTGGACCAGATCATCCCTGAGACCTTTCCAGATCTAGCCTTCTGGCAGCCTTCTGTACAGCCTTTTCTGTATTTCTCTGTTTCCTCGGGAAGCCTCAAGCATGCTGGGAATGTGTCAGGGATAAGAGGGTAGATCCAACACCATCTTGCCCATCTCCGTCTCCATCTCAGCCTCGTCAATCCCCAGAAGGTCAAAGCAGTAATTCATATGAACAATAATGGCCATAATAGCATCTCCTGGACTATAATTATGAATACAATAACGTTTCAGAAAATATTGACTGAAAACAGTAAGATGGAGCCAGTAGAACGAACTAAAAAATTTATAACAACATAGCAGACATTCTGCTCTTACGATGGAGAACTTTTTAACATCACAAAAATCCATAGTGGAAAAAAATTAAATTACATGGGTCTGCACAGGGAATAAAGTGAAATGTTCAGCTTGATCATCTTAGCAACCAGGATGGAATTATCTGCATGCAGTGACTAACATTTATCAGGTGCCAGCCTAGTGGCAGGTTACAAATCTGCGAGGCAAGTCTTATCACCAGCATTTCTAGCCAGGGAAGGGAGGATCAGAGACGCTAAACGACTTGATCATGGTTGTAGAGCTAATAGATGGCGGTGTTTTGTTTCCAATTCACAGATGTCTGAATCTGGATCCAGAATTTCTTCCCCCTCTCACACTACCTCTTATCAGACCTCAAAGTGAACATGGCAGAAAACAAGAGCCCTTTTGCACCATATCTTAAGCTCAGAAGCCAGTATGTTTATACACTCATGACATCACCTTCTGACAAGAAATGATTATACTGTAATTATAAAAATCATTGTGAGGCCCAGGTGTTTGGGGCCATGATTCTGGACTCTTCTCTGGCGGTCGAATGTCCTAGTGCCTAACACAGACCTTATCACACTGCAAAACACAGACACAGCCTTGTTTCCTGCAGATCAGGGGGACCCGTGGTTACTCACATTGACAGATTCTTTGCCATTAAACTTGACTCGGATCCTTGGCTCCTGAATGACATCCAGGTTGAAGCCTGTGATGGTCAGGGGTGTGTGGCCACTGGGAACAAGCAGAGTCTGGGTTAGGTGAAAAACCCTCTCAAACTGCTACCACTTGCCCCCCTAGGATCCTCACAGGAGCTGCACTTGGGCAGAAGGGATTAGGTTGCACAGCGGCTGGGTGTGTCCCCGTCCGCTCTGCCTCACCTGGCGATACTCCACTCAGGCTCAATGCGCTGCACCCGGGGGTCATCTATGTACTCGAACTGCAGGTTGTTGTCCACACGGGCTCGGTCGACACTCACAGAGACAGGGACGGGCCCCAGCCCATTGGACGACGGGGGTGAGACACACACGATCTCATTCATTGATCGCCTACAGGGAGACCGCAGGAGGGTTGTGAGCAAAGGCATGGGCAAGAGGGGCAGCCTCTGGCCTGAGAAGGGGTTTTCCCCGGTTGGGGGGTATGGCCCAGGAATGTTCTTCTGTCCTTTTATACTCTAGACTAGGGAACATCCCTTAGCAGTGTGTATCAGTGCTTCTTTTTACCTGAGATCCCACTCCAGTTGGATTAGGGAGGGAGCCAACTGGAGAAGGGGATTAGAGAAGGTGGGGCAGGGGCAGGGCTCCTTGGGCTTTGGGGGAACTCCTCTTTTCTGGATTTATCTAGACCATGACTATTTACCCAGTGCTTAGTGTCTGGTCAGTCAGTTAATAAATTGAGCACCTACTATGCAGAGAAGCAAATATCCAGTCCTTGCCCTCAGGCAGTTTATGGTCCAGGGAGGAGATTTACTGGGCAAGTTGGGTTCTCATCCAGGGGTCCTTTCAGAATTCTCTCTAGATTCTCTACATCCCCAGGGCTTCATTGGAGTATCTGACAAATAGTAGGTGTTCAATTTTTAGCACATAAGAGATGCCCTGAGGATTGCAGAGGACAGAGGCCATGCAATCTCCATGTTTCTCAAGTCACCATGGTGGGGACAAAATGAATGCTTGATCCTGGTGGTGACTGAGAGCTCCTGGGAACCTCCCTCATCAGCAGTTCTTATGGTCCTCACTTCTAAATATTTGTAGAAGTATTTAGCCCCTATGATACTCATGATACAAATTGACTAGTGGTATATATTTCTTACAGTGACTGGAATGGTGTTTGGGCCCAGGACATGACACATAACATGGAGAGGATGGGGCAGGCACATATGTGAACATGCACAGGAACATGTGTGCACAGGCCTCACGTGTACAGTCTCCTAGTGCTCCTTCGAGCCCATCTCACCCATAGAACTCGCAGGTCTGGTTGCCCAGGTAAACGGCCACGCTGCTCCCAGCCCCGAGGTAATGGCCCGTGATGGTCACCATGGTGCCTCCGGACTCTGGCCCTCGGATGGGGTTGAGTGACAACACGGAAGGGTTCTTTGGGAGGAAGCAGAGAAATGATCACAGCTCAGGTTTTACCCAAAGGGAGAAACCCAGGCTAGACTTAAAGACAGAAGGAGGGACTGTGTCCACACTCAGAGTGAACCCTTTCTAATCCCAAACACTCTCTGCCTACCCTGGAGCTGAGACCCTTTCTAAGAAGAGGCTCCAGGCATATCCAGGGAAGGCAGAAGGGCCACGTTTTGCAATTAATTAACTCCCCTGGGAGTCTTATGCTCATAAAACTGATGGAAAGGCAGAGATGACACTGACTAATCTATCAATTAGTTTGCAAATTGAGAACAATTTGAAAATGCTTCTCTATCTGGAGCGCATACTGATTTCTTTGGCACAAAATCGATAGGGCTGAATAAAGGATCCCTGCCTGGATTGGGCCACCAAGAGGATCCATTAATGGCCCAGGCTCGTGTCCTTCCGTCCCTCCCTAAGCAAGAGAAGGGCACAACAGGGTGCCTGGTGCAGAGACCTGTCAGTAAATGTTAGATGTGTCTTCCCTGACCTTCACCAGGAGGATGGCCCATCGTTGGCTGGGATTTTCTAGTAAGCTCACTAAATTGTAAAATTAAGCCTGAAGCCTAAAAGAAATGTCATCTGGCCTAAAATGCATCAGAAAGAAATTGCTCCTGCCTAGCGAGCAGCGGAGTGGAGTGGAAAGTGCATTTAACTGAGCACCTACACAGGCATGAACTCTAGTCCACATTAGCTACTCACTAGTGATGGGCCCTGAAGCAAGTTTCTGGATCACTCTGGGCTTTTGTTCCCTCCTCTGTCAAGACAGGAGGGTGGGCTACATGATCTCTAAAGCCCTCCCAGCTCTGACACTCTACAGCTCTCTCCATCCAGTCTTTCTGGGTTTGCTTCTCACACAAGACTCTGTCTGTCCTGCACAGGAGATGGGGTAGGTGGGCTGCATATAGGCCATGGTACCCTCCCATCTGAGAGAAGACTGGTACAAGGAAAAGGTGGAGGTGCTGAGATAAGAAGGCAGAGACTGGAAAACCTAAAACAAGCAGTAAAGTGCTTTAGAGAGAAGAGAATTTTGTGGTCAAATAATTTTTCAATACTCTGAGCAAGGCTGGTTTGACCCCCTCTGCTGGTGTTAACACTTTTTTTTTTAAATTTATTTATTTATTGATTTATGGCTGTGTTGGGTCTTCGTTTCTGCGAGAGGGCCTTCTCCAGTTGCGGCAAGCGGGGGCCACTCTTCATCGCGGTGCGCGGGCCTCTCACTATCGCGGCCTCTCTTGTTGCGGAGCACAGGCTCCAGACGCGCAGGCTCAGCAATTGTGGCTCATGGGACCAGTTGCTCCGCGGCATGTGAGATCTTCCCAGACCAGGGCTCGAACCCGTGTCCCCTGCACTGGCAGGCAGACTCTCAACCACTGCGCCACCAGGGAAGCCCGGTGTTAACACTTTTTAATGAAGAACTTGATATGGCAATGTTGGTTAGGTGTCAGAAAAGGGACTTTGGGGCCCAAGAAGCAGGTTGTTCAGCAAGAGAAAATAAAGCCTTTGTGATTCCACCATCTGTTGCTTGGATGGGAAGAAGGGTTTCCAGGGCTGAGTGTGTGCATATGTATGTGTAACCACACCAACACACAGAGCAGCTCACTCGTACATCCCACTCCCATGGTCCCGCACACAGACATGCGTTCCTGCAGGATTTCAAATGGCTCCTCTAAACTCCCACTTACAATATCCTTGGCAGAAAACAGTGTGTGGATAAATATAGGCCTTTTTAATTAGGTCCCTCAGACGATCTGTCCTCATTAGGCTGGAATTAGACAGAGACATCACATTGGCGGGACAAAGGGCAGCCCCTCCCCACCCTGCGTCTAGGATCCACTTTCTAAGAAAGGCCTGATTTTGCTTATTTAGAACTCTGACCTGTGGCTCTCTGGGACGCCAAAATCTCCAAAGTGTTGTTGGTCATGCACTTGACCCACCCAGGAAAGACAGGCTTTCCCTTTTCTGGTCTCCTACTCCATCTGCGAGAAGCCTGGAGGTGCCGGCTTGGGAGAGGGGTGGGTGGGACTTTCCTGGGAGAAGTCTGGAGCAGAAATGTGCCCTTGCTAGAAGCCCGTAGCTCAGCACTAGACCCAATACTCACCACAAACGTGTACTGTTGATGGGATTTGGTCATGAACTCTGGCTTACACTCTCCAATGCACAGGCGCACGGGCCCAGAGGTGGTCCCCACAAGGGCATGGCCCATCTCACAAACGATCCTGAGGAGAGAGCAAACCTTTCCATGAGAGACTTGGGGAGAGCTGCATCCCTGCCCCAGCTTGCTCACCCCGTCATAGTCACAGTGAATGACTCATCACAGTCTTACAATAGTGCTGGACCAAGACTCAGCTTGCTCAACCATGTGGCTGTGTGACCTTGGGTAAAGTACTTTCCCTCTCTGGGCTTTAGTCTCTCATCGGTACAATGAGAGGTTGGATGAACTCATCTCTAAAGCTCTCAAAACGCTATGCTGCCTATTTCTATGAGCAAGCCTGTAGTCCCCAGTGCCTAGCGCAGGGCTTAGCATTGGGTATCAACCCAATATTTGTGGAATAAACCTAATGTTCAACAGAGATCTAGGGGCAGTAATTTAGTGCTCTTTGTGACAAGCCAACACTGCAACACTCCCGAGAAGAGGGAGTGAGGACTGATTTGCCAAGCTGATTCAATTGTGGTTTGTTTCCTGCAGTGAGGGAACAGATAATCTGGTGAGATAGTGAGTTCCCCAAACCGGGAGCTCCCAGCTGAATGGGAGAAGCGGCATCCAGTGGCAGCAGGCGAGGGGGTGGGAGGTGGATGAGTTCATTAGGACAGCAATCGAAACTGGACTCCCACTTAATCAAGGGCTGAGCTCACGGAGCTGGTGGGCGAGGCAGTGAACCAGCCCTGGGGTTGGAAGTCATGTCTCACATCAACAGGAGAGCTGGAGAACGGGGTGGGGGGTTGGTGAGGCACTCTCTCTCGTGATGTGCAGCTTGATACCCCCAGTGAGGGCTTCCCTGGTGCCTGAGATAAGTTATAACAAGCACATTTACAGACGGGTTGCCTTAGCCACAGCAGACTCTAGAAAGAGTGGGCAGCTGGAGGATATGGGAGGAATTGAAGAAATCAGATTCTTGGGGGGATCTCTTGCCTGGAATTTTAAGGCATGGGATGGGTGGGAAAGGGCTCCACCAGGCTCAGCAAAAAGGAACCCAGGGGACAGATGGAAGGCTTTTCTTTTCTTCTCAATGCCATTTAAGAGTTCAGTCTGAGCAGTCTGGTGCCCTTGGAAGGTTGGTTTGGTGGGGAGGCAGAAAAACAGACCTCCCCTCCACTAATCCCCAGCATTACCCAGGCACGGTGGGGAAGATCCGCGTTTAACGGAGGATGCTTATCTCAACAACTTCTCTAGGAAGGAAGGTAACTAAACAGAGATTTCATTTTGATGTAATAAAACTTGCATTAAACAAATACATGGCGTGCTCACACACACGGCATGCCAACGATCTCCAGCTCCTTCATAACAGTTAATCCCAAATAAGTACTTTCACTCCTGGTGAATATTTACTTAACATACAATGACTGTCTTATTACGTTTAGCATATTAGGTTCAACAAGAAAGTACTGAGTGCACGTCAAAGGATGTTCTCCTTTCCCTTTCTCTGTGAATACATTAATTATGAACCCACAGTAAAGATGATAGTGATGATCAATTAGTATTTTACACGTAACCGTCTCCTTAAACCTCATTAACGGAGCATTTGAGAAGCTTAATTTAAGGTACTACGTGGGGTTATTTCCATGCTGCTACATGCCTGGAGTAACAACTCTCCCATCCTGCTTCCTGGGCCCCAGCACCTGCTCCTGTTTGGGGCCCCTGTCATCCTGTCACAGTGCTCCGGGCTGTCAAGGAGCATCAGAGGGTTATCGGCTCTCTACTGGGGGTATGGGGAGTGAAGAAGAGGAGGCAGCAGATAAGTCTCTGTCTCTCTCTTCTAATCAGTGCTTTCTTGTCCCTCACTCACCCCCCTTGGCCACTGTGCTGGAGCCACCCTCGAGAGGAAAAGCAGGAGCAAATCATGGCAGGCTTGAAGTCATGGAAAGAGGAAACATGAGAACACGTGAAGGTCATAGGCATATTTGCTCCTCCTGAGCCCTGTCTAGGAGAGGAGAAGGCTAGAATGGCCTGTTCAGCTGTCTGGGGCGTCTTGGCACACTGTCTTTTCTAGAACATTTTCTTGCTCAGGGTTTGTGGCCCAAAAGATGAGCTTTGCATGTCAAGCACGTGGGAGAAGAGGGTGGATGGGAGATGGCACTGCCCAAGTGCCCAAGGCTGAATGCCTGCAGTTGGCTCTCAATGTCCCTCCTGGAAGGGTATGATGCAGGGGCCCAGGAGCTAGGCTGCAGGGAGGGCCTAGAGCTGAACCATGGGTTCCCTTCCTTGGCACTGCAGCTGACTCCTTTCCCTGCTGGTGGAATGCGGTTCTACTTCATCCAGTGAGTGGGAGAGGAGCAGGAGTCGGCAGTGGACTGTAGAATGGTCTGGGTTGGTAAGTCTAAGAGCTGGTGAGAGTCCTGAGGACTCAGACCACATCGTGGAAGAATTCTAATGACCTCTAACTCTTCTTCCTTTTTATTCCTGGGACCCAGTGCTTGCAGCGAAGGATGGAGAGGCCTCCTTGAGTGTATCTGTTATTGGCATTTGTTCTCCGAGCTCAAGAAGATAGAGGGTTAAAGGAAGAAGCAAGGGCAGCTATAGGGAGTGGAGAGGGTTATATTGAGAAATGAGGGTCAGGCCAAAGCAGATTCTGTACCTCAACAATAACACGAGCTACAATTTGTTGAGCTGTGTGTGGCAGGCACTGGACCAGAGAGGATCCTGTGTCATCCTCAGGCATCCTACAGGGTGGGTCTTACTGTCTCCATGTTTATAGACAAGGAAGCCAAGGCTCAGAAGCCAAGTGACTCATCTGTGGCCATAGTGCTGGGAAGTGGCAGAGCCATGATTCAAATCCAGGTCAGCCTGGCTCCAAAGCTCATGCCTTTGACCATTCCACTCTACTGTCCCTAGAATCAGTGGAATTCTCTCTGTGTCTTTTGTGGAAGGGACAGGATGGACATGGTGGCCGTGCCGGGATGGAGGTGAGGTGGTTGTTGGGGGGCTGGGGCTGGAGGAGGGGGAGGTAGGGTAGACCTGTCTGGGTTCCTAAGACTCTGAGACATAACCACCTGCGCCCCGTCCCTCTCTGGTTGGAGATGACCACAGGCAGCGGTGTGGGCACCACTTCCTCATTCAGGCGTTACAGGTCAGCAAAGTTCCTGTGGTTTGACTTCTAGGGGCCTCCTGCCTCTTCTCGGTGTCCCTGGTAGCTTTAGGCTCCCTGTGTATTATCAGGAGACAACAGCTGGGGATGCCTAAAGTTTCTCCTTGTAAAATGAGAAGTTAGACTAAATAACTCTCTAATTGTTATTTAGCTTCAACATTGGGAGGCTTGACTCCTCCTGCTGGACAGGAGCTTCTGGATTCACAATAGTGCCAGATAAGCTTTCTAATGGTGGGAGTTGCAGATTCCATAGGGCATAGAAGTTATTGCTTCTGACATCCTAGGGCCATAGAAGTGATTGTAGAGGTCCATTTCTACATACCCATTTCCAGATGAGACAATTGAGGATCAGGGAGCAAAGAGACTTGCCCAAAGTCACATAGCTCATCAACAGCTGAGCTCCTGGCACCCAGCCTGATGCCCTCGCCTCACACCGCACCACCTCCCATAGATTGGCAAAGATGGTGCCTTTCTCCCCGTGAGTGTGCATCCTTGGGGTGGGGAGCACAAGCATCTAACATCCATCAAGATATGGTTGAGTTCGTAGGTGCAGCAGATGAGAGGGAGGGGGTCTGAGGACCCAAGCTGAGTCCATCTCATACACAGCCCCTGTCCCAGGCAGGGCTGAGCTGCAGCCTCAACCTGCATCTCATCACCCAGGAAACATCCTGTGATGGAATCATCCGGCCCTCCACAGACCTGTGGGGCACTGATTGCAAGACTAAGTGGGGCCCTTTAACCAACATTAACCTAATTGCTGAGTGATAGATGGCACGGCACAAGCATATGGTGAGTCATTACCGTGCCCGCTAATCCTGCCCGTGCCCGGGACTCTGCACTGGGCCCATTTAGCCAAATCCATCTCTCACAGATATCGATAATGATTGTGCCTGCTGCTCACTGCCCAAGATGGAGGCTTTAATGATGTTAACAAACTCTCAGTAATGAGCCTGGCACGGCTGGAAACCAGGGCTGCGTGCAGGCAAGGTGAGGAACGTGCCTGCTGCCTCCTGCCCGCCCCGCACCTGAGGAGATGACGGGGCTGGTTTTCTAGGGTGACTGCTGGCCTTGGTAGGGACCCCTGGCAACCATTCACCTCCCCAGGCTCCTTTTGTATCCTCACTTCTAGTTTTTCTTGGAACTTTCTTCTCCAGGGCCCTGGGTGAGTGTGATGCATTTGATTTCAAAGATATTGAATAGAACAGTATTTCCTTATGTTCCTACGGCACGTTACAGTCTTCACATTTTCATCTTACTGAATTCTCTCCCAAAACCCATGCAGTAGGGATCATGATTTCCATCGGACCAATGAAGAGTAGAGAGACCAAACAGTTTGCTAAGGTCTCAGGGCTGGCAGGTAGAGGAGGCAGGATTTAGAAGACCCTTGGATCCCAATTCTCATGCGATTTCCATGTTCAGCTGCCCAAGATTTACACCTCTCAATTCAAAGCCTTACCCTTCAGTCCCCCGCGAACCCTTTCCTTTGGCATCCTGTGGCATCTCACCAAGTTGGAGACTTGACCTGTGTCCAGTGGCCCAAGGCAGCTCCTTGAGGCCAAGGTGGGTCTGGGGTCAGTGTGACTGAGAGTCTAGCTGGGTGTGGCAGGGTGCCGGGCTCTGTAAAGCCATCTGATCTTGACGAGCCCGACAGCTTTCCCCTCCTCTTCTGGCTCAGAAGCGCTACTTATATCATTTCCCCCTTTCCTCTTCCTCATGTCTTTCCTGTAGACCCAGCCTGTCTTCCCTCTATGATTCACTCCTTGAAGGGACAAGGCTGTCAGTGAAGGGTCAGGTCTGCAGGATCTGAATGTCAGCACGATCAGGCAGCTCCTTCTTCTCCCCTGCTAGGTGTCCCCAAAGTCGGGGAACTCACCCCTCTGACTCCGACCCTGCCCTGGCCACACTGGAATCATGGCCCCTGACCCAGAAGGCCACAGGCTGATGGATAATGGAATTTTCAGGCCACTCTTACCCAGGAGTCTTGCCTCATGGCTGTTAGGGAACGGAAAGAGGCCTGAACCAAAAGTTAGGAGACTTGAGTTCCAACTCTGCCATGGCCACTTATGCACTGAGTGAATGGGGGAAGTCATTTCACTTCCCAAGTCTTTTACTCTCTCCTACTTTGTAAAAGGGTGATAACAATGTCTACCTCTCAGAGTCCTTACCAATTAAAAGCAAGAGAATGGATGAGAAAGTGTAAGTGCTGATGAAAGATGAAGTGTCATTTTTACGGTTGGAAATGGAAACATTTCCAACATACAGTTGGAAAAAAAGAAACAACTTTTCTGGTTGTTACTAAAGGCTGGCTCTGGGGAGGCTGTGAGGGGCGGAGCTACAGGAGA
The DNA here is from genome assembly GCF_949987535.1 of Balaenoptera acutorostrata. Classification (NCBI taxonomy): domain Eukaryota; kingdom Metazoa; phylum Chordata; class Mammalia; order Artiodactyla; family Balaenopteridae; genus Balaenoptera; species Balaenoptera acutorostrata. The sequence goes on along the minus strand of NC_080064.1, from coordinate 156,165,122 downwards.
GGAACCCTGCTCATGGTCACGTTCCCAGGACCCCCTGCAGAGCTGTGTGCCCAGTGGAACCAGGGTGACTTGACCCAACTTTACAAGATAAATCATGCAGAAGGATCTGGCTGCTCCCCTCCCTTTCTCCATAGGAGGGGAAGCATCACTCCTTCTACCCTCCCACCCCCAGCATCCCCCTAACTTCATGCCCACCTCCTGCCCACCAACTTCACAGCGGCCGCCACTGCCAAATGAACACCCCAAATTGGAACATATGTCACTTCTGGAGCCCCGTTCGCCTGTCCGCCGCTACATGCTTATTTTCTAATTTCCAGCTGACATTTCCCTTAGTGAAATAAATGAATTTGCTCTGGCGGAGGCCCTGCTCAGATTAAGCTGCTGTCAGAGCCCCATGAGCCAAACAAATTGTTGCCTGCAGCCCACTGAGCAGGATGCATTCCAATGGGGGCTATCGGGGGGAGGGGCGGGGGAAAGCGAGGAGGAGGAGAATGGACGGGCTGGGAAAGTGGCTCAGTTAGCCAGTGGGCAGGAGAAGACCAACTGCGGGGGAGCATTGCACCGGGACCCCTGATGCCAGAGGAGCCAGGGAATCGGGAATCAAACAGAATAGGATATTCGAAGAGTGGGGATGGGCTAGGAGAGGGCCCTGGGAAGGCTTCAAGGAGTGGGGTCCATGGGAGGAGGGATATAGGAGATGAATCCTGGAGAAGTCCCAGAGGAGGGAGAGGGGAGACCCCCCCCAGAAGCTCTGGGGGGGAAGAGGGTGGGCCAGAGCGGACTGGACTCACTGCTCAGCGATGATGTAATCCCCCGGCAGGGGCGTGCAGGGCACCCCAGCCACCTGCACGTGGTGGGCGATCTCGGAGAAGTCCAGGCCCAGGTTCACGCCATGGATGGTCACTCGGGTCCCTCCTTCAGGGGGTCCAGACACCGTCAAAATCTGCGGGAGGGAAATGGGATGAGAAAAGCTGGTCGGTCACAGGACTAGGGGCAGTGGCACCCATTTCCCTCCCCACGGGAAGGCTTTGGGACACCTGGAATCTGGGGGAACTGGGTGTGTTTTCTCCACTTTTCAACTTATCTAGGATCCCGACATTGTCAAGTTGTACCTACTTCATCGGTTCTTAGGACATCCATTCAATGATTCATTCATTCGTCCACTTATGAAAAAGAAATTATCAGAGAGTACTGGCTCAAGGCAGTACTTTAATTCGCTTATTGCCTGATTGTGATCAAGTCACAGAATCTCTCTGAACCTCAGTTCTTCTTAGTTGGTAAGAAGGATAATCATCTCTAACCAACCTCTCCCTGGAAGCTCCCAAATGGAGGGTGTCTGGGAGCATTCTGTAAACTTGAAAGGGCTTTGTCATTGTGACCGTGCTATGATTTGCCACTCCTGGGTGCTAGCCTCTGTAGAGTTTACAATGATGAATAGAACAGGAAATCTGCCCTCAAGGAACTTAGTGGTCAAGGAGGAGGAGGTAAGGGAGCCATAAATAATGCTGATGCAGGGTACACAGTGATAAGGTAGATTTGAAGGAAAAGCTGTGGGAGCTCAGAGGAGTCCCAGATTAGGGACTGCTGTGGGGGATGACCAAAGATGGAAAGTATATTTGACATTGTTCTGCAAAAAAAAATCCTGTGACACGTGCTAGTACCGAAGAGAAATAGCTTTCTGATTTTCCAAATTTTGCTGGCTTCCCAGCAGCAAGGATCGTTTATTTATTCATTTCTTAATTCAGTCACCAAATGCTGACTGCCTGATTTTGTTTTGACCCACCAGGAAAAGGAACTGCAGAATCAGGCAGCTCTAAGGTGTAAATTTCTGTCTGGGAATGGATCAGGCTCCAGGAAAAATGCAGCTCTTCAGGATCCAACAGATCCCAGGGAATAAGCTCCTACTTCAAGGTCCATAGTTATCCAAAGTAAGAGGAAATTAGACATGAACCCAACTGTAGGCAGGAGCATGGAATTTCAGAACTGGAAGGAGATGTGGGGGGTCTTATTCTAAGATCATCATACAACATGTATACATGGTTTTAAAAAAGTCCAGGACTCTTTTCATTACACCATTAGAAGGGCAAGACAAGAAGGGAGGGAGAGAGGCAAGGAGGGCTCGTCAAGGCCAAGAGTCCACCAGAATCTTCCAGATGCGGCCTCTGGGCAGAGGTTAGAGGTGAGTACAGGCGAAAATGCTATCGAAGGCTCTGGAGACTCTTCCCCGCTCCTGTCTCCACCAAAGGGGCACTGCTCTCTTCCAGTAATGTAAGCACCATGAATGCGGCCGCCAACTTGGCCACGAATAGGTGATAGCAGACACAGAAGAGATGATTGTGGGGATGAGGCCCCAGGACAGGCCTCCTCCCTCACTGCCCGCTGACTTCTGGGCTCTTGTGCATTGGCTGCACAGTCAGGTCAACACCCACTCAGACCTCCTGATCTCCCACCCTCTTCTGCAGACCTTAGACGGTGCAGCCTCCTTCCCTCCTTCCGGCCCAGGCTGGGAACTCTCTTATCCGGGGGCCCACTTCACCCAAGTCACCTTGTCTGTGACTCACCTTGTCTCTGACTCCCTTCTCTGGGAATAAAATATCCCATCTTATGAATAAAAATAAACAAGATTCATGAGATGAATCAAGGGAGGGAATGGCGGTGCTCAGAGGCAACTTTGTGCACTGGGCCTTGGCGGGTGGGGGGAAGCAGGACAATTTGGAGAGAAAGGAGCTGGCATGAGGAACCGGTAGCCCCATAGCTTTTCTGTCCCTGAGGATTCTAAAAACGACCGACAGTAGATCTTGGCTGTTCCACTCTCCCCTGGTGCCACTTCCTCAGGTCCCCAGGCCTCCTGGGCTCTGGGAGGTGGCTATTCATAACGAGGAACAGGAAAGGGGTAGCCTCCATGCCCCTGCAGGAGAGATTCGGGAGGAAGGAAGTAGCATCACTGGTCCCCCTCCCCTCCTTCAGCCACGTGGATGCCAGGAACCCACCTACTGGAAACCCTTACAGAACTGTGGTAATCAGCTTGCTCTCTTTCCTCCACTTTTATTATTTTTTTTTTATTTTTTAAATTTTATTTATTTATTTATTTATGGCTGTGTTGGGTCTTCGTTTCTGTGCGAGGGCTTTCTCCAGTTGTGGCAAGCGGGGGCCACTCTTCATCGTAGTGCGCGGGCCTCTCACTATCGCGGCCTCTCTTGTTGCGGAGCACAGGCTCCAGATGCGCAGGCTCAGTAGTTGTGGTGCACGGGCCCAGCTGCTCCGCGGCATGTGGGATCCTCCGGGACCAGGACTCGAACTCGTGTCCCCTGCATCGGCAGGCAGATTCTCAACCACTGCGCCACCAGGGAAGCCTCCACTTTTATTTTTAAAAATACATTCTCTCGCTCGCTGCGGTTAATTACAAGCTTTAAGAAAAACTGAAATGAGATCTTTCTGGAAAGCCTAAAAATATTTCCGTCTTGCAGGTAGCATGCGGGGATTGTACTGGGGATATTCAGTGGAGTTGGCAGGCCCATAGGGCAGCCTCCTCCTGCTGGGAAGACTCTGCAGTGTCCTCTTCTGACATTCGAGGGTCTGTGGCAGAGACACGGTCATGGCACTTGGGGGGCTGTAGGGTTCATTTGTTAGCACAGAGCTGCCCAGAAGCATAAACCAGCTTATACTGTTTAGAGAAGGAAGACTTACAAAAATATTAATATGTGCAAGCATTATAATCTTGGCATGAAGACACATGTCAAAGAGATGGGTCCAGCTAACAGCTGGGAGAATTAGCATCCTCATGGGTCACTGGAAAGTGCCTGGGTAATACTGGGTCCATGTGGCTCTTCCCCATACAGCACACACTATGTGCTGTGCTACCAGCACCTGGGGAGGTGGTGAAGGAGTTTGGGGGTCAAAGCACTCAGCAGCCTCCATGCCCTGGGGCTTACATGGGATGTAGTTTCCTCTTTCTTGCTTAAGACAAAACTGATGTATAAAAGTCTGGATTTCCAAAACATAGATGAGGTGGTGAGCACTTGATTTGCAAGAGGATTCCCAAGGTCTCCATTACTGATGCCTTCTAAATCTATATTGCTGGCTCAGACCTCTCTCCTGAGCTCCATATCCATATATCTAATTGCTACCGGACATCTCGACTTCCACACGTATGTCCCTCAGGCACCTCAAATTTCACCATGTCTAAAAATGAACTCTTAATTTTCCCTCCTTCCACCCCCAACCTGATTATCCTCCCAGATCCTTTCTCAAGGTTAATGGAACCACCGTGCACCCAGCCAGGAATTTTGCAAACATCTTCGACTGCTTCCTTTCCCTCCTTTACCATGTATAATAAATATAGGGACCATTGGTTCTTACTCCCAGGTGTCTTTTTTTTTTTTAAAGATTTAATTTAATTTTTTTTTTTTTTTTTTGGTTGCATTGGGTCTTTGTTGCTGTGCGTGGGCTTTCTCTAGTTGTGGTGAAGAGGGGCTACTCTTCGTTGCGGTGCGTGGGCTTTTCATTGTGGTGGCTTCTCTTGTTGCGGAGCATGGGCTCTAGGTGCGTGGGCTTCAGTAGTTGTGGCACGCGGGCTCAGTAGTTGTGGCTCGTGGGCTCTAGAGCGCAGGCTCAGTAGGTGAGGCGCATGGGCTTAGTTGCTCCACAGCATATGGTATCGAACCCGTGTCCCCTGCATTGGCAGGCGGATTCTTATCCACTGTGACACAAGGGAAGTCTCCCAGGTGTCTTTTGAATCTGTGCCCTGCTCTGGTTCCAGCGTAGGCGATAAGCAGGGCTGCATCACCTCTCACCCACACTAACTGCAAGGGCCTTTGTCTTCCTCCGTGAGATCTGACTTCTTCACATGGCCAGGTGGCCTTCATGAACACATACCTGCTCTGGTTACTAGTCACTTGCTCTAAAGGCCTTCAATGGCTCTGACCACTGTGCAGGCCAAGTCCCTAATTCCTGGCCTGGTCCTCCACATTCTGATGTTTGTTACTTCTTCAGCCACATCTGCCGTCTTATACTGTATCCACCATGTGCTACCCAGATCCCAGCAGTTCCTATATACACAACACACTTTAAAGATCTGTGCCTTTGCCCGTGTCATTTGTTCTCCCCCATCTTAAAAATCAGAGAGAGTCAAGGTGGAGGTCTGGGCTCAGCGTGCAAAGGAACAGAGGGAGGAGTCCTGTGAAACACACCCCCTGCCACCTGAGGGCTTCCAGGTGACTGTGAGAATGAGTATCAGGGTCTACCGAAGCCCTGTCTGTGTGGTGGTGAAATCCAAGGCACCCTGCTTTCCTCATTTCTCCCCAGGACCAAGAATTGAGGAGAGGCTCTAGAAGGGAGGCTTGAAGGAAAAGAATTTATCCTCCAGAGAAGGAGTGAATAGGATTCTTCAGATACCGCTTCATACCAGGCAGTGCTCTACCCTGGAGACAGCCTCCAAGGCTCTCTCTTCAAAGCAGTGTTAGATTGCAGGACACCCAGCGTGGCACCCAGAAAACCTGGTTCTCTTGGGGGCCAAGTCTGGCCTCTCCACGTGGGTCTATAAGGAGGCAAGTCGGTGGAGTCCCATACTGCTGCTTGCAGAACTCCCAGAAAGGCCTTTCAGCTCTGGAAGGAGTTGGGGGCCGTAGGGGAGGGGAGAGCTAACCTCCCGCAGAGATGGGGGTGAAAGGGCAGGCTGCAGTTATAGACATTCCCCCACAGACAGAGGGGAAACCAAGATACGGCCAGGATGGCAGCCAGATCCTCACGTCTCTGCTTCTAGTTTTAGATGGCCCTCGGGCTGCTGGCTACTCTGTGGTGTGGAAGGGAGACCTTCTGATGCTTGGGCAGTGTCTGTAGCAGGAAGAGAGTAAGCTCTCGAGTGAGACAGACTTGAATTTGAATTCCAGCTCTGATACTTATGAGCTAGGTGACCTTCAGTCTCAGTGTCCTTATCAGAAAACAGATAACAATGCTCGCCTCACAGGGATGTTGTGAACGTGAAATAAGACAACATTTGGAAAGTCCCTAATATGATGGTGGTTTTGAAAGTAGGTCTTGATAATTGGCAGTTTCCTTCCTTGCGTTCCCCCTGCACCTGTTCCTTCCTAGATTACAAAAACATGGGATGGTGGTGTTGGCGGGAGCTTAGAGGTGATGGGAATCTTCCTATTTATCTGGAAGGAGGACACCTGGTCCAGGGAACTCATAACATAGATGGTGGATGGTGGGGTGACCCAGGGCAGAGAGAGTCACTCGTGGGTTGATTGGAGAAAACCTGAGCTTGGACGGGGAATGGCCGTGCTGCCCAGGGCAGGGTCTCAGCGTTGTTGGATTCTGGGCTCCGCACAGAAGCATATTCTGAACCAGACATCACCCTTTCACCCAGAATAAATTTGGGAGGACACTGGCCGTGTCTAAAATTGTCTTCATTCTTCCCTCCCTCCCTTCTTGCCTCTTCTTTGCCCCCAGCTATTAGCCATTCTGGGGTAAGGCACAGCATTTCTCAGTGAACTCAATGGATTCTTTCAGGAAAGTAATTCTGAATAAGACGCCCACGCAAACAAATGGTTTGACAGTTTGGGGTGTGTGTGAGTGTGTGTGTGAGTGTGTGGTGGGGGTGTGGAGAGAGGGGGAAGGGAGCTGAAAACCTGTGAAATCATCTGGGAAGATCTTTCGATATGGCCGAATTTCAGCCCCATGTTTTTCAGCACATACTGTGGACCTGAGATCTATTTACCTTCTCCTCTGTGGACCTCAGAAGGGAGAGCCAGAAGTAGGGGAGGAGGGAGAGAAGAGCCCAGAAGCAGCTGCTGAGTGGGGGTGCAGGGGGTGTCTGAGGGTCTCCCCTAGGCTCTGTGCTGACTCTCTCTGTGTGCTCCCCCTTGCCCCCTCCCAGACCTCTGGTTCCCCTCTCTTATGTACTATGCAGGTTCCCAGGGGGAGCTGGGGGTCCCCATGGCTATAGGGGGTAAAGCCCATGTGCATTTGACCTGTGGTTCCCTCTGCCGGTCAAGCATGACACTGACAAATGCTTACCCCTCTTGCAAGGCTCTGCTAATGACACGTCCTCAGAAAGTCTTTCTCTAGCCTCCTCAGGAAGATTTAGTAGCCCCTTTGCCTACACCCCAAGACGCAACAGCCACCGGACTGTAATTGTGTCTTTTCTCAAGAAGGCAATAACTATCTGGGGACAGGGACCTTGCTTTCTCTTAGTAACCTGATACTTAGCACACTGCCTGGGACACAGCAGCTGTCAAGAAATATCTACAGTTCTCTATTCCTGGGAAAAGCTGGTCTCAAGAGGATTCTAGTACAAACTGTGTTCTTGAATGACCACTGTAAGAATGGAGATGCCTACGTGTCGCTTGGGAGTGATGCAGTATTTTCACATCGGAAGCATTAAGAAGTTCTTCCTGCAATCTCTCTTACTTTAATTTAAGCCAATTTCTGCTGTGATTCCTCATCGAATGGAGGACTCAACAGTTGCCTCCTCATCAAACCTCTTTCAGATACTGAAGACAGCAATCAAGTCGCCTCTGGTCTGCGCTTCTGCAATTCTGTTAGCCTTTTGTTGGAAGCTCTTGTTTTCCAGGTCCTTTGATCATTTCAGAGGCTTTTCTCTGGACCCTTGGATATCCATGCAACCTCTGAGAGTGTAGGGACTCCAAGCAGGCTTGTGGCTTGAGCAAAGGTCTGCGGATTTGCAGCAAACGAGGTCTGAGCCAACCATTTCCATTAGCGCATCCCACACGCCATCAGCCAGGCTGACCCTGGGCAAATCCCAGAGGGAGGGTAAGCCTTTATCTTTCCCAAGTGCTTTTTTTCACTACCTGGAATTCCTTCCCCCATTTTAGTCACCTTACACTCTACTATTGTCTCTTCCCTAATGAACCCTTTATTTGAATCTTAATGGGACATTAAGTTGTTATTACCTTAAGAGTATTGGCTTTTTAACTGGTTGTAGAATTAAAAGTTTGTCTATTTGCAGGATTCAGAAGGAAAACGTGGGAAACACATTAGTGCAGAGGGCTCAGTCCAGCAGCCCCTAAGCCCTGTCCCAGAAGCAGTCACAGACCACGCCCAGGTAGAGGTGGCTGGTCCCAGTCCAGGCCATGTCCCTGATCTGGTCACCTTAAGTTCGGGTGAATAGGCCAGTAGGATGTGGGATGAGGCTGGCATGTGCTGATGGGAGGGGACTAACCAGGAGACTCCTATCTCCTGCTGGGTCCTCTCAAAGATGCCTGGAGCCCCTGATTTGGGAAGCCGCTTCCCCATCTCCTCAGACCTCACCTGTCAGCAGCACAGCCCAACTGGGCCTGCCGTACACCTGAGCATCCCAGCCAAACCTGTATTCCTGCCAGACTGTGTCAGGTTTGTTTTCCACTGTGGGTGCCTTGACCTGGAAAACAGCCACCGTGATGCTGCACTCGCCCTGATTCTTGCAGCCGCTAATTGAACAGTTCGGAGGGAACTGTGCCACAAAGCCGTCCAAGGGCGAGAGTAGATGCAGCGATTAATTACAGCTGGGGAGCTCCGAAGGGATGCACCAGGGAGCGTGGGAGGTGCTGGAGGCCCAGGGGCTTGGCAGCCTGGGGAGTGCCGGGTGGGCCATTCCTGAGCTCAGGCAGAGCCTTGGAGAGATGGAGTTGGGGCCTCCTACAGGGTAGATGTTTGTTTTTTTTTTAAATTTATTTATTTATGGCTGTGTTGGGTCTTCGTTTCTGTGCGAGGGCTTTCTCTAGTTAGGGCAAGTGGGGGCCACTCTTCATCGCGGTGCGCGAGCCTCTCACTATCGCGGCCTCTCTTGTTGCGGAGCACAGGCTCCAGACGCGCAGGCTCAGTAATTGTGGCTCACGGGCCTAGTTGCTCCGCGGCATGTGGGATCTTCCCAGACCAAGGCTTGAACCCGTGTCCCCTGCATTGGCAGGCAGATTCTCAACCACTGTGCCACCATGGAAGCCCCAGGGTAGATGTTTAAGGGGTCAAAGGAGAACCCCTTCATGGTGGGAGCCTCATGAAGCCCGGCTCCTGTCCTAGAGACCCTGTCTTCCTCTGCTTATATCTCCTGCCTGATAGATGTGATGGCAGAGAAGACAGAAATGGGCATCGGCTCCAGGTTACTGAAGAGTCTGATAATGATGCCTACCATTTTCTTTTCATTTATTTATTTATTTATTTATTTATTTATTTATTTATTTATTTTTAAATTTTTATGTATTTACTTATTTTTGCTTGTGTTGGGTCTTCGTTTCTGTGAGAGGGCTTTCTCTAGTTGCGGCAAGCGGAGGCCACTCTTCATCGCTGTGTGCAGGCCTCTCACTATCACGGCCTCTCTTGTTGCGGAGCACAGGCTCCAGACGCGCAGGCTCAGTAATTGTGGCTCACGGGCCTAGTTGTTCCACGGCATGTGGAATCTTCCCAGACCAGGGCTTGAACCCGTGTCCCCTGCACTGGCAGGCAGATTCTCAACCACTGCGCCACCAGGGAAGCCCCATTTATTAAGTACTTATCATGAGCCAGGTATTGTGCCAAGGGCCTTATATATTTTATCTCATTTAGGGCTCACAACAAACTATGAAGGAAGCACTAGTAGTATTCTCATTTTACAGATGGGGAATTGTGCCCCAGAGAGGTTAAGTAACTTGCTCAAGGTTACACTGTGAGTGGTCTATCTAACCTGTGCCTCAAGCCTCCACACCACAATGCCTGAGTTACTATCCTTCGGCCTGGGACTGCCCCCAAATCATCAGCCATGAAAACCCATGACCCAGCCTGCCTGTGGGCCCCTCTGCGTAGGTCCCCCAGCCCCCCTCCCAAGGTTAAGGCCATGCTTGCTGCTTTCCAAGGAGCTCTGGAGATGGCTTTGCTGGGACCACCATCTCTCCGAACTTCTCAGCTTCCACCCTCCCTCCTCTCTGGCCCTGCCCCTGTGAATGCCCACACTCCCCTCGGCCTTGTCGCTGGGTCATCTCTCCCTGTGCATTCCAGTCTCCTTAAATGATGCTTGGGGTGGGGACTACAGCTTGCTTCCCATCTCTTTAGCAGGCTTGATGAAGAGCTTGATGCCCGCACCATTTCCTCTTCCAGCCCTGTGGATTGAGTGTTCTATTTGTCTAAGTGAGCCCAGGAAAGAGATGAAGGATGCTATATGGGTCAAACATGGGAGTTCTAGAGTCAAGTAGCTGAAGGTTAACTCCTAGTTCTAAAACTCGCTAGCGGTGTGACATTAAGAAAGGTATCACACTTCAAACTGCCTTGGTTTCCTTGTCTGTAAAGTGGGACTAATGTTAATAGCTTCCATCTCATAAAAGTTGTTGTAAAGTCTAAACGAGATAATATACATGAGGTGCTAAGTTAGCAGTGCTATGTGCCAGGTAAAGCATTCAGTGAATGTTATCTATCATTTTTCTCATTATTATTTTATGATTAAGAAATTTGGACAGGAGCCAGGTCTGTTGAGGTCCAGAGGAAAAGTGGCTTCATTTTTATAAGCATCCCAGGCGGGTGGAACCTCTGGGTATTGTTCTTGGTGGGGCTCAGGGGAGGGGCAGAGAGCCGACCTGCAGAGGGGAAGTGCCGGGTGCGGAGGTTGCCCAGCACAGTTTTGGCTGCCTCTCTGACGGGCCTGTGCAGCTCTTGCCATGTCTCCAGCAGGCTGTCAGCACCCTAGACTGTGTTCTTAAGAGGAGATGGGAGAGACTGACGTCAGATCCTCCCAGAGCAGCCAAGGGAGGGGGTCCCACAGTAGTCGCCCCAGGGTGGAGTATCCCCAACTGATGGCCACGCTTTGTCTGAAAAGCTCCTGTGTCTGAGATTGGGATCAGGAGGGTTCTGCCCTGAGCAGCCCCCTAATCAGGACAGGCCAGTGAGGACAATTGTGGGTATGTAGACAGCTAATCCTCTCCTGACTAATCCAGTTACTCCTTTCCTGTTGCTTAGAGTTTTCCTGACTTTAGAGCAGTGATGCCAACTTTGTGCCTGCGAATCTTGAGCTCAGCCTGGCTCCCAAAGGCACCTGGATGCTGGATCCAAGATGGCAAACTGTCACGTTCTTTTCCAACTTGTTTTGTGTGTGTGTGTGTGAGAGCGTGCAAGCACGTGTGCATGAGAGCAAGTATGTGCACACTCTTCATGGCAGGCTAGAGCCCAGTTGATGAGCCCTGCAGGAATCTACAGCATCGGCGACACCAGCTCTCCTACCCGGCATGAATCCTTGCTGGCTCTGTCTTAGCTGATAGTACATTCAAAAACCTAATTGTTATCTCAGCAGAGTAACTCCATTATTCATCCTGACACCATCCCCCATTAGCTGTTTGTTGCAGTGATGTTATATTAATGAGCCCTGCAAATAAATGAACGGGAGATCAGAGGGCCGACTTGTTTCTCAGGAAAGCTGGCTGACTTATTTATTTATTTGTTGGGAACTTTGCAGTGAGTCGCTCTGGGCCTGGGTAGGTGGCTCCCGGCTTTTCCTGCCGAGATTCGGTACAGTCTTATGGATAAATACTTGTAAGTGTCCAGCTTTCCAAACAGTTTCACAAATCCATTTGCATCTGAGAGAATCCAGGAAAAAAATCTACTTTAAAATATTTGGTATACACACTACTATATATAAAATAGATAACTAATAAAGACCTACTGCATAGCACAGGGAACTCTACTCAATACTCTGTAATGGCCTATATGGGAAAAGAATCTAAAAAAAAGAGTGGATATATGTATACGTATAACTGATTCACTTTGCTGTACACCTGAAATTAACACAATGTTGTAAATCAACTCTATCCCAGTAAAAATTAAAAAAAAAAAAAATTTGGGCAAATGGAGAGCAGGAAGAAGCAAGAACAATGGATCATCTCAAACTACCATCGCATCAACAGTAATTTATGCTTGGTTTTGAGGGCAGTGTTGGCGGTTTTCTACAATTGGTTTTCTTTCCCGATTACATGTAATTAAGATAATGTTAAACAGAATCAATATCCCCTAAACGTGGACAAGTGAGGTGTGGGGGAAGTTACTGAAGTTAACAAATTTATACAGTAAAAGCTACAAGGTGGTCCTAGGTCCCAGTACTCCTAGGACCTGGCATCAGTGTGGTCTTACTGCGCATTGTGTTAGGGGACGTCAGAAACACACAGGAGCGTTTCTTGGTAGCCAAAGGGTGTAGGTTCCTGGTCACTCCCTGAGGACCCCTACACTGGGGATTCGTCCCTTGCATCCCAAGCCTGCTTTGCCTTTATTTCACCCTGATCTCCGTTCTTACCTGCAAGCATTAACCACCTGGGCCTCATCCTCTGGGCTCTCCCATCAGGTTGAGATGCTCGTGAGAGTAACTTTCACCGTAACCATTGTCCCATTGATAGACACACCCAGAAACCAACCAAACCGAGTCTGATAGCTTTAAGAAACACATGTAATTAAAGTAACACATCCCCTGGACAGGCAAGAAGTGATTGCCTTAAGCTTAAAAGTGCCCCCAAATGCTCTTCCATTTTTCTCCCCCACTCATAGGAATAAGTGTGGACTTAATTATCTTTAGGAAGACAGGTGACGGTTATTTTCAGACTTGAAAGAGTAGCCAATATTCTCAGTTTGTCTGGCATCTCCTGAGACCTTCCAAGGGGATTCAGATCCTGGGCACAGATGTTTTGGGGGTGGGGTGAGGTGGGAAAGTGTATAGCCAGGGAGTACTTCTCCAGCCCTCTGACCAAGAGAAGTAGCATCAAGTGGTGGAGCAAGTCTGCATTCTGGAGTCAGAAGGGCCTGGTTCTGAATTTGTTTTGTCACTAACCAGATGTGTGACTTTGGGCAAATTACTTACTCCCCTAAGCACTGTTTCCCCAGCTCTTACAGCTATCTTGCAGGATTGCAGGGAGGAGTAGGTATGTGGAATACATGGGTTCTGGCACAGAGTAGTGTCTTGTTAAAGAAAAGCTATTATTATTAAGGCTCCCAGAACTAAGAATATGGCTTGTCTGTTCATGTTCTTGGCCTGAGGTTGGTGTCCTTATCAGGTGTGGAGGCCTTGGTCCCTGTTACAATTCTCTTTCCTAACAGAAGACAGCTGCAAAGGGTGTAGATTAGAAATCTCTGTCCAAGGCCCTTTGGAAGAGACAGAGCAGCCTGCAGGACAATCAAGTTCCAGCCTCTTCCAGGTGGCCAATGTTCAGGGATAGGCTGGCTGCATCCCCCTGCCTCCCCACCCAGGACTAATTTATCCATGTGATAACTTCCAATCTTAGCACAGTGCAGGGCATACAACAGTCACTCATTACATGAATATTTAATGGGTGAATCAATTCCTTAGAACCATGGCTTCTCCTCCTTTTGCTCAGAATGTTCTGTTGTGGGTTGAATTTTATCCCCCACAAATTCATATATTGAATCCCTAACTCCCATTACCTCAGAATATGACCTTATTTGTAGATAGGGTCCTTATAGAGATAATCAAGTCAAAATGAGGTCATTAGTGTGGGCCCTAATCAAATATGACTGGCATTCTTATTTACAAAAAAAATTGGAGGGCTTCCTTGGTGGCGCAGTGGTTAAGAATCTGCCTGCCAATGCAGGGGGCATGGGTTCGAGCCCCGGTCTGGGAAGATCTCACATGCCGCGGAGCAACTAGGCCCGTGAGTCACAACTACTGAGCCTGCGTGTCTGAGAGCCTGTGCTCCGCAACGGGAGAGGTCGCAACAGTGAGAGGCCCGTGCACTGCGGTGAAGAGTGGCCCCTGCTCGCCGCAATTGGAGAAAGCCCTCGCACAGAAACGAAGACCCAACACAGCCATAAATAAATAAATAAATAAATAAATAAATAAATAATTTTAAAAAATTGGAAACAGACATGCACACAGGGAGAACATCATGTGGACACAAAGGCTTAGACTGGGGAGTTGCTTCCACAAGCCAAGGAACACCAAAGATTGCCCCAAACCACCAGAAGCCAAGAGAAAGGCATGGAACAGATTCTCCTCACAGCCCTCAGAATGAACCAACCCTCTGATACTTGGATGTCAGACTTCTGGCCCCCAGAACTGTGAGAAAGTAAATTTCTGTTGTTTAAGCCCCCCAGTGGTGCTTTGTAACTGCAACCCTAGCAGACCAATACACTCACTTTGAGTGGAGACCTCTTTCACGTGAGTTCCAAAGCCCCTTGGTCCTTTCTAAATTTCTTTTCCCAAGAACATGTTCAATCTCTTTCCCCTTTCTGTTGGATGCTGCCCACTCACAGTTTCTTGGGAAATGTTTTCTCTGGGTTTTCCTTTCTCTCTAGGGGATGGCTCCTAACATCCCCCACTTTGATGTCGCAGCAGGTCCTGAAGCACACGCTGGGAAGAACAGAAACATGGCTGCCTGGCGTCTCACAGGCTTTCCAAACCTCTGCACGTCGTCTCCTGTACTGGGGGTTGAACAGGTGACAAGTGCACAGACACCCGGAATGACAGCTGGAATGGGAGCAGCCTGGGATGCCTCCCACAGGGGACAGAGTCATTATCACACCAAGGGCTGGCTGAGAAGGAGCAGACGGCGAGTCCTGAGGGGGTCCTAACCTGGAGTTGTTGCAAACTGGGAAATTCAATCGGCTGTAAGACTTGTCCTACATGGAGCTGCCATAAGAGATGGGTCTCTAGGGGACGACTTGGTTGCCATGGAGACAGTTGGGTTAGGAGGGGTTAAGGAAGAACACAGCTGTTCATCCAGCTGAGCTTGAGCTCATTCCTTTTCCTAAAGTAGAATTCCTTTGATGTCATCTCATTGATTTCCCTGCCCCCGGGCGGGACAGCACCATTCCAGTCCCTACTGGTTTCCAGCACTAGACATTCTGCTGCTCCCAGTAGCTGTCATGGGCCATCAGAGAATCCTTCTCTTCTCCCTCAGGCAAGATCTTTGTAGTCAATGGCTTCTGTTTGCACGTGGGCATGCACTGAGGAGGCTACACATTTTGAAGATAAGGAAGGGCCAGAGACAAGAGGGAGGTATGTACAAAAGGGCACAGAGCTCATAGAATTCCCTGCCCCCGGGCAGGACAGCACCATTCCAGAAAAATAAGATCTATGCCAACATCAAGGAATTAGCCATGAAAGCTTAGGTAAAGAAAATGAGTTGATTCTTCTTAAAAGTTACTTTTAACAAATTATACATTTTTGGTAACAAATGCCATAGAAATGAGGTTGTGTTCTTCTCAGGGCATCCTACGGAGAGGTGCCTGAGGTTGATTCTTCCCATAACTGGTGGTTAACTTTGATCACTTGGTTAAGGAACCTTAACCCTTTAACCACTGTTTACCAGGTTTCTTCACTGTAAAGGGTATACGAAAGTACACTGAACTATTTTTCTTGTTGTAATTAATACATATCTTGTGGGGAGATAGCTTGAGGTTATGTAAATATCCTATTTCTCATCATACTTTCACTTGCTAATTTTAGCATTCATTGGCCATTCTTGCCTGAAACAATTATTACTGTGAATTTTGCCAAATGGTGATTTTCTATTTCGCTAAGTCCTTCTACACTTACGAGTTGGAATTCTAGTATAAAGAGGAGCTTCCTCTCTCCCACATTAATTATTAATTTATTATATCAATAAGGACCATAGATTCTTATATTATTCTCTTGAGTATAGTCCATTAGTATTATAATTTATTTTCTTGCTTACATTGCCCCAGATTTGGCCACTAGGGCCAAATCAAGTTGGCTCCTGTGCCCTTTGGACATGCACCCTACAGTTTTTTTAGTGTTCCTTGACAAAAGTATATAGCCTGAATTTAATCATGAGGAAACATCAGACAAATCCCAGCTGAGGGACGTTCTACAAAGTAATGGTCCCGTGCTCTTCCACAGTATCAAGGTCATGAAAGACAAAGATTGAGGATTATAGCACTGAGGAGCCATGACAATGGAATGCCACATGTGATCCTGGATTGGAGCCTGGACCAGAAAAAGGACATTAGCGGGATGACTGGCAAATGTGAATAAGACATGTATATTAGATGGCTTTATTCTATCACTGTTAATTTCCTGATTTTGATAATTGTGCTGTGGTTATGTAAGATGTTAATTTTGGAGAATCTGGGTGAAGGGTATATGAAAGTTCTTTGTACTATTTTTGTACCTTTTTGTAAGTCTGAAATTATTTCAAACATGAAAAGTTAAAAAAGTGAAAAATGACTTTTATAAGGAGAGGAGGATAGATTGGGGGTGGGAGGTGCAGGATGAAAGTGAATAAAACATTCCAGCCCTGTCTCCTCCAGCTCACATGTGCTGCCCAGAATGCTGTCCCCCGAGTGTCTCGAGACACGGTGTGGGTCTGTCTCTCTCCCAAGATGGCTCTTTCTTTCTCCACAGCCTCTACTTGAAAAACACCAAGAGGAGACCCAACTGCTCAGGGCCTCCAACTCCTGCTGCTATGTTCACTGGGAAAATCAATTACAGCCTAATTACCTCAGGGGGTTAATTAGCATCATGTAGCCTGGGTGTCCTCTGGGAACAGAGCAGCCTGTCAGTCCTCGGTCAGCGAGCAGGGGTGGCGGAGGCAGAGGTTTCTCAGGGAGAAGCCTGCCTTCTGGCTGGGCTGGGGCCCCTGCCAGTCAGAGAGGAGACAGGGTTGGGGCAGCAGCTGGTTGTTGGAAGTGAGAGGGGCTGATGGAAGCAGGTCCCTGCCTAAGCTCCCCTGTACCAGAGGTGCAGAGGCAGAGAGACGTACAACTGCAGCAGCAAGAAGAATTACAGAACAGAGCAAGTTCTCAAGGCAGCCGCTGCTGGAAATCACTAGAATCAGGGAGAAGGCATAGAGCCCTGAGCTGCTCAGGGAGCTAGCTGTCTGAGGGCAGAGGTTGGGGCACCTCCAGCAGTCCCAGAAAACACTTTCCCGGTGAGATAAAGACACAGGACAGTCGGTAGGCACCACCACTGGCCAGGCCCAAAAGAAAAATGGGATTGAAGAAGCTCAGTCTTTGAGGGGGCAGTGTCTTCACCCTCATAACATCTTCCTACCAGAATGAATGAGGACCTGGATGGCGGGAGATGCTCTTCTATAGCACTGCGCTATTCCTGGGATACACCGCCATTTGGATGGATGGCATCTGTCTGGTCCATATCCGCTAGGAAGGTTGGATATAAAGGAAGGGGAAGCTCACTTCTTGTTTTATATTACTTGGGCAAATCACAGAGACTCTTAAAATGTTTTTATAATTAAATATATCTGAGTTGAAACACTGGCCCTGCCACTTAATAGCTGTGTGAACTTGGACAACTCCATTTTTCGGAGTCTTGTTCTCTTTATCTGTAAAATGGAGGTGAGAATACTTACTTCTCATGGTGGTTGTAAGGATTAAATGAGACAGTGCCAAGCACACCAAACAAATATTTGCTCCCTCTTCAAATAACTCATCTGTATGTTAACAACACTTGTTTGATCTTGAGGCTTTTTTTTTTTTTAACTGATCTGAAGCTTGAAAATGATCATAGGGATGCTCCAGAAGTTTCCCAATACTCTGCGACATGGATGAGAGCCAGACTTGGCTTTCTTTGGCCAGTAAGGAAAATGAGGCAGGGAAAGGGACAGTGCATCTGCTCAGGGAAGAGGTAGAAAAGGAGCAGCCCCTTCTGCTTTTTTTTTTTTTTTTTTAAATTTTTTGGCCAAACTGCACAGCTTGTGGGGTCTTAGTTCCCTGACCAGGGATCAAACCCAGTCCACAGCAGTGAAAGCCCGAGTCTTAACCACTGGACCACCAGGGAATTCCCCTCTCCTACTTTCTTAAACGTGCAAATCACAGTGGTACTTGCTCTGGCCGATATTCCTAGTCACCATAAGGAACATGCAATTAGTTTCAAAGCACAAGCGACAGTCGGTGAATAGGGAGCAGCAAAGAGTGATGAGCACATATTGCAACCGAAGTTAAATACAACTATTCCTCTCCCCGGCCATTCAAACCCCAAGCAGCTGCACGTTCATTCACATTACCTATTCATCTTCCTTTGCAATTGACTATTCAGGAAACATCAGTTTTTTCCAGGATAACTAATTACCTATTTCTTTCCATTAAAATGCACAAACAAATTGGGACAGAGAGTAAACCCGGGGAAATGGCACGGTGGCTAATGCAGTGTCTGCCTTCACTTTCTTCCTCCGTTTTCAGCTTTGCAACTCTGAGCTAACTGCAGCTCCTGAAAGCGCATTTCTGCTGAGAAAAGCTAAACCTGTTTTCTGAAACGTTCACCCGCCATGCAGCCGATGTCTCGTCCCCACCTGGCTCAGCCAGCCTGGCAGGGAGGCTGGGCTGGCTCTGCCTCCTCGGTGCACACAGACGTGCACGCACATTCGTGCACGGATGTGAGGACACACTTCCATACGCTTGGCATTTATGCCTGGACACAGGCCATCGAGACACCCGTGAGAGGCTTTACACACCCTTACATTAAACTCACTCTACGCCAAGAATTCTTCCATAAAGGCTCAACTCCCACTGCCCTGGGGTCAGCTCCCGGCCATCCATCCCTTCCCACTCTGGGAAACTGGGGGACTCACCTCGGTGATTTGGGGGTTGGAGCACTTAACATTGTGGCTGGACCAGTCAAGCCAGGGGCTGGAGGGGCTGCTACAGTGCTGCTGGAGGGTGCACCTGCGCTCACCGCTGCACCAGCCACACTCGAACTTCCGGTCGGCCTTGAGGCAGAGGCCACAGCTCTCCCGCTGGGCTGCACACTTGTAGAGGTGGACTGCAGAGAGAGGGGAGGCAGTCACAGATGGGGTTGGAGAGGACGCCTCACAATCTACCCCCTTCTTGCAGGCGTGATAGAAACCGCCCCCATCCATGGATAACACCAATGATCATCATTATCCTTGCAAGAATAATTGATGGGGAATTAATAATAAACTGAGCCTCTTAGCAGTCGTTTAAAGGCACTACAAGAAAATATTATTTAAGAGTTCTGGCTCTAGATTAAATTGGATCACGGCTTTAATTGTGGCTTCACCACTTCCTAGCAATGTGACAAAGAATTTAACTTCTTTGAACGTTCAGTACTTACTCTATAACATGGTGATAATCATTGTTTTTTGTGAGGTTTGAATGAGATGTTGTATATTCAGTGCTTAGCACAGTGCCTGTAACATAGCTGATGTTCTGTACATGCTTATTATCTTTTCTTTGAACTCAAACTACATTCTTACGCTGCTGCTTCTCTGTCACATATGGCCCTCGCTGAAAGAGGTAAGGACTGATTTCCCCATTTCAGGCAAAAAAGAAGCTCAAAGAGAGATGTAATGACTCTTGGAGTTTACTAAGGTTAGTGCCCCAAGCTGGGATTCTGCAGATCCAACTCGCTGTGCTGCTAGCATGCAGGTCCTGAGAGGAGAGAGGCACACAGGGGACTGGGTAGGTCTGGGAGAGGCGTCAGCTGGGGCTTCGAGAAAGGCCACATGCCTGGCAGAGTGGAGGCAGAGCTGATAAGGAAAGATGGTTGATGCCATCTTGTTCATGGCCCTGTGGATGGAGCAGATATCCCCAGGGAGGGCAAACTGGCTACTTAACAGGTCACTTTTGGAGTCTGCAAATGCTTTTGCTTTTGTCTCTTACCCACTTAGAAGCCCTAGACAGGCCAGTCGGCAGAACCGTTTTGTGAGCCCGAGGCTTGGTAGTTGTATGCTGGAGTTTTGAATTCAGAGTCCCAAGTAGAACTCTTCAGAAGCAGAATACTTAGGAAGTCATTTTTCAACGCTTCTGGTCAAGCAGACATAAGCTCTCAGGCCTGGGTGGCATGCTTCTGGAGGTCAGGTACATGCCCCAGGGTAGAGGTATTTTTTTTTTCTTCCATATGTCCCCATTCTACTCCTCTGCTCTGCCAAGCATTCCTCAGTCTCAGCTGCAGGGGCTCTACTGAGACACCCTCATGCCTATGGCTTCTTACGGTAGAGGGCAGAAAATGGGAATCTTAAAATGAACAAATCCGCATTCCGCATTTATTAATATGCACATGGTCCACATCTAATTTCTTATTTGACCCTCATGATGACCCTGAGAGGCGGGCCTCCTTTCCCCCATTTCCCAGATAATGAACTTGGGACATTGAGAGGAGCAGTAATTAGTCTGAGTTCACATAGCTATTGGTGAAAGAGCCAGGATTCGAATCCCAGTTTGTTGGATTCTAGAATCTGAGTCCTTAAGCACTGTGGCCTCCTCCACCCAACACAGTGCATAACCTCCAGGAACAGCTGGGCTCTGGGTGGGAGGTGAATGTGAGATCGCCATGGCCTGTGCATTCAAGGAGCTGCTTAAAAGTTGTCAGGCGCCACAAGGGAGGGTTCCAATGTGACAGCTTGGATGTGGCTGTTTTTTCTCTAAGCTCCAGGTGCAAAGGCAAAACCTCTGGGAACTAAGCCCAGATCCTGAGCCGGGGAAATGCCTATCTCTTAGCACTGAGAAAATCGGGCCTGGGTATGAAGGGAAATAGAAAAAATCTCCCAGATGAAGTAGTACCGATTTTCGTGGCAGCATCCGGGACAGGGACCATAGCATCTGGAAGAGATGCTGAAGCACTTTCAGGTCTCCTCCTGTGGCCTCAGTCCCTCTTTCTGTGCCCATGGGGTGACCCTCGGGCTGAAGGACAGGCTTGTGACAACCCTAGCTACTTGAAATGTGGTGAAGTGTGGCTCATGGTGGGGGGCAGTGATAGGGTTCCAGGGGAGGAGGTTTCACATCCCACAACAGCCGGAGCCACGGGGAGGAAGGGCAGTGATGTGGTTAAGCACGTGGCTCCAGAATTAGACTGTTTTGGTTCAAATCCTGGCTCTTACTATTTGAACTCTTGGTCCATTTTTTTTCTTTTTTCAACTTCATTGAGATGTAACTGACAAAAAAAGTGTACAATATTTGAAGTGTATACTGTGATGATTTGACATACATACAAAAAGTGAAAAGATTCCTCCCTTCTAGTTAATTAACACATCCATCACCCCCATATCTATATCTATATATGTGTGTGTGTGTATATGTATATATATGTGTTAAGAACATTTAATTTCTACTCTCTTAGCAAATTTCAATTATGCAATACAGTGTTACCAACTATAGCCACCATGTTATACATTAGATCCTCAGACCTTATTCATCTTATAGCTTGAAGTTTGTACCCTGTTACCAACCTCTCCCTATTTCTCCAACCCCCTCAAACCCCTGGCAACCACTTTTCTACTCCGTTTCTGTGAGTTGGACATTTTTTTTTCAGGTTCCACATATAAGTTATACTACACAGTCTTTGTCTTAAAAACATGGAATGCTTTGTAAGTTTGCATCATCTTTGTGCAGGGGTCATGCCGATCTCTGCATCATTCCAATTTTAGTGTATATGTTGCCAAAGTGGACAGTCTCGGTCCATCTCTTAACTTCTTTGGGTCTCAGTTTCCTCATCTATAAAATGAGGATAATACTGGTACATACCCCTCAGAGTTGTTGGGATGATTAGGAAAATAATCTCAGATAAACCACTTAGTGAGTGACTAGCCAGAGTGCTGATCAAACTGGAGTCCCTTTTGTCATTCTTGAGATCTGGGAGGAATGCTGTACTGGGGGCAGCCTACCTGCACCCAGGAGGACCTCCACATGGGTGTGCAGGACATGAATGAGGTGGCCTCATGGAACACCCCCTCCTGCATCAGCCCAGCTCCTTCCTGAGCTTCCTTGCAACAGCTGTGCCCTCGAGTCAGCAAGCTGGCCCCTCCCGTCCACCTCAGGACCAGGGGAGCCGCCTTACAAACCTTCTTTGTGCAGTGACTGGGGCCAAGGGCAGGGGAACCAGAACCCTATTGGAAATAATATCTCCATTTCCAGGGAAACTGGCAGGACATTCCTGCCTGCTGCTCTCCTGGTCAGGTTCCACAGACACTTCAAAGTCTCTGGGAGCCAAAGGAAAACGTGATGAACCGGCAGCCACCGGGCGGATGCTCTGGTTGTAATAAAACAGGGTTCCCAACAGGACTCCTTTGATGGCGCCAAATGTTGCTTTAGGATCCTCTGAAGAATTACGCTGACAGAGGGAGTGTATTATTCATGGCACAGCAGCTGGCTGGCTCTGATCCTTCCACCCAGTCTTTCCCAGGGTCACGGAAAGATCAAAACTCTACCTGGAAGTAGCTGCTTACCTTTCAGGTCCTGAGGGTTGTCGATGATGAAATTGCCATTCCACACCACGGCAAAGTCCACGGCCAGGTTGCTGATGTCCATCCCGTCGTACTGGTACTGTGGGGAGAGGGGCAGAGGGACACGCTCATGAGGCTTTCCATCACGGGGGGGCGGGGATGCTGCTGCTACCTCAGGGGACCAGGAAGGAAACCAGGGACTTTGGTTCCCTCTGGGCTGAGAGAGGAGCAGAGGGAGAAACAGGAACCCCATGCACCGTTCACATTATCCCTGTGGTGTCTTCCCCCGACTGCTAGTCACTAATGCCAACAGATCCAGCTCAAACCCCTTAGTTGGCATTCAATACCCCCTATGATCCCATCCAAGCTTAGTTCTCCAACCTTCTCTTCAACGTCTCCTCCAGAATCTTTGAAGCACCTGTCTCCAAGCACACCCGCCCAAGCCCCTCTCTGCATGTGTTCAGTTCACGTCTCCTAAGAATTCCTCCCTCTCCCAACAGCCTCCACCCTTCACCATATTTACTCTCCTAGTCTAGCTCAGACTCACCTTCCCCAGGTGTCTTCTCTGCCATCCCTCCCAGCCCTCCCCATCCTCTCCGTCCCCTGGTGTTTCTGTCTTTAACCAGGCACTTCCCGGGAGCTGCTTTGCATCTTTTCACATGAAAGTCTAGTCTCTTTAGAAAGTCCACGTGCCGCTCTGTAAATCCCACAGAGCCCTGAGCACAGCACGTGTGTAACACACAGCGGTGCCTCGGTTGGTTGGCCAGGCCCTGTGGTGGCCCTTTCCTTCTGCACGTGAGCTTTACTTTGGTCAACAGTTCACTAGGGAAAGTGCCCAGAGCTTTCTGGGCACAGATCTGATCAGCTCTGCCATTTAAGGCCCCCAAGCTGTGGCTGGGAGTGGCCTTTCTCCCATGCTGATCCCACCGAGGACGCTCAAGCCCTCAGACACATCTGAAACAGCCCCTCTGGTGGCCCAGCCCCTGCGCCTCTGTGGGAATCCCCTCTGTGGGGACTGCCCAGCCCGGCCACTTAGCTCTCAGGGCCTGTCCCTCCGGCCCTTCCTGCCACCTTCCTCCCTTTGTTGTGCTCCATTGCCTTCTCAACTCCCACCTTCCCCGGGTGCTTGGTGGCCTTCTACCGATTACAAATTCCATCAAGTGCCCGTGAACCTGGAATCTGACAGCTCCCTGATAAGAGGCCCAGATTCTCTTTATCTCTCCCGGGCGAATTACCTTCCCTCAGCACCTCTGTCACCTTTGTCACATCCCCCCCATCTCCCAGCTGACCCCCCAGAGCTGGTGGGAGACAGGGAGTTGGCAGATGAAAAGATCCTCTCTGGGCTAGTAGTATAATTAAACACCTCGTGCTTTCTGTCTAGCATTCAGGATTGGTTTAACCCTTGCTGCTCTTGGAGTTCACGGCTTCCTCCTCCTCCTCCCTTCCCCCCTCCCCTCATGCCACTCTACTTTCACTTCCGCTGATCTCTCTGCAGCTCTCCTCCCGCGTGGTGCCCTGCCCTCCAGTGGATCCACTCCCTGAATGCGGACAGGGTTTGGGGTCAAGTTGACTGGCGTTGGTTGAAGTTTCACCAAAGGCCAAGAAGTACTCTTTCAACTCAGAAAGGGCACAGAGCTCTCAGCTTATGCCAGGAGGGTCCTCACAGCCCTCCACTACCTCCGTCACCATCAACCTGCTTTGCTCTGTTGAGGGACCCTAGGGCCTGCACACTCCTCTGTCCCTGGAGACATGGGTCAGCCTGTGGACCCGGAGGGTTCTGGAAGCCGGGGCAGGCCAGGCTGAGGCCCTGGCTCAGGTGTGAGACAAAGCCTGCCCTGGTGCTCTTACCGAGCTGTTCTGGCACTGGACGCTGGAGCTGTTGAAGCGCAGGGCGGGAACACGGTGGACGGCCCCCTGTATGTTGAGGACGCACTCATAGCCTCGCTGGCCGGACTGAGGCTGGGGCAGGTTTCGAGCCTTGAGAGTGATTGGTTTTACTTCCCCGACGGGTATCAGGATCTCCTCCGTGGGCACCAGCTGGGGACAGTCCTGGGGAGCAAGCAGAGAGCCTCCGTCTGGTCTGTCCTGGCTCATACCTCCCTACTCCCCAAGCCCGGGAGGTGGACAGGCCTTCCATGCCAGGCCATACCCTCTTGCATCCAGGCGGGCTGCCCACAAGGATGTACCTCATTTAAGGGGCACATGGAGTCAGCAGGGAATGTGAAATCTATCTCTTAGCTCCCGGGCCTTGATATCGTCATCCCCATCCCACAAGTTTTCCTGTATCTCGTGTGCGTGTTACAATTTAGGAATTAATTTTCAAGCCCCGGCGTGGCAGGTTGTGGATTTTATCTCCTGAGACACGGGATAAAAGATGCTTCCCGCGTCCCTGTCCCCAGGTTGGACCCCCCACCTCTGGGTTTCATCTGTCTCCCAGCTCCTGCTCCCCACCCTTCTTGCACTGTCCGTGCCCAAGGTGATCTGTTATCGGCAGCCTCAGCTTCCCAGCGCCGACTGAGTGGCCTTTCCAGGAGGTGGATCAAGCCCTCCCAGCAATGCTCTCAACACTTGCTCTGGCTTTTTATCTCACTTCATTACCAAGCCTTGCATGAAGACCATATTGCTTTGTAAAAGAAAACAGAAAAAATAAAGTCTTGGTGTGAAGGGGTTGTGGGAAGGACCCTGAGAGAGGGAGGAAGTGAGAAGGAGAGTGATGGTCCTCGGTTCTCCTTCTAGAGGCTGCTTCTCCACCAGAGGTCAAATGACCACCTCCTCACAGTTCCACCCCCTGCCCATTTTCTCCCTCTCCAGGAAGACGTTGCCCAGTGGCCTCTGGCAATGAGAACACACAGCCTCCTCCATGTGCAATCATTTCCTGTCTCCAGGGATCAACTGGGCAACGTCTTGAAGGCACCTCTTTCCCTGTCCCCTTCCCCTCTGGGTGGTGGTGGTGGTTCTCAGAGGGAGCCTTTGGGAAGGTGGTGGTAGTGGGGGGGGGTTTGTATGTTGCTACACTGCAGAGGGCGCTACTGGCATTTAGTGCCAAGTGTGGGGCAGGATGCTGAACTTCCTCAAGGTGTGGGACAGTCTGGAACAATAAATGGTCCCTCTCCTAATGCCAGAGGCATCCCTGGTAAGAAGCCTTTGGTGCCACAGGAATGTGAAACAATGGACTGCCTTAGCCATGGGCTTCTTGCTCAGTGTTGGCTTAGGCAGTGGCCTCAGGAGCAAGCCCTCCATGATTTGGCCCCTGCCTCCTTCTTACCCTCTGATTCTTGGGCATCATGGTCCAGCCATACCACGGAGGAATTTAAGGTTAGTCCTGAGGGAACATCTCCCTCACTTATCAACCTCTGATCCTTTGAAGATGCTTTTCTCTCCACCAGAAACATTCCCCTTCGACCCCCCTAATCTTCCTCCTGGCCCCTGACTCAGCCCTCTTTAGCTGATTACCTCTTAATTAGCCTTCAAACTCAACCCTGCAGCTCCTTTGTAAAGCCATCCCTGACCCTTTCCTGCACTGGCCCTCAGGATGGGTTACAGATACTCTCCCCGATCGCATTTAGCCCTCAGAATTGCAGTTTCTCATTAACTTGTCTTCCTTATTGGTCTGTGAGCCTTGAGGATTAGGCTGCATCTTATTTGCCTCCGTATCCCCAGGCTTTATCCAAGTTCCTGACATGTAGTGGACACTTGGTCATTGCTTGTGGGAGGGTAAATGGAAAATAAGAAAATAAAGCAACAGACAAAACGATCTCAAACTTTCTATTTGGCTCCAACTTCCTAGATTTTTTAGAGATGAGGTAAAGTCCTGCCTTCTGGACATCTAGAGACTTGAGCAGGAGTTTGATGCCTGAGGCTGGGGTTGGAGATGGTCATTGTTTCTGGAGTCACAGGATTACTCAATTGGTACATCTGTATCTATTAAGGAATCCTGAGGATTTATGAAAAGCTGGGTCCAGGAGAAATTTCCCACAGAAACCTATTCCCACAGAAACCTATCTAGGAGGGTCAGGTGGAACCTCAGGGGTCCCAGTGCCATCCCTCAGTGACTGCATGGGAGAATATCAAGCAGGCAAGTTTTCCACAGGAGACAGGAGCATAAGGCAACCCCAGAACAGATGGGTCCCTGTTTAGAAGTCAGTCACTCAAGCTGCCAACTCATAAACTTGTTCTTTACTGCACTTTTACTTTCATTCCCCGCGGGCACTCTTGACAGTCTTTCATATATTTATAGCCAAGAAAAAAAAATGAACACCACTTTAGGGAAACCCAGGCATCCCATTGAAAAGGAGATACTATTTCCTGTTAGTGGCTGAAAAACTCCCATTGAGTCTAATAAATTAGAATTTAAATTTAGACTAGAAATAAGGCTGAGGTATAATGAGGGTGTGTGTGTGTGTGTGTGTGTGTGTGCATGTGTGTGTGTATACCTGTAAGAGAGAGAGGGAGAGAATAGATATTCAGAATCAGAACTAGTTGATATATTGTAAAGGATGACCAGTTGTTTTTTCATCTCTAATGAGCTCAGAGAACAAATTCAAATATCATGAGTGGAGTCTTAAAGATGTACTTTTGGGAGTACAATGTCTTAGGTTAGTAAACAAGATTGTAGAAGCCTTTTAACTATGACAAAAAATATATGTATGCATGTGTATATACACAAACACACAAATACACACCCCACACACACCCTCATCTTTTGGGCTGGGCTGTCTGGAAGTTGGAGAATCATAAGGAGACTTTATGAGTACTTTTATGAGTTTTTTAAAGAGGTTCTAAATTTTTGAAAAAATTCCCGTGGTCAGACTTTCAGACTTTTTGGGACTAAATTGAAGGATGATGATTAGGGGCTTTCCAAACGCCTAAACAGGGTTCCAAGATTGCCCCAAGAGAAAAGAATGTCTTAGGCTTTGCTTGTTTTTTGTCTGTTTCTCTCAGGTCAGATGGAATAGCATCCTTCCTTCCCTTCTCTAGGGCAAAGGGAAGACATGGCTGGTGCCCAGGTACACTCTCTTCTTCCTAGGAAATACAGGGATATACAGACTCTTTGGGTTATGAGATGGTTCTGGTGAATATCTTGAGGGAGCAGCGCGTCTTAGGTGGAAATGGCAGTGGTGAGGGCTGAAGGCAGGTGCAGGAGAGCCGGCAGCCTGAACATTGCCAAGTTGTTGGAACTTCAATACCTCTGGGGCTTTAGGAAGGTGATGGGTTTCATTAGATACAATGAGGCCACTTCCAACCTGTTTGCTTCTGTGAGTACACACACATGCATGCGCACAGTTCCTGTCCTAAGAACAAGGGAGCAAATAATCATGGCAGGCTTTTTCTGCAGAATGTGAAGACTGTTGTGAGCATTGTTAAAACACCCATTGCTCCTGCAGATCCCCCCAGTCTCCTGAATGACCTCTGTAGGTCATCTTACTCCGCCTTCTGCCTCTAGGCTAACTGGCAGCAGGATATCCCTCCATAGCAGCAATCTGAGTTTCTATCAAGATGAGCAGACGTCCTGTTGGGGAACATCCCAGGGGAGGGGTGAGCTGGGGAGGAGGAGACACGACCAGAGGGAGGGCAGGACCCTGGCACAGCAGCCCTATGTACGAACCTTTGGGCCACATGATCCACCCTGTTTAGCTGTGCTTCTCCAGCTTTCAGCGCTGGGGACCCTTCAGCCCTCAGAAACGACTTCTCCCATGTGGAAATGACATTATCTTCACCCGCTGGACTTCAAAGAGAGAGAGCAGCCAGCATCCTGGGAAGCTAATTGGATTTATTTGGTTCTATCTTTCCTCTGGGACAGGGCGTAAAGAAGATATATGTACCTACATCTCACTAGGCCTGGTTTAGCCATGGAGGGAGATGAGCTTTTAAAGCTGAAAGCCATACATACTCCTGCGCACACCCACTTGCAAACACCATGTCACAGCTTGATCCGGTCCAGGGAAGCCCAGATTTCTGGGACCCCATCAGAGATCTGCTGTGCTCTGAGTTGGGGAAAGGTTTGGCTCGTTACCTTAAAAGAGCTCAAGGGACGGTTCAATTGAAATTCAGCTTCCTCATCTATAAAATGGGGCCTGTGATACCAACAACCCTAGACTGCAGGCAAGAGGGACGTGAAGGTCTGTTGTAAGTGGTGATAAACCGGGTTAACCATGTTAACATCATTACTGCATATTTCTCGCATGTGTACGTGAATACAGGATCGGAGGACTTCAACAACCTTAGAACCAGCTTGGGAACACTGAATCATGACTTCTGCATTTATGTGAGGATCATAGGAAAATTGTTTAAACTTATCAACTTATTCATCTATAATAGAATCCACTTCATAGAGTAGTTAAAATTAAATGAGATAAAAATGTACATGAATAATGTTGTATATATAATAAGAATTCAGTAAATGTTAACTACTAATATTTTTATTTTGAATTGCATTCACTCTAGCACAGTGGTTCTTGGTTATCGGGACTAAGTGTGGGATTGGTCCATCAGCCCTCTGGAAAGAAGTAGGCAGATTCATCTCATGTCCTGGTTACCTTTGTATCTGGAAGTAGCACTACTGACCTGTCTTCCATGGGCAATTTCTCCATCTGTGGGGATGGATTTGTGAGGGTCCCTCATGACCAACAGTGCAGGACTAGGTTGAGGTTAGGTCCGCAAGTGTGGCTGCGACCGTGGAAATAGACAAGCGGACCAGTTCTGATTTTCTGGAGAAAGCATCCTGTACTCTGCCTTTTTGGATGCCTGAGTTCTCTGTAGCCTTGGGCAAAACCCCAAATTTTTAGCATCTTGGTTACTACATCTGTCAAATATGAATTATATGAAACTGCAGGTCTGTTGTGAGAATCAACTGAGATGCCATATGTCAGTGGTTTTCAATCTTCAGCCTAATCTGGGATGAAGCCCAAGAATTTGAATTTCTAACAAGTTCCCAAGTGATGCTATGCCACTGGTCCCCCCATCCCCCGCCCTCCTGTCACATGTGAGAGAAATGCAAATGTGTGATACATTAATGTTACTATACACATCAATGGAGCTAATCAGTTATACATTGTTTCTAGGAAGAAGACAGATGTAGAATTTTGATTCAAAGTTGGGGGGCCCTTACTGGAAGTGTAAAAGAGATATTCTAGGAGCCCCAAAGAGGCACCTAAGGGATTTCCAGTCCCCAGAAGAACCTGAGGACATAGGCAGGACTCTTAACTGAGTAAGGGGAACCTCACTCGAGCCGGCCACGTGCACCTTTGCTGTTCCCCACATTTTCAGGAACAGGGTTCCCCCCAAAGCAGAGCTTTGGACAGGACAGAGTGGGGTCTGGGAGCTGTTTGCTGAGAAAGGACATGGGAGTGGCTGTGGCCCTGGCAACCTCCTCGGAACCTGCGCCCTATTTCCTTTCCCGAGTAAAGTCAGGAGCACCGGGGCACCCTCACCCACACCCAGTCTCTGGGGCCCTGCTGGCTAGTGCCTGTCAGCAGGGCGAGGGGGAGGTGACGGAGACAAGGGCATGTCTCTCACCTCAAGGAACAGACATTAAGGAGAGGAAATGAAAAAGGAGATGGGAAGCCTCTTGCTTTCCCCCCAGGGCTCTTTCGGTATTAATTTAATCCTGACTTGGGATGGCAACAGCTTCTCCCAGGCCCAGTTCTCTGGAATTCTTGAGTCACCCATGGCTGAGAGGGAGCTGTGTTCCGGTGACTTCTAAAGGGCGAGAGGGAGGTGGCATGATTTCAATTAGCCTCTGGGCCTCAGCCCTTCGGCCTCCACACGGGGCAGAGTTACTGGTCTCGCTCTGTCTGACGCCTCTCCTGCCCTCACTCCAGCTGCCCGTTGGGTCCCGTCAAGCTTGGCTTTGGGTTTCTCTTTGCCCGAGGGGAGCCCGGCAGCCAGATGAAAATGAAGCAGCTGCTCCTTCTTATCTGGACCTGCGCGTCACCCTCTCTCTCTGCATTCTGCGGTCCTCCTCGACTTATCTTATTAACAAACTTCGGAGGTTAGAGGTGGCCAGTGTGAAGGTCAGTTTCTGAGACTGTTTACCATGACCTTTCACTGCCCACCCTTCGTCTCTGCACAGCCCTGCCCTGGCCTCCTTGCCTCCCTAGGCCGTTCTTCTATTGACACCCAAGCTGGGCTCACGCCCTCTCCCCCCGTACCCTCGGCTCATGGGTCCTTTCCTGTGGGTGAGAAGATTGGCCTGAAAGTAGTCTCATCCTCTTGCAGAATCCCAGGGCTGGGATTAATTTCCGGTGTCCACTAAGACCAGGGTGGCGCTTTCTGGTCAGCTACGTCAAAGCATACAGACTGGCCAGAGGAAAAGCCTTCTTTGAAAGGTTTTCAGGGCACTAGGTAACTGGTTCCATCCTGCTGAGGCACCTGTGGCTGGGTCTGCCTTAAACACCGCCTGTGGGCACCATCTGTGTGTCTCTCTTTCAAGACAGGCAGATTCCATTTTTTCTGGCTGAATATAACACATATTGTTTCAGAAGCTCAAAGGAATTCATGGTCACGTGTGTGTGTGTGTGTGTGTCTGGGAAACCTTTCAAGGTCTACTTTCTTCTTAAATTAAAAATTTAGGGCTTCCCTGGTGGCTCAGTGGTTGAGAGTCTGCCTGCCAATGCAGCGGACACGGGTTCGAGCCCTGGTCTGGGAAGATCCCACATGCCGCCGAGCAACTAGGCCCGTGAGCCACAACTACTGAGCCTGCGCATCTGGAGCCTGTGCTCTGCAACAAGAGAGGCCGCGATAGTGAGAGGCCCGCGCACCGCGATGAAGAGTGGCCCCCGCTTGCCGCAACTAGAGAAAGCCCTCGCGCAGAAACGAAGACCCAACACAGCCAAAAATAAATAAATAATAAATAAATAAATTTTTAAAAAACGATTAAAAAAATTTTTAAAAATGTAGCTTTACTGAGGTATAATTGACAAATAAAATTGTAAGGTATTTAAATTGTACATCATGCTGACATGTATATCAAGGCCTACTTTCTCGTGTGTATGCATGGAAGCAACCAGTACTTCTACCCAGATTAGGAGACAGAAAAGCCTCTATTTCTTGAAATCTTAGACAAGTAGCTCCAAGGCACACTTCCTATCAATGGCATTTGGGTAAAGTGGTCATTGGTTCCTCTATGCTTTCATGCATGCATGCTACAGACTTTCACTGAAAAAGGCACTGAGGATTTAAAGATAATATGTAATCCTTGCCTTTAAGGATCCTGTAGCCTAGTGCAAGAGGGAGACATATAAAGGCCATAGCAGTATTTGCAAATGCTACACTGTCACTTATTTACATTTGCGGATTTTCTAAAAGGTGGCACGAGAGGGGAATGTATATTTATACATATGTGCATTTGTGGGAATACATAAGGTCTCTATAGTTGTTCAAACTCATCTACTGGTCACTCTGGGGCGTGAAAAACATTAGACACTGACCCAGCAGGCTTCGTTGTCCTAAGGCTTGCTATGAATTTGTAAGAAAGTCAACCTCAAGGAAATATCATTGGGTGGGATATTCATTGGAAAAAGAAGAAATCTGATATTGCACTGTGTTGATGACAAAGGTGGGGGTCTGGCCTTAGGGATGGCACTTCGACTGTATAATAAAATGGGACTTTTAGCAAGGCCTGGTTCTTTTCACCAGTTGACTGCCTCTCTCTTCTGTAAGGCCACCCACACAGTCATACACCAGAGTCAAAGAATCACTGAATTTTAGACTAGGAAGGGAGGTTGGCATGAAAGAGTGGTTGAGAGTGAATGTTCTATTGAACTAGACTATGTCTGCAGCCAAGCAAAGGGCTTAGACTCAAAGAACAAACGCCATTCACTACACTCTTCTAGACCATGGGGCCTGTTCGGTGGGATATATTTCCTCTAAACTTTCAGTCTCAACCCTCAGGTGCCCCCAAGCTTTGGAATGCACACAGTCTTAGGAGTCTAGCAAATATGGCACACTTCTCTTTCTCTGGGGTATTTGCTGCCACTTTCTTTAGCTTTATAATACCAGGGCTTTCTAACATTTCTGGGAAGAAGACCAACATGGACCAGGGCAAGGAGATGGCCAAGCTGTTGGACGGACCATCTGAGAAAGGAGGACCACTCAGATTCACTGGGGCTGCTGTTGTGCCAGGCTGAGCTCTGCTTACCTCTGAAATGTTGATCCGGCCCTCCTGGAAGGAGCAGGTGGTGGGGTCATGAGTGCAGAGGTTTCGGTATTTGCACCAATGGCAGCGGAAGGCGCTGTTGACACAAGACAGGCACCTGCAAGGATAGAGACAGTAAGAGGCAAAGAGAAGGGAGCAGACAGGGAAGGTAAGGGTGCCAGGTGGCCTATGTGTCATGATGGAAGTCTGTTATCCTAGTCTCACTCTCAGAGGGGTAGATTGGTGGGGCATCCCCAGCCCTGAGAATGGTGGCTTATCCCTCTAAGATGTTCACGGGACCAGAAAATTGAGAGAAAAATGTGTTCAGAGTGGGAATAATGTAACTTAGAAACCAGTGGTGTGCTAGAGCTGGTCTGTATCAGCTCATGACAGCCAATTATTCATATTTTCAGGAATTTTACAAGCGGTTGCCATCATGATGGCAGCTGGAAATTAGCTATGGAGGGAGTATTTATGCCATAGAAATTGGAAAATGCCATATAATAAGTTTTTCCCCTGATTTCTGATAGTTAAACATTTGCCAGCATACCACCACTTATAAGACAGAATTGCAGGGGTGGGATGAATTGGGAGATTGGGGTTGACATATATACACTAATATGTATAAAATAGATAACTAATAAGAATCTGCTGTATAAAAATAAATAAAATTAAAAAAATAAAGACAGAATCGCCCAAAGAGCACAGGGATAGAAATTGGGCAGATCTGGTTGCAGTTTTGCCTCTGCCACTGCCACTGGGGTCACCCTGAGTAAGCACTTTACCTTCTGACTCGGAATTTCTTCATCTGTCTGTACTAAAACTTTCCTGTCTACTCCATGGGGTGTTTCGCGTCAAACGAGATAATGTATAGGACGTGATTTTGAAAAGTATTTACAATGCTAAATGTATTATTTTTAAGTGCTTAAATCACCTGTTATTTCAAGCTCTTAAATCACATTGGAGGGCTTCCCTGGTGGTGCAGTGGTTGAGAATCCGCCTGCCAATGCAGGGGACACGGGTTCGAGCCCTGGTCTGGGAAGATCCCAAATGCTGCGGAGCAACTAGGCCCGTGAGCCACAACTACTGAGCCTGCGCGTCTGGAGCTTGTGCTCCGCAACGGGAGAGGCCGCGACGGTGAGAGGCCCGCGCACCGCGATGAGGAGTGGCCCCCACTCGCCTCAGCTGGAGGAAGCCCTCGCACAGAAACGAAGACCCAACACAGCCAAAAATAAAATAAATTAATTAAAAAAAAAATTTGTTCCACATCTAAAATAATTCGTAATTCATAGGTATGAATTATTAAAACAATAAACATGACACAACTAAGTTTCTCTCCACCCTACGATGAATTTCCATTAAAAAAAAAATCACATTGGAGTGTCAATGATTGCTTCATACCACCTGTGTTTCTGAGTTTTGGGGGAGTAAACGGTATTAAATGATAACTTTGTCCCACTCTCCAGGCATAGATAGCAACAGGCTATGTGTGTGGCTTCTGCCTTTCTCCCCAGGGTGAGTGAGCACTTCTTTCCCTCTGGTTTCCCCTGGAGGCTGTGTGTATCATCTAGGTTCTCTGTGTGTGATCAGACCACTGTCAGGGAAACGGGTTTTGCAGGTAGGGTTGTTCTTCCTGCTTCTTGCCAGATCCTCTAGTCTAGCCTCTCACAACTAGGCCAACCTGGAAGGGACACGGCCAGGTCTGCAATCTGGCGCCACCTGGTGGGGGCTCTGATGGCATTTGGGCGGATGGGGCTTGATCCAGGGGTCACTGGCTAATACTTCGCAGTGGATTGGGTGCATTAGCCCATCTACACTTCTTCCCCATGCCAAATATTTTTATCCCCTTCTAGATATGCCCCTAGTTATTTTGTTCCTGAACCTAGCCCAGATGGATTGGTTCTTACTAACATCTTATGATTCAGCAAGTAAATCATGAAAATGGACCAAGGATGACGAGATCAGGGTTTTAGAACAGGTTCTTCCATTGGCTAATTTTGTGACCTTTGTTGCAGCACTTACACCCTATGGGCCTCAGTGTACCATAGTAAAAGGAAAGAATTGACTCTGTGATTTTTAACTGTGAATGCCAGGAGTAAAGAAGGGTAAGATAGTGTTTTGCAATAAAATGGAATCTTTACTGCCAAGGATACCTGCTTTGTTTTTCTGCTAAAACTTGTTGCCTGTGACAGCATCTCCATTGCCATGGCAATATGGTTGAAAGTGGTGACATCACACTGAGTTGCCATGGAGATGTGGATGCTCTCACAAACAATGTATTCCTTCACTGCTGCGTTGTGGGAAGTTCACTCTCCAAGATGCTTGCATTTCCCAAAAAAAACGGTTAGCTGGGATTGGAATGCAGTGGTTAGGGGGCAATTTATTCATTTCAGCTTCAGCCACATACTGCCCTGCCTTGGTTCCTCCCAGGCCATTTTGTTCTGGCTTTCTCAGCACATCTATTGATTTGGCCAAATGGGGCTCAGGTACGTCTCTTTCCTTAGCTACTGTGGAGACCCTAGAACTCTAGAAGATGATTCTAATCATGAAAAATCAAGATCAGAAAAGAGAAGACTAAGGAGCCTCATTTGCCTATTTTGATGGCTAAAGGTTCCTTTAGGGCTTAGCTGCAAACAGATCCTCTCCCCACATGGACTGCTGGGCCCATCGTGCCCACAGCCTAGACCCTCAGACTTGATACTGCTGGAGTCCTCAGGTTGTTCCTGCCCTGGGCAATGGGAAGTATGGGTCCATAGAATATTCTCAGGTACTGCTCCTTCTGGCATGGAGCTGTTGCTTGATCTCTCTCCTTGTTGATTGACCAGGGTCACATGGCCCTTATGTGGCCCTATTATAGAGACGCATTTCCCTCTTTCTAAATCAAATGGTGCATGAGTTTCCAGATGGTATGGAAGGAGTCTCAGTTTCACTTCAAGAGAGAGGAACCAGCAGAAACTAAGTATGGGTCTCTCTCTCCTCCACTCCAGGCCCTGCTTTTTACTTATGAAATGCTCCCAGCTTCCTGCTCAGCTGTAGGATCTCACAGCCAAGGGCACTCAACTGGTAGGCATTCTGCTGGTGGAGATGGCTGGTGAGGTCAGCTGGGCTGCACTTAAGCCCCTCTGAGGGCTGGTGGTTGGGTCTGGTTTTCCCCTCCTCCTTGAAAAGTTGAAGGCTCAGTTTGGACCACGGTATAGTTTAAAGCTTCCTCTCCCTCTCCCAGCCTGAGTCTTTTATTTGAGTGCTGGGTGAGGCTATTTCCCCTCTTCATGTGGTCATGGATGATGTGTCTAAGCTCCACTGGTTGTCAGTCTCCATGTTCAAATCCACCACCAATTGGTATAAAATGGAGAACTTTTCTTCTGGGTCCTGAGCCATGACCTTTGTTTTTACTTCAAACCCTCTTTTAACTCTTAGTTTGAGAGTTGAGCATAGGGTGTGTTGCAAGGGAGACTGAATGAGATCAGAGGCTGTGGAGAGTGAAGCCATTTGGTTTAATATAACTGAATAAATGGAATATAACTGAAAAGTAACAGTTATGGAGAGCTTACTGTCTTCCAGACAATGTTCCAGGTCCAACTGGGAGACTGTGAGGCGAATACAATACGATTCTTGTTCTAAGGGAACTTAGAAAAACCCCACACTCATATCCAGACCCAGGGCAAGACTCCTTCTGGCCTGGCCCTGCCGTTACCTGCTTGCTCACTAATTTCTCCTGACCTCATCTCTATAGAAGGACGCTGGTCTAGGTGATCCTCTGGCTTTGATACTGAACAATTACTAGTGCTGCAAGGGGTGTGCTTACAGTTGGTGGGCGCTGCAGTTGTAGAACTTGAACTCGGTGCCGACGAATATCTTTCCTGTCTCCTTGGATCTCAGCTGCAGCTCTAGCCCAAACCAGTCTGGAAAAAGGAAAAAAAAGGAGAGGGTTACAAATCTGGGGCACAGTGGAGAGACTGAGGGTTAATCATTCAGCCACTCCAGGGCTCCCCTGGGGCACCGATGGTAGATGGAACCTTCTTGAATCTTCTTCCAAGAGACTCCCTTTCATCCGGCTGATGACCAGCCCATCACTGAGACCCAGACACCCCCAGCCCCCCTCTTAGGGAGGAGGTAATGGATCAGATCCCACAGAGTCCCCTGCCTTGGTCAAATATGTTCAGTTACTGTCAGAAATATCAGGTCACCAATATAGAATAAAAATTTAAAAAAAATAAATATCAGAACAAAATTGGGTCATTTGTAGAGATGTGGTTGGATCTAGAGACTGTCATACAGAGTGAAGTAAGTCAGAAAGAGAAAAACAAATATCGTATATTAACGCATATATGTGTAACCTAGAAAAATGGTACAGATGAACCGGTTTGCAGGGCAGAAATTGAGACACAGATGTAGAGAACAAACGTATGGACACCAAGGGGGGAAAGTGGCAGGGGGGCAGGAGGGTGGTGTGATGAATTGGGAGATTGGGATTGACATATACACACTAATATGTATAAAATGGATAACTAATAAGAACCTGCTGTATAAAAAAATAAATAAAATAAAATTCAAAAAAAAAAAAAGAAAAAAGAAATATCAGGTCAAAAGCCCTAAAAGCCCCCAGTTCTATGGAGAGAACCCGCTGAAAACCACTGGCTGAAGCCACTGACATTCCTCGAAGGGAAGGGAAGTGTGGAAAAAATCTTTATGCACTGTGCAGGCTTAACCCAAATGCGAGCAAGGGATTTCCCTCTTCCTGAAGTTTGCTTTGGGGCATGACAGTTTGCTTTCAAACTCAAACAAGTTTATAAGCCCTACTGGTATCTGGCAATAAGGAGACCTAGTCAGGCAACTGTCAGTCAGTCTGTGCTGGTATTTGCCACCCGGTCCCCTGGGTCCTCTTCTCTTGGCCACCCTGGTAGGGCAGCCCCTAGCATATGACTCTCATGGCAGACACTTCTTACCTTGATCCAGAGGGATGACAGGCACAACCTTGGGCCCTGGTGAGATGCAGATGACCTGGCTCCCAGATACCTGTCCCTCTACCTCTGTCAGGTTCCCAAAGGCACAGGAGATGCCCGCAGACAGGTCGGGAGCATCACTCACAAGCAGGCTGAGCTGTGGGAGGAGCAAAGGGATATAATGCTGTAGGATGAGCCCCTGGGGCTCAGGAGACCTGGGCTCCAGGCCCGGCCCTGCCATTGCCCACTTGCTCACTCATCTCCACTGATCTCATCTATAGAGAGGATGTTGGTCCAGGTGATCTTCTAGCTTTGACACTGAACAATTACAGTAGCACTGCGAGGGGTGTGCAGGGCCAATGGTCTTTATTATTAATACTATTAATTTTTCAGTCTTGTCCGGCAGCAGAAAGCACTGGGGGGAGGGGGAGGGAGGGATGCTAGGGGGAAAGGTCCCAACACCCATCTCAGACCCAGCTCATTTTGACATGAAATCATGCAAACGTGAAAGCAAGTCATGAGCTGAGCCCTTCACAACTAAGCCTTAGCCCTGGCTCATGGGAGAACATGTTATCACCAGTCTGGAGGTTTATAAAGAGTTTACCGGGTTGGCGAAAGACAGCTGGCTCCTCACCCTGGCTGTCACTCAGGGTCTGCTTACCAAGGTGGTGGGTTTCCTAGAGTTTCTATTCTCTGTTCCTCTCTGGCTCTCTGCCCCCGGACAGCTCCCCTAGAGTAGGGCAGTCGCCTCACAAGGAGTGTAGGGGATCAGAGGAAGGCAGGAAGTGGACACTAATGGCTCAGATGATGTCTGCTGTTTCTTAGGGTTCCAGTGATCTAGGTCAGTGGTTTCCAGGCCTTTCAAGTTTGAACACTCTCCTTTGAATGGTAAAAATATCACAGAGTGTCAGAAGAATCTGTTGATTGAGAAATCATTTAATGGCAAAATGCTGCTCTGAATTCAGGGTACTTGGAAATGGGGTTGTACTAAGTGACCACAATATAATATCTAAGTGGTATTTGAAACAATAGGTGAGAAATGTGACTCTCAGTGGGGAGTGCCCATGGGGGTTCATGGTGACAACACTCTGTGGCCTGCAAGTGGCCAGTCATAAGGGAGGGAGGTCTCCCTTTGTCATCCCACCTGGCAGGGATTTCTTAGTCACAATGGCTATCACCTAGCCTTTCTATACATTTGTTTGCTGCTGAATCTCTGCCCCAGTTTCGTTTCCATGGGGCTGAGAGACTTAGGTACAAACTCTGCTGTTTGTTCCCAGAGCTCCATGGGAGCCAAAACCTCCCGGTGGGGATGAATGAACACAAGTCTTGGAAGGTTCATTAACTAATTAACATTTGTGAATGCTCATAAAACCTCCAGAATGAAATAATCGTGCAGGGCCTGAGGACACGAAGTATTTGGGGTTGCAACTCCACAGGTGGTTAAGGACCATTGTATTCTCTTTACTATTCTAAGCACATACTGTGAATTAAGTCTCAGTCTCTCTGTGTCTGCCTGTCTGTCTGTCTCTCTCTCATATACAAGCACAAAGGCAACTCCAGGTTTCTGTGAGAGACTGTATCAAGTGGACGATTGAAATACACCATATACCAAAGAATGGCATTGGATTGCATTATGTTGTAGCTGTTTGTTACTAAATGCAAAATCTAGATTTACAAAACAGATCAATAGGTAATGAATCTGCGAGGGGCTTGGCGAATGACTAGGCCCTTTACAATAAGAGTTACCATAGTTTTCCTACAAATATCAGGTTTCCTGGAGCATTTAAAGTGTGAGCCATTTACATTGTGCAAGTGTTAAAGGAACACACCCACACTTATGCGGGTCCCACACCCCACCCCTCCAACCTTTCGGATGAGTTTACTCACCAGCCGGCTGTGCTCAGACACTGAGATGCTGCTGGGATGCACCTCGAGGCTCATGCACTGGCTGATGCTGGCAGCAAATCGATTAGGTTCCCAGGCCCGCTGGCACTTGTCCCTGCGGGAGCACCTGCCACAAACACAGATTCACAAGAGGTCAGGCCTCTGAGACCCATCTGTTTGAGGCTCCAGAGTCCCCTGAAGGTAAGTGAGAAGGCTTTGCTGCTCTGAGGCCTGTGTACGTCTTCTCATGACAACATTCACTTATCCCAGAGGGCCTGGTGACTCCCAGATGGTCTCTATTGCAGTTAAAGTCAGACTAATAGAAGTGGGATCGACCGCCAACACAAGAGATGCGGTTTAGACATAAAAAATAGCTCTAGATAGACAGCATCGTTACGGGAAGCTCAGTGAGTGAGGGAGGGAAGGTTGGGGACGTGAGAAGTAGCAGGCAAGAGGCTAAAAATGTGAACTCTGGAGCCATGATGCCTGGGTTCTAACCCCAGATCTACAGCCTACTAGCTGTGGCCCCTTGGACATGTTCCTTAATCTCTCCACGCCTCAGTTCCCCCAACTGTAGAATGCCGAGGCCAATGATAATACACTACCTCGTAGGCTTGCTGTAAGCATTAAATGAGCTAGTGTTTAGAAAATGGCCCGTTCTTAGCCCTTCTAAGAACAATATTAATGATGGTGATTCTGAATATTATTATTCTCCTCCAGGGATATTTAAAAACCTGGACGGGTTCTTAGCTGTGTGGGACAGCATGCATGTGATCTTGTGGCTGGATTCATGGCTCTCTGAAGGCAGGGACCATGTTTTATGCATTGAGCTATTCTACCTGTCCATGGTATATTTTCAATAAATGTTTGTGGTGAGAAGGAGAGAGACAGACAGGGAGTCGCAGGCAGGGTTGCCCCTGTCAGAAGGCATGTGTGGCCGCTTCTCCTCACATCTTCATCTCTGGTTCTTGGCTTCTCTGCCGACAGCAGCAGGTGGGCACTGTGACGCCTGCACGCAGGTGCATCTGGTGGCCACTTAAGTCACATGGGAACACGCTCCAGGGCTGGTGCTTCTCCAGCCAAAGAGCCACTGGGGACACTACAAGATTCCACAACCAGGCGGAGATTCCCACCCGAGCTCCCCCCAAAGTCCCTCCCCCCTCTTCCTTTCCAGGCACATAATGGATCTAAATATGAATGCTGTCAAAGAAAAGAATTATTGAGGTTTAAGTGAATCCTTAAGATAGCTCTAAAGTGAGCTCTTGACTGGAGCCTTTATCTCATTGACTCACTGAAATGGCTCTTTTTTATCATACTATTTATGGCAACAGCCCTAACAGAGATAAATAGCCTCTGAGACAATAACGCACTTGCAAGAGCAAGGCATACAGAAGAAACAAGAAGGTTTCAAATCCCCCCCGGACCCAGAGGCTCTTGAGTAATTTCTCTCAGGACTCTGCCTCCATTAAAATCCAGTGTGTGGGCCTGGCAGCTGGGGTAGTCCATCCACTCGTTCTTGTTACCCAGGCAGGCGGATGGCGACAGGTGGGAGGGCACTGCCGGAGGGGCTGGTGAAGATGAGAGGGGCCAGAAGAAGAGAAACCTCTGGGTATAACCGGGAGGAAGCTTGTTCCCCATGTGCTCTTGGCAAACAGAGCTGCTGGAAGGAGAGGTGTGCCCTGGCAGGTGATGACAGGGAAGGAGCTCAGACGGCAGAGGAAACCTGAGACTATCTTCATGTGGTCCAGTCACTCTAGGAGCCCCAGCTGACCTGGCCCAGGAGGATGACAGGGTGGTCTGGGGCCTCCGGGAGACTTGGACATTGTGGCTAGATTGGCAGGGAGGAGCAGGGAGTGGGTAGTATGGCCGGATCTACCCACTGCACAGTGAGAGGGCAGGTAGCCCAGGACAAGGCATGAAGCTGGGAGTGGCTGTCAGGTTCTGTGGAGAAAGAAAACCTCTTGAGGTGAGAGAGCCTTCTGGCTGTCAGGCCAGCCTCACTGAAGGGAACCCAGTTGTAGCCACCTTTGCCCTTCTGGGGACATAGTGGGAGCAGCATCAGTTTCTTTACCACTTGTCTGACCTAAATGGAGACTCACTGTCTGGGGTCTGGTGAGAGCATTTCTGGCGAAACTTTTGGAGGAGGCCCTTACCTCCAAATCTAAGCAGGGACCTCAGTATCTGTGGGCTCCAATCCAGTCCGGATTTTGCATCTGTGAGGTGCCCGCTTCCCTCCCTCCCTCCATAGCCCTCCCAACACCTGCTGCAGAGGCTGGAAGCCAAGAGCTATTGTGCAGGACCCTGAACTCTGGCCCTCCGCCTCCGCCTCCACCCTAAACCCCGCACATTTCATGGGGATGCTTTGCCGGCTGGCACGGAGCCAAGGAGTTTCCAACTCCACTGGGGAACAGAATTCCTAGCCAGCTCCTGCCTTTGGAGTTTTCACCCTCTTCTCTCCCTCTGGGACACTTCGAATTAGGAAGTTTAAGTGTGATTTTGCATTTCTATTGAGCTGGTATTCAATGGCAGGGGATGTATCTGAATAGGGATGTGAGGCCAGTTGGAGTGAGATGCAGACTTCTTGGAATCAGGCATTAATGAGGCCAGAAGGGTCCTCCCAAGGGTTCTGCGTCCATAACAATTATTTTGACTTGTGTAGCTTATCCTGAGCTTCCTTATTGCCAAAGCATTTATTATTTCATTTAACCCTCACAGTTCACCTGCGAGGTAGGCATGACCCCCTATTTAGCGATGGGGAAATGGAGGCCCACAGTTGTCAGTGGACCATCCTGGGTCACACAGCAGCTAACTGGAGTCCAAGCTTCCCAACTCTAGTGCAAACTCCAGGAAGGAGGCACCTCGTTCAGGCTACACTGAGGAGGAGATTCTACAACTTCCCTTGTGAGCTCTTCCAATACCACTACCCTTCCCTGTAGAAAAGGTACAGACTTCAGAGCAGCTGGCCGGGGGGTGGGGGGAAGGGGGTGGGGGATCAGATTTTGGAGGTGAAATGAAAAACAGAGAGGCAGAGGCACTGCACTTGAAAAGAAGGCCCACCCATGGCCTCTTTTCCTCTTCCTGTTCTCAGCACTCCAACCACGATTAGAATTACTGCTCAGAAGAGGGAAATTCCTCTCTCCCTACGAACTGATGTCACATCCCTCATCAACACTCCCAGGAAAGTACCTGGTTTTCTGCATTCCAGACTTTTTTCCAGAATGTGCCAAACTTACATGTTGTGCAGGGCACACCAGCCACAGTGAGGGTCCCCCGAGCTCAGGCACTCCCCACAAGTCGTGTACTGTTCACAGGATTCCACAGGGACCCTGGTGATCTGGCCGAGAGGGAAAAGAGAGCAGGTTAGATCAGGGAGTGATGCCTCGCAGAGGTGTGTTCAGACTCAACTGCACCTAACCACACTTGCACTGCCACCGCCCCTAAGAGGTGACAATGGGGGGGGGTGTGAATCGGCGGCCTCAGTGTTCTCATCTGTTTGCCCCGCACGAGGCAGGT
This sequence comes from Balaenoptera acutorostrata, assembly GCF_949987535.1. Classification (NCBI taxonomy): domain Eukaryota; kingdom Metazoa; phylum Chordata; class Mammalia; order Artiodactyla; family Balaenopteridae; genus Balaenoptera; species Balaenoptera acutorostrata. The sequence goes on along the minus strand of NC_080064.1, from coordinate 156,122,532 downwards.
ACAGCTAACAGGCCCCAGGCTTCTTGCCTTTGCTGGAGGTGGAAGCAAATCCTCCAGTTTCTCTTTGCCTGCACTAAAGTCCTCCGGAGAGCTGGGCCTGCTCCTGGCAAAGGCTGAAAACGGTTAACTCTGTTGAAAGGCTATTGAGTGCCACCAACTCGTCTCTGAAGAGCTTTCAGCTGGGCTTAGGCTGAGACATCCTGCCTGCACAGAAAACATTTAAAAAGGGAGAGAAGGAGAAACTTTTCCTATCAAATAATATTCATCTAATGGCATGGTCTTTTTACAGCCAACCAAACATACCACCTGGATCCAATTATCCCATTCTCTGATGCCTGCATTCAGTTTCTCTAGTAAATCTCCCATCCTTTGAAAAGTCTGGCTAAATGGGAACAGAGATGAGCTGCCTGTCTTGCTGGGGAAAGTGGGAATGTACAGATCAAGCCCCTGCCCCCCAGAGGATGTGGCCTCCTCCTGGCTTCCAGGTGGGGCCCTGCGGGGACACGAGCCGGGCCTGTTTGGTCATTACTCACCCTTACCTGCTCAACAGGTGTGACATTAAGGCCAGGCAAAGGGTCAGAAGATTGAAGTCTTGCATTTGGTATGTCCTAGGTATCTGTTGTTGGCTGGGGCTGGAGGCTGCTGGGCTGGGAATGGGATCTCATTTGTTAGGGCAGAGAGGTCCCCCACCTACTGGATGTGTGAACCCAAGTGGAAACACAACCTGTGGTCCAGCGGCACAGTGGTCTGCCTCTAGCAGGGGGACAAAGGCTGTGATGGAGATGCCTTCACAGCACGCTCCTGAGAGGCTCAGGATGGAGTCGAACACTGCTCACCCGGCAACTGTTTATCAGATGTCACTATGAGAGGCTCCGGTGCCGCGTGATAGAGAAACAGCAGCGAACAGGGCACAGATCCTGCCCCCCAGAAGAGCACGCAGCCCAGTAGCAGTTGATAATTACAAACCGAGACCTGCTCTACATTGTGCTCAACATCCATTGCAGGCAATAGGTATGTGCCCTGGGGGCCTTGGCAGCTTAAAGGAGGGCCGTCCAGCACAACCTGTCTGGAGGAAGGGGTCAGCCTGTCTGGAGGAAGGGACCAGTCGAGTAAGGGTGAATCAGGGTAACAGTGGGCCCAATGCAGATGCTTGGAAGGGCATTCCTAGCTGAGAGATTATCACGAACAAAAGTAATCATGGCTAAGTTCAGCCTAACTCAAGTGTGGAGTGTATACTGGGTGGGCGGGCTGAGAGACGAGGCTGGTGGCATGTAACCAGGGGCCAGACAACGAAAGGTCTTGGGTACCAGCCCCAGGAGACTTCCTTCTCTCTGTTGGGTGCCCCCCACACCCACTCATTCTCCCCACATCATAAACACTTAACATTCTGAATTACAAAGCTTTTCTCTGAGTGACGTGATCAGCTTTAAGCATCCCTAACTTCCCTTTAATAATAAAAATACAAAATGCAGAAAGCATAAATATAAAATGTTGCAATTCAGGGAAAAAATTGATATTCTAAATGGAGGTTGGGGGAGTAGCTGATTTGAAATAGTTCATGCAGAATAGGTCCGAGGGTTGAATTGACTCTACATCCAATATGACCTGACAGGGTGATGTCATAGCTAAAGGGGCTAATTCGATCATGGGCTGCATTAAGGGACATGGTGTCAGGATGGAGATGACCTGAGTTCCCAGCTCAGGTCTTTGCAACCTGCTCTAAGAGGAGGGTTGCTCAACCAGAGAAACTTTCCAGAGGGTGGTCACGATGGGGTGGGACCCAGGTGTGGCATCTGAGGTACAGCTGATAGACCTATATGTTTATTTAGGTCAAAGAAGATGAATGTCAAGGTGGCCGTGGAAGCTATCTGCCACTGTTTGAAGGGCGGCAGTGTGGCTGCAGTAAGACTCATGGGTGAAAAGTTCCAGGAAAGCTCAACAGAAGAAAGTCAAGGCTGTCCAACAGTGCAACAGACCTGGCTTCCAGCAGGGACTCTCTTCCGTGGGGCGTGTAAGCACAGTCAAGGTGACACATGTCTGGGAGGCTGTGGAAGGTATTTCTGCCCCCAGAGGAAGGCTGCCCTAGTCCTTCTAACTCTGACATTTAGGATTCTATTTCCCACAGTTTGCCTAACTCCTTCCTGAGACTGTTCATTTCTGTCCTGAATGACTTGGACAGTTCAAAGATCCAGCCACGCCACTAGCCACTGATAGCAGCCCGCATTAAGGAGCAACCGTTGACCCCTGACTCACGTCCTGTGATTCCTACCAGAAGCACCTTTCCGGCAGGTGCCTGCCAGACGCTCTCCCAGCATGCCTCTCCCAGGCCTGGGACTCTCAGCCCTTCAGGATATCTGTGACCCTAGCCACCTGGGGGGCTTCCGCCAGCCCCCTCCAACCCGCCCTCGGAGGCCTGAGAGCCGCAGCCCAGTGCCCGGCCTCCCTTTCCTGGGTTTCGGGCTCCGTGTGAGTGATGTCTGCATCTGGCTGGAAATTAAAACAACTGTCTGCATTGCATTCGGCCCGTCTGTCAAAACACAGCCCAGCTCTCAGCAGCTGGGGAAGGGGGCCCTGAATGGGAGCAGTGTCTCCAGCAACAAAGCCCACTTTCACGCCAAGTGCCGCAGAGATAGTGAGAAGCCTTTTCTTCTCCAAACGTGAAACCAACAGCACAACTATTTTTCCTGTTTCCTGGGCCCTCCTGGTGGGAATTTTTTTTTTAATACACTGAGTTGAAGAGCAAAGTGAAACAGGAAATTTATAAGGGGGGTGGTTCCTAAAATTTGAATTATTCTCTTCTCAAAGATCTAATAGCCATATGCAAACCAGAGGAAAGCAATGTCACAGGGACTGGAGGGAGGCCCTCAAAGTTAGGTGTCTCCGTGGGTGCTCTGTCTTTCCTATAATCATGTGTTTCTGTATTCATTCATCAACCCATATTCATAGATCATGTCCTACAGAAAGGCCAGTGCTGGGCACTTTAGGGGAATAAAATCAACAGCAGCATTAAAACACAGCCATCACCTTCAAGTTGCAAACAGACTAGCAATAAAAACAAGAAAAGTGATGTGTGTTCTAAGAGAGGTATTGAAAGAGGGCTGAGGGAATTCAGAGCAAAGAAAATACTACTTCTACGTCTGCGCCGTCCAATGTGTGGGCCCGTGTGGTCACCAGCATCTGGAGTGGGGTTAGTTTGAATTCTATTCCTTAGAGATGTGCTCTAAGGACACCGGATGTTGACGGTTGAGCACAGGAAACAAGAATGTAAAATAGCACAGTAATAATTTTTTATTGACACATGTTGAAAAGATAAAAATTTAGTAAATATTGAGTTAAATAAAATCTACTATGAATTTCAACTGTCTCTTCTTACTTTTTAAAATATGGCTGCTGGAAAAGTTAAAATTACACGCGTAGCTGTGTGGATGGCGCTTTGTTATCACGGGAGAGCACTGCTCTAGATGGGAGTCCCAGGAAGGCTTTGTAAGGGATGTGGCCTGGGTCTGGGTCTTCAAGGGTGATTAATATTTACACACATGAAAAGCGTCCCAGGTGGAAAGAACCACATGAGCAAACATAGGAAAGCAGAGTTTCTTCAGAAAACGTTGCATGAGGGTGAAGAGTGATGGGTATAAATCTAGAAAGGCAGTTTTGGGTTAACTTGGGAAGGACGGAGAAGGCCACAGAGCTGGAATACATGACGTCTGTAAGCTCTCCAGCCTGTCACTCCTTGGCCAAAAGAATGTCCTCCATGAAGAGGTGGCCTGAGTTCTCAAACCAACATCCTTGGCATTACCTGTGAGCTTAAGGGGCATAAAAATCCAGAGTCCACTGGGTTAGAACTTCTGGGATGGGGCGGGGCCTGAGAAATGGTTCTAACAAGCTCTCCAGGTGATTCTTATGAGAACCACTGGTAAACGTGACCTCATGTCTTGGGGAATCTCTTTAAGTGTCAGGCCCTGGGGCCATGAAGAAATAGAATCAAACTCTGCCTAGGGACTACGAAAGGAACTAGTGGAAGGAACTAGACTGACTCAGGGGGAGGAGAGATGGAGGTTAGCCTGGGGACTGCGTTATAGCCAGGGAGAAATTGGTTCTAATATCTCTGAGTCTATGGCCCTGAAAGACCAAGTGCAAACTTCTGGGGTCAGGGGCCACTTTACTCTGCACCAGGCGAAGGTAGGCACTTGCTCTAGGACCTGGTGGGTGGGGGAGGATGGGGAGGGGATGGGCATTGTCCCGGGAAGCTGGAGAAGGCAAGGGAGCTTCTCCTGGAGAGTGTCCACCGTGTCAGGCGGCTTTGTCAGGGCTGACTCAGAGTTTAATGGGACACTCAGTGACACTTTAATTAGTGTTTGTTTATTATGATTGCGCTTTAATTATGCCTGAGGCTCCCCACCCCCTCTGCTCCGAGCGCTGGGATCTGAGGGTGGCTGCGTCAGCAAAGGAGTGTGGTGGTGAAGGGCCTCCGACAGAGGATGCCCTTCTCCCGCCCGCCTCCACTGCCTTCTCCCCAGGACCAGGGGACCGCTTCGCACTGGATTCCCCCCGCACGCTTGGCATTCTTCTCCACTTGATCTTATGTCTTGTAATTATACCTCTAATGAATATAACTGTCCGATCAAGTCATTTACTGAAGAAACACTCTTCATGAAAGGTGACTCATACTGTGTTCTTGTCTCCTCTGACCCCGGGGCCTCACATCTCCAGTGCCCCCCTTGGCCTCAGTCTGTGGGGTTGACATACGTGGGAAGGGCTCAGCAGGGGTGCAGAGTTCGGAGTGGTTCTCTCCCCAACCCAACTCCCTCCCCTTTAAGCACACTGGTCAGCCCATGGGGTGCAGCGCCCCTCACAGCAAAGGATGTGATATCAGATTATCATCGGCTGTGGGAACGAATCACCAAGGGAACTGCTGGAACCATCCTCCTTCCTGAAGATGTTGAAGGACAGGGCATACCCATAGGGCTTGGACCACCCAGGGTGAGGCCCAGAGGGCCTCTGTGGCCCTGGTAGTTACTATCAGACTGGAGAGTTACTACCATCAGGTGCAAACCCATCACTCTTCAGAGAAGAGTTCCCCAATGGCGGACCGAGGGACAGGAGCCCTTTGGTGCGTAAACCTGGGGAAAGAGAATCAAGGTTGTATCTCTGCCACCCTGTGTGGATGCCTAGAAGGAGCCACCTTGGTTCTGAGAATCTGGGGGCATCTATCGGAGAAACAGCTGAGTTGAAAGCAGAACAACACAGAGGATTCTGACCATGGGCTGTGCCTGGGTGCCACGCGGTCCTTCAGTATTTACAGAGCATTTATGTTGTGTTAAGCTCTCCATTAGGCATTGGGTGACATTCTCTGCCCTCCTGGGGCCCATGGTTTGGCTGAGGACAAAGGAAACAGGATCGTCTTAATACGGCAGAATAGATACCGCAATAGAGGTATAATCAAGGGACAGTCGTGGCTCAAAGGACAGAGCTTGGAGGTTCTCCTCAGGGAGCTTTGGCATGGGCACTCTGTTCTAGAGGCTGAAGGATTCCTTTGCAGTCCTGCACGAGAGAGAGGGAGAGAGGGAAGGAATAAGGGAAAGCTGTTCCCCAGGCTGGTAGGGCCCCTTGGGGACAGAGCATTTAATCCCCTGCTTCTCTGGAATCTGCTCCCCCCTGCCAGATGGTACACCTGTCCCCACATGTGTCCCCTGCCTCCTGACACAAGGAAAGAAACAGTGGCCTTCTCAGTGGCTGAGAGCCAGGTGGTAGGGGGTGGGAAGTGATGCAGCCTGGGTGGAAGCATGCAGTTGGCCTGAGCTACAGCCTCCTGGTCTCCAGGGCCCGGAGCAAAGTGCACGGCAGCTGAAACGCAACTGGCTCCCCACACCTCTCTCCTTTCCTTTGTATCTTCTCTTGGTGGTCCCTCCCTGCCAGCCCAACCTCTCTCCCCTTGGAGTTGGTAGGGTCTCAGACCCAATTTCTCCTCTTTTTCCCAAACCAGATCTGTTTTCAAGAAGCAATCTGATGCTCATTTGCATTCACAGCTGAGTGCAGACTGACGGGAAGCCCCACCAGGGCTGGTGTGCGGGATGAGCTCCACGGCACAATCGCAACAGATGCCGATGCCCAGAGAGGGTTTTAGCACTTTCTGAGTGCTCTCACACCCCTTATCTCATTTGATCTGCACAGCTCCCTGGGGAGGAAGGGAGGTTAGGGATCCATTTGTTCCACCAGGAAATAGAGGCACCCAAAGGGCTGGCTTAACCCTGGGCTCTACCGTGGCCCGTGGTGGTGACATGTCATAAGGGATCTTTCTGAGGAACGGAGGGACAGGGGGTTCAGGGGTCAGTCCCAGGAGATGGAGCTGGGACCAGAGCAGGATTCAGGAGGCGGGAAGCAACCAGAGGGCAGGTGAGGCTTTGGTTTCTCTGACTCCACTGCTCCTAGGAGCTGGCCAGCGCCCAGCAGTTGTTACCTGTTCCCCTGGGTGGTGGGAGGAGTCTCTCTTCACCGCTTACCCCGAATCTTGTCAGCCCCGTGGCGAACAGGTACAACCAGCACTGGGAGGTCTGAGAGCTTAGGGTTCTGCCTTCCCTGTACACCCGATGGGGCCAGGGTTCACAGTCCTCACAGGGAGAGGAACGTGGGCAGACGGTCAGGGAGGCCAGGCCAAGGCCCCAGCCCTGGTCAGTTTCTCTCAGGCACCCAAGCCAAAGTGGACCCTCCGGGAACAGGCCAGGCTCCCCTGGCTCCTGACATGCCTCAGACTATGGCCCCTTTGAGTCAGCAAGACTCCACAGAATAATACCTGCATCCTCTCTCCTATCCTTTACAGGCAAAGAGCTGCCTGAAACAGCATCTTAATCTAATTCTCCCCCGCTGGGTGTGCTTGGGGGCAGAAGTGAGATCGTCTCCTTGGATCTGCTCCCCAGGGATGGGCGGAGAAGCGATGGGGACTGAGGCCTCCTGCCTGGCACCACCTTCCTCTGAGCCGGGCAGTTGACTGAGCTTGTTCAAGGGAATGAAGCAGCAGGAACGATAATGATAGTGGCCGTTTATGCTGCACCTACTGCACGCCAGGCACTTTCCCTATGTCACCTCACCTAATCCTTACATCAGCCTTGCAGGCGAGGGATTAGGCCCACCTTACTTATTAGAAAACTGAGTCTTGGGTTAAACAAACTGCCCAAGTTGCATGCCTTGTAGGTGGCGGAAACAGAACTGGAGTCCAGGTTCATCCGACTCCCAGGTTGAGGTGGTGCGGTGGAGGCACAGGCAGCAGTAAGGAAAGGCCCCTCTCCTGGGGCTGCCCCCAAGGGGGGCTGTCAGGGTCCCCTTTCTTTCTCCTGGACGTCAGGGCCCAGCCGCTGTAATTACGCTCCCTCACCTGACCACTGCCTGCCTCTTGCTCACTTTTCTCTGGTTGCTGACAGAGATTCAGCTGGTGCATCTGGAGCCAGACCCCAGAAGGGGTGATGTGAGAGGGTGAGGGAGGAGATGGGTTGGTGGGGGTGAGGATGCCCTGCTAGATTTTTTTAAAACCTGCCAGGACCATAAGAGTAATGGACATGACTCTGAATGGGTTCCACAGTCTCCATCCTGAGCCTGCTCGGAATGTCAGGGCCCTCAGTCGGCACAGAGTGGGGGCAGTGGAGGTGGCAGGGGCCTCCTGTCCTGGTCTTGCTAGCTGTTCGCTGTGAGGCCTTGGGCAAGCTGCTTAACCTCTTCAAGCCTCCCTTCTTTATTTTTAAAATGGAGACAGCAACACCCGTCTCACCTGTCCTGCCTGTTCATCAGGGACTAGGGCACCTCTGAGCTTCTATTTTCAGCCTCAGTTTTCCCTACGAATCAACTTCCCAGTAGTTAATGTGAAGAACTCAGTATTGTTTGTTCCCAGGGTTAGGTCCAGTTCTTTAAAAATCGATAGTCATGTGTGAGATCACCTTAAATCCTCATAAAGTAAACACCAACCCAGCCCGCTGCCCATCCTCTGAGCTGTGAAAGTCACATGATCAATATCATTAAGAAGAAGGAGACCCCAACCTCCCCCCCCCCACCCCGCCCCGCCCCGCCCTGCCCCGCCCCGCCCCCAGAAAACCAGCTGGAGGTTCTGGAGCCTGTGATTGCAACCAAAGCAACGTGCAACCTTCTGACCAAAAGCTGACCCTGGGGCCGTCTCCTAAGAACTTCTGACTATCTGGAGACCCGAGGGCAGAGTGACGTTCAAAGAGAAAATCTATTTTTAATGACTTGGGGGAGAAGAGTGGAGTAGCTGATTAATTTGGAGTAATTAAAGCTATCTATCACTCCCAGAGTGGGAGCCAAAATTGGTTGAACTTTTCAATGATATTTTTTCCTTCTCATTCATAAAACCCAGCAGAAGGTCATGCAGGAGTTAAAGGGGAAAGGATGATGGGGAAAGAAATTTCTGGCCCCAAAGAGTGGAATTCATCCTATTGATGAGCACTTGGGTAATGATGGCTCCTCCTGTACCCTTTTGGTAGAGGCCATATTTACTTTGTCCTCGTTAAGAAGCTGGACTTTGAAGGAGACAGTCCTCAGTTTCAAATCCAGCTGCTATGATTATCGACTGTATGACATTAATAAATGGTCCTTATTGTCCTTCTTGCACCTCAGTTTCCTCCTCTGTGAAATGCTGACAAATAATGGTATTAACTTCACCGGGTTGTTTTGAGGTTTAAGTGACATCTGTACACAAAGAGGCTTGCACACAGTTGGTGCTTAATAGTGGTAGTTATCATGCTCGATCTCTCTGTGCAGACCCACTGAAGGTGGCAGTGTTTGCGAGCGAAGCTGCAGAGGGCCCTCACTCAGACTCTGCACTCCTGTGCAGGCTGACCTTGAGTAAGCCACCTCGCCTCTTTGGGCTGAGACTGCTGTTCTATCTATCATATGGGGAGAATTAGGTCTACACAGCCACTCAAACTGTTGTCCTTATTCATGACATAATCCCTACTGGAGGCTGAAGAACACTGAAATTCAGTATCCTTGGCTGGAAAAAGTCAAATTGAGCTTAGTCTCCTAAGGAAGAAGGTGGAACTCGGGCAAGGAAGACGTACAAAGAGGGAAGAAAGTGAATGGGCAAAGCAGATATTCCAAATACCATACCATACTTTCTCAGACAGGACTCCTGTGCCAGAAAGGGCCCTCTCTAGTGCTGTTTTTTGGAAGGCTCTACAAAGAAGCAGAGAGGCTGATACTATGCTGTCTCCATGACAACCATGGATTTATTCAGTTAGGGAAAGCAGGTGGGGTAGGAAATAGGGGATGAGAGGATTTGGGAAATACAGGGTCTATGAAATAGCTAAATCAGATCTCTCATCTGGAAACCAGATGTCTGGGATTAACCAGGGCCCACAAAGCTCCCTACAGGGCCAACATCAACTTGTCTGCCCCAGAGGGGAAAAGTGATGATGGCAAGGGGATGGAGTAATGAAGCAGGGATGCCCCTTCACCTGTGCATTCCCATTCCTTCATTCACACTTCTATTCCTCCAGACTTTTCCAGTGGGGCCCCTGGATGCAGAGAGCCCAAGGGTAGCCTTACCACATGGAGCTTGATTTATCTGAGAGCTGGCATCTGCCTAATACGTCCCGGTTTCTGGGCCCCACCCCTTCAAATTCTGGCTCTCCTGCCTTCCAGCCACACCAGAGGGTGTGGCCCTCCCGTTAATCCCAAATTCTCTTTGAAGCATGTATGGCTCATAAGCTCTAAAAGGTGAGGTTTGGGGAGGGAATCATCAGAGCCCAAGAAGAGGCTGGTCGAAGATCTGGGGTAAGAATGCCTTTGCTGTTGCCTGGGTAGGGAATGGGGCTACCTTCAGTGTTGTTTGAGAAGAGGACTCAGGGAGTCCTCTAAGAGGGAAAGTGGGGCCTTCAGGACTCCACTGCTCCTCAAGGGGGCCCTAACGAGCTCCCTTTAGCAGAGTTCCTGGCATCGCCTCCACACCAGGCTCCAGTTCCTGCCTCCCAGTGCCCAGCTGCACTTCTGCCTCTGATGTTGCCACTCAGGGTTATTGATGGGAGCTGGTAAGGCCTTGGGGACTCCTTGTGTGCTGATTTTCCATCCTTGATACCTTCTGTGGAATTCTGGGGTATTGAAGGGACCCCAGGTTGAAGTTCCCAGGTCATCTTGATGTAGGGAGAGCAAAATCCTACCAGATGGTGAAAGCTGGACTGGGGTCTGGTCAAAAGCCCAAGTGCCCTGGCCCCTCTTCTGTCCACCCCTGTCAACAGCTGTGCACATAAGAAAGCTCTACCCACAGGTGCTGGATCTGAGACGGGCCTCCCCCTCTCTGCCTAAGCTATCATACGATTCTGAGTAGACAGGAAGCCATTGGACCCTCGTGCTATGAATATTGGTCTCCAGTGGACCCATGGCGTGCATCTTCTCCATCATTTCTCAACTTGTCTTTCTTTTTTTTTTTTTTTTTTTAAATGACACATACATTTAATTAATTAATTTATTTATTTATTTATTTATGGCTGTGTTGGGTCTTTGCTTCTGTGCGAGGGCTTTCTCTAGTTGCGGCAAGTGGGGGCCACTCCTCATCGCGGTGCGCGGGCCTCTCACTATCGCGGCCTCTTGTTGCGGAGCACAGGCTCCAGACGCGCAGGCTCAGCAATTGTGGCTCACGGGCCCAGTCGCTCCGCGGCATGTGGGATCTTCCCAGACCAGGGCTTGAACCCGTGTCCCCTGCATTGGCAGGCAGACTCCCAACCACCGCGCCACCAGGGAAGCCCTCAACTTGTCTTTCTAACCATCTGAGATGAGGCCATCTTGTCCTCCCTGACACATCAAATCTGAAAATACTCTCTCTGATTTTTCTTAGTATGCTAAGTGACTAGCTCCCCAGGGAAGGACAGAGCAGTTTCTTGTCACTCACAGCTTCCTGGGATATGTTAATAGGTGAGTGGACGAGTGTGCATGTGTGTGTAAGAGACAGAGAGAGAGGTGGAGGATACGAGTATAAGTTAAATCTCTGCCTAAGGAAAAAAGTCTCCTACACTTATATTAAAATTTTTAAATTTCCTTTCTGTATAGAGCTCACTTATTCATTCATGCCATTCGTTCATTTTACCTTGGCAAGGTGGTATGAGGCGGGGGGCTCCCATGCTTTGCTGAATCCTGGGCCTCGGTGCTGCTTTGGGAACTGGTAGAGACTGGCCAACTGAATAAAGACCATTCCACTGAGGCAGCGATGACTACAGAGCCACAGTGCTCTGCCCCCTGGGGACTAGTCAGTACCGGTTGATTGGCCTGGCCTCAGGCACCTACATTCATGTAGACTTGCTTTATAACTGGGTGGACCTGCATGTGGTGGAAATACACTTGGTACTTATAATTTGTTCATTTGTCTATTCATTCATTTACTCATGCATTAGTCCATCTGGCTACGGATCCTTCCTTCATTCGTCTACTCATTTATTCAACAGACCAGGTATCATGTCCTGTGCTGTGGTAGAGCAAATCCGAGTTAGTCGTGGCCCTCCAGTGCCCTCCAGAAGTACCCCCTCTGGTGGGGAAGCTAGAAAGTGAAAGATGTCACATAAGAGTTTCAATGGGGAATGATCACTTCGGGCTGAAGGGACCAGGAAGGTGTCATCATGTGTAGCAGGCCTTGAAAACTTGGTGATATTTTGAGAGGCAGGAATGGAGGAAGGGCATTCTGTGAGGAGAGAAAAGCATGAACGGAGAACAAACATGAGAAGGTACAGGAAGAAGCCCAGGAATGGGCGTGTATCAGGACGAGATGGCTGGTCAGAAAAGTGATTCGGGGGTAAGTCATGGAGGGCCAGGGTGGTGGAAACAGAAGAGAAAGGAGGAAAAGGAGCAGTTTTGCATTTCTTCTCTCATGATGTGTCCTAGGTCTGTCCCCACCATGGCATGCCTGCTGCCTCCCTCCACTGGCCCCAGCTGCAGGCCCCCATCCTCACAGTGGGCTGGTGGCTGATGGCCCATTGGTCTCCCTCTTCTTCTTTCCACACTACATGTGTTCTGCACACCCTCATTTTTTCTTTTCTTCAAAAAGGTGTAGTCATTGAGGTCATGGGCCCTAGAATCAAGCTGCCTGGGTCCAAATCCCAGCCCCTTTGCTTATTAGCTGTGTGACCTTTGGCACGTTACTCAGCTCTGAGCCCCATTTGTTGATTTGCAAAATGGTGATAATTATAGCACATACTTCTATAAGACTTGCTATCTGCAGATGAGGAAGAAACGGAGGCACAGAGAATCTTAGTGAATTTGTTGATAGTCTTATAGCCAGTACATTGTAGAGCTGGGATTCAAACCTAGGTAGGCTGGCTGCAGAACTCCTCACTAAATTGCCTCTTAGGCATAATGGGTGGCATGGGTTAGAAAACACTTAGCCCAGTGCCTGAGATATAGCTGTCAGTTATTATTAATATATTAGGGACTGGCTATGTATTCTGTGTAGGCATGAAGTTCCAAGATGAACAGACATGGCCCTGATCCTGAAGTACTCACAGTGTTGTCAAGAAGACAGATGGACCCCCAGATCATAACGAAACAGCACTATGACCGAGATGTGGTAAAACTACAAGAGCAAAGAAGAAGGGCAAATCAAGGAAGGCTTCCCAGAGGCAGTGTTTTGTAATGATGGCCTCAGCTAAAAAACAATCAAAAACCAATACCTTCCCCTACAAAAAACAAAATTCAAAACAACATGAAAAAAATGCTTCTTGGATGAAGTTTATAATCCAAATACCCCAGCCCAATGTTTCAGTCTTTTAACCTCTTTTAACCACCCAGGCTGAACTTCCCACTCTGGACTCCTCTGTCAGCACGAATCCCACCCCTGGCAGGCTGGCCTCCTCTCCTGCTCTGCGTGGTCTTGCCTCCTTAACTTTCTTCGCTCATGCATTCCTGCTAATCAGAATGTCCTTCCCTCCCCTACACGTGCCAATGACTGCTCCACACAGCCTTCTTCCATCAACCTCTGTGACCCTTCTCTCTGAATCTAGACTCTGACCCACTACCCAACTGGCAAGACGCAAACATACTTTTTAAGCTCTTCTGAGGTCTCTCTCTTTTTAGATTATTCACAGGGCTCTGCTTTTTATTTCTTCATATGGGATATCCCTGTATGTTCCAACTCCAGTTTCCTACATAAAATACGTCTATAAATACCTGCTGAGAAGCTAATCACACTTACTCAGTGATTCAGGTTTTATTTTAAGCTCCTTAAGTAAATGTACTAAGAACTATGCAAAGACTCTCTAGGTGTGGCTGAGCCTGCTGGCATTCTGCTGGGATCCATTAGGTGATGTGAAGGCTTTTTGTGGTTTGTTTAAATAGACAACGTTTCTAACCCAGCAGAGGTGCACGGTGTCACGGAAAGGACACGGCTGTTACTGTCAGAAGAACTTGGCTCAGCCACACTAGGTTCTCAGCTGTGCTGGGTAAGCCATCTAACCTCTCTGAGCTTCACTTTCCACATCTGTAAATATTAGCGGATGTCAAAATTAAAGCATCCACCAAGGCACCGAGATACAATGAATGCAGCCTGCTAAAGTACGGTGCAAGATTTCAGAGTAGATTCTTAAGATCCAAGTTCATGATTCTTCTACCCTTTATTCTGTATCCCCTGACCCAGATCAAGGCAATGAAAGGGTCGAAGGACTGACGAAAGGATTCTGTGAGATGTTTGGAGGAGGACCTTGGGATGCTGTGACCTAGCCACCCTTCAGTAGGACCACTTAGAAAGCTTGATGCATCCTCTGGACTGTAGGGGTCAGGGTGGACAGGAAAAGCCAGGAGGCAGGAAATCCAGAGGGTAAGGTGGCGAGCTCTTAGGAGACAGGGTGAAGGCAGGACCGTGGGAGGTCACTGAGCTCCCCGGGGATGGTGGCAGGCCGAGGATGTGCAAGGGCTTCCTTGCATCAGATCTAGATGTGGACACCTCAGGAAGGAGAGCCGGCCTGGCAGCATTTTACTACTTGTCCAAGAGGACCCCTGGAGGTGGGGCTACGTCACTAGTATGAGCGTCTTCACGTGAAGGGAACTGCTGGCTGATGGAGGCAGAGGGGAGAGTGGCAGGACAAGAGGAAGTACTGCCCGCCTGATGGAAGCAGCAGCCAAAGCAGCTTGGCAGAGAGGTGCCCACAGGCCCAGGGAGGACTCAGCCCCGAAAGAGCCAGAAACGCCAGCCTGCTCGGAGAGCATGAGGCTGTCTTGTGACAATTCCAGTTCAAGAGAGAAGGACCTCCCTGACCCTTCCTCTCCTCCTCTTCTAAAGGGGTAACAACAGCTCGAGGGTGGGAAGATAGGTGACAGAAAGAGAAGAAACACGCCTCTCCACCTCCCATCCCCGCAAGTGGGGAGTGTGCAGCAGGCCCAGGCTGGGGGTCGGGGAGAGAAAGATCTGGGCATCCGTCAAGGCCAGAGTTTTTCTTCTGGTCTGGAACTGGGCATTATGCTTCTGAATGGAGACTGTGCTTGAGACATGAAGGACTTTTTATTATCCAAGAGTGAGCTGATGAGCTATGCAGCCTGCCCCAGACGTAGGTAAAGCGATGGTGGGAGACAGAATAAAGCTGCGATTTGATTCTATCTCGGCACACTGATTGGGCATGCGAATGCTAACAACTGCCCTTCCTAACTCATTTGTTGTCACAAGGGTCATGTGAAGTGAGAGCCACAGCCGTGCATTGTTCAGGATCAAGTTTATCGCACAAACGCAGGGGAATTATTGGTGTTATTTCCGGGGATAGACTGATAACTTATGGATAATTTATGATTTTTTTTTTTAAAGAAAACTCTGCACCTCAACTCTCAGATGACTCAGCAGACCATTCTTTCTGAAATTCTGGTGTCCTTGAACAGAGTGAACTGGTGTGAGGTCTCTTTATTTTTCTCTGCCTGCCTCTTTTTTTTTTTTGAATGTTATTTATTTTTTTGAGGTCTCTTTTTTAACTCAAGTGGCTCACGGGTCAGAAGAATTTGTGGACAGCCACAATGGGAAGGCTCTCAACCCGTTTGCCTCTGCCCTCCTGGAGATGCAAGTGCGATCATTAAATAAGGCATCCGAAGCTGGTCTAAGGAAGACAGGGATGTGGTGAGGAACGGGATCTTGGTTAGAAGCCCTTTGGGTGCTCCCGCCTCCCCGCCCCTATTGCCCAGCCCTGTCTGAGCCATCAGTGCAGATTGGAGCTTTGCAGCCTCCCCTTGCCTGAAGGGTGGTGGCAGGGACTGTTCAAATCTTTACCTTCCTCACTTCTTTCTGTTCGTGGCCTCCTTCAGTGGCAGCCTCTAATGGAACCAATGCCACAGAGCCTCTGGGGATACAAAGGGGTGGAGGGGGAGGTAGGGCGATGGAAGAGAGACAAAAGATTCTTTCCCTTTTTTAAGAAAAACAACAACAGGTGCTTAAGAAATTAATTACAGCAAGTAATCACCGAGTTGTCTGAGTCTCTATTTTATTTGGTGCATGCAGGGTCTGGTGGAAAAAGGGAATTTTAAGTAATTTTGGAGTTATAACTGATGTAATTAGGTGCTCAGTGAACACTTAGCATCGAGCTGTGCTTATTAAAATTACTGTTTTAATCAGAACATTGGAGGAAGATCATTAATAATACAATGGCTTGATTCCCTGGAACTCTAATTAGACCTGGACTTTTAACCACCTGAGCGTAATCCGGCTCCGTCTGGCTACGCACCACGGGTGATGCATTATCATTTCAGGGCATGCGGGGATGGTGCATCAATACTGCTATTTAGTGACTTCCTGAATGCTTTATTTTGGAGTGTGAGGGTGGGTTGAGAGTGTACCAATGCTGAAAGGTGGAGATGGAAGCGGAGGGGGTCAGCCAGGGACCCGGGGTTGGAGGTCTTCAGGAAGAAAAGGCAACTTTTCCCACTGTTGCAGGCTAGACACACCTCACACATTTTTCTACAGAGGCACAACCAAACCACGCCATAGACCCAGCAAAAGGCCATTTCCTGTGATGCTCTGCCTCCATGCGGGCCTGTCCCTCATCCAAACCAAACATGCATCTGAAGCGGTACAGCTTTAGTCCTTGCCGAGCCACTGCCCATCAGAAACCTAATCGATGATTCACTAAGTGATAATTAAAGGTTAATCTGGTGAAGGGCTGGGGCCACTTCTTCATTTTCCTGTCCAGTACTTTGTGTCACCCTAGAGAGAAACCAGGAGATAGGCTGAGTTTGTCCAGAACTTTCTAATCCTTTGGAACCTTTTGCAGGTAACTAGGACCAGAGCAGGAGGGAGGCTGAGTAGATGGGTTCTGTCCCCTGAGATGCCCGGCTGAGCTGGTGTTTCTGGAGATGGGTCGATGCCCTGACTCATGGCTCTGAACACAGAACTTTGGTTTCTCTGCTCCTTCAGCTGGTGGCTCAGTGTGTCAACAGCACTAACTTGGCCCCCAGTGGGACCGAGTCCTTGGACAGATGTCACAGGGGTGGCCGAAAGCAAATGGAATGCAAGCATGCTCTCCACCCTCCTAAAGCTTGGTAACTAGTTGGAAGGACATAACAAAGATGTGAAAAAAAGATTTAGGACTCTTAAAAGGCAGATACTGAGAAGTGAAAATTAAGCTGGAGTCAGATGAGGGCATGTGGAGCTAAGTGGTGACTGGCGTGTGGTGGGATTACTCAGAGGGGTCAAGGTCTTCTGAAGGAGGGCCATGGGGGCCAGGTTCATCTGCCGAGGAGTGGGGAAGGAAGGCAGCGCTCTCTGTGTCCCTCAATAAGCACTCCTCTGGCTGCTACTGGGGGCCTTGAGACAACAGGACTGAACTCTCTGAGGCTCCCTGGCCACCTCCAGCCAATAAGAGTCCTTTTGTGCAATTTGGGAAAGGTGCCCCCTCTAGGTGCATGGCTTGGTAAGATGAGTGAAAATCTGGTTTCAGCCTCACTTGGCCCTCAGCCAGATGCCTTTGTACAGTACACAACCTGAACCATCATATCTGGTGGCCCTGATGCCCAAACTCTCTAGGGAAATAGGTAGCTGAAATGTGCAGTGTGGGTCAACCAGAATTTTACCCAGATGACCCAGAGACAGAATATTTTTAGGTACTAAACATTGTACCTCTTATAAGCCCTTTGGGGGGGTCCAGAGAAGGCGGGCGTTAAGTGCGAGTTGAGAAGAAGAGCAGAGAAGGCTCCACGGAGGAGGTGGGACTTGAGGAGGGGGAGAGTATAGTGTCCTGGGCAGGAAAACATCACAAGCCAAAGCAGAGGGAATGAGCTTTGGTGTGTGCTCTGGGGACAGCAAAGGACACAAAAAAGGATATTGCTTTTAGATGTCTTTTCTTACTGGTTCCTTGGGAGTAGACTTTTTACATATGAATTAAACAAAGTAAAACAACTCTAGGCCTCCCTCACAAAGAATAGTCCAGTGGAAGAATTCTTCTATAAACCAACAACGTGGGGAGGAGGGGAGATTTCCATTACTGGGGAGCTCTAAGCAGGAGTTCAAGGTCCCTGATGAGTGAGAGGCTGGACTCAAGACTCCCTTCCAACTCCAAGCTTGTCTTAGGGGAGAGAGCCTGGCCGGCCGTGACGGGGGAGGGGAGAACGGTCCCTGTGCCTTGGAAACCAATGGTTAGGCCTCAACTCAAGAATGTGTGTGATTCTGAAAAAAAAGGATACAGTGAATGATAGCCCCCTGACACACACATACCCACTCACTCCACAAGCGCATACTCTTATGCAAACACACTCATGAGCACAAGCACACATTTGTACCATCCACTCACATTCCACACCAACACACTGACAGCAAACACACTTCACACGTACTCCCATCACATGCTCACACACATATTCACGTCACACACACTCATGACACACACACACCATGCTTGTCGCCCCCTCCCATGCCCGGCTGCATGCAACTGCGAGAAGAAAAGAGCCATCGGGATCTGTCTCCCTCCAGCTTGTAGTGTAGAAGGATTAGGGCTGTCCCAAATTAAACAGAGGAGTTAAAAATGACAAACAGACTTCTAAACAGGATTAGAGTCCTAATGAAAACCATAAAGAATGGAAGCGCCACACAGATATCACCCATAAATGGCCATAAATATCAGACAAACAGATGAGATTGTAGATACTGCACTTTTGAACCCCGTCAAATGACTTCTATTATAATTCATCAATAAATAACCAAGCCCAGACTCATATTTAAGGTCTTCTCATGCTTTGGAGAATAGGCTCTGAGGCCAGACAGGCCTGGATTTGAACTCTGGTTTTGCTCCTTGGTAAGCTTGGGTATGTTACTCTGCTTGCTTGAATCTTAGTTTCTTCACCTATAAAATGTGGATAATTATCCCCTTAATGGGGATGTTGTGCAGATTAAATTAAGTCCTGGACAGCTTTAATAATTTATCATAGTACAAATAATTTATTATTATAGTTATGGTTAATTTTCACTGTTATCTCTTGTTTCCTCCCTTTCAGTTTCCTGGGGTCAAGGAAAGCCCATTGGCTGGTGGGATCAGTAGGAAGAGAAGGAAAAAGAAGAGGGGAAACAGAAGGAATAGGCAAGAGCAGGAGACCAAGGCAGGAGAAGAGCAGGGAGAAGAAGGGAAGGAAGAAAAAGAAAGAAGGACAGCAGACCCCGCAGATGCCACCCACCGGCATCATCCATGGTGGGGCATGCATGCCTTCTTGGGTGGTGGTGACCAGAGGGAGGAGAGGTTATGGGGTAGCCACCAATTATGGCCCAGCCTTCCTATGATTTTTCTTTAAGTAACAGCTTTATTGAGATAAAATCCACATACCATAAAATTCACCCATGTAAAGTGTACAAGTCAATGGTTTTCAGTATATTCAGAGTTGTGCCACCATGACCACAATCAATTTTAGTACATTTTCCTTACCCCTCGAAAGAAACCCTATATCCATTAGCAGTCACCCTCCATTCCGCCTGCCCCTGAATCTCTCCAGCCCTAGGGGACCACCTATCAATTCTTTGTCTCTATGGATTTACCATTCTGGACATTTCATATAAATGGGAGCAAACAATATGTGGCCTCTTGTGGCTGGCTTCTTTCACTAGTAGTATGTTTTCAAGGTTTGTCCATATTGTAGCATGTAGCATTTGATAACTTCCTGAATTTCTTAATTCAAAGCCAAGAAGATGGAAGAGCAGAGCTTCATACATACACACATAAGCAAGTATCATATTGGAAACTGTCCAAATGTTCGCCCCATGAAATCTCACTGAATCAAAATTAGTCACTAGTTACAGACTTAGAGATCAGGCAGTTGGAGTTTTTATTTTTACCATTGAGGAGACCAAAGTGTGGTGAAATGATACCTTTTTTTGAGTGCATGTTTTTTGCACACTCCATACCCTTCTTACAAAGAAAGGAAAACAAAAGAGGCTCCAAATGTAAGAGTCTCTTGTCTGTGGTTTTATGATTTAGATTTAATGTTAAGAGACAAATGAGAGACTCTTGGTATTCTGTCCATATGTCTCTCTCTTACCTCTTAGAAGTGACAATTCCCAACTCTATTTTTACAATGTAAAAGAATGACTCTCCTCTAATGGTTATCTGTCACTGTTTATGTTTCAAGTAATTTTATACGTTAAGACTGTAGCCTTAGGATGTGGGAAAGCGACACCTCTGGGCCAAAGGCATCCCTGAAGTAGGAGGGGCTTATAAGTTGGATTGAAAGGACGAGGCTATTCACTGGACTCAGAAAATGTCAATCACCTTTGTTCTATAACTAATGTGTCCCTGAGCGGTGTATCCTGAGAGATACAGGGCATCTATTGTATCCAGTTGACCCCAGAGACAGAAAATATTTAAAGACTAAATTGTGTGTGCAGCTTCAGTCTCTGTACTGATGCCTATCATCATTACACCACGGCCACTAGATGTTAGTCTAGGGCCACAAGTAAAGAAATTGAACTGACACGCAAAATAGAACCAGACATACCATGGACTAATGTCTACCCTCCTTCAGGAAAGCCCAACAAAAGAGGGTTATGCGAGGCCTTCTTTCTTTCCTATAAATTCCAATATTGATTTAGCTTGAGTTACAGGGAGAGGAAATCGTTCACAGCCAGGCCAAGATAGAGGTACAAACTACAGTGTCCTTAGGTGCCAGACATGGTGGCTGTGATAGTGGCCACAGTCAGAAGAAGAACTCAGATAATGAGGAGTGGCTGAGAAGTTCAGGTACAATTACTGGTCACTTCCTATCTGGGCTATTCAGTGACCAGTATCACTGGTGACCTCAATGGATACTGTGAGAGTCGCAAAACCAAATTCTATTTTAGGACTACACTCATTTGAAAATGGAACAATAACTATACCAAATGGCCTGTTGTGTAGGGGCCTATTTCATGAAATAAAATGATAGTGTTGCTACGCTAAAAAGGTCAAGCATTGTTTATTAACAATGCCTAAAGAATCTCATTAAATCTGGGAGCCTGAGGACAGTACCAGCTAATATCATACATGTGAAGTGATTTCCATGGCGGTAAGGACTGCCCTGGGGCGAGATTCACACTTTAGGTCTCCTGCGGCTGCTGCCCAGAAGCCCCGGGCTCCTTGGCGGGCTGCTACCCAGTGCCCAGCATCTCTCTTCATTCCATCTAGCATAGAGGAGGCACTGGTCACATTTACTCAGGCCAAGAGTTCCTTCCTCTATTGGAATTTACTCCCTAGCCCATCTTTGGCAAACAAATAGGTGATCCCAGGTAAAGCAAATAGGATTCCTGAAGAAGTGAGGGGACTAGACTTTTCTCCATTACTCTGGGCATGCTCCAATTTACACTAAGAGCATACATTTGCATGTTGGATATCAGAAGCCCCAACTGTAAGACTATTAGATAAAATAAAATTAATTATTGTAATCCTCTGTGATCATATTCAAACCCAATATTCTCAGCTTGGCTTGCCTGCCTGATTCCCTCCGTGCTTTCCTATTAAAATAATTTTCTCCAATGCTGATTGAGTTCTGGCTCTACCATCGCCCTGGGAGGGTACAGGGTACCTCTGACCTGCCTCGGGTCCCCTAGTAACTTAGAGCCTAATGTGGGAGGCACCAAATAGACAGATATTCCCCAGGTATGTGGTTTTCACCGTAAAGTTAGAGAAGCTCAGAGAGCTGAATTCATTCTGAGTGGGGTGAATTGGGACGGTCTTGAGTTCCGTTGGGGGCATGAGGATCAAGGACACAGGAAGGTGGCAGCAAGCAGATACTCTTGTCTTTCTACAAGTTCAAAACACCTGCGTGGTTCTTTAGTCTATACTCTGTTTCCCCTCTTTCTAGGGAGGCTGTTAATGGAAGAGACAGCTCCTTGAGATGAGATGGCTGGAGGCCAAGCCCAGCAGGCCGCTAAGACTTGGGAAAGGCCCCTGACTATGGGTAATTGCTGGGTGGGCCTGAGACGGTGCGTGTGGCCAGGCTACGACAGACAGCAGGATGCCAGCTTAGCCCAACTTCCTGCAGAAATCTGGTAGGCCTTGGCAAGCAATCTTGACACCGAGCAGTGGCTTGGTTCCTTCTGGTTTCTCCCTGAGCTGAGGCTTTTCTGTGGTTCTGGAGATGGGAATCAATCATAAAATATTGGGGCTTCCTTTTCTTGGAGAAATCAGACAGAGTCCCTGTATACCAGTCTCTAGTGATTAGTAAGCTGACGACTGCCCAACACTGCCAGAACTCATCCAGGACAATTCAAGATCTTTTTAAAAAGCTACTGTTTCTTGACTGCTGTGTGCCAGGCACGGTGCTCAGTGCTATACATACATCACCTTGTTTCACCCCTGCAGCACCTGATAAAGTACAGTCTATCATTATAGACAACTTACCTAAGAGAAGACTGAAGGTTTAATAAGATTAGATAATTTGGTGAAGGTCAATATAGTAAGAGGTGGAGCCAGGATTCCAGATGTGCTTCACATGAAGCCTGCCCTTCCCCAAGCTGCTCAGTCTTTCAACAGCAAGCAGGTAGCATGGAGCTGGTTCAGAGGCTGCGACATCCACTTGCCTGTCTGGCCTTCTTGGGGAGCTGCAGGCTTTGCTTTCACTCTCTCCCCTGCTACTCCCCTCCCCTCCCTACCACCGGAGCACTCCCGGAAGGAAACTCATGAGGAGAGATGCAGGCACACTGTGTCCTGGGCCCAGGGACAGGTGACCTTTCCAATTCAGCACCTTTATAAATCTTACCTAATGAAGTTAAGGGGAAAAAAGAATTAATGAATAAATGAAGGTTAAATCACTCCCTGCAGAAAATTGATGCTGACAGTGAGGGCCAAGAAGAGAGCTTGGAAAGGAGGGCGCTGACTTGCACAAGAGGCATTTAAAATTCCTTTCCCCCAATGCAAGGGAGCTGTAAGGCTGGCCAATTCTGAGATGGACATTGAAGGCTTTGGGAAGTCCAAGGCAGATGGCCTGAAGGCGATGGAGTAAGAAAGCCATACTCTACCTTGGATCATTTTTTCCAGAAGCCAGTTTGCATATGATATACATAAGTGTGCATGTGCACATACTCTGTCTGTCTGTCTGTCTCTTTCTTACACACACACACACACACAGGCATGCTGTATGAACAATTTACTCCTGCAGCCCATGAAGACACAAGGAGTTTGGGTCTGCCTGGCTCATGCCTGGCCTCCTGGGACCTCTGTGGTGTATCTTCTTGTCAGCACCCACTTGTTAGCCATCTCTGTCTGCTTGTCACTTCTACAGCTGTCACCGCCCCCAGTTACTACTCCTAGGGCTGCACACCTCAGCCCAGCTGGCTCAGAGGGGCCTTAGGTGAATGCATAGCTGGCTTCAGGGAGGAAGGAGACAGAAAAGCCCAGAGAGCTGCGGGCCATGGCATCCAGCCAGGTCAGGAACCAGTGCAGGGGGTGGCAGAGGTTGAGGGGAAATGGATGAAAAAGAGGAGATGCCTGGTAAAGCTCAAAGGGCAAAATCTGGGATGAGGAACTGGGAGAAACTTATGTTCTTCTAGGCAGTGCTGCTGACTTACTGAGAACTCTGGGGCAGGTCACTTACTGGCCGAAATCTCAGTTTAGCTCCACAGTGAAACTGGGATGGAAGAGGAGGCCTGCAGAAGAGGATCCGCGGCAGAAATCTTCTCTGGTGGCAGCACCGAGCAGGAACCATCAACAATTCTGGTTCCTCCTCCTCCCTGTGCCCCACAGGTGTTTAAGACTCTGATCATGAAGACAGGGAGGCTCAGAGGGCCCAGCGTGGCTTGCGCATCCTAAGTGTGATGGAGCACAAGAGGCAGGAAGCCATCACTGGGGATGGGGATGCTGAGGGTGGGCTGCAGGGTGGGGGTGGGGAGCGGGGAGGCAGAGAGACCTGGAGCCAAGAACTGACTAGATCCACCAGTAAATAAAAGGTCACAATGATTTTTCTAGGTACCCAGGGAGAAGCAGAGAGAGAGCTCTGCTGACGGCAGGAGCTGACAATTGGTAAATGAGCCTCTGCAGTTATCTGTTTCCCTTCCTTCTTCTTGTTTCATAAGACAGAGGCTAGAAATAGATGCAACTGGCAGATGACTTAAGGGTGAAAAATGAGCAACCTGTTTGTAGGAGTCGGGGGAGGGGCACTCAGTGGCAGAGAAACAGGACACCCACGTGTGAACCAGAGGGTAGGAACAGGGCCTAGCTGGGGCCGTTTCCAGGGTTTGGCTCTTGCTCTGTCCCAAGCATTTGCAGGGATTAGTCATTGAATCTTCTCAGCAACCTTACAAGGCAGGTATTATTGTTCTGCCCACTTTTCAGAAGGTAAAACTGAGGCTTAGAGAGGATAAGCCAGGCCCTACTGAAGAGTGGCGGAGCCAAGAATACAGGCCCAACTGCCTCCTAAGATGAGCTCTTTATATTATCCTACAAGGCCTCCTTTCCATACACCCTTTTTCTCTCTTTTCTTGTCTCCCTTCTTCCCCTTCCTCTCTTCCAAGCCTTCAGCAAGTGTTTACTGAGTACCTAGCAAGGGCCAAACACTGTAATATCTCTTCAGGAGACAGAAGCAGCCCAGACAGGCAAGGTCTCTGCCATCGAGGAATGTTGTTGGAATGGGCTCTGCCCAGCGCTGGCCATCTGTTTTCTTGACTGTGCTGCTCAGCTCCACAGCCTGTCCAGGGGGCCTGCTGGTGGAGGAGGGACACCGAGAGCTGGGCACAGGCTTGTTTCCTCCCAAGTTCTGTGGTGCAGCAGCAGGGCTGGGGGAGCTTTTGGTGCCTTCTCTTTGGGCTGAGTCTCCTTTATTCTTGGTGGTGGTAGGTGGGTTGAATCCACCTGAAGGCTGCTCGCCTGTGTGCTGTGGATATTCTGTGAGGACTGATGCTCCTAACCCCTGCCTTCAGCCCCAGCAATATCAAATTTGGGGGAACAGTCCCTGAAAAGGCTGAACTCTTTCATGCCTCCATGCTTTTCCTTTGCTTTTTTTTTTAAAATTGAAATCTAGTTGACTTACAATGTTGTGTTAGTTTCAGGTATACAGCAAAGTGATTCAGTTATATATATATATATATATATATATATATATATATTCTTTTTCAGATTCTTTTGCTATTTATCCCACTCAGTGAGCCCCTCTCCTTTCATAATACACCTAGAGCATCACCCCCTCCAGGAAGTCTTCCTTGACTCCCAGGCTCTGTTGGGTAGCCCTGAGAGGTAACCCTCTCACACATTCCCAGCTCTCTGCATACTGTATTGTAAATCTGTCGTCCTGTATACGTGTATGTGTCCTGTATCTACATATGTGATATTATGAGGGTGAGCTCTGCGTGCACAATAGGACCTCAAAGGTTGTTGATGAATTACTTGGTGGCTGAGTGGCTAACTAAGATATCGCTCTTGGCTGTGTCCATTTTTCTTTTTCCAGTCTTCCTTCCGCCTGACTCTCATCTCTGACCATCTCCCCCTTCTCATCATTAAACATTACTTGAGGGATGGAGACTGAACCCAGACTGTTTGCTAAGCCACCAACCGCTGATGACACAGCCAGTTCTCCCTGCACCTGGTACAAATTTCAAACCCCAACCTGTTGGCGGAGGGGGGGAAGGGGGGATAACCAGGAGCGGGAGTGAGGAAGGTTACTCCAGGCAGAGTGGCGGAGGCTTGAGGAATTTAACTGTGCAGCATGCACACTATGAAGTAAGACTGTGGCTGAGACACTGGGTTCCTGAGCTGGGCAGGCTACGGCAAGATCAAAGGGCCAGCTGGAAAAATGTAAAACATTTTTCTGAAAACAGCAAGCCCCGAGGAGAAGGAGCACGGACCGGCTTCTCCCACAGCGAGCACAGCCCTGCCCTGTTGCACGGAAGAGCCGTGTTAGTGTAGTTACCCTTCCACACCCCAGAACACAGAGCAATGCTTATTCTCACTCACTTATACCCATGCACCCCTGTCTCACAAGCACACACAGCCCCATATCCAGGTCAGCCTCCCGGGGCTGGGCACTTAGACACTGCTTGAACTGTATTCAGGGCCACAAAGAATGCACCAAATGTCACGGCCGCAGGGGACATTCAAAAACATTTTATCAATGGGGAAACCGAGGCTCCAGTTGGCCTTAACTCAGATGCAGTCGTGAGACCCTTCGATGATTAACAGAAGGCAGGATCCGAACTTACCACTCCCCCGTCACTCTCCTATCATCCCTCTGACATCCCGCCACCCCCTTCACCCCCTCCGACTCCCTGGCAGCTCAAAGTTGGATTCTAAATTTTGTCCCTTGGACCAGCTCCAGAGAGAAAACGTGTCTGACAGGCAGCATGTGTGAGCGGCTGGTCAGAAGTCACGGGCAGTGAGGAAACCCTCTCTCCAATATTTCTGTAAACCAGTATGGGGGTCATTTCTGGCTGAGGAGCTCAGAGACTTTTCTCTGCAGAAATCCACTAGTGTTCAGCTTCCCACGTCATGGGAACTCGGTGTTCAAGGAACCGCTCTGGAGAAAAGGCGCTCTCGCATGGGCACCAGGAGCCCCGCCCTTGCAGGAAGGAGCCTCAAGTTGCCTAATGCCCAGCACCCACCTCCCTCCTCTCTCTGGGGGAGACCCTGTAGTATGGGCCGTGAACCTCAGAACCTTAAATCGTGCTTCTTTCCAAGGGTTCGCTGACTCCCCTCTCCTCCCTCCCCCTTCCCTAACAGCCGGTGCATCTCTTGGCACCTCCAAAGCTGCATCTTCACATCACAGCAACTGTCCTAGTCATCAGTGGATGGAAATAACTTTTCACGACGGCTCCTCTGATGTTGCCATCTTTTGTGTTGATCAAAACAACAAAACGAATCAGACTCTCGGCGTCTGACTGAAGCCTAATTGGAAATACAAAGTGGCACTAAATGTTACGGTCTAAATAAAACACATTCAATTACAGAAACTCAACTTGGGGAGCGTGAGGGAGAGCTCTGGTAAGGAGCTAAAAAGCAGGCTGCGGGATTCTGGGGCATCACTATGGGGCCCCCGCATTGGCTGGATGAGACTCAAGATGGCAACACAGAAGGCCTTCTAGAGCCCAAGAACCTCTGGGTAGGGCCAGCGAGGGAGCCTATACCTGTTTGCCTGGTTCACACTTGAAGTTGCACTTAAGAGGCTGAATCGGCTTCGTGCAATGCCTCTCACATGTCCTGCACCTGCCCCCCTTGCAAAGGTGTTCCTCTGCCAGACAGGCCAAGCTGCGGATGGTGGTAGAGAGTGCAGGGGAGTCCTGACATCACCCACTGGGCGCCTTGAACGGGCCTCCTTGGTTGGGGGCGTGGGGATGGCAGGCGGGGCAGGAGCTTTGCAAGCACAGGGACCTGCACCTCTGCTGTGGCTCTGCCTCCTAGGCTGTGACCAGCCTTGCTCTGGTCGCTAAACCTTGCCACCCTTGACTTCCTCTCGTGTCACACAAGGGTGATAATACCTGTCTTTCAAGGTTGCCATAAGGAGCTGAGATGCTTGCGAGGGCCCTGACCTGCGGCACAGGACAAACCGCAGCTTCCTGGGGCGGGTGCCTTCTCGGCCTCCACTCTGACCATCAGAGACATGTCCTGTGACTGGACATGTCAGGCCCGGGCAGGGCTCACTTGCCTTTATTGATTTGCTAAACAAAACAGTGTACTGCTCCAGTGTCCTTGAGGGTGTGAAGTGAGATGTGAGTCTGAACTGGTCTGGAGCCTTGAGAGCTGCAGGTGGAGAGGGGAGCAGGAGGAGCGGGCCTTCTGCACTCACGCGGCAGCCAGGGGGCGCCGTCTCAGGAAGGCGTGTAACAAGGCTTGGGCTTCAGAAGTTGGGGGGAATCCTAGCCCTGCTGCTGGCCAGCCTGGTGGCCCCGGGCAAATTACTTAGCCAGATTGAATTTCAGTTTTATTATCTGTAAAAAGGAAAGGCAAGGACAATACTATTTATCCCAGGAGATTGTTGTATTAGCTGAGGTCATGTTTGCAAACTAAAAGAAGAAAAAAACACGACCTAAATGTTAGTTAGATTTCAACACATCTTAAATTATGTAGAGCTGAGAGGCAAGGCAGGGTGGTTAAGTTTCTCTTCTAGGTGTGGCTATACGTGGAGCATGATTTGCAGGGCTTGGCCTGGAGATTATGCATGGGGGCACAACCATAAAAATATGATTACTACTACTAACATTTATTAAGCAGGTAATATGTGCCAGGTAACTTTTCAGAGTGCTTTTTAACGTATTAATTCATTTAATTTAATCCTCAAGCAGATGTCATAATTATTCCCATTTTATAGGTGAGGAAAGTGAAGCACAGAGAGGTGAAGCAACTTGCCTAAGGTCACACAGCAGTAAGTGGTGGAAATAGGACTTGAACCTAGGCAGGCTGGCAGGCAGGCTCTAGAGCCCATGCTCGTCATGGTGGCCAGGAAACTGCCCATCATCAACCACTATCTTCTTCTTCACACTCTGGCTTGGTAGATACTCCCATCTCAAGGTCTCAAGAGTTACTGCCCCCTCAGGTCTCCTGTCCTCATCTATAAAAGGAAGGACTGCCTTTCACTAGACAGTCTCTGAAGCTCTACCAGCTCTGGATTGATGTGTCAGAGACAGGGTGCATCCTCTGAGTGACCCCAAGTATGGAGGGACAAGGACAGGGCTCTTCATGATTAGTATGAGTTACTTCTGTCACGGAGCACATTGTATATCTCTGCTATAGCACTGCTCACTCTATATTGTAATTTATCTATACATCGTTCTTCCCCACCAGAATGTGGCCTCCCTGAGGGCAGGGATTATATTTTATTTATCTCTCTATAAAAGCACATTTAACAGTGCTGTTGTTGCATTGTAAAGATCAGAAAGAAATCAAGACAGTACCTATCTTCAGGGCAACCCTATTTATAAGATCTTTTGCTGGAATATTACTTAGAAAGACTGCCCTGTCTATATCTGCATATGCAAATAACCTGTCAGTGGACAGCTCTATGCATTATACATGGTAGACACTTGACGGTCTGTTGAATAAATGAGTCTGTGTATGCAAATGAGATGCAAATCTTTCCCTATTTTAATTTGACCCTTGGGAACATCTTCAGGGACTCCCTTGGGCTCAGGTTGTTCTAATGTTTTTTAATTGAAAATCTTTTAACACAACCAGTTTTGTATCTTGCCTGTGCTGAGTGAAGCTGTTGTCAAGTTGGGAGAAGAATGCTGGGCTGGGCTAGGTTAATTAGGATTAATTCTGGCTCTTCTGGTAATTCAGAACATGATCTAGGAAGTGACTCCCCTCTCTGGGCATCATTTTCCTCATCTTTAAAATAAGTGGGGTTTCCTTCCAGTACTGAGGTATAGTGATTTCCCATCTTTTGGTCCTAGGCATGTCATTCTGGGCAATCAGAGTGTCAGCATTCAGCAATCCTACCTAGAAAGAGAAATCGCATCCCTTGCCAAGGATTAGAGAAAGAGTCTCCAGCCCGCCTGCCCGTGTAGAGAAATGAGTTTTTTAGGCACCAGTTCTCCCAGCCTGGGCATTGTGTTCAATCATTTCTTTCCAAACCAAAGGATTTTAAAATAAGAGGCTGGAGTTTTCTCTCTTAAATACAACAAGCCAAGCGTCTGATTAATAGGGTGGGTTTGCATTTCCTTTCCCTCATATGAAAATATTTATAAAAAATGCTCCAATGAGAATATTAATAGCCAGGGAATCAGCTCCGTGTCAGCTTCTTTGTTCCCTGATATTTGAAATGGGGGGAAAGAAAGAGGGAAAAAATCAAATCCAGGCTTGGGGTGGGGGTCACCAGTCCCTGAACCCCCTCCTCCATGAGGCAGGATTCCCCTCCTCCTTTGGGAAAGACACTGAGATGCGCACTCAGCTCCTGGGCCACACTGAGGTCCTTAACCAGAAACACATGTGCATCAAAGCCTTGGATTGAAAGTGACACATTTGAAAACAAAAGTACAGCAGAAATTCGCTTATCCTCACTTTTCTAATCCGCAAACTCTGTAATTCTCCCCAAAGTCCCTCAGGCTCTGCTCCAGCCCCTGCCTCCTCAAATTCTCTCCCCCCTGTGGCTCAGCCCAGGCCTCCCAGCTCAGGCAGAAGGGAGAGCTCCTGTTACTGAGACTTCGACCGCCTTGTAAAAATACACCTTGGCATGCTCTGCCTGCACCCTGGGAAGCCTTATCGCCAGGACTAAACAAATGTGCACAATCAAAATAATAGTCTGAGATGTCAAAATAAATGAGCAGGGGACATCTGGAAGTATGGCTCCCCAGAGTTTTTTCTTCCCCTTCCCCTTCCCCAAGTCTTTAGATGCCTAGGGGCTTGGCAGTTCAGTGGCTTTGGTCACAGGTGAGAGACTTACTGCCCTTATGTCACAATAGGCCCTTTGAAAATGCTTCTTATTTTTGGCCCTAGGTCCAGGTTTATAGTTGACAGGCCCTCCCCCAAACCAAGGACACCAAAATTCGTTCTCTAGTGAAGCTGGCTGGACACTGCTAGGGTGGCATGCTAGAGGCATCTGGTCTGTGTCCTTCCAGCCCTCTCCCCACCCCACGCAGGGTCTTAAACTAGTGCAAGGAGCTGGGGGGCAGGGGTGTCTCTCCTGCACTTGAGACCTTCAGAGAAGGAGAGTTTCATAATCTTTCCAAATAATTCTGATTGCTAATAACTCCAGGCCAAAGTTCTTCTTGCCTCAACTCTCTGAAATTACTTAAGATGGGGGTGATTAAAAAGTTACTTTCCTGTCATCCGTGGGGGTAAAGTCCCATTGCCCTGCATGAGACGGCGGATCATCCAGCAGGACCATCTTCTGAGTGGACTGATGCAACATTGCACAGGAAGACTGCCCGGGACAGCCCTTAAAATCACATGCCATCGTCTGGGCAATTTCCAGGCAGTGTGTCCCTGTTCCTGATGGATTCCCTCAAAGGCTTCCCAGAAGCACTTTCAGAGCCACCTTTGATGTGGGTCTCATTTAGGACTTAACACAACCTTCAGTCCATCAACAGCAAGCTTTAAAGCTACTACTGGCACTTCCCTGTGAGTTCAGGGAAATCAAACCAGTTCTGGTGACTGTGGCCTTAGGTGTTGGGTGTTGTGCAAGGCTGAAACGGCAGCTAGCCTGCTCTATGCCCTATGCGCCTCATACTTCCCATCTGGGGTCGGGATGGGTGAGCTTTGAAGTCCTTACCAGCTCTGATGCTCTATGGTTCATAACCTGGGAGACAGGAAACCATGTATTTACCTTCCCTATGCCTTGTTTCTCGAAGCATGGTCATGGGCCACACCCATCAGAATCACCTGGGGTGATGGGCGGTAGAGAGGTGAAGAGTCAGGTAGAAGACAGAAGGAATATGACTTCTAAGGCTAAGTCGTAAAAAAAGGCAATAACATTTGTACCTTATTTGTGGGAATACTCACTCTTGGAGCCCTGAGCGGCCATGTCTGCCATGAGCTGCCATGCTCAGGATGTCTGACCATCTTGAGGCCACCATGCTGTGAGGAAGCCCAAGACACAGGGAGAGGCCTTGTCTAAGGTACCCTGGCCGACAGTCCCAGCTGATCCCAGCCTTCTAGTTCCCAGCTGCCAGACATGTGAGAGGACGTGCTTCCAGATCATTCTAGCCCTAATCATTCCAGTCACCTCAGCCCATTCATGTCATCCCAGCAGAGGTTCCAATCCCGATGTTGCAGAGAAGAGAAAAGCCCTCTTCGGTGCACCCTGTCTGAACTCCTGACTTTTACATAGTTTGTGAGCATGTGAAAGTGGTTGTTTTATGCCCCTCCGTTTTGAAGTGGTTTGTTACATAGCAATAAATGACCAGAATGTGTGCCGATAACTGACATACATATGGGCATTCAGAAGTGGGGTCTAACCGTCCACAACTTGGAGAATGGCAGCCCCATCTACTGCAATGAGCTTGAGGCTTGCTTACCTACTTGGTGAGGCCAGACATGGAAAGCCCCAGGGATAGCCCCTTTCTGGCCCAGTGTCCACACATGCAGCCAGACAGGGGCCTGGAGCCTTGGGGGATGACCAGGGCTCAGGGTCCCCCTCCCTTCTCTCCACAGATGCCTGGAATACTGGCCTCCTGGGCCTCACACATGAGCCCAGGGCTGCCTTCGCCTGTATCAAGGGGACCAGGACTGTTTAGTCTGCTGGGCACATTCCTGGATTTTAAAAATAAATAGCAGATTATGAGCGACTCAGCCGGATGCTGTCATTAGGCCAGGCCAGAGGCTTCTGAGGTGTCCCTTGGGAGGGAGCAGCAGGAACGTCAGGTTGGAGGTGTTTGCCTGAGACTGGGATCTCTGTCTCAGCCGTGATTTATAGTGGAGATGCTTTTAGCCCTCTCTGGGGTCTCAGAAGTTCTAATAATACTACGAATGACAATACGATAATGACAATAATCATTACCACTTATTGAAAGCACTGACTGTGTGTCAGGCACAGTGCTAGGTAATTTATATATAGTCTCTCAATCCTCACAACAGTCACCATTATTAGGCCCACTATACAGATGAAGAAACCGAGGTGTAGAGAGGTGAAATAACATTCTCAAGGCCATATGCCTAATAAGTGGTGACAGATTGTGTGCAAGGCGGTCTGACTCCCATGCTCCCACTCTTAGCCACTATGCTACCTTGCCTCTCCAGGCCTCAAAATAGACAGCAGCATCCCATGTCCTCACCCACCCTAAACACACACACACACACGCATCACCAGCCTTTCTGCTGTTCCCAAGGCCCTTTCCAGCCTACACGGAGCCATTCTCCACTGTGACTCCCTTTTTCCATTTCACCCTTCGCTAGATCATTTTATGCCTCTATTCCCTCTGCTAATTCAAACTAATTAAAGTATAAAATAGAATAATTGCTTCCATCCGCATACATTTTTCCCATCTACCCTGAGTACAGAGTTAGATTCCCTTTCTCAGAGTGGCCAGGCTGACAAGTTGGGTGAAACCTGGGGCTATCAAGTTTCTTTTCATCTTGTGACTTGCTTTTTCACTTGGCTCGTTGCCTGATTTTCCCTGGTCCCACCGTCTGACTTCCATTAGACACTGAGGATATGGCAGCGACTTGAATTCCCTCCCATAACATCTGCCGGTCGATCCGCTGTTGAGGAAGCTGGGGTGGACTTTCTAGGGAAGAGGCAGGCATCCTATCCGTGGAGCACCTGGGCAATTAGTAGGATCGGGGAATTGGTTCCCAATTGTTCCCCTGGGACTGGCCGGCGTTGGATCTATTAACAGTACATTAACATCGACTTGTTAGGCAGTGGCACTAACGACGCAACACTTCTTACTAGTCTTATTTCTTAATTACATTTAATTAACTAAGAGAAAGAGAGAGAGAAAGAGAGAGAGAGCGCAGGTGAGCCGATATTGGATTGTTCTATCTCTATGGGGAGATGAAAACCTGTCTAGGCAAAACTGGAGGCCAGAGACTTGCTTCTACTCTCTTGCGGCATCAAGGATACAACAGGTGCCATGATTTGGGGGAGGGGGAGGGGAACAGGGAGACAAGAGCTGGGGACATGGTGAAGGCAGGGGTGAGAGAAGGCTGCCCAGAGATTTACTGGAAAGTGAGGCGGTGGGAAACCCCATTCCCAAGATATCTTACAAGGTCTTAGGTCTTTTAGGGAACTCCAAATTGTTAAATGACTGCCTCAAAACAGGAATCTGCGTATCCATAGCTGCCAGCGTTTCTACCCTCACTGCAGTGTTTACCCTTCGGGGAAGGAGTTCATATGGGCACGCATGGACTCATAAAACTCGTTCAGAAACTTCTTTTGGTCTAACCTCAAGGCTGTTTCCTGCGCTTTTGGGGTTGTCTTCTGGAGACGGAGAAGAGTCGTGGTCCCAAGACCTTAGACAGGTCTCTTTAAGGTCTGAAAGAGCCTCTAGAGAGTTCGATTTATTATCTCCACCCTTCAAGCTGAGGAAACTGAGTCCCTGAGAAGTTCAGGGTCTAGGTCAGCCAGCTGGTTAGAGGTAGGCCAGGACTAGAATATAGGCCTCCTGGCTCGGCCTGAGGCCTGCTGGGTGTGCCGCCACTTAGCTTCCTCCTAGTCACCACCCACGGTCACCACCCTCCTGAGTAATGGGATCGTAAAGGCTGAGAGCTGGGACAGGCTGTGCGGAATCTGAATGATGAGTATTCGCGGTGTGTGAGGTGGCGTGAAAGGAATTGCCCTCTTGCTGTCTCAGCCAAGCCTCACATCGACCCCTGGGAGACATACTGAGGTGACGTGACTTGTCTAAGGCCACCCGGTTATAAAATGTTGAGAGCTTCGGACCTCAGTTAGAGCAAAAGCTGAACTAGAACCCATGTCATTTGACTTTATTTCCATTGACTGTTCTCTTGCCACACATTCAACTGTTTCCTTTAAGAGGTCCGAGCTGTCTGTGAACACCTGGTACTCTTGGCTGCTCGGCCTCAGACAGATGGCCCTCCTGAGGTGTTCTTGGCCCTCATCCCTGGACCCAGCCCCTGGTGAAATCACCGGGCTACCTACTGCCACATGGCCTGCGGCTCTCCAAGTGACGGGCCTCTGAGCTCCACCACCAGTCCGCCTCCGACTCTGCCCGCTGATCACGGCTCCACCGGGCATAGGGATCTCCCTTGACTAATATCTCACCTGATTCAAGAGAGCCCCATGGCATTAAACCCAAATTCTTCCTATATCTGCTCAGCATGACTGGCTACTACTGAGCCCTTCTGTTTGGTGCCAACTGACAGGAACCAAGCAGCAGATGCAGAAGATGAGACCAAAGGAGGGATTATTTAGAAATAAGCTATGCAGACACTTGGTTTAGCCAGAGCTGATGCTCTCAGAGACGACATCCGATATGGTTTCAAGAGGTCACTGTATTCCCTGAAGGCCACTTATCAGCCTCCAGCCCTCCTCTTTGGCCACGTTTTGAATTCAATTTCAGGAAGCATCTCACTTGACTAAAAGATATGCAGCCCAAATATGTGCCTTGGCATCTTCTCAGTTCCACTGAGGTCTCACTGGTCACTTCTATTTGCTGTTTTTGCTTTTCTACTTCATGGGGTTCAGAGAACCCAAGAAAGAATTTTTATCCAGAGTTACCAGCCTGGTCCTCGGCCATACATAGCATCTTTTGAAAATATCATGTTAACATAGGTCTATTTGATCCCGGTGATCATCCTTTTATGCACCGGTCTAGGGAGCTATCTCCCCACCCACCCTTCTATCTGTAGGTATTTCTGCAGAAGCATCTGGAATGGTGTTCACCAAATGTTAACATGGTGTTACATTTGGGGGTGTGGGGTTTGGGAACTTGTTATTTCCTTTTCTGTATGTATTGTTTGAATTTGTATGGTGCCCACCTATCAGTTTTGTTTAAGAAATAACCTTTTGTCTTATAAACAAAGAAAAATAGGAAGGAAAGGCAGAACATTTATAGCTTTCAATCTGATGATAAAGATTTCCTTGTTAGACTGTAAGCAACTTAAGGGTAGTGATCAAGTCCCATTCATTTTGCTATTTTTCCAGTACATTGTTCCCCATAAATACATGCCCAGTAATTTTTTTTTTTAGGGTTACAAGTTTGCATCTGGACTTGTTTATGCCTCAACCATGGGGGCTACATGAAAGAAGGTAAAAAGACAGGTGGGTTCAAGAGGATCGGGATGTAATTTGCATACAATTAGCATATGGTTTGTGTCATCTCTTCTCAGGAAGTAATTTTCAAGTTAAAGTTGCATCCCTTCTACCCTTATACCATCATGTGCCCATTCACCTCTTCCTCCTTCCACTCATCCCTTGTCCCCAATTCAGAATTCACACATACAGAAAGGGAGGAGGGAAAGAGAACTCTGGGCAGGGTGAACTTGATGACAGACACCTGGAATCTTTGCAGAGTATTTTGAGAATGACACCTGAGTGGGGAGGTACCCTAAGAAAGCTCACTGGTCCTCCAGCGCCACGTCCTTGTCTAGCCTCTAAGTCAGTGTCCTCAGCACCAAAACAGATTCACAGTCCTTTCCCTTTTTTTTGTCCTTTATCTTACTTACCATGTTCAGGTCAATGTCAAGATCACCAGTCCTGCTGACTAACTGTTGACCCGCTGACTGAATGAATGGAAGGAGCCAGCCTTTCCTAAGGTCTAAGCTTTGCTTTCTGCACCTCCACTGATTTGGGGATCCCTTGTTCTTCTCTTGTCCTTCACCATGGTTCTCCCTGCATTTGCCTTCTCTCTGCTCCCACATATTCAGATCAAATATAACCCGAGGGAATAACATTTCATCCAAGAGGGTGGGGAACCCACTCAGGTGTTACCCAGAAAAGGACAGAATTCTATTTCTCAGGCCTCCCCAGCTCTGCAGGCAGAGCTGCAGCTTCCCAGAGCTGGCCAGCTTCTACCCTGCATCAGTCTAAGACTCAGCCCAAGATTTTTATCTCCTTCTGGGCCCTATCTTGGGTCTATCTCTCCCAGCCTGGTGGCCTGGATTATTTACACCTCTTTGGCTCCCTTGAGCAGCAGACTCTGTGGGCCCGGGAGCAGTAAATCTACCTCCTAATCACACCAAGCTGCTTCGTGCAGTCTGGCCCGTTCTTGTGGGGCTGTTCATCACATGCTGAGACAGGGTCTGTGGCCTAAAGAGGGGCTCCAGGAAGTGGCTGGCCCCAACTGCTTCGCTCTGACTCCCTGCAAAGGCTTCCTAGGACCCCTGAGCAGCAGGCCCAGGGGTCTCTCTTGTTTGATGGAATAGCTTCTGAACAAAGGTCGCTGGTTATCTGCTGCTCCTGGGCTCTGGAAAGGAGGGATGTGTGTCAGCACTTACTTGTCTCTCAGACATAATGTATAGGTAGCGCTGATCAATGGAGAAGGCCATGTCCCGGAGGATGGGGCTCCCATCTTTGAGCACGGAGACCATCTCATATTGGACCCCACCATGGGGGGGACCATCGGCTCGAATCTGCAAAAGAAAAAAGGGCATCCTCAGCATCTGTACTCAGTGGTCCCCTGTGGGTTTACCTGCAGGTAGTTTATAGAAGATAATCCCTACATCCTGCGCCCAAGTGCTACCCTGAAGCAGGCTAGGTTACAGGGAAGACAGAGGTGCTTCTTAATTCAAACAGCCCAACTTCCACCAAGAGGAATCCTTTTCCAAGCAGTCTGAGTGTGCTGGTCTGGGACTTCTGATGGTGGGTTTATTTGTGTGAGCGTATGTATTTTTAGGTGTGATCTGAATATCCCTATATGGTTATTCTTGTGTGTGTGTACATATATTTATAGCACTGCATGATGAGGGTGTGTGAGACTGTGTGCTTGTGCACACTTATTTGTGTTTGGGGTAGGAGAATCAACATCTGCACAGAGTGCTTTTGCCTCGGGCAAGTAAGAGAGGATGGTGGGACCAGCACACAAACCATCAGAGAGCTGGTCATCAAGAGATTCAAGATTTTAGGATCTCAGAAAGGTCTTTCTGACCCCAAACATATCCCCTGAATATGTGCAAATCCACCAGGAGATTTTGGTGAGGCGGGAATCCCTGAGAACAAAAATCTGAGAATCAGTCTCAGAGCCCGTCCCAGGATAAGAAGTCAGAAAGGACTTGGAGGTCATTTAGTCTGGTGCTTCTCAGTCCTGGATATACATTAGAGTCATCTGGGGAGTTTTAAAAAAAAATATGGCTGGATCCATTCATCAGAACCTCTGTGCTTGGGGCCCTGGCATCTTCGTTGGGTTTCAAAGCTTCCCAGGTGAATCTAGTGAGTGGCCAGCATCTAAAAGCACTGACTGTAGCCCAGTGGTTTTCAAACCAGCATGCCCTGAGAACCACCTGGAGGGATTGGGAATGCACCTCTGGGCCCACCCCAGGGTTTCTGATTCAGTGGGAATGAGGCCTGAGAATTTTCATTTCTAACAAATTCCCAGCTGATTTGGATGCTGCTAGTCTGGGGGTTTGAGAAGTGTTCCTCTAGACTAAGCTCTACACAGAATTTGGAATTTCAGCGGAGAGAGGTCCCTAAGGACCAGCACCTCATACAAAAAGGTGATGGCAGGGAGTCCATAGTTTGAATGTGCTCTCACCACTAGGTTTCCTGTTCCCAACACAGCAGCTGACTCTTGACCAATATTGCCAACCCCAGCTTGTTTCTTTGTCCTCCGTCCAACTAAACCCCCTCTAGCTCAAGCCCACTTTCCCCATGAAGCCTTCCCCAATCTCTCCACCACACTAATTGCTCCTCACCCTGATGGCTTTTTATCCACCAGACATTTTGTCCTGGGATTATAATCAATTGACTTGTTCATTGTATACATACTAGCTAACGCGTATTGACTACCTACTTAAATTGTTCTCTAATTGCCTCGCATGTGCGTAAGTCCGCCAACATTTTGAAGGCAGGAAGGCTTTCTATTTCTCTGAGGACTAGCCTCTGAGGACTAGAATGGAGCTGGGAACACAGCTGGTGATGGATAAAAGGGAATGCTTGAGAAATGCTCGTTGAAAGGACATGAACTATGAACCAACTGATAAAGTATCGTGGGCTCTTTAGTGCTAAATCAAAGTGAGATCAAAAGACAATTTTCAGTGGACAATTTTAAGATGAAGTCCTTCCCTCCTATCCCCTTTGATTTCTCTCTTGGACTTCTAACCATCTTCTTCCCTCTGCCCATTTCTCCCACCCCACCGAGAGCTCCTGAGAGCAAGGACCATGACTTATTCATTGCAAGGGCTAAGCTTGGTGCCTGATGCCACAATAAACACGCAAGGATGGATGAATGGATACATGTTCAGTTTTTATTGGCTGAGTAGAGAGGGTCAAGAGCATTATTTCTTGCAGAGTTGGGAGGGTAGGACCAGTGCTTCTATTCAAAGTTTTCTACCCTCCTGAGAATCTGTGTACTTGAGGGGCCTGAGCCAGGGTGTGGTCTGTGTCTGTAGAGTTGGGCTGGATTGGAGTGAGTGAGAAGCAGACCACGAGCCCATTGTGGGATTGGGCACAGTGGTTCTGGAGTTCCTAGTGGCAGAAACAGCACTTTCCTGCCTGAGGCGCTGGGCCTAGACCCCAGGGGTGGGAACACTGGAGCAGGGCCAAGAGTCAGAGGTACCAGGTTCTCCTTGTCTGCTTTGATGGGTGACTTGGGGAGCTCTGGGCTTAAAGATGAGGAGGTGACCTCAGTGAAACTGAAGAAACTCTGCTCTCAGCCATTCCTACCCCAGTAACTCCCCACTGTGGGTTGGACTCTCCTTCTCCCCTAAGCTCCTCTTTCAACCTTTTTTCTGCCTAGCTAGTGGCTTCCTGCTGTTCCAGGCTGTTGCCGTGGCAACTGTCACTAAAGCCCCTCCTTCCAGGGGAGGGGTCAGGGGGTCATTTAATTCATTCTCATAGGGCAGAGGAAGACTCTGGGGTCAGGAATGATGGTGTGGGGCTGAGGCTACTGCCTTCCACCCAGGAGCAAATCTCATGGTGGATTCAAGCAGAGGGAAGAACAAGGGTCTCAGTCTGGGAAAATGCCCCACAATTAAAATAGTTCCCCTTAACCTTCAGAGCAGCATTCTCTCTCAGATGGACAAATCCAAAATTTCCATGAGATCCTTCTAGAAATATAGTAGTTTTTAATCACAAAAGTTATCGGGCTATTGCAGGAGGTAGGGGGAGATGTGACAGTCATGACTTCTGGTTGGCTTTACCTCAATATTCCGCCTCCATAAAATGGGAGAGTTCAAGCTCTGCTTCCTCCTCCAAATGGGAAATGTCCCAGTGCTTCTCACGACCCTCCTTGTGACAGCTGCTCCTCTCCAGGGATGTTTAAGTCTCCTCCGGGCACTGGCTCAGCCCCAGGAACTGAGGAACCAGCCTCCCACGCCAGGGCCAGCCCAGGATCTCCCCGCCTGGGGAGGCCAGCTAACCCTCTGCCAGGTGAAGCAGCCCCGTCCCCAAGAGCCTGGGCACACAAAGTCAGAAGGAGGAAAGCCATGTCTGGCCCTTTGTGGTCCCCAGGACTAGATGGTACCCATGGCCAGGTTGGAGCTGAATTGAACCAAAGACAATTTATCATCACATACTCTGCTGCATCACGGTTAGGACAAATCCCAGCCATTAACTTCTTTCTGAATAAGAGACCTAAACAGTTTTTTTGCTTGTTTTTTTTCCTGTCTACAATCCCAATCTTTCAATAAAGCAGTTGAAGCCAGAATCAAACCTACATAACTCTCAGACATCAGAGCTGAAACTAACCCAGAACAGAAAATGTTCTTGGTACTGAACCTGAACTAAGTTATCCTATTTCATTCAGTCTAAATCCCTGGAATGAAGAGCGGTATTGCCTAAGAAGTCTGTGCACCCCTACTTACTCCCTCATCCCATGCTATCTGCCTTGAGCTGGTGCAGCTCTCCAAGATACCAACAGGAGGACAGAGAAGATGGAGAAGGGGGCCAGGAGGCTGGGGGTCAAAGGGAATGAGGTGGGGGCAGGGCTGGCAGGCAGAAGGCAGGGGAGGCCAACTGGGTGGCAGAGGTCTTTCCCTTCCCTAATTCCCTTTGCTCCCTCTGGGCAACACACCACAGTGGGACTCAGGGTTCCTGGGTTTCTGCTCTGACTGTGTTCTTGTCTGGGCTTGATTTCTGCCTAATGGTACACTTTTAGGTCAGTTACCTCATCTCCCCAAGGCTCAGTTTTCCTCTCTGAATAACAGGAAGGAGCAATCTTCTCAGGGTCTGTCACAGGAGAATCACAGACTTATGAAAACTGCTGGAGCTGTAGGGCTTTGGAGCCCATCTCATCCAAGCGCTTCCATTCATGGACATAGCTAGTCAGGGGTGGACCTGGGGCTCCCACCAGCTCCAGCCGGTGTGGTCCAGAGGAAAGCACATGGCTGATGAAGAGAACGCCCTGTGACTGAGGAGGGACAAAGGTGGGCCCTATTGTAATTCAAGCACATGAGTCCCCATCTTTCTCTGTCTTGGATGGGAAGTTTTGAGGTTCAATGTTGTCCTCCATCCTTGCCAGACACAGGGTGGTGGTGGAGACTGTGACAGAGTCCCAAACAAAAGTGGAATTTTAAAATGCAACAGATTGAGTCTATTCTGTGGTGTCCCACAAAGTGAGTTCTCTTCAGCTTCTGAGCTTGTGTCTCCAGGGCCAGGTTTCAATGACCACAAGGACAACAATACACTGAAATAGGCCATGAATCCAATCCAAGAGAAGGGCACTATCAGACCAAGTTGCACAGGCCCCAGCCAGGCATCCAACCAGGCAGAGGAGGAGCATGGAGAAGGGTCAGAGGAGGGGGGTGATGCAGACAGGGGAAAGCCAGTCACTTCAACCCGTCTTTCTACTTGGGCTCTTCCTCTCCTGGGAGGGCTTGACCTCAGCAGACATGCAGAGCTAGTGATGTCAATTTGCTTGGACAAAGCTCAGAAGGTGGGATAAGAAGGGCAGTGTGCTACAATGGAGGGTGACAGTCTCTACAAAGATAAGCAAAAGACAAAATGTGCCTAAACCATTGTGCAAGGAGATTTAGGCTAGCTCTAGTAAGAACTCCTGTCATGAGGAGCCCTGACTACAGAGTGGGTGACCACAGAAGACTGTACCTTCTTTCTCAGGAGGGTTCTGAACACGGGATGACTTCTTTTGCTTCATGGTTAAATGTGGCCCTGCCTGAAGGTAGTGAGGATGATCTTGGTGGATTTTCAAAGGGCCCTGTTGGCCTAAAGAATTTAATAGCTACTACTTCTATTGATTTTACAATATGCTGGGTGCTGTTGAAAGTACTTAACAAAAATGAACTCATTTTAACCTGTACAAGAACCCATGAGGTAAACATTATTATTATTCCCATTGTACAGATGGGAAATTGGAGGCATGGAGAGTTACGTGACTTTCCCAAGATCACACAGCTAAAGGGTGGCAGTATTGGGTTTCCCACATAAAGCCTGATTCTCAGCCACTCTGTGACTCCCCTAAGAGATAATAATGTGCGAACACAGCCGTTCACTGCAGCGGAGAACAGAGTAGATGGGCAGATGAGAGTCCAAATACTCTCTTTAGCTCTTTCAGACCCCAAAGAAAGAGGAAGTGGCCAAAGTGGGACAAACACCTACTTCCTAGAGGCAACAATAAACTCAGAGCCTAATTTGGGGGGACCTGCTGGGAGGCTAAAAGGCAGTTTATCAGGGCTGGCTCTGGGGCAGGAGGATGTGAGGTGAAAACCAGGGGAGATTTACTGTCTGGTCCTCCTGGTGGGAGGGGCCTCTTTGAAATGAGAATGAAATAGTAATCCTATTAGTAGTAGCTTTCCTTTAAATCACAGTTAGGTCTGTACAGAAATTAATGACAGCCTCTTTATTTGACTATCCAATTTAAATCAGCATATCCAATTAACTAGCTTATCTGCAGGCCCCTCCAAACTCTTTTTCTTATGCATCAATTTCTTCCCTAGTTAGTCCTAAATTATGGAGTTTTACTAGGGATTTGACACTCTAACATCACTTTATTATTATTAGTAGTAGTAGTAGTAGTAGTAGTAGCAGTAGTAGTATCTTTTTTTTTGCAAGAGCTGCTGCAGAGCAATAGAATTGGGAATCTTCTTGGGCTTCTCAGTAGGAAATAGATTGGTTTGAGAGACATCACCACACAGAGGGAGGCACTGGTTTGCATCTGCAGGGCTGGGATCTAATCCCAGCTTTCTCATTAACTGGCTATGTGACTTCAGGCAAGTCACTTCACTTGTTTGTGTGATAGTTTCTGTAGCTGCGAATTTCGGTACTGTCCAATATTCATTGAATTTCGGTACTGTGCAATATTCATTCAGGACATGCCTCCCATTAGCCAGGCCTGTGCTAAGAGCCGGGGACACTTCGAGAAAGGATCCCCTTAGGAAGCCCCAGGAATGGGGAAACAGACAATCCAATCAGTCCTCACACACACCTGGGCCACCCCGTGTGAGAGGAGGTTTGCATGGGGATCCCAGGGAGGCCAGCATGGAGGGCAGGGCAGCACCTCACCTGGACTGAGGGGAGGGCTTCCTGGAGGAGGTGATACCTAAACTGAAAAGCAGGAGGGGAAGGAAATGTGACTTCTTTGGAAACTTTAGAGTGTGATATAAATATAAAAGTGTTATTGTTATGTCCAAGCCCAGATTTCTTGGAAACTTGGTTTGTCAGACCTGAGTATTTGGAGAGGGTGAGTTTTTGACATGTAGTCATTGAGGGCTCAACAACAATTTCAGCAGTTCTCGTCACCATGTGTCCTAGAATTCCCTTTGGAGGAGGCCTTTATTATTTGATTTTATCTCTGGCTTCAGGATTCTGGGCTTATGAGTGTTTGTGTGTGTGTGTGTGTGTGTTTGTGTGTGTGTGTGTGTGTGTGTGTGTGTGTATGTGTATATGTATATGTGTGTGTGTGTACACTTCGAGACCTTTAAAGAGGGGAAAGGTGAAGAAGGCCTGGTGCTGCTCAGACTGAACTTGGGAATGAGCTAATGAGCAAGTGTATCTGCAGCTGTGCATTGAGTGCTGCGAGGGCGAGGATTCATGCTGAAGTTTATTTTTGTAGAGTTTCATGACCCGAATTATTTATAGATTGAAGTCTTTGGTAAAGTCAGTCTCTGAGATTCTTCCTCCCTCTATCCTGCACACACTACACGTGCACGCATACATAGACACACACACACACACAGAAGCAGCAGCAGTGACTTCCAGGGTGCCTCTGGCTCATTTCCCCTCTCAGCCCCTGAGCTGGGCAAACATTAACTATCCACGCAGAGTCACAGTCAAGTGGGCCGAAGCTCCCTGGAGGACAGCTGGGAGCCTGCCCCTAAATGCTTGGATGATTGGAGAGGAACACAGGAGCCTGGAAAACTTGGCCTGTGGGTTGCACGGAGCCAGGAGAGATGAGGAAGAGGTGAGCCAAGGACCCCTCCTGTCCACGAGAAGGAAGGAGGTCACCAAGGTGTGCTAAACTCTGAGAATTCTGGCCGCCCTCACCTTTGTGTGCGTGTGCACACACACATCCTCCCACACACATGCAGATGCTTCCAGCACTGGTCCCCAGTGAGTTGTCGGCCAATCACAGGGGCTTTGACACTGGAGACTGACATTTCCATGTACAATTATTTCTATTTCTGTGCATGTCAGGAATCTGCCCTAGATATTAAGCTGGGGGTGGATGAGATAGCAGAGGAGGGCACGGGGCTAGACGCTCCTGGATTTCAGAAGGCCAGCCCACGGTGGGCTTTCTCCTGGAAGGGAGGGAGGGGGTCCCTAGAGGAACCACCTGTCTCTGGACTTCTGCATCTTGGGACAGTCTGAGAATTCTGGCTTATGAGGACCGGGGATGTGGGGAATATTTATTGAGCATGTACTCTGAGCAAGGTAAGTGTTCGGGGGTTAGGTTGGGGAGGTTGGCTGGAGTGGGATTCCCTTCTAAATCATGGTTTCTTTGCTTCTCATCAGCCAGGGGTAGATGACCAAGCAATCACCATCCAGCGGCCCACAGAACCCCGAGGAGCAGCCTCTCTTCACACCTTCTTGGGGTGAAGGACAAACTGCACTTTACAAGGGCACCAGCTGCTGTCCCAGGGGCCTCTCCCTTTACGACTCAGGGGAGAGTGACATCAAGTCCCAGAAGCACCAGAAGCCAATCTCTTGGTTCTCGCTCTGTCAGAGAGGGCTTGGAGCTCCAAGGCCCAGGACAAGGGACTAGAGCTTATAGAGTTGAATGACATGGGGCAGCTCTGGAGCACAGGGCTCTGACCCTAGATCAGCCCCACCTTTCAAGGCTGCTCCCAGTCAAGACTTGGGCAGGTCAGGAGGCTCCGGGAACAAGATGAAGCTGCCAGGGGCAGAGGAAACACTTGATTGTTCTGGGAAACAATAAGATAAACACAGCGAGGGATGGAAGAAGCATTAAGCAGCCTCAGATGAAATCAAATCACGCAGCGGCAAAGCAATAATTCACCGGCAGTGCACAGAGTTGGGGGGAGCACAGAAGGGTAGCAGGAGGAATTCATAAAGAATAATGAGTGTCACCTGCTAAATCGGAATCTCTGTTTACCCAAAACTCTAGCAATGTTGGACTCTCGGAATCTCCATTCAAGGCATCACACCCAGGTTACTGGCCTGGGGATGCCCTGGCTGTATCGGGATAGCATCTAACCTCTTAGGCTTTTTGAACTGGGAATGATTTAGAAGCAACCTTTAGGGAACATGTGGAGGCAATGCAGCCTTCACCAAGCCCTGGAATAGGATGCAGTGAAGATGAGGCATATTGACATATGCCCAAGGTTAACTACTACCTTGGAAAATTTCCAGGGGGAGCTGGGGGTGCAAAGGAAGCTAACACTTCCTGGAACTGGACATACAAAGGGCTTTGAATCGCTTA
Organism: Balaenoptera acutorostrata; assembly: GCF_949987535.1. NCBI lineage: Eukaryota > Metazoa > Chordata > Mammalia > Artiodactyla > Balaenopteridae > Balaenoptera > Balaenoptera acutorostrata. The sequence continues at coordinate 156,077,756 of NC_080064.1, read as the reverse complement.
TCTCCCTTTATGAATTAGTTCAACATATTTATGGAAAATCTATTGAGCATGACAACCAGTGTGCAAAAAGTTGGAGATACAAACATGACTAATCTTGAAAACTCTGTGCAGTAGGCCTTCCCATCTCACAGAATAAGAAACGTAAAGTATCTAGAGCAGGATCACACAGGAAGGAGCCGAGCAGGGCTCCAAGCTGCAGCTGCCTGACTGCAAAGCCTGTACTCCTCTCTTACACTCTGCCTCCCTCTGGGGCCTCGGTTTTCCCTAAGTCAAACAAGAGGACAATGCCTGCACGGGGACTAAAAATTACATCTAAAAGGTGCTGGGTGTCCCTGGAGATAACTCCTGGGGAACAAAATAGATCATATAGCTGTCTCCTCCTGTGTGACAAAGAAGGCCACCTGCAGCTGGAAAAAGAGCAAAGGGCGGGGCGCTGGAGAGGGTTATTACCTTCTTTAATTAACTCATTCTTTTCAATGGCCTAAAATTGCGCCACACTTTATAATCTGGAACAGTAATCTCTCGCTTTCATTAACGCTGAGGATGGCATTTTGGGCTGGAAGGATGGGAAGGGAGGTCTAGGTTTGTGAGCACGGCTATCTGACACTGGGCTTGTGCCTGAATGCAGGAGACCCCCTGAGATGTTAAAAGGAAAAGTTATTTAAAAAAAAAACACTCATGTGGCCTGTGTCTACCACGGTGCAGAAAATGCGTGGTAACTGAGAGAAGCACATCCATGTCACTGGATTTCTCTTCCCATTGCTAACCGGCTAGGTCTGAGTCTTTATTGCCTCTTATCTGCGTTACTGCGATAACCTGAGAAATTTCCTTGCTTCCAGCATATTCCTGCTCTAATCTCTTCTACCAAACACTGCCAGATTAATCTTCTTAAAACACTTATTTGATCCTGCCTTTTCTGTATGCAAAATCCTTAAATTTCAGGTGTTTGTAGTTTTCTCTCTCGCTTATCTCAGTCTCTTATTTTTTTTTATGATGAACATACACTACTTTTGGAAGATGAAAAAAAAGGAAATCATTGCATGAATCCATGCACACACACAAAATACCTTTAATTGTCCCTATTGATAATTTAGAAAAATTCACATACCTCAATTTGTCACACAGGGGTCTAGCTAACACGGCCTTCTCACCATTTTCCAATTATGTCCCCAGGTTCTTGGTCTTTACGCCTTTGCTTAAGAATTTATTTTACCTGCTAGATCCTAATCATCCTTCAAGACCCAACCCAAATGCCACCTCCTCCATGAAGCCTGTATTGATCCTTCCTTTGAACTCCGACAGTATCTAGTGTGACTCTTGGCACAGTTACTTGTGAACACGTGCAGTTATCTTTCCTAAGATTGTAAGTCCCTAGAAAACAGACACAATGTTTTGTGCAGCTCCATATGCCTCACTGTACTGGGTACTACTGTGAACAGAGCAGGACCTCAATAACACAGGCTGATGGAATGGATGGATTCTTGTTGCTGAAACCAGGCAGGAGTGGAACAGAAGTCACAGCCCACATTTATTTAACCCCTATTATTGTTAGATACCATGCCAAGGGCTTTATACACTTCTTCTCATTTAATCCTCACAAGAACCCTATTATCCCATGTTATAGATGAGAACCTGAGGCACAGAAGGGTGAGGAAACTTCCTCAAGGTCACAGAGCTGGTAGGCAGGGAGTCAGAACTCAACTCTCTTGGGCCTCTGTTTTCCCATCTCTAGAAAAGAATGGGGAGAGGAGGGAATCGTGTTCCATGCATCCCCCTGCCCCCTGCAACCAAATCTTCTGGAACCTGGAGCACAAACACACTATATGCATTAGTGTCTGTTGAAATGATCTTTTTGGCTCTCGTTGGACCGGTAAGAGCTCTTAGGAGGAAAGTACTATAAACACTCAAGGTGCTGCTCTGAAAAGAACTCCAGGGCCACTAAGCTGGAGCTCTGCTGGCTCAAAGGCAGATGGAGAGCAAGAGTTAAGATCATGAAGATGGGGTCAGAGTTGGGGTCTGAGAAACAGGGTCAGAGAAGGGAAGGGAAGTGAGGCCAGAAAGCCTCCACCCCCTGAAATCCGGGGTGGCCAGTGCAGTGCAGGGCAGCCCTGTAGGCTTTGGTGTGTCTGACTTCCTGGCAGAGCCCAAGGGCAGAACAGACAGCTGAGGGAGGGTCTAGCTCTTTAAAAGATTCTGTTTGAATAGCTGTCATCTTCACACCTTTCCCTATCTCCCCTCCCAGGAGAGAGACTCTAATAATGAGCTGCTTCATGACAACAGACCCCTAATTAATTCATTGCTATTCTTCTGGGGCCAGATCATTCTAATCAAGGTGTGATGGGGTGGGGCTGGTGAGCAAGGATTGTCTCATCTGCTCGATCTGCCATGGACTCTAGCTGCACGCCCTGGCGTTGCTGCTCAGAGACCCTTCCCGGTCACCAACTTCTCTTTGGCCGGACCCCTGCTTCTCCTCGATGCCTGCCCCCTCCTGTGTTGACGCCCCACAGCTGCTGGGCACAGTGCCAGCACGGAGCCCCTGCTGGTGCCTGGGTACAACAGTGCAGCAGGTGCCAGGAGCTCACTGGGGGCGGGTAGTGAAGGAGGGAAGCCTTGTACGGAGCAAACCTTGTACCGTCCTTTCTGTGAGCATTAGCAGAACATTCAGTGGGCTCAAGGCTCAGCAAAGTGCAGCCCTGCTCCTCTTTTCCGGTCCCTGCCCATCCTCCCGACCCCTGAGAGGATCCCACTACCAGGATGCTATGAACTCTTGGGCTCTGGACAGCCACACACCATGGCACCCAAGGTGCGGCTGCACTTTCGCAGCTGATAGAATTTTTGTCTGAGGATGTGAACAGATGAGAGGTATCAAGATGGCAGGGAACTGTTCTAGGGACAATATGAATCAAAATAACTTAAGAAATACCCCCTGCCCCGCCCAAAGGCAGATCACACTTGGAGACGACGGAAATTAAAGGGCACGCAGGTCTCGTCTCTATGAAGAGGGCAGCCTCTACAGAGGTTTTTCGGTTTCCTTTCTAGATCTTTCAAGCCCCACACTTCCATCTTCCCTTCTGAGAGGTGTTGACTGTCCAGTCAGGGCTGATGTCTTAACTCACTGGGGGTGGAGGCCACACAGGGGCATTCAGCCAAGGGAGTTAATTCTCACTTTCTTCATCTGCAAAACTGGTAAAAAACAGTACAGCCTACACGACAAGGCTGTGGTGAGAACAGATTAGATAAGGAACGTGAAAGCACTTGGAATGCTGGAAAGGGCTGCACAGCGGTGAAGAATTTTTGGCTGGTTTGCTCTTGATCCATAGACTTGGGTGGGACCAGACTGAGGAGGAAAACTGGGCAGGGAGGGAATTCTTCAGGGGTCCACTGGGACCATCGGTCACCCCCTACTCTCAGTCCTTTCCCAGGGAGCAGCTGGGGAAGGAGGAGGGGGTGTGGAGGGGGCAGAGGAGCAGCAGGGGCCCTCTGCACTGTGGGAGCGTGCAGGCTGCTTTTGCAGGCAGCCTCCCTGAGTGCGAAGGGATGGTTTTGCCGGGGTCTCCAAAGGACCTATGCTGGGGACGCGGAGGGTGGAGGCCACTGGGCCCGAAAGGATGGCAGCGTTCTGATTCAGCCCCTTTCTACTCTGTGAAAAAGAGAAAAGTGAGGGGGAGGCTCCAGGCCTTTCCCCGCAGAGAGAAGGCCGCCCGGGGCAAACCTCCCCACTTCTAATCTGTTCCTGAAAAAGAGCTAGAAGGAGCTGCAGCTTAGCTTTTGTTTAAAGTACTGAAGCATCCCCCTCTCTGCCCCTCGCACACCCCCAACTCCTCTCTACTTTTTTCTCTTAAAAGAGCGCTCCACCTCTCCAGGGACTGGAATCATTAACTGAACAGCACTTTGCCTCTCATAGCTTTTGACAATTTGGCAGTGAGCTGGAAAGTACCAGAGAAACTGCAAAAAAAAAAAGCAGAGGGAGAGAGGCTGGGCAAAAGGGATGTGTCCGAGGGAGCAGCCCGGTGTGTGCCTGGCCCCTGGCTCAACACCGCGATGCTCTGGATCTGCCTCTCTCTTCCTGCCCAGCTCTGTGGCTCAGGGGAGCTCTGGGTGCCCGGCTGTCAGGGAGGTGTGGTCGGGGTGGGCGGGGGAACATCATGTGGCTTCCCATTCCCCCCCCCCCCACTTTGCTGTCACTTAGAGGCTGCCTGGGACTGGCTGGCATCCAGTCTAGACAAGGATGCCTCAAGGAGAAGCAGGAGGTGGTGCCCCTCACCCTACCTGACACCTGAACCTCGCCGTGACCAGCAGAGGAGGGGCCCCTGAGGGCTGAGGTATGGGGAGACCACAGGGCTGGACGGGGAAGGATGGGCCTTCCTTACAAAGAGAGATGGGCCTTCCTTTGCTGAAAGGCCAAGTCCTGGGCATTTCTGAAGAGGAACGAAAACAGGCGAGGGAAAGGAGGGTCATGGGTTTCCCAGTCAAGTTGTGATAGAAACAGAGCAGAGAGGGAGAGAATTCTGGGGCTTCCTGGGAGACAACTCAGGTTGGAGCATCTGCAGAACTGCTCTGGACAGTCCCAGTCCCAACCATTAGGAAGCTGATGGCTTTGAGGGGATTTCTCAGAAGGGGCAATGGGTCCCCAGCAACCCTGGCAAGGACCAGAGAACTCCTGAGTCTCCTCCCTTGCTCATGGCTCCTCTCCCCACGCTAGGAATGTCACCTTCTTCAGTAACCCTGGAATGGAGTGTAGTTGCCACTAATTGGGCACATGCTACATGTTGGATGGGGCACCAGGCACCTTACACAAAATATCTACTTTAATCCCCCAAACCCGTTTCACTGATGAAGAAACTGGGGCTCAGAGAGGTCAGGTAACTTGCCTTAGATCACATAGCCAGTAAGTGGTAGACAGAGATTTTGGAACCTGGGTCAGTTTGATTCTACAATCTTTTATTAAGCCGCATGCCTCCCCAAAATGCATTCACCTTTGCCTTGTGTATGACGTTAACATCTTACTGTCTACCATTTTAAGGCTCTTATTCTGCTATCTGAGCCTCTAGAGAAGTGCCCACAAAAATTATAAATTCCCAGATGTAGAAGCTGAATCTATATAGTTCATTTTATTCAACTTTTAGCAGAGTGTCAAGCACAAAGGGGTTGCTTTAAAAATTGCATTCTATCCTTGAATCAAGTTAGAGCTCCAGAAAGCCGCAAACTTGGACCACAAAAGCTTAACCAGCAAGTTTCACTTTCCTCAATGGCCTTATCTACTTGCTTTTTATTGTTGTTTACTCCACGAGAGTAATTCATTGAATGATAATTGTTACATGGATGTCACGGCCTTGGCACTTTAGTGGAAGTTTATATAAGAAATTACCATATAAAAGAGGCTTCTGATTTTGATGTCAAATTTTGTCCTGGTTTCTGTACAAGTGCTCACATCATTAAATCACTTATGTAATGTCCAGGAATTGTTTCTCCTGAAAAAATAGGTATACTTCTATTGCAGACTAAGAATTCTAGTTCATCTCATTTCCCTTTTTGATTCGGCTGCCAGGATACTCAGGCCAAATTTGAGGCTGGGTGCTGGTGCCTATATTGGCTTTATTCTTAGCATATTTATTTGCACTCCCCTCTTATGGCTTGAACTTTCTAGTTCCATACTGGTTTTCACTACATATGTTTGCCAAATCTTTCATAAGTCACCTAATTCCTTACTTGGAAAGAAGTTATGCTCATGCACTCATATACTCTGTACTGCACAAATTTGCATTCTGTTGTCTGTTCCCTTGACATATTCTCAGGTCTTTGCACTGTGTGCTCATATCTTTTGCCTCTGTGGGCAGGAGCTGGCCAGGGTGTGTTTCTGGACTATTCCCAGGATGGTTTAAGTGTATGTGAGGTCTTGGAAGAGGGAGAAGAAATGAGGAGATTTTCACTCACAACTTAGAGCCAGAGGTCAATTTGCATTCTTCTGGGCTAATGAAAACCCATAGATCACTGTGCATCTGGCCCATAATACTGCTCCCTATTTGTAAAACGGAAGAATGAATGAATTAGGTAATGGGTGAATGCTTCTCTGAGCCAGGAGGTTCTTCTCCTAGGAGAAGAAAGCAAGGACTGGCAGGAAGCCCCATCTTCAGGCCACAGAAGAGACTCAAGGTCACTAGGAGCCCAATGGAGTCCATGCTCCCCGCCCCACCCTTGTCCCCCTACATTCGTCACCTGTGCTGTGTGTGGCAATACTGGGCTAGCGTGCCCGGCACCAGAAGAAGGAGTGGGAAGAGGGAAAGAAGGAAGGCAGGAGGGAGGCCTGCCTGTGCGGCCTTTCAGTTCTTCCCCCCTTGAAAGGGAACATGGCAGAAATGCTAGCCCACGGCAACTGCAGGACAGAATGCTGGTCCCCAAAATGCCTGCTGTTCACCTCCCACTTGCCCATCTCTTTCTCCCTCTCTTCCTTGTGTTTCTCCTGTCAGTTCCAGTTTCTCTGCATGTCTATTACCTCTCTTTGTCTTTCTCTGCTGTCTCTCTGCCTCTCTCCCTGTCTCTCTCTAACACACATTTGCATCTCTCTCCCCGACCCCCAAGGGAGAATCTCTTGGAGCCCTCCTACCCTCATCTCACGGACTCCAGAGACGGCCAAGAGCAGAAGAGCCCGGGATGGAGCACGGCGTGCTCCCACCTTCCAAACTGACCTGCCTTCTCAAACCTGGACTTCAATTCTAATCCCAGTGGCTTTGCCCACATCAGTTGGGCTAATTTTTTCCTGTAATTAAATGGGAGCCCCCCCCCACCCCATTTCTAATCCCAGATAATTAGCTCTCTGATTGCCAGTGCTGGGCAGGAAACCTCGTGTTTGGAGAGGGATTTTGGACAGACGGATTAGGCAAACACTATGCAGGAAGCTGAAATGGGAAAACAGGCTGTTCTCAAAGTTTGTTGTGAAAAGAGATTCGTGGTGGGCAAAGGGCCTGGTTGCCTCCAGGTGGTCTGAGCTGCCTCTGACCCCGTTAGGTTCTCCAGCAAATGGATAGCTCTCCTCAGCTTGCAGGATCCTCCATGTGGTGGGCTCTGTTTCTAGCCCACCAGGCAGAGGGTATTCCGGGGGTGGGGGGCATTCCTTCCTGCTCATGGAGAGGAGAGAGAGCCCCACAGGTGTCCACCCCCACGTGCTGGACGGGTGTGATCAAAGGTTAACCAAACGTGGTGGGTGACCAGGCTGCCATGACTCCCACTGACCCGGGGGGTAGGGAAGATGCCAGGGAAACGGAGGAGTAAATCTCCCTTCCACAGGCTTTGGGAGGCCGCCTCAGAGAGGCAGAGGCCAGGGGCCCAGCGGGTCAGAGTCTCCCAGCTGAGGCTGGCTGGCACTTTTGCTGAAACTGCCATTGTATCCTCATCTGCTCTGCAGAGAGTGTGCTTGGTCGATGACATTTTGTTTTTTGTTTCTGTCATCCAAATTTTCCTCTGTGATCCTCGTGATCATCTTGCAGGAGTCGGTGTCCTATTAGAGAAGAGGAAACTGAGTCCCTCAGAAAGCAAATGACTCCCTCAAGGTCAAAAGCGAACCACCACAGCAGAGTTGAGGATAAAGTGCGAGGCTGCAGGCAGCCGGTTGTCCCTGCTCTGTGCTTAATGCCATGTCTTCCAGCTCTGGGATCCCTCCATTGGGAGAGTTTGGGCATTTAGGATATTGGAGTGATGAGAGATTTGGGACACCAGAGATCCAAGGAGATTCAGGACTCTGACAGCCAAGGGCTGGGAGGATCCTGAAAGCCCAGTGCTACCTGGATGCCCATCTGGACATCCTCCTGACGTGGAATGGGGCTGGCACTCTCAGGCCCCTGGAACAACCTCAGTATGGTCCAAACTCTGAGGTGCCTTCTTTCCTCTGCGCTACTGGGAGCTTTGAGGTTTGCTCACTCTGATTCTGAGAGGAAGGGGCACGAACTCATGCCAGGGGCTGGTGCAGGGGGGACCTGTGCTTTCTGAGCTGTGAGCAGCAGCACAGGCCTGTGGGCTGGCACCTGGGGGATCTGCCCAGCCTGCTGGTTAAGGCGTCCGGCCCTGCTTCCCCACGGTGGCTCCTTCAATGAGCTCAGGGTGTGGGGGAGGGAGGGAGGGAAGGCAGGCTATGGATGGAGTCCAGATGGGCTATCAGGTTTGCCCACAGTCGGCTCTGAGGCTCCTCTGGTCTCCGTGGCTCCCTTAGCTCTGATTCAGCTACACAGCAAAAGCCTGCTCTGGAATGCCAGTGAAACCCAACCTACCTCTCCCCCCAGCCTCCCCCCACCCCTCTCGGCACCAGAGACAGCACTTTCCTTCTCTGCCCCTTCTCTCCTTCCTTAGAACAAACCCCCTAGAAGTAGAAAGGGTTAGAGCTGGGAATTTGGCTGATGGCCGGCCCCCAGCTCTGGATTTCTGACCTATTTCCCCCTGGGAAGAAGTAGCTGTACAAGGTTCTGGGTTCAAATTCTGGATAATTGAGAACAAGGTGCCTGCATGGGGAGCCGGGGGGTAGAGGGCAGAAGCTCCTTGTGTCTCTCTGACTGTCAGCTCTGTCTAGCTGGCTGCAACCCAGGCACGGGAGGGAAGAGAGGAGAAGCCAGAACCAGGCAGAGCGAGGCAGTCAGACATCACGGTGCGGTTGACCAACAACAGCTCCACATTCAATCCACTCAACAGCCTGGAGGAAAGCAAAGCTCTCTTTATCTCCATCCTGCAGACGAATATACTGAGGCTCTGGGAGGTCTGGAGCAAAGATTTGACCACAGACATTTCTGAAGACCTTCTAGGTGCCAAGGATAGTGCTTATGCTTCGGGGATAGAGAAACAAGTGTGACAAAGATCATGCCATAGAAGCTGCTGTTTTCTTTATGTCACGTAATTAATAGATTAATTATTCTCATAGAGGGCCCATAGGGTCTCATAATATAATAGACTTTCACACATCCTCACCCACCCACTGCTGTTTAAACAAGATCAAGTTCATTTCTGTCTTGCAGAGAGAGGAAGGAAATATTATAATTGGCATGAGGGGATCACATTGGGACTTCCTGTCTGCCTCAGTTTCCCTTTTGGTGTCAAGGTTCTGCTCTATGGTGATATCATTTTGAAGTTTCCGGAACCTTCCATCGTGACCTCCTCCATCTGGGACTGGCCCTCTTCATTTCTCAGGTCTGCCTTGGGTCGTTTGTTAATGACTGGCAGGCTCGAGGTGATGCTACCCTGTCAGGGTTGATTAGTTGGGCTGAAATTTGCATTTTGCTTCTGAAACCCAGTTTGGGATCTGCTGGCAGAAAGCAGCAGGGCTCCAGCTTAGCAGAGAAAGCCCCGGAGGCCAGGCATTTGAATTAATCACAGAAGCCTTTTCTCCCCTTTCCCTCCACTTCCTCAAGCCCCTTCCTCACCTCTCCCCTCACACCACAAGGCTGGTTAACTGCAGCAAAGGGCTCTCTGAACATGCTGGCAGAAGAAAAGGCCTTTTTTTTTTTTTTTGCTTCTTCAAAGAAGACACGAAGCTCCCTCCAGCCTCTCTGGAGAACTGGCGAGGGAACAGGCTGTCTCAAAATGCCATTAAAACATCTCTCAAATTCAAAACAGCCCTGGAATGTGCAACCTCATGAGAGTGGTTCAGTGAAGATACACAAAAGGTGGTCTTTTACCAAGGCGCTGGCCCACACTCAAGTCCCTGGCTCTATCCTGGGAGACACACAACTATCCCGGGGCGAGACATTTTGCCTGCCCAAGGTCCGGTCTCACCCTTATTAATAAAAATATTACAATTGTTCTCTTTCTCCTCCCTCCTTAATTTCAGAGAGAAGTGACCCTGTTATTTGCAGAGACAATGGCCTTGGTTCTCATCACATGCCATCTTCTAAGCCTCCCTCCCTTGCCCTTGCTCACCCCACAGCCATGGTGCTATTTTAGGTTGAGGCTTCCAGCCAAAATCTGTACTTTATTAATTACGCGTCAACTACCCTGTGTAATGTTTAATGCGTTTTCCAGATTGTATCAAATCCACAGTGAAGGGAGGAGTCTGAATGCGGCCTGGGTGCCTGGCAGGGTGGGTGCCGGCAGGGGGTGGGATTGGGGGCTGGACTGTGTCCGCTTGACCTGGTCTCCCTCTCCTCTCCTCTCCACCCCTGGAGTCTCCGTTAAGGCCAAGCCCCAACCTGGCTCGCCACTCCCTATTTAAAGCACACGCAGCACCCTGACTGGAAAGCAGGAAACCCTGCCTCATTAGGAAGGGCCAAAGGGCTTAGGACGACAGAGATCCATTAGCGGGGAGGGTACAAGGCTGAAGGGCCGGCTGAAAGGGTGGCTCAGTGATATGCCAAGAGAACGCTGGAGATGACACTGACCATCTGTTCTCCAAAGAGGAGATAGAAATAGCATTTGTGTTGGCGCAGGAAAGCCTGAGTTAGACCCGGATCTCACACTCCTGACTGCTAGGTTCCTTCGGCTGCTGCTGACTGGCGGTATGATTTGAGCAGGTCCTTCAGTTCATCTGGGCCTCAGTTTATTGATAAGGAAAACTAGCATTTACTCCAAATGACCTCTGCAGTCCTTCCTAGCTTGAGCCTTTTGTGTTTCTTTCTATGAGAAGTTACGAGAGACTATGGGACAAGCAGAATCTCTTTGGAGGAATACAAAGATGAATTCTGTGTGCTTCTTGACCTCCAGGAATTCACAGTCAGGTAGATGAGAAGGGCAGATAACGATAACAGAGGAAATAAAAATAATAGCAAGCAGGCCCCTTTCTGTGTGCTTTACCCATGACAACGATTAAATGCCCACAACAACCCCAGTGAGATAGGTACCACTATTCACCCGTATTGCTGATGAGAAAAATAAGGCACAGAGAGGTTAAGTTACTTGGCCAAAGTCACACCAGCAAGCGGACAGACCACGTTTTGAACCCAGAAAGTCCCATCCCAAAGTCTGTGACACCTGTCACTGTGCACACTGCCTCAGAGAAAGGAATATAAATAACTCACCTAGAAAGCTGCCTTTGCTAAGTGTTGTCACTAATAGCAAGGACTCGACTGAATGGGAAAATCCGGGAAGGCTTCACAGAGGTGAAATCTGAATTGTGGACCAAGAAGGGCGCTGAGGAAAGAGCAAGGGGACTGGCAAAACTAGAACCAAGGGGTGTGAGTGTGGCAGAGGTGGGGAAGGGATGTGCGTAGAGATGAAGTGTTCCTGGTGGCCGGATACCAGGACCTTGCTCAGGTGTCTAAGCTACATCCTAAAAGCGGTGGGGAGCTGTGAAAAGGGTGAAAGAATGTGGCCACTAACTTAAGGGAGGGGGTCCAGGAGCCGGCACAACTTCAGGAGCAGATAGAAAAGCCTCAGCTGGGCTGGGGTAGGGAGGGGAAGAGGAGGGCAGGAGGGGCACCTGGAGAAGGCAGACGGACTAACTGAATGTGGGCAGCAAGGGAGAGCGAGGAGGGAAGGAGTTGAGGGGAGCACAGGGAGCACGCCTATGCCTGGAATGGCTGGTGAGGAACGTGGACGGCGGTGGCGGGGGGGAGCTCTAAACTGCGCCCAGGGCTGAAGCAGAGAGGCTGATGAAGCATTACCAGTTCAGCTTACATCTTGCTTCCCCAGGGAAGCCTCTTCTGATGCCCACTCCTACCCCCAATAACCCTGGTTCCCTAGTTACAGGTTCTCACCTGCTTATGGGACCTCATGCATCCCTTTAACACGGGTCACCACCGTAACAAGCAGTAACTCCTGCAGTTACTTGCTGGTATCCTTTTCCCCATCGACTGTGCTTTGTTCAGTCCTGTGCCAAACACAGCCCCACGACTGGCGATGCTCAGTAAATACTAGCTCAGTGAATCGAGTTCCGCCTCTGGGCTGGATGCCCTTCTCCCAGCCTTGGACGTCGGCATCGCGGCTTCTCATCACCATTTCCCCAGGGTCTGAGCCTCCCGCAGAGTGCAGGGCGGGGACGTATTCACGTGTTCACCCGTCCACTCTCCCTGCACTGATGGGCTCTGACACCTCCATAGAGTGTTGCCGGGTGGCCATAATGAACAGTTTAGCATGGAAATGGGCCTTAGCAGGAGGGGCTGGTGTGTGTGTGAATGGTTTGAGAGCAGTTGGCTAGGGGACACCTTCAGCCTCACTGAAGAGATCTTCCCTTCCCCGGCCAGCCCCTCTCAGCCAATCCGCCTCTGCCCCTTCTGTGCGCCCCCAAACTCCTCTGCTCCATCACTACCAACTTCTACCTGAGAAGGGTCGAGGGAGGAACCAAGAGTTCTGCCCTCCCTTCCCCTGAATCCTTTTCCGGACTCTGGAGTTGGTTCCTCGTTCCCCTGCCCCAACCAAAGGTAAGGAGTAAGTGGCTCTTCCTCCCCCGCCTCCGTCCCAGGGGTTTAACACCAGTTACCTCTTGGTGGTGTCTTCCTTTGAGGGCCAGTCCCAGACATCTTCTAAGAAATGCTTTCTTCCCAAATCCCTATGGGATTTCGAGAGGAAAGGGAAGACAAGGGCATCTGATCCACTCTTAGAAGTGGGATAGTTTGGCTCCTCTATACACATGGAAAGGGACCATCCCTGAAAACTCCTAAGAAGGGGGAACACAAACTCCTTCTGGGGCCCCACTGGAGCTTCCTTCGCCTGGGCCCGGAGCCAGCCTGCCTCGCCCTCAGGGTGTCCATCATCTGGCAAGGGTGGCTGGGGAGGGCGGTCCTCAGGACATACTTAGCAGGCACTGCCTGATGCTAGCGGCACTAATGGATTCTGTTATCTCGCTGGGACCCTTGTCTGCAGATCGGCAAAGCAGAAGGAGGTGGCAGGTTAAAAATACTCTGTTAGCAAAGAGGCTTAGGTGGGGGCCAGCCATGGGAATTACAGTCATGAGAGGTCTCGGGGACAGGAAGTCAGGAATGGAACCAAACGTGCTGGACCTCAGCCTCTCTTTTGCCTCCAGTTTGAATTTACAAAGGAGTGTGGAGATGGAGGGATTCCTTTTGCCTCTTTTATGAGGTCTGGACAGCCAGGTATTGGTGAGTCTGTTGCAGTCACCTGGCCCTCTCTGCTCAAGGTGATGGGTGCCCACGCTGTGATTCATTTTATAGTGCACAGTCTCTTACCCAGGAGAAGGAACCAAGTCCTGGATGGGAGAGCATAATAATGCCCTACATGTATAGAATGTTTTTATTGCTTATGAAGTATTTCCATATACAGTACCTCACGGCAGCCTCACAACAGGCCTGCGAGGTGAGAATTATTATCCCGATTTTATAAATGGGGAAACAAAGCTCTGTGAGTTTCTGAGACCCGCCCAAGGTTATGTATCTAGAAAGTGGCAGAGCGCGCACTTGAATGAGGGTTTTCTGATTTCCAGTCCTGGGCTCATTTTGCATCCTTTATTCTCTCAACTGTTTTGCTCCTATAATCCTCCTATCAGGGAAGAACCCACTGGGCTCTCCCCATCAGACCAGGGCAAACCCTCATTTAATTTCATTTGTCTAAAAAGCCCACAGGCCTGGGCGCTTCTACTAGGTTAAGGGCCGTTCCAGTGCTAGGCTGGTCTCGAGGGATTTGTCTCACTCCTGTGGGACCCAGAGGCAAGCTTGTGGCTGGGGCATCCCTCCTTCATCTCAGGACTGCAGCGTCCCAGCACTACGTAGAGCCCCAAGCTTCCAGGTGAGACTTCATCCTCTACATGGGCCACGGCACCTGGGTCTCATTTTTTGACCAAAGAGAACAAATGTTCTACAGCTTCCATTGGCGAACTGATTCAGTGCTTACTGCACTCCTCCCTCCTGCTCAGAAACTTCCCCCCTAAGGACTCACTTCCTGCTACAGCTGAGGGCTATTTATGCTGTACAGATAAACCGAGGGTCACTTCCCACAAGAGGGCAGGGCTCACCTCCAGTGGTCCAAGGAGGCAGGACTATGAAAAGGCACCCCATCTCCACCACCCCAGGGAAGGGCAGATGACATTTCTCACATTTAACACATGGTGCAGAAAGAAATCAACCCCAAATAGCAAGATTTTTCAAGAGAGAGAAAAAAGAAACCTCAACTGATTGGGAACTCCCATGGAAACACCAGCAGCAGGTCACCTGAGTGCCACCCCAGTCGCACCTTCTCTGGGTGAGGCCTTTGGCTTGGGTAGCTACGCTAAGAGCTGATACTAGGTTGGCTGGACGTAAAGCCACCAGCTGGTCACCAGGCTTGTCCACTGAGATGGGAGCAGGGACTCCAAAGACAAAGGAGACAGGCTCACAGACCTGCTGGGACTTCCTGAAGATCTGATGAGGACAGAATGCATCAACTCAAGTATTGCTCGAATGCCTGCTATGAAAAGCACAGTGCTAGGCACAGAAAGCTGACTGTGATTTGGGCTTTGCCCCCAGCAGCTTGCACTGGGAGGGAGACATACAGATAACTTTGAAGCTTAATGACAAATGCAGGTGGAGTGCTTTGGAAAATGTTCCAGAAGTTCAAAAGAATGAGAAGTAAAGTCCATAGGGTAGGGGGCAAGGAAAGTGAAATCGACAAACATGCAAAATGGTACAATAATGAAATTTTCAAAGAACACAAAATAAGGATTTCATGCACTGACATAATAATTCACCAAAGGTAGGAAGAAGCACAGATTTGGAGGAGGGTGAAGGATACACGTTGGCAGGAACTTAGGAGAAAGGGTCTTTGCTCTTTCAGTTTCTAAGTGGCTGGATTCCTAACCTCTGGCTTCAGTTCCTCACACCTTACCTGGCTCATTCCCAGAGCTCCTCCTCCTCGCCCCCAAGCTACTCAATTCCCAGCTCGATGGGATTCTGTGCAACTCAGCACCTGAGTGAGTCTGCACCTGGGGCTACAGAACGGGAGAGGGAGTTCCCAAAATAGAGAGCAGAGCTTGGGGCTACATTGGAATGTCAGTTCGCTGGTTCCCCGAGTCTCTAGGTCACTGGGGACTGGCATCAACTAGACAAAGGAAATCCACACGTAATTTCCAAGCTTCACTAACTTCTGTCCATGTCGAGTTTTAACCCTCTTTGCTCTCTAACTCTTTGACCAGAGCTCTTGATGGAGGCTGCCCTGACTGTTGAGAATGTCCTAGAGCTTCTGGAAGAAAAGGGCTCAGAGGAAGAAAGGAACAAGAAGGGGGAGGAAGCAGGAAAGGCACCGGGAAAATAGCTGGTGTCCTCTCCCCTGGCTTCCCCCACACACACAGCAAGGTGAGCAGCTAATGCATTAATTAACTAAGTAGTTTTGAATGTACTCCATTGCACCTCATTGTCTGCAGCTGCCATTCCCTGGAGGAGCCATAATATACTCAGCACACTATATAATTAAATATCAACACATGTGTCCCCTGCCCAGCGCTGGGATGCATATTTACTTGTGTTAATGAGAACTGGGATGGCCCTACTGATGAGGAGCCCATAGAGGTAGGAAGGGGTGAGGCACATGTCCTCTGGAGCTGAGGGGCATACGCCCCCATCCCCCTCTCTTCTCGCTTCCCCCCAACTGCTCCCCACATCTTGCCCCCAGAAGGGCATCTCAGGACCCCTGGTGGAAAATTCTCGCCAGACCACAGGCCAAAGCACCATCAGTTTCCCGCTTCTCCACTGTGAGGCAGCCCAGGCAGCCCGCACGTGGTACATAATGACTATGTGTTTGCTTAATACAAATTGCGGTTATTTAGCATCCCAAATACCGATTCCCTGCTGAGATCCCCGTTGTTGACGCTCCACACACATACACAGACTCGGCAGATACAAACACCAGCACCTGCATGTCACCCTGGCCTCCACTTGCCCCCCTCAATCCATAGCAGAATTACTCTCTGGCTTTGGGGACCCAGTGTAATTAGTACTTATTCGGGGGACAGAGTGAACTTGCTATACGGATGCAGCTTGGTGGAAACAACAGGGCAGGGCTTTAGAGACAGAAGGCCTGGGTTCATATCCTGGTGTTGCTATCCTTGAGCAAGTGACCTAAACCTTTGGAGCCTTGGTTTTTTTAACTGGAAAGTGGGCACAGTGACACCTACATTGCAGGTGAGGATTAAAAGGTATAATTTATAAGAAATGTCAGTGCTTCTCTTTCTCTCCTTTCCCCTCTTCATATGTAGCCGTGCCTGGATGGGCTGTGGCGGCATCTGTTCAGAGGAGAGGAATGGACCACATGGATGGAGAGATGCCTTACACTCAGACTTTTGATTTTAAAACAGGTCACTAGAATCCAACAGGCCCTTCACTCTTTTATTCACTAATGTATCCCCAACCCGTAGAACAGTGACCAACATACAGTAGGTGTGTTCAGGAAATACTTGATAAATGATACACTTTCTCTTATTTAATCCTCATAACAACCCCATGTGGGGTGTTGTTAAATAAATAAATTCAACCTCAGAGAGGTTGAATGCCTTGTCCAAGGCACAACAGCTAGCCTAGGAAAAAAACCTCGGGTGTCTGATTCAAGAGCTCTTTCTGGTGCTTTCAGCAGGCTCTAAATGCTTGGGGAGTTTCTATTTTATGGAAAAGGGAAAATAAAGACAGAAAGAAGATTAAGTGTGTGTGGTTTTAAAGAATGACAGGCACTGCTCCTGAGAGGCTAATGGGCCCCAGCGCAGTTCTTAATTGGCCATCTGTGGCCAGGTTTTGGCATCCGAGTAAGTCCCAGTTTCAACCAGGACTGGGGCCAGGGAAAGGGGACCTCTGGGCAGGCGCAAGAGGCGGGATGTCTGTGAAGCAGAGGCTGGACCCCTCCAGGATTATGGACTCTAGACTCCACCCCCATATTCGTTCTAAAAGATACTAAGCCTCTTCAGCAGTTTTCGATTAGGCTAAACTGATCCTCAGCCCATCTTGCACTCCTTAGAGCGAACTCCCTGAAGAGGGTCCTGATTGTCCTCACTCGGGCCAAGTTATTAGACATGGAACAGCTGGGCTGGGTAGAGGCAGGCCCCTCCCTGCATTGCGCTCCCCTGTGTGCTGTAGAGAGAGTCGGAGGAATGAAGAGGCTGACCTTTGGTAGTCACAGGCAGAAGGGGGTGACAGGCCACACGCTCCAGATCCAGACATGACACATACTAAAAAACCGATAAACAAGTGCAGATTAATGGAGTGACGACAAGACACAGGGAGAGTTCAGATGGGTTATATATGATCAGCAAAATCTTAGACCATCAGCCTTGTGTGCTGATAAAACTGAAACTCATCATGAATATTTCTCTGTCACAGGGGACTGGATATTGCATGGCCCCAGTACCATGGGGGGCAGATTGGTGCTCCATCCAAAAGGATACTTTGGGTGCATCTGGCCCTGTCTGGAAATAAGCCAGAGCCCCTCTCCTAGACAATTTGCTCTAGAGCGACCCCCAACTTGTGGGCAAGGGGGCAGGGGCTTGGGGCAACAAGGAGTCAGAGCGACTTGGACTTGGAGGTAACATTGGAGGGGCAGAATCTGGGTGATGGGCGAGGAAGAAGAACAGAAAGGGCATGTTCAACAGGTGAGAAAGGGGACTTAGGTCAGCAGAGGAGGGACTGAAACCCACAATGCCATGAAAACTGGATTCTAGCCTTGGTTTTGGCACTTGCTTTGACTAAGTCACCTTCCTTTTACAGACTTGAGTTTCTTTACCCCCCCAAAATGAAGGGCTAGGCTGGATGAACTCTAAAATCTTTATTACTTAAAAAAATTCTAAAATTCCAGACTTATTACTCCCTCCCCACATGTCTGGATTTTTCTGGTCACAGCCAATCACAGAAACCAGGATGTGCAAGGACTTCTCCAGCTGGGTGTGGGGTGCCTCGTGCATCTATTATTAGCTATTCACCACCTCTTCTCACTCCCCAGCCCCCCTTCATTTCCCCATATGCAGATGGCTTTGTTTTCCAAACCTGATAGATGCTGACAGGTATATTGTCTCAGCATCACCAGACTGCCAGAGGCTGCTTAAGTCAAATGATTTTCTTTCCCCTAATAACTTAGAGGATTTTTTTTCCTACTAAAAGGCAAAAAAAAAAAAAAAAAAAAAAATATATATATATATATGGTCTTTTTAAAATGCCTCTTTTTTATCGTAAAGAGACAGAGTGTCATTTATCTTCCTCTTTAGTCCAAAGTCAAATGAAAAGAACGTTAAACAAAGACCAGCCTGCCTTGGAGCAGTCATTTGTGACTGGAGGCTGGGGAGAAGGAGGGTGGGCCTTGGGGACCATCTCCAGAGAGTGATGATTGACAGGCTGAGGGGAAGAGGGGGTGGGTGGGATCTGAACTGCCTCCAGGAGGAGGCTCACAGCCACCCACAGAGGCAGATAAGCAGGAGGCCTTGTGGGGTTGGATGCCTGCCAGCTGGGGGTAAGTGGCTGGCTAGTAGGCAACAGCTATCCATGAGGGTGCTTATAACGGGGCTAGCTGAGCCAAGGACAAGAAGATGGAATGATTCTGGTGCAGCCAAAGTCAAATAAGCTTCATGATATGATTCCATGACCCCCAAATTATTTTGGCCTTTGTAATAGGCCTAGATACTGCTGAAAATTGCCTACAATTTGTACTGTTTTTAATGAACAATTAACCATGATTGGTGATCCTCCAACCAACAAGTTCTTTAAGCCCCTCCTGAGTGATAAATATCCTGCAGTATGAAGCTAAATAAAATATAGACCTTGCTCTCAAAAATCCCAGGATCTAATGAAGAGGACAAGACAGGGAAAGAAAAATAACAAGGAGCAATGCCAGTGAGCAAATGCCTGATACTGACGATAATCGTGCCAGGAGCTCAGAGATCAGTTAGGGCTGAGGAGGGAAGGTTTCCTGGAGGGGGTGTCATTCCCAGGGGCACTGTAATGGGTGCTACTATCTCAGTATGGGGTGCAATCTGGCTGCAAGGTGGAACAAAGGGACACAGATTAAAGGAAACTACGTAAATTTGCTTCGCACTTGACAGACTTGGAAAGAGGCATATTGTCCGTATCAAAAAAGAGTGGTGATGGTGGTGGAAGCAGGGGAGGCTGCCATGCACTGGCATTGCCACTGTTTGACCCTAAAGGACTATTAAGAATTAAGGATGCTGGGAATGGGGTGGGGTTCTTTCAGTCAGACTTCACAGTAATCATAATCATAATCATAGCTCACTTTTATCAAATGCTTACTACAGCCAAACACTATTTTAAATGCTTTGTATGCACCATCTCATTTACTCTTCAAAATAAAATTAGAAGATAGTTCCCCCTTTTAGAGGTGAGAAAACAGGCACTGAGCGTTTAAGGAACTTGCCTAAGTTAACTAATCTGCTCTCTAAACTTTAATGTCTTAAACTAAATGACGATAATAATAGTTCCCACCTAATAGAATTATGTTGAGAGGACTAAATAAGAAAATGCATGGGAAGCACTTAGCACGGTACCTGGCACAGAGTAGGTACTCAGTCAGTATCAGCATTAGCATCGTGATCACGGCTCTGAGCGAGAAATGCACATTACGTTCACAGACCTATGTGGAAACCACTGTTTTGGGCCTCTGTTAACTCACAGAGTAATATTTTTTAGCTGGAGGAAGTTGTAATTGGAAAGGTAGGAGGGATCATATTATGAAAGGCCTGGGATGCCTTTGTGAAAGGGTATGCTCTGTTCTTCCCTCTATTTCTAGCTCTCTACTTTGCTACCAGCTTGAAAAAACCTCCTAAGTACTTGCAACTTAGGGCTGCCCCTCTTTTTCCATTTCTGATGCCTCTGCCTGCTAGATGCCCACAGCACTGCCCGCATCTGCAGGTGACACCCGGGGCTCACAAGGGTCTGATCTCAGCCTGGGCAGGCTGAGCAGAGCACATGCCCTGACACTTATCTCACCGCTGGGGAGCTGGGGTTCTGAGTTCTTGGGTGGCAACTATCCCAAGGAAGCTGCCTTGTCTTTCTAAAAGATCCTGGTGGGCAGAGGGCGCTGATCTCATCGTGTCCTTGTGGAGTACTGAGTCCACTGCCTCTTTGCGCAGAAGGGAGGACTGGGTGGGTTCCCTGGAGTCCCCTTAGGCCCTGCACAAAGCTGCTCTCTGTGTTCAGGGGACACTTTCTCCAGTAGCAGAGAAAGAAGGGGTAACTGAGTTGCTCTGGGGCTGTCTGGCTGTAGAAGATGGGTCCCTCCAGCACCTTCTAAAAAATGTGGCCAATTAGCTTGAGTCCATGGAAGGAGCTCAGGCCTAGGAGGGAGAAGATTAACAGCTGGGTGGCCCTGAGCAAGTCCCTGCCCTCTCTGGGCTGCAGCTGCCTCCCGGGGCACATCCGAGGGCAGTGGAGGGCAGTGGTGGAGAGCGAAGCCTGGAGCCCTTCTCACTCGGTTTGACTCCAGTCTGTACCACGAAAAGGCTCCATGACCTGGGGCAAGGTACTTAACTCTCTTGAGGTGAATTTCCTCATTTGCAAAAGGGGTTGGTGCAGGATTATGAATTAATGCATACACAGCACTCAGAACACGACCTGGTACAGGAAACACGAGAGGTGTTTACTAGGACTGCTGCCGTCCCACTACTGCACTGAGGCTGCTGGATGAGTGAGCCTTTTCAAGGGCTCTAAAAAGTCTGTGGTTCTCTTTCCCTGCACTGTGCGCACCATTTAGATTCAGACTTAACTAGCATTTGCTGAGCGTTTACTACATGCGAATATATTATCGTACTTAATCCTCACAGCAAGTCCTCTGAGTCCCGTGTTATTATGCTCATTAAGAAATGAGGAAACCAGGGCTTTCTTGGTGGCGCAGTGGTTGGGAATCCACCTGCCAATGCAGGGGACACGGGTTCGAGCCCTGGTCCGGGAAGATCCCACATGCCGCGGAGCAACTAAGCCCGTGTGCTACAACTACTGAGCCTGCGCTCTAGAGCCCGCGAGCCACAACTACTGAGCCCGCGAGCCACAACTACTGAGCCTGTGAGCCACAACTACTGAGCCCACGTGCCACAACTACTGAAGCCCACGTGCCTAGAGCCCGTGCTCCGCAACAAGAGAAGCCACCACAATGAGAAAGCCGTGCACCGCAACAGAGGGTAGCCCCCGCTTGCCGCAACTAGAGAAAGCCCGCGCCCAGCAACGAAGACCCAATGCAGCCAAAAAATAAATAAATAAAATAAATAAATTTATTAAAAAAAAAAGAAATGAGGAAACCAAAGCTCAGAGAACTTAAGCGAAATTCTCAAGGCCACACAGCTAGCACATGGCAGAGCCAGAATTCACTTGCGGCCCCACCAAGTCCTCTTTCCACTCTACCTGCAGTGGGACAAAGGATCTATCCTTTGCTATCAAGCTGTCACATCTGGCCAAGATTTGAGGCCAGGGCTCTGGTTCCAGGCAGATCCAGTTTGGGGCCTAAGTGTGTATGCTGAGCCCATCTCAAGGGTGGGTAGGGGAAGTGCCAATGAAAGTGTTATCAGCTGAAGCAGCATTAGCCAGCCATACTGGGGCTGAGATTGAGGGGAACTAAAATTAATCCTCTCATTACAGGCCTGACCTGCAGAGGGATGGGCAGCACTGAGCCAGGAAGAAGAACTCTCAGCGACATCTGCTGCTATAATCTTGACTTTCATTTCCTCTGTCCCGCCTGGGGATGTTACACAGGATTGCACCGGGATGCCAAGATGTGATGTGTGTACTGACACACACACGCAGGCACACACTCACACCAGGGACAGAATTAGGAGCCCGAGGAGGCAAATCCTTGGAGAGAAGAGAAGTTAGTGGAATATTGGCTTATGTCAACCCCTCTCTGAGGGAGATATTGGGGTCAGAGGCCAGAGTCTTGGAGTCATGATGAGATTCGTCTCTGCAAATGTATCCAGGGTTTGCCTGGTAATGGAGGGGCTCTGCCCGCGGACTGGACTCAGCTCCTGTGAGTGAGAGGGGCTTCCAAATGGAGGAAGGAGGGGAGTGGGGACTTGATAAGGCCTGGTGGCCTAGGGGTGTGTGTGGGGGGCTGAGGGGTGGGGAAAGAAGGGCTAATGCTTCAGAGAGCCCGTATTCCTGTTCTATTCTTGCAGGGCAACTGGGGGAGGCAGGGAGGAACACAGAAGGTAGAGTCATAAGGAGACCCAGCGGGTGGGGGTGGGAGGAGGTAAGGGTTGCTGAGGGTGGGAAGAAGGGACTGTCAGACTCTCTGGTTGGTCATCAGCCAGATGTGGAGACCATATGGAGGAGATGGGCTGGAGGCAGGAGGGCAAGGAGAAGAGGACAAAATGCGGGGCGGGGAGGTGGCTGAGAAGGGTAGAGGAGGCAGGTAAAGAAGGCAGCACACCTAGATCGGCCCGCCCAGCGATGCCATAAGGGTGAGAAGTAGGGGTGTTGCCATGCCTCCTGCTAAGCTGGTTAGTATGTCAGGACCGCACTGACTGCCAGGCACTCCAGCTGAAGGCTCTGCCTGCTTCCTCTGCTTTAAGTTTCCAGGATGACTCAAACCCCACAGTACACCCCTTACTCTGCACTAGCCTCTATGCCTCCTCTCCTTTTTTACACCCTCAAGTTCACTGCTGCAAAGTGACAACATTGCCAAGACTGCAGCGGTGCACCCAGGAGAAATCCCCTCAAGGAAATGAGTTGGTGTTTCCTGGTCTCCTTCAATGTCCCTGGGATGCAAGAAAAATTGGATTTGGCCCCTGTTGATCTGACACCTTCCTGATGCTGGGAACTCTGGCCTGGCCAATTGCTGTTCTGGGGGGGAGCTGGGTCAGCTGGGAGCCAGCTGTGGTTGGAACTTTGCATACTGGCAACTCTGTGGGAGCTCCCAGACCCCTTAGAAAACAGAATTCAATAGCATATCCACCAGCCCTCCAGCAGTGAGCAGCCTGGCTGATCCTGCAGAAATCTTTGGGATTTCCTTCAGGTGTAGAGGACCGGAA
Organism: Balaenoptera acutorostrata; assembly: GCF_949987535.1. Taxonomy (NCBI): domain Eukaryota; kingdom Metazoa; phylum Chordata; class Mammalia; order Artiodactyla; family Balaenopteridae; genus Balaenoptera; species Balaenoptera acutorostrata. The sequence continues at coordinate 156,054,913 of NC_080064.1, read as the reverse complement.
GAGGACTCAGAAACTAGACTGAGGGATGATGGGAAAGAAGGCTAAGGGAAGACCGTGGTGGGGGGACGGGGATGTGCTAGGTGACGAACAGATGTGGGTCTTCCACCCAGGTCCACTCATCCCAGAGCAGCAGCTGACGGTGAACACGGACTCAGCTGTGGAATATGGCCAGTTACTGGGCAAGTAGAGCCATTGCTTCTCCCGGAAAGTGCCTCCTTCTTTTCCCATTGGATGCCCCAGGGCTGGTGTGTCTGCCACCACAGCGTTCTCTGAATGGGAGATTCAAAGGCTCCAGCATCCAAGTAGGAAAGGATAGAGGCCACCTGGCCTGAAGGAAGAGAAAGAGATAAGATTATCTCTGAAAGATCCTATCAGGGTGGACAAGGCCTAACTTTGCTTGTGTCCCTTAAAATTCTAGGCAGCCTGGTAAGGACTATATCCTCCTGCTTGAGTCTGTTCTCTGCTGGGAGGTCTTGGGCCAGCTGGCTCCACCCCAGTGGTCACTGCTCTCCTGGGAAATGGGCTGAAAATCTGGAAAGGTTATCCACAGTCCTAGTGGGGGATGGAAGCTACAACTTGAAGCCCTGGGGAGCAGAGGTCAGGCTGGAGAAAGGCAGTCTTCCTAAGAAAGAGCCTAAGAAAACCTGACAGCCCAAGACAGAGGACCCTACAGTTCAAAAGATAGTTAAAAGGTACCTAGGGACTCAGTGGGACGGTTATAGGGTTGGACACGGGTTGGCCTCCCATTGTGCAGTATCTCCGGGTGTTGTTTGAAGTGAATTGATGGATGGCTCAAATCTATTCCTGTCTGAAGCAACCAGCCTTATGTACCCTCCTTCTATCTCATATTTTTCTGGTGCTTTCCAGTTTACGAAATGCTTCCAAAGTCAGGTTGGATTTCAGGTCACAACAACTTTGTTGAATAAATGGGTAAGGAATTATTGCCATTTCACAGATGAGAAAATGGAGTTCGAAGGATGTTGCCTCTGGTATTAGTTCCCATCAGCATTTCCAATCAGATGATAAGAGGCAGTTTAGATAGACCTCACAAAGCCTTTTAAATGCAGTGGAGGTGAGCACTGCAGAGGGAGTCCAAATGGCTTGCAGTTAACTCTGGGGCCCATCTATTTCCATGGCTGTGAGTAGGAGGAAGGGCTGTGACACCTATAGTCCTTGAATTATGTATGTATCCAAGGGTACCCTTACCTGCCCGAGCAGGAGCCTCGGTCAACCTAAGCATAGGCTTTGAGGATCTACAAGGGCATGACTTGGGGTCATGGAGAATAACACCCACCGATGACTGTTGACAAGGTCAGAATTAGGTTGAAACCAGCTGGAAAAGCCTTGAGAAGAAAGGGAAAGATCAACTAGAAAAACCCCCAAAGCACTAAATAGACAAAGATTGTTGTCCAGGTAGATAGAAAGTGCTAGGGCAAGTGATTCTGTTCAGGGAAACGTAAGTGACCGAGGAAGCAGGGGGAGGTTAGCTCTTTCTGTGTCTGGAATGTAGCCCACGGTGGATCCAAGGCTGAAACCTGGAGTTATCTTTCACAATAATACATCTGATTGTGTCCCTGACTTGCTCAAAGACCTTATATGGTTCCCCCTTCATTACCAGAGTCCCACCCTTGAGCGCGCCATTCAAGATGGAGCACCACCTGGCCTCAGCCTGCTTCTGTAGTGGCTCGCCCTCTCCTTCTTCCCCCTTCTTCCTTGAGCCCCTAGAGCACCGAGCCACTCATGGTCCCTGGACTGTTCTGGTTGCTGCTAGGGAGTGGTCTTTAGCCTTTTCTCCAGCTCAAAACTCCTTCTTATATTTGTAAGCTGAGCTCGAATGCCCACTCTTCTTTGATGCCTTTCCCAGGCCAAGCCATTCATTCTCTCTGCTTCAGGTACTCAGCACTTGATACATATTTCTGTCTTGGTAAATACTATCCTATGCCATCCCTTCCATCTGGTTATACAAGACAAAATGTGGCACTCATCTTTGTATTCTCCCTACCTAACCCATTCAGAACTCATCATGGTGCCTACCTTATAACAGATAGATAGTCAGGAGTTGAAGATTGGTTAGGAGTACAGATTCCAGACACATACTGCCTGGTTTGAATCCCTGCTCTGTCTCTGATGAACCTTAATGCAACTCATAACCTTAACTTCTCTGTGCCTCAGTTACTCATTTGTAAAATGGGGCTAATACTTACAGATACCTCATAGGACCATTATGAGGATTAAAAGAGTTAAAATATACAAAGCTCTAAGACACAGTAAGCACTGTGTAAGTGTTTGCTATAATGATTATTGTCTTTTGAATGAATGAAGAAACAGCATGGAATTAGCAAGCTGGTCACATTTTTCCTTAGTGACAGAAGAACTTAGAGTATGTAATCTAATGTAGTGGTAGAAATAAAGTTCTGATGAAGTGAAACATGGAATTGCAATCAGCAAAAGCCTAATCAATGGGCTGCAGAACTGGGCCAGTGGTACTCAAAGTGCGGTCCCCACACCAGTGGCATCAGCCCCACCTGGAACTTGTTAGAAATGTAGATTCTCAGGCCCCACCCTGGCCCAGAGATTCTGAATCAGAGACCCTGGGGGTGGGATGCAGCAGTGGGGATTCTGATGCCTGCTCGAGTCTGAGAACAACTGGGTTAGACTTTGCCCACCTCTTACGATCCAGGTATACTGTGTGCCCTGAGATTTCAAACCTGCTGTTGCAAAACAAGTTTGGGACCTTATCCTAAGGACCAGAGCAAATATCAGGGAGCAGACCCTCCTGCTGATGGGAGACCATGTGAAATGAATCCAGCCTGGTCTCTGCCCGGCAGGGGAAGCCCACTCAGTGTCGACTCCCACCCTCTTTCCTCCTTTTCCTACAGAGAAGTGGTCCTAAAGGGGTGAAAGAGAAACAGTTCCGCTCCCAGGACACAGCTTCTGGAGAATCCCTGAGCTCTGTAGTGGAGGGGAGGGGAAAGCTACGGCACAGAATTGCGGGAGCCTTGCTTCGAGGATGTGTGCCGACGGTGGGCACCCTGGGTGCCTGTTTCTCATGGGTGTGGGGACAGTGGGCACAGGGACCCAGTCACTCTCTGCTGAGCCTGAAGCTCAGCTAGAGGAACAGGTGGGGAAGAATGAGGGAGGACAGCTTGGCTGAGGCCCAGCGTTTCCAACAAAGTTTTACACAGTGAGTCAGGCTGGCCCCGGCCTCCCTCGGAGGAAAGCCCGAAATGCCAGATGAAGGAATAAATCTTCAGTGGGTGGGGACGGGGGTGTTGCCTGCCTCTGCTTTTCTCTAAGGGGTCCTTACACGTGAGAGCTAGCAGTGCTCCCTTACCTCGCACTGCACCTGGGCCCTTGGCCCCCTGGCTGGGAACCCAGTTTTGAGGGTACTGGATGAGGCACAATGTAAACACCTGTCTCCATGAGGATGGGAAGAGAAAAGAGTTCAAGTGACTCACCCCTTAAATATACCCAATTTAGGATGATTTAAGGCCGTGGTTTGCGAAGTGTGGTCCCCATGAGAGCATCAGCATCATCTGGGAACTTGGCAAAATCAGCATCTGGGAAATGCACGTTCTCAGGCCCCACCTCCTATCCATGAAATCTGAAACTCTGGGGATGGGGCTTAGCAATCTGTATTCCTATCAGCTCTCCAGGTGATACTGATGCATGTTCAAGTCTGAGAATCACTGGTTTAGGGCCTGGATTGAATCTTGTTCTCGTTTGGAAGGAGAGAGACATATGCCACCCCAGCGCCCAGGGATCTCCCCTTGCCCTGGCAGCTAACACTGCCATGCAGTGTCCCCACAAGGATGAAGTTGCACTGGACCGGGGCCAGGGAGAGTCTCAGGTGACAGGACAGGAGAGAGGCCCTGTGGGTGATAAGGAGGGAGGAGAGAGGCGGGGAGGCTGCCACAACTCATTTTCTCTTAACATAAAAGCCCAGAGGAGGCCTAAGCCTCCCTGCCATTGAAATTGGTAAATTACAGGATGATGATGGTGATATTACCAATAATGATGATAATAGCACCAATAACGTGAGGTCAGACAGGCACTTTCCCGTCTTCGGTCAAGGGGTAAGGTTGCAGTGTTGGTGCATTTGCTTCTGATTTAGAGGAAAACCTGGATTCCAGCCAGCCCCATTTCCATGCCAGGGGGTGCAGTGGAGCTCCTAGCCCTGTCTCTTCTCTCCCTTCTGCTGGATCCTCCCTCCTGCTAGTCAACTCCTGCTCTTGGTACAGGAGTCTGGCCCTGTGTGGGTAGGTGCGGGGCTGGGGACACGACCAAGAGGCAGGTGGTACCTGCCTTCCATCTCCAGCAGACCATCCCCTGGGTATCATTCACAGAGAAGATGTCAGTGCTGGAGGTCAGGGGACAGCCCTGAGGATGGCAGCGGGAGAGGCTCACCCTGAATGCTGCCTGCATTGGGAAGATGAGGGCCCTGGGCTCTGCTGGCCCACGGAGAGGCCAGGCAAACCACAGAGAAACTGGAGGCAGAAACCATGCATGCTGGTTGGGGTAGGAGGCTTCAGCAAATCCATAACTACTCTGAGCTAGAGTCTCCCCTTAGAGGCTGTCCCCTCCCTCCCTGGCCCAGAGAAACAAGACAGCAGAGATTCAGAATCTCAAGGAGAGAAAAGGTCATCTGGTAGCAATCTCCTTCCATCATAGTCTCTGACACCCGCCCAACCCATCTTTCTTATTCTTCAAGATCTCTCAGGATGAAATATTTCCCTAAATGCTACAGCGTTTCTAGGAGGATCAAAGGGAACAACCAAATGCCCAAGCCCTCCATCTCTTCCCTCTTGCTGCCTGCCGCCCCACCCCCATGCTCAGGCTTCAAACACAGGAGGAAATTAGCACGAGGACCCCTGTCAACGCAAGCAGTGACTTGTGAACATGTGCTCGGGTTATTTCTCCTCCACTACAAGGGGTCCGGGGCAGCTCACAGGGGGCTTGTATTTTTTTTTTTTTTTTTTTAGAATTGTGTGTATGTTAAAGTCATTAAGGTTTGAAAAGGGGTGGTGGGTAGGGGAGTAAAGGCCATTATATGGGAAGAGAAGAAAAATGACCTGTCTTCAGGCTGTCAGCAGAGGAAACGCCTCTGCTTCAGGGAGGGGGAGAGGGGCTTGGTTAGGGGGTCTGAGTGGGCACCTCTGCACCTGGGGAAGAGGGGTCATTGCCCGGTCCATGCCTTGGCTACGGCAGTGGCCGTGGCTGCCTGGGAGTGGACGGTCACCATGTATGTGTCAAAGAGCTACCCACAAAGAAGACAGCTAGGAGACAGGACAGGACCAGAAGAGCCGACACTGACCCAGTCACACAGTTAGCCAGTGGTGGACAAAGCAATGAAGACACAGGTCACGCGACACCATGGCCCAGTCTTTGGAGACTTGGCTCCAGTTAAGACCAGCTTGTGGTAGGGAGTTCTTGCCCCTCAGGAGCATTTGCTGCCACTGCCCTGAATTCTGAAGCAGCCGAGGGGAGTTGGGGGTAGAAGACATTGAAGCTGGGGGAAAGAATCGTAATGGCTATGGCCATGGTCAGGTCAAGTTTTTGGTGTCTCCCTTCTGCCCAGGTTTGAGGAGGGCTGCTAGGGGCTGACTCCTCTGGCCTCCCAAACCCCCAGCCTTCCAAGTCCCCCCAGCACTCACTCGGCAGGAAAACTCTGGCCTCCAGGCCCTGAGCCTGCCACCTCTTCCTTCCTTTCAGACCTTATTTTGTCCGCACAGGAGACAGATTTGCAGGGTGGTTGTCTGGAGTGAAACGGCGATGTTGAAAGTTACCAGGAGCATCGCAGAAGCAGCGTCCCAGCTGGGGCTCTGAGGATCCCCCCACCGACCCGCTTGACTGAGCCTTTCTCATCCCTAGCAGCCCCTTCACAGAGAGGCTGTGGCCTTCCCAGGCACTTTTGTCACCTCCCCAGGCTGAGGAGAGTGGGGGCAGGAGGGGTGCAGGGGAAGGCCGTGACTGTTATCTAATCCTTACCCCAGGTAGCTGGGCCCTGAGGGGTGAGTCCCAGTTCCCCAGAGCACGTGCTTCAAACCACCACTCAAGTGACAGCTTTTGTTTTCCTTGCGAGGGAAGTTCTGGAAGGATGAAAGTCCGATCCCACTGGTTGCTCCACAGGCCTCCTTTGCCAAAACATACTGTGAAACGACCCCTGACCTCCCCCTCATACTTTCTCTGCTCTACCTCCCATCAGCCCTGTTTGCCTCCCTCCTCTCTGGGGAGGGTTAGACAGCTCAGTAATTTAGGGATCACTAGCAAGAAAGGTGCAGAGGTCAGAAGTCAGTGAGAGGCTGGGAGGGGAATTTCACCCCTGCTTTCTGGCCAGACCCCCTTCTCCTAGAACCACCCGCTACCCCCATCTGCAGACCAGCCCCCATGGACCCGGGCAGGAAGGGACAGGGTCTGGGCATGGGAGGTGGTAGTGTATCAGTAGATAGGAAGAGAATGTGTACTTTTAAATCATGTCCTGAAAAACAACTTTCAAGATGTAAACTTGAACTTTCTTATTTGGAAACTTAGCTAGGAAAGGAAATGCTACATTCCCCGGAGAACGCACTGATTTAGGAAGTTCTATTACCTCACTCCGTCTCCTCCCTGCTCTAGCTGCTACACAAACAAAAGTGAATTTACTAATATCTGTCCTCTCCCCCCCCACCCCACCAAGGCCTGTTCAGTCTAGCTCAGCGCTCAGCTCAGCTCCAAAGCACAGAACTGGAGAGGCAGTGAGTGACGCAAAGGACTCAGAGGAAGAGCTGGCTTAACTCTCTTCCTTGAGAAATCAGAGCCACCAAAAGAGCTGCAAGAGAATGTTATTGCACTTCCGTAGCTACTAAAAGCCCCTTGCTTGGCCCACAGGAGTGGAGTTTTTGGGAAATGACATTCATGGAAGGTTAGCTCAAGAAAGGCCTCCCCATGCAATCTCCTTATTTTGCAGAGAAAGAAACGGAGGGGTATCGGCCATTGTTCTGCTGGTTGCAGGAAAACGAGGGCTCTTCTGCTGTCCTCTTCAGGTGCAAGAAAGGGAAGGGGCTCGCACAGCTGCCTTCCAGCTGAGCCTAGCCGTGCGGGGGTCTGCGTCTTGGACTCCTGGGTTGCCACCCACCCTGGGCTGCCTCTCTCCAAGGAGAATCCACTGCTGGGCGATGAATGAAAGCAGCTTCACAGGATGGTCAGCTCTCTGGCTGGGAGAGCCAGCAGAGGCTGGGATCAGAAGAAGGAAGGCTTCCCACCCGCCGGGCTTTCTCCACACGTGGGATCCAGCTGGGGCTGCCAACCTCCTGGCCCAGAAAGAGGGCTTTTCCCCTCTTCCTGTTGTGTACCCGGAGGAAGGGGGAAGGCTGAAGGCAGGGAGGATGGTGGAATTTATTCAGTCTGCGATGGGGAGTGAAAGCTCTTCTGGGGCTTCCTCCCCTTCCAGGGGTGAGGTCAGAAGAATAAAGGTCACAGATGGACCGGCCACATGTGTTCTTGTATGTGTGGGAGGGAGGGAGGGGATGGGGGCACCAGGATTTGACGACTCGGACAGGAGAGAAGTTGCCGATGGCTTATAAACCAGACAAGGTTCATCCTGAATCCAGAGGGAGGGCAGTGAGTGGCCTATGAAGTCACTTTCTTGAATGTCACTAACATTTCATTTCACCCACACTCTGCCTTCCTGTCTCCTTTTTTCCTCTTTCCCTCTTAACCTTCCTCAGCAGGGGACGGGGACCAGAGGATGCCAGAAAACAGGTCTGCAGGGTGTCTTTGACTCTGCTGACCATCAGCGGCCAAGAGCTGCTGCTGACAGAAAAGAAATGAAGGGGCAGAGATGGAGGGCGAGCAGATGTCTGCAGCTGCGGCATCGCTCTGCACGGTGCCCCCAGCCCCCCGGCCTCCGAGGGTCCCACGCTGTGGATGGGGGGCCGGGCCAGGTGCAGTGGAGGGCCAGGGTGGTTCTCGGTGGGGGGGGGGGGCGGGGGGCGGGGGAGGGCTGTGCCCGTCCTGCTTATTCCATCCCTCCATTTCTTTTGCCTGGGGAACAGATCATAGAAAGAAGTGTATCTAGTGCTTTAGGCTGAAAATGTGGCTCACTCTGGGGCTGATGGAAAATAAACTGCACTGTGGCGTCTTAAAACACTGCCCTCTTTTTATTGGGACTGAGAGATGGAGGATTCTCTTTTAGGCTTGAAAGGTATCCCAGACTTCTGAGTTGTTTCTACTTCATATTCTAAAACTGTGCCATCTGATAGAATAGCCACTAGCCACATGGAGCTATTCTAATTGAAATTAATTAAAATTCAGGAAAACCAGAAATTCAGTTTTTCAGGTGCACTAATGCATTTCAATCTCTCAATAGGCACTTGTGGCTAGTGGCTACTGTACTGGACGACAGAGATATAAAAATTTCCCTTATCACAGAAAGTTCTTTTGGACAATGCTATTCTAGAAAGTCTCTGACTTGAGTCTAACTTTCATTTGTGGTTTCTCCAGATGTTCACATGCTGTCCTGCTCCTTAGGAATGCAGACTGACTGGCCTTGAGGGTGGGTGTTGGGTAGGGTGAGACACGGAGGAGGAAAGGGAAGTGTAAGGGTGTCACAACTATTTTGTTCTTTTCGCCAACCTGTATGCCTTCTTTAGACCTTGAGTCTCTTTGCTAGTACTAAGCTACTCAATTTGCCTGGGGAGGAGCTGCACTGGGTGTCTGCTGTGGAGAAGGAATTCAGGTGGCAGCTACAGCCAAACAGGTTTTGCAATAATATCCTGCCTCCCATCCCCACCCGCTGCTTCAGAAACATATCCGAGGAAGGTATACCGAGGGCAATGCTGGATAAGGTGGGTGCAGTGTCATTAGCCTGACTTACTCATCATACCCCCGGGCCTCCAACGGGGCGGGTATGGGCAGAGATAGGGATGGGGGACACAGGCTGGGGATGAGGCAAGTGGTCATGCTTCAGTCAATTTTGAAAATTGTTGACATGATGGAGATGGGATGAGAGATGCAGAAGCAGATACTGGGCCACCCAGGTAGTCCTCCCACCCAATTCACTCACGGCCCTGGCTGCCTCACCCGCTCTGGGAGGTCCCTTGATGGAGAGGAGTCAGGAAGAGTGCATGCACACACACACACACACACACACCACACATCTCCCACCACCACACATGCGCAGACACATACATGCACACATACCACATACACCCTCCCACACCACACAGGCATGCATGCTCACACGCACACATATGCACAAACCACACACACCACATATGCACACATACTCATAAACACACATTCACACCACAACCACATAAACACATGTACACGCACAAACACACACGTACACACACACATACCACACATACATCGTGTAGTTCCAGGGAGATTCTGGAAAGAATCTTTAGCCCAACTTCTCAGTAAGCCTCCAGGCTCCAAGGGGGCCAGCAGATGGTCCCAGCCAAGCAGGCAAGCTTCCCAATGCCTCTAAAATCAGGGTCTTGGCCCCTCCAAGGCCGACAGTCCAATTAAGCTTTGTTCCCACAGGTGAAAAGCAAATGAATTCAGAGCATTCCATCCCTTCTTTGGGGCATCAGCCCTCAGCCCCCCCACCCCACCCTGCACTGCTGCATTTTCCCATACGGCCTCCTTGCCTCTCACACTCTGCTCTGAAGATTAGGTTACTCAGGGATCACAGAGCCCAGAAGGATCTCCTTCCAAGAGGTCCTCTAGATGGCAGGGACCTGCCTGAATAGTTCAAAGGAAAACTCTGGGCTCAGAGGCTTGGCCTCCATTAGGAAGCCTCTCTTGGTCTAGGAGGTGGGTCCCTGGGGATTAAGCCCAAAGATCCCAGTACCTCCCATGATGCTCATGTTTCCTTCTCCCAGGGTCCAGAAGAGCTGTAGGGAGATCCTCGTGTTCTCCTCTTTTGCCAGGGCACCTCCTCCTGCCTGCAGAGCTAACTGGCATGACTGGCATAAATATATCCATATATCTCTCTATAAATACACTCATCTTTAGCTATATATATCTTTTCTTCTAAAGACTTGGCAAGAATTCCCTAGAAGCCTTTTCCATGACACAATAGAAAACCACCAGAGTCATCAGTTTGATTGTTCCCACAAATACAGCTTCGGGTTGACCTCTGCAAAGCTCTCTTGGACCCTGATTCCAGTAACTCAACCCCTCCAGCCCTCACCAGCCCCCAAACCCCTGGCAACCACAAGATACAACTCAGTTTTCTGAAGCTGCCATTTTCTTCCTCGTTGGTCTCTGTCTGAAAGCAAAAATAAAAATCCATTGCTTTTGACCTATCATCTTAAAAAAAAATAATAGGCTTTGTATCTGAGCTGCAGCTGGCAGCAGGAGGAAATGAGCCAGGCAGCAGGATCCCACGGCACTTAGGGACACTGTGGTTAAGAATGGGTTGCTGGTGGTTTCCGAGTGGGCTAGACCTCTGTGGGCAGGATGCTGGGAGCCACTGAGTAGGCATCTACCCAGGCTTAACAACCACTGGGGCAGTGAGCAAAGCTGTGAGGGGTCTCCCTATGAGGCTCCTTGGATAAACAGGAGAAACTCCAGGGCAGAAGCGCAGAGCAGGAAAACCCACCCAGGTAATGACTTTCGAGGGAGTTATCATTAGGCAAGAATCTGAGAACCCTATCTTCATCACCCTGCATCAGCATTTGCTGGAGGGAGGTGGGAGGGAGTGGTGGGGGGGAGGAGGGAACAGCTGGCTCTTCCATCTTTTTTTTCCCCTCCACTGTTAAAGGCTTTGCTGGGTGGAGGTAGCCCCTGTGATAGGGAGGGTGGGAGGGAGACGCAACAGGGAGAGGATATGGGGATATATATATATGTATAGCTGATTAACTTTGTTATAAAGCAGAAACTAACACACCATTGTAAAGCAATTATACTCCAATAAAGATGTTAAAAAAAAATCTTCATTTACAGAATAAGAGAATCAACAGAGAAATGCAGGAAAGGTAATCTGGCAAAACCCACGAACCCACGACTACACCTCCTATAACCTTTCTTGTTTAGTATTCTTTCTTTTTAAAGTTGGGTTGTTATCGTTGCACCAGAGAATGCCAGCAGGTGTTGCTGGCAGCTGTTTAATGACAGTGTCAAGAATGTCTTTCAGGAAGGTAGGCTTGGAGGCAGGAGGCAGTGATAGAGAAAATGGGATGGGGGAAGGAGAAGGAGGCCCCACATCTGCGGAGAGGTAGCTAAGCAATGGAGGGCTGCTCTGGGAATTGCAATGTTATTTTGTACAAAGTTCTTCCTGTAGGAAGGAAGGGGGAGGGACAAGAGACACATTTCAGTGTTTTGCGGACCTAAGAATTTTAGGTGTCTTTGGGCAAATACTTTAGCTCCCCTCCTCCGCATCTCCCCCTTTCTTTATTGTTACTGACTCTCCTGAGGATTAAATAAAAGGACCTGGAGTCCCTTGGAGAGGGATCCCAGCAGCGCCCTCCCCCTCCCGGGGTGATGAGCCCTGCAATTATTCCACATCTGGAAAAGGTAATGGCTCCCATCCTGGCAGAGGCGTGTCACAGACCAGCAAGAGAAAGATGTTTCTGTTACCTAGCTGATCTCAGTTCTGCAATGAGCCAGAGAGACTGTGGGAGGCTGGATGGGGAAGGGATTGGGCAGCAGCCTTCACAGCGAATGCATTCCTCGTGAACACTCGAAATCTGAAATTCCTTCCTGCTCTGTGCTCAAGCTTAGCTCCCTACCACCGACCTCGTGAAGGCAAACCTGAAAACCTCTCCAGTCACAAATCTTCCTTGGAGAGACCACAACAGCCAGAGCTGTGGAAAGATATCCTCAGGGTCTTGGTCCCCCCTGAACGGTTGCTCCCCTTCCTGCTGGGACAGTGACCAAGATCTGGTGAAAGTTTCTGGCATTTTTGTTCTCCACCCGCAGGACATTACCAGGCCACATATTCCTGGGCTACAATCTGCAGAGGTCAGCTTCTCTCTCTAGGGCCTAGCTCATTCCATATTCTGTTTTTTAATGGGGAGGAGGGCATGGCTTTGGGGTAGCAGTTGAAACACGCAACGGTAACTGCCCTGGTCACAAGACATATGGTCAGGCTACAAGGGTGACTAGCAGTAGAAATGTCTCAGAGTGTCTGAGGCGGCTAATAAGATGTAGGGGATGGGGAGGGGGAAGAATGAGAGCACTGATCCTAACATTTGCTTTCCAAATGCTTTCACACATATTATTTCATTAAATCTCCTCCTTAGTCCCTCGAACTAGGAACCAGAATCATCAATGTCTCCATTTTAGATATAAGGGAACAGGGTAACTTCCCCAAGGTTAATGGCTATAGAGCCAGGGCTGGAGCCCAGGCTACTTGATGTCTGGGCTCCTTTTCTCCAACTCCACACCACCCCATGCCTGAGCTGCACCGCCAGAACCTCTGTGAGAGGGCGCACAGTATCCTGTCTTCAGGGGAAGTGAGAAGCCAGCAAACACATCCCATGCCTTCAAATAGACTGTAGGTACCTGAGGAAAGGCCCGTGGTTGTGTTGTCCTTTACATCTCCCATGGCCCATAGCCTACAGTGTTCCCAGAACAATTTTTAAATGGTTGCTTTAGGTAAGATATAAGGAAGAATCCAGCAAGGGAACTGAGGCATCTTGGGGGTTGTGAGCTTCGAACCACAAAAGTAGGACTTATGTCAAGGCTCCAGGGCTCACTGACTGAATAATCTATCGGGACCTGTTTACCCCATCTTCCACGTGGAGATAAGAATATCCACCTCTCGAGGTGCTAGCAGAACTAAATGAGGTGGGAAATGAGAAAGTACAGTGCATGCTGTAATTCCTAACGTTGGGTCTTCCTGACCCTGAGGTTCAGGAGGTCACCAAAGATAAGACAGCAGAGAGATAAGGAAGGTCATCTTCTGAGGGTCTTTAGAGCAGTGCCCATGCCCTCCTGCTCCAGGTGGGTTGGGTATAGTGCGCCCAGGAGGGGAGGGTGGGCTACGTTCAGGTGGCAAACGGTCTAGGGCATGGTAGACGCTCAGTGAATGGGTTTCCCTTCCGTAGCTGCCCATTCTAGTAAATCCTCCATAGTGAGAAGCTGGAGGAGAAGGACAAAAGGATGGTGGTGAGGACCATCATTAGGTCAAGGCGCCTTGAGGATCCCTCCTAGCCTCGGGGTCTGAAATGACGTCAGAATACATCTTTAAATAGGGTCAACTGGCACCACTGCTTACTCTTCCGTGCCATTCTTTGCGCCTCTGCTGAGTTGAGGGGTAAATAGGAAACACGGACGACTCTCACTCACATGTTGTGCCCGGGAGGGGGTGGTGGGTGTGGTCTAAGTCGCCCGAATCACCGCGGGGGCAGGGCAAGATGGCGGTCTTGTGGTCGATTCGGGGGCCTGGGCTGACCTATACACGTGGACCGCAGAGAAGACCCAGAGCAGGTAGGGATGCCCGCCAGGAGGGTGGGAGGGTGCTGTGACTACACCTCCCCGTCTGTCTGAGCCCCTGGGAAAAGCCAACCTGGGGCTGAGGTGGAAGATGTGAATACTGGCTTGCATTTCCCGAGGACTCACTCTTTGCCAAGCACCGGGCGAAAAGCTGAACATGCCTGACATCATTTAATTTTGAAAGCACCCTTCAAGGTAGGTATCATCATTCTCATTTCGCAGATGAAGAAACCAGAGCTCAGTAAGGCTAATTTTCCCTATATCGCCTACCTAGTAGGTGGTAAAGATTTGAACCAAGGTGGTCTGATTCCAAAGTCCACATTCTTCCCACGGCACATGCTGGCCCCATCCAAACAGCCCACCAGTCAGGAGCTACAGATAAAATACCACACCTCCTACAGCATGCACTAAATCAGCACAAGGAGAAGCTGGAGGCTGGCAGAGAGCAGATCTTTATCAAGACACTTCAGGAGCAGGAGAAATATTTCCACCCTTCTCCCAGCCAAAGAACTGGCTGTGTTTATAAGATGAGACACATTTTGAGGGGAGAGGAGGGAGGGTGTAATCTCAAGCTAAAATCACCGCCCACACCAAAATAAACTTGAAGGCAAACCCGGGCCTCAAGGATTTTGTTCAATTGCTTATGTGTGTGTCTGGGAGCATGTGAGTAGGTGTGGGGAAGAAGGGCAGGAGGAGGCAGGTAAGCAAAAGCAGTATCTTTGTCATACCCAGTGGCATTTATCAACTCTGCTTTCCTCCCCAAACTTACACTTCTCCCCCACTTACTTATTTCCTGTTTTCTCTTTCCTGCTCTGGAGCAGGGTTTAGTGGATGAGCAGACTTTGGGTGGGTTTGCTCTCCAAATCCGCCACCTACTGAGTTGTCCAATAAATACATATGACATGAATGAATGGGGAAATGATTTCACCTCCCTGAGCCTTGATTTTCTCATCTGGAAAGACACATAGTTCTAGTCCCTGTGTTGCAGGGCTGTTGGGAGGATTAAATAAAGCAAAGTGCTTAGCACAGTGGCTGGCACAATAAATGATGTGATGACCAATAAATGTTTGTTGCTTTGCTCAGTTTCTCAACCTCAGCACTACGACATTAGGGGCAGGATCATTCTTTCTTGTGGGGGCTGTTCTGTGCATTATAGGATGTTTATCAGCATCCCTGGCCTTTATCCACTAGATGCCAGTAGCACCTCCTGCCCCCAGACATAACAATCAAAAATGTCTCCAGATTTCACCAAATGTCCATAGAATCACCCCAGTTGAGAGACACTGGCTTAATGTAATTAATGATGATATTAGCAACAAGTAATATATTTGAAAGCACATAGTAGGCAGTGATAGTAATATTCATTTTTTTGAATGAGCGAATGTATGAATGAACACGCTAAGTAATCATGGGTGTAGTTCTGCATCTTCAAACCCTTGGTGGCAGGAGGTGTACAGTCTACTAAGTTCTGGACTCCGAAAGGTTGATGGAATCACAGAGGGGGTTGGGCAGGGCACCACCCGGACCACCTTGGTGTCTCCGCTGCCAGCTCTCTTTTGGCATTGACCTGGTACCTACTGGGATTTGCAGATGGAGCACTGACAGGTGGGTGAGGCTGAAGGAATTTTTCCCCTCTGGGAAAGGGCAGTCCCAAAGGGATCTGTCTGCAGCAACTGATGGCTTGAATTTCTGTGTATGAGATGTGATTGCTTGAATCATGTGCACTCCCGAAGAATCTCATCCTCTGCCCATGGCCAGCCGTAGACATTGCTAGGAACTTCTGAAGTCCTACCTTACCTGGAGGACACAGCTGCAAGCCCCTTTTTGACTCCCATCAAGAAGATGTCTTACTACTGGGGCAGAAAGATGACTCCTGTCCTAGGAGTTATTCACTCCTCCCCCCTCCCCACTTTCCCCCTCTCCTTTCTTTCTTTTTAAACATGTATTGAATCTCTGCTACATTAGTTGGTCCTACAGACACAGAGATGATAAGCGCAGCCCCTAACCCAAAACTGCTGAGTGTACTGAGGGCAGAGAAAAGAAAAAGGGTGATGACAATACCTACAATGATAATAGGTAACATTTACTGAGCCCTTATCCTATTTTGGACACTTTTATCCTATTTTGGACACTGCTCTCTGTGCTTTACCTGTATTGGCTCATTTACATGTAGCTCCACAACAAGCCTGTGAGGCAGAAACTATTATTATTTCTAGTTTGCAGATGAGGAAACAGGCACAGAGAGGCGAGGTGATTCTTACTATGCCACCCAGGTACTAAGGGGCAGAGTCAGGAGTGGAATCCAGGACACCTTGGGCCTGGACTCTTCTTAACCGCTATGCTCCCTGCTCTGATAGCCATGTGATGGGGTGCTATGAAGCACACAAAGGGGGGCCTTCCTGGAGGAGGTGATGCCATAGTACCTTGAAGATGAGAAGGTGTTAGGTGGGTAGGACAACACGCGCAAAGTCCCAAGGTGAGAAGGCCATGGAGATGCATCAACGTTCTAAAAGCAAGTCTTAGCCTCCCTGTGAGCACTGCCGCCCCTGACCTCATGGCTGGGTTAGAGCCGTGAACTCAGCTATCAGGACTCCTGCCTCTGGCCTGGGCTGGTTCTCTGGACACTCACTCGGAGCCACCCATTTGGCCTCCTGTCCTAGACTGTGCTGTCTGATTTGGCTTTACAACCAAGACCAGGGCTGATACTCTGTCTCCTGCCTGTGAGGTCTTCAACGATCCACTCCTCCCTTAGGCCTGATCTAGTCTCCATGCTTCAGCCCTCACTCACCTCTTGGTCTTGATCTGGGTCCTTTCTGTCTCACCTTGTTCTGCTGCCACTTACACCAGGTTTGGGAGTGGGAGTTTGTGTGTGTGTGTGTGTATGTGTACATGTGAATGTGTACTTGTACTTGTGTATGTGCGTGCATATGTGTACCCGTGCGTGTGTCTAATACGTGCATCTGTACGTATGTGTGTGTGCACAGTAGGTGGTGAGTATGGTGTATGCATGCCTGTTACAAGGGGTACACACCACTCGATGGTCAGGTAGGCCCAACATTTCATCTTCTGTTATTTAAATCTGATACATATAAAATAGATGAGAGCAAGATGCTTTGATTGAAGGAGGATGAAACTGGGGGATTGGAGTGGTCACCTTAGAGCTCAAAGGCACACTGTCTAAAAACCATTAGACAGACTCAACATTTTAGGGTCATAGACTGCTTTGAGAATCTGATGAAAGCAATGGGCCCTCTACACAAAAATTATAGACATACAAATGTTTGCATAACATTTTGGGGGGTAGATCATGAGCCCCCCTGAATCCAGGAACACTGGTTAAAAGTCCTGTGCATTCAACTTCTGCCACATCCTCCAATGGGTCTCCCTGCCCCTCTGACTTTGCGGGGGAGAATTATAAGAGGTTGGCAGCTGCAGCACAGGGAATGATGAAACCCAGACAAGTCCTGCCATTGCTTCGTTTGCTCAAGGAGGGGAGAGGCCCAGGATTTGGAAAGCACAGCCTTCTCGTACTCAAATTCCTATGACAAAGGCATGGCTGTTGACATTGCTCCTACATGGCCAGCCCTAGGTGGCTTGGGTGTCAGAGATGATTGTTGCCTCAGTTTCCACACTAGCTTAAAGCCCGTGAGCTCCTCTATCTAGAATGGACAAAGGATGGGCATCCAGGGTCCGACCATAGTGTCATTGCTGGGTGATGCTGGGCAAATCTCTTGACTCCTCTGGGCCAGTTTCCTCATCCATAAGATCACAGCCCATGGGGTTGTTAGGATAACTAGATGAGCTCAAAATGGGCGCTATCTACATGAAAGCTCTTTACATACCTCAAACCATTAAGTAAGTTTAAGGAGGTTCTTAGTATCTTGGCATTCAGAGAATGACTGGGAGATTTATACCAAGAGAGTTGTCTTCTTCCGGACTGGGAACCAGGGAGGAGAATGGAGATCACTTTTACTTAAAAGGAGAAAATTGAGGCCCAAGATACAAAATGATTTGTCCAGGGTCATCTCTCGATAAGTCCTGGGGTAGTGGGGGGAGCTCACAGCTTAGGGCACTTAGCTCCGGACAATCCCAGCAACATCCAGGGGTCCTGGAGTCACCTGCTCCCTCTTTCAAGGCTCCCATCCCTCAGTCCAGGAAAGAGACTCTAGAACAGCCTCTTGCTACAGCTCCCCTGGTCCTTTGTGCTCAGGTTGGGGCTCTAGTCTACTACGAGATGCAAATCCACTTCCAAGTTCACCGTGAGGGAAAAATGAGAAGGTTCTTCATTGGGTCTGCCTGCTGTTAATGAGCTGATCTGGGGGAAAAGACTGAGTGAAAATGAACAGTCGCTACCCAGAGTCACTGGAGTGCTCCTTGCAGCCGGCCCCAATGTATGTGTTTTATGTGGCGCTCAGGCTGCCGGTGCCTGGGGCCCACAGGCAGGTTTATGAGATTAAAGCCCAGTGCCCAATAAATAATTTAGCAGCTTACTGCAAAAATACAGACACGCAGTATAATAGCTACTATCTCCAGCAGCCTGATGTGTACGGACATTTTAAATGCACGTCACTTTCATCTCCTTGCTTCCATTTGGTGCGGGGTCCAAAACCAAAGAAGGAAGAGAAGAAGAACATCACCTCCACCCTCTGTCCGTGTCCTGCCACTAAGATGGGGTTGATGAGAAAGAAAACTCTTCAACACACTAATTATTCAGGGATTTGCTGGCTGTCCTTCCCCACCACCCACCTCCTTCCATCTCTGCTCGATTCTTTGCTTGCGGTTCCTGTTTGGGTGTGCAGAAAGAATCTGAAATCTCCACTAGACTAATTATTCATTCAGAATTTGGTTTTCTTCTCCCAGGGGTGCCTTTTATGGAGCAAAGCTGGCTCCAGGTGCTGGCTCCTGCAGAGTCACAAGTGACTTGCTTGTGGATGCAGCTCGAAGCTGAAAGAAATAAATATCAGCGCCATGACCACGAGAATCCTGGCTGAAGTTCTAATGAGGCAGAAGTTAGTGGTGATTGATTGGTAAGACTTGGTCTTGGGCAGGAGGGAGGGGAAGAGGGTTGGAGAGGGAAGAAGGAAGAGGTTGTGGGGGGGGGGGCATCACAGGGAGAGAGGGTGGGAGAAGGCAGAGACACTTGCAGGCAGTGGCTCCAAGATCTAGAAGCATCAACGGGACATGAGTGGCACAGAGTAATCTATGTAGCCTCATGAACTAGCAGCAGAAAACGATGCCAAAGGGAACCATCCTCTTCTTACTGGAAAGTTTACTGGCTCTGGTCACAGTTCAGGGACAAGGGGCTTCAGTGGGAATGAGGGACAGTGGCAGGATTCCCCTCTAGCTCTTGCAGAAATCTGGGAGGGTGGCATCCACTTCTGTACCAACCCCTTGATTCTCCTTCTGTGGGTAGCACCTACTCCAGACCCACTGGCAACTGGGCTTCTACAGACACCACCAAGCTTACCCAAGCCCCCCTACTTTTTGTGCCTCCTTGGCCTTGGATGCATTTACTGCCAGTGGCTGTGGTTTATCTCCCGTTGTTTATGGCCTGGGACAGGCTGCCTACAAATAGGTCCCCAAAGAGTGGGAAAATGCAGGCACCTGCCATTCTGTGAAGCTCCTTCCAGAAATGAAAAGGACAGTCATAAAATGTGGCATGCGGGGGAGGAGGTGGGGTGGGGGTGACATGCATCATAAAAAGCGTAATGGACTAATGCTAATACACAGACTGGCTGCAGCCCAGGGGTGTCTGCTGGGTTCAGACATAAATATTGGGGAGGCACCAAGGAGACAGATTTTTTATTTCTTTGATTTGATGGGGAGAGGTTGGGCATATTTTTTCCTCTATTTCTCTGACTGTGGCCATTCCTCTGGCGAGACCACCAATCCGTTTGAGACTGAAGCTACTCAGTGTTTTATGGCTTCCAGAGCAGTTAGACTCTTGGAAAGACTGGAGGTGCAGAAGCATTTGTGGGTGCATCACATTGCCTCACAGGGTCAGTCCACTTGGGGGTTTTGTTGGCATCATCCAAGATCTTGCCAGTGACAAGAGATCAGAATGGGGTGAGTGTAACCGTGCTGGATGTATGCTTGAATGCATGTATGAGTAACTAGGTACCTGCCCAACATCAGGCAAATTTTGAACGTTAAAGGGACTGATTTATGTCCTCTGCTTGGTGGGAACCAAAAGAACAGCAACCCCAGAAATAACCCAACACGAATCTCCATCCCCTCTTAACTTCAGGCATAAAGAGTAAAATAGCTGTTTGTTAACTAGTGGCAAATTCAGGTACTTCAGGACTGAACCAAGCACACTGTTTTCGAGGGCTTTCCACATTCTCTGGCTAATGTTGGCCATTGGCCCACTGCTATCTATCCACACATTTGCCTTGAAGTATGCCCATACACAGAAAGGGTAAATGTACAGTGGAGGTATGGGCAGAAGGCAGAAGCGAGTAGGAATCCTGTATGAAAAGGGCCTCCATTCCAGGTGAGGCTACGGTGCCCTTGCCTTTTTCTTCGTACCTTGAAGCCCTCAGAGCCTAGGAGTGGTGCTCGAGCTCTGGGCCCTGAACTCAAGGATGGATTCAGTCCACCTAGAACCCTGGGCTACTTGAGAATAAAGACAAACAGCAGAAATTGTGGTGCCTATGGTGGGGTGAGGAGCCCCGGCTCAGCCTTTTAGTGTGTGCGAGAAAAAGACCGAAGGCGTTTGGAATTCATGTTGCAGTTCACCATTTGTTTGGAAGAGTTAATTTTCCATGTGCTGTCCCCGAGAAGAGGTGGGAAATAAAGCGGCAGTCTTCCAAACGCCGTGGGTACTGAGAGCTAGAGCCTTTCGTCCTCTGCATCTGGGTGTATGTGAGAGGAGAAAGAGGAAGGGGAGTGAGGAATCTCACTGGGTGTGGAAGGCCCATGATAAGCAATTGAGATACTTCTTTAACCTCATTATAATCCTTATGAAGTAGATATTATTATTCCTGTTTTAAAGATGAGAACCCTCAAATCTGAGTTTCCAAGAGGTTACATAACTTAGCTAAGATCACAAACTTAATACATAGTAGGGTTAGGACTTGAACTCAAACCACTGTCTTCTCACAATGACTTAAAAATACAAAAGGAAAAAAAATCAATAAATGATGATTTGGAGGAAAAATTATTTTCAGTCTGACAGTCAAAAGAGCAGGGACAAGTGCATCTCTTAAGCCAAGTGGTGCATATTATTCCCAGTGATAAGGGGGGGGGGGCGGTGTCACCACGTGTGCTATTGTTAGAAAAGGACTAGAGGACCCTTGTGTGCATGATGACGCGTGATTACTCAGAGGGTGAGTGGGGCATTGAGCCTCCAGCGCTGACCTGGGTGCCTGATGATAATAAATGCCTGGGCTCCCCAGTAAATAAATACGCTGCAGATTTACCTGGGAAAGCACCTCCTCATGAGAGAGAGCTCATCCTCTCCCACCAGGTGTAGCAGTGGGCTCTTTTATGTGTGAGGTTAACCGGCGCTCTCTGGATGGGAACCCTTGGAATCAGTTGTGAGTGGGGGTCTTGCCCAATCATCTACCTAAAAATGAGGCCAATTGGGCCTATCAGTAGGGGTTTGGCTCAGCCCCTTCCAACCAAGCTTGGGGCCTACCAAGACGTTCCTCTTCCCTCAGTTGGCTCATAGCCACCTGAAAGTCTGAGAAAGAAATCACCAGAGTACCTAGTCTTTTAGCCTAAGGTTAAGGTTAGACTTAAAGAAGACCTTCCTGACTCTGAGCTGTCTGACCCTGGACCATAAGCAACCAAACTGGCTCTGGAATATCCTTTCCTAAAGATTTCAAAGAGAGGGAGAGATACCTAATTGCTGCCCACAGTTCTGGGCAAGGGGCAACCTTCCCTCCAGCCTCACCTTTGCTTGCTGATATTTTAGTAAAGGCCCAATACAAATATAGAATGTATAATTTTCACATCATTCTTGGCAAATCCCAGGTGCGCCCCATTAGCAGAGTTCCAAGGATGCCATTTTCTATCAAGAAAAAGATATGCCGCATCGTAGGGCCCTTAGCTAAGGGCCCTATTAATAGCGGTCCTAATTATATGGCTGCAAATTTAATTCATAGCAATGATTAGTGTCAGAATCAAAGGCATCAGCATCAATATTGATGGAATTGCATAAGCTCCATAAACAGAGAACAAGCATTCGGGCCCATCCCCCCAGCAGTGGTTTGCTGTTAACTATTACATTAAATGTCTCTTCCAATTTTGCCAGATCAGAATGAGTCCATTTCTCAGTGTCCTCCTCCCCCACCCGAAACCTTTGCCCGGCCAGCTCTGAATGGGTATGACTGGCACACAAAAGATCCCAGACAGTGTCTTTGAAGGAAAGCCCGGGGCCTCCAAGGGATGCACGGGTGATGGGCCCAGGCCCCACGCTTTACACGGCAGCTCTTGGCCTTGTCAGTAACACTCCTTTGTCTCCCCTTCAGAAAGCTCACAGCAAACAATGATGCCTGGAGAAAGGGGAGTCAGCTGGGGACTGTGTGTGGCACAAAGGCTGCCACCCCATCCATTGTGGCCTGGGCTGAGATGGGTGGGAAGGGGAGGAGGAGGCCTGAGGGGAGTGACACAAGGCAGCGTGTGCTGAGGTGACAGCTGCCACGTCCCGGTTTTCCAGGGGATTTTGGCTGGAAAGAGTGCAAAGTTAGGCCTACCACTCTTCTCTCCTGAATCTTTCTGCAGCTCTCTGTAGGGCAGGTGGTGGGTTACAGTGGGACCAACAGAATCTTAGAGAAGGAAGATAGAGTGCTCAAAGTTAGTGGTTCACAAAGCCCAGGTCTGGAGTCAAAGAGATCTAGATTTCAATCCCAGCTGTCCAATTAGTCGCAATGTGACTCAGCAAGTTACCTAACTTTGTTGAGCCTCAGTTTGCTCATATGGAAAATGGACGTAATATTAATCCTTACCTTACAAGGGTATTGTGAGGCTTAACTAAAAAAATACGTAGCTCAGGGCTTAGCACATAGTGAGTGTCTAAGTTATAATAGGCCCACTCCCTGCAAAATAAATAAATAAATAAATAAAGCAGCATGCCTAGAAAAAGGACTCATATGTAAAACTTGAGGTTCCCAATTCAGTGTTCTTCTGACTTGTCAGAACTTCTTAGCCCCAAGGCAAGCATTTTGTGGGTAAGCAGGCCTCCTTGCTGGCCAGGCTCTAGAAAGATCCTCAAGTCACATACAGTGAGGGCTCAGGGATGCTGGGCACCCCAGACCAAGGGTGCATGGCCAGGCCTGGAATAGGAAGCTCAGCTAGAATTTGCCCTGGAGAGAACAATCCCCAGACCAATTTTAGGTTCTGCATAGGGAATGCTTGCATGCTAGGGAAAGGCAGAGGTCAGCCTGAGGTTTTGTGCAGAGGGAACGTTCTTCCATATGACACAGAGAGAAGGGCCCCAAAAGTAAAGTCTAAAAACCTGGATTTTATCTTGCTCCTGTTGCTAAGGACCTGGGTGATTTTGTGCAGATCACTTAACCTTTCTAGGCCTCAGCTGTCTTATCCACAAAATAGAACAATAAACATCTCACCTGCTCAAAGTCTGTTGGCTGGACTAGTTTTCTGAGGGCCTTTCCAGTTATTAAAATCAGGGGAACATTCCTGACCTTGTGTGATGGAGTCTATCTTCCCCCTGGGGGGTGGGGCTGACCCCTTTGTAGGGTCCAGACTCCATGGCCTCTCCTCCTTCCTTGGCTGCACTCTCATCCACCCCTGAACACAGAAGTGTGAGAATTCCTGATTTGCTACTATAGGCTGTTGATACTATTGCCCCTTCCAGGTTAGGTGGGGACGCCCAGCTGGTGTCAGTAGCCTTTGAAATCCAATGAGGTTTTGGAGAGTGATGGCTGATTGGGACAATCCCAGAGGCACCAGCTCCTAAACTTGTGCCCTATCTTGAAGCCTAGAAACCTTTCTGGAGGCTGAGGCCAGGAGAGGGACAGAATCCCAGGAAGAAACTTAAAGGACAGAACCTCAGGGTGACCTTCAGCACCTTGCATCTCCATATATCTCCTGCTTCTCTGGACAGAAGGACACGTGATAACAGGAAGGAAAGAGAAGTTCAAGTAGCTGCAAGCTTTTAGCTTCATCATTGTTGGACTATACAGGTGACTGAGGTGTGTGCTGCACCATCTCCACCTGAAATATTTGTAGCTCTGATTCCAGTCTTCCCTTGATTTACCCTGTGATCCTAAGCAATCCATAATAATCCATAATCTCTGTGAATTTCAGTATCACCATCTGCCACGGAGCAGAGAAATATCTCAATCCTTCCTGTTTATCCTAAAATGCTATGGGATTAGTGAGCTAATGGAAACCAAGGGAATCTGGGTCCTTAGAAAAGGATGGTAATGGTATAGGAGTGGTAGCAATAACACTAGTAGAGTCACACTTACAGTAATAATGGTAATAGCAGCAATGGCTGCCATTTATTAAGCATCTGCTACACACTGGGCTCTATATTAGGTACTTCATATCCCCCAAGTCTGACATGCATAGCAATCTTGCAAGGTAGCGTCAGTGGACCAGTTGATGACACTAAGGTCTGCCCAAGATCACACAGTTCACTGAAGGTGGAGTTGTGTAGCCCTAGGATATCATGGTTGGCTTGGGAACATGCAAAGGGCAGAGAATGGCCCCATTTTAGTTAATTCTGCAAAGCCGTAAGAGCCAAACCACCACTTCCCCCAGCCCGGCCCTGAGGAGGGGTCAGTACCTATTGTTTGGTGATATGGGACTCGGAAAGCTCTCACTGGTGACTAATGCAGCTGGATGCCGGTGTCCAGCAGGATTAGATTAGTTCGGCGCAGCTGGTCTAGTCTTCTAAGTATTTTTTTTCCCATGACACAGGGCTGGGGGCAAGGGGCAGGATTCTCTTCCTCCATCTGACCTTGCAAACATGTCACTAAAAAAGAGGCTGATCTGACGGCTCCACTCCCCCAGGGAGCCAGAGAAGAAGTGGGCTTCGGGGGAAGCCTCAAAGATGTTGATAATAATAATGGAAAGCACTTTTGTTGCCAAGCACCATAGTAAGAACTTTTCATACATGATTTCACTTAGTCCTTCCAACAACTATGCAAAGTGTTTATTACTACCCACTCCACAGAAGAAAAAAATTGAGGCTCACAAGTTAAGTAACAATAATAGTGATATTTAAATGCATATAAGCTCAGCACTCCACTTTACATAAATTATTTCATTATGCTCTATTTTTTTCATTAGCACTTATTATCTTCTAAATATACTGTATGTTGTGCGTTCTCGTTATTTTCTCATTATTTTCTTCCCACATTAAGGTATAATCTTCACTAGGGCAGGCGATGTTGACAGTTTTGTTTACTACTGTATACCGAGCAAATGGCGCATAGTAGGTATTCAATACATTTTCGTTCAAGAATGAATGATTTCATTTAATCCTCATTACAATCTCATGCGGCAGGTATTATAACTGTCTTCATTTTACACATGAGGAAACTGAAGCTCAGAGGTCACACAGCGAATAGACTGGTGTCAGGACTGCATCCTGTAAGCTCATATGCTCTTTGTTATGCAAATAGGTTCCTACCTGAAGACAAGAGGACAGCACCAGCTGGTCTTTGGAGGTCCTGTCCAACCTCGAGATATATGTCCATGCTCTGTATCCACAAGCAGGCAAGACTCAATGACCTAAAAGGATGTGCATCTATGTGGTCTGTATTTTCCTAAAGATGACCGCTCTGTAAACATTAGCACCTTGGCCTCTTAAACATTCTACAGAGCCTATTTGGGTCACCTGGATTCTGTGAGCTTGAATCATTATGCTCGTGCTTCACCTGCCCTGAGATAAAGCCCCGAGCTCCAAAGGGCTCCCTCTTGGAGTGCAAAGCACCATGCTGAGCACACAGCCTGACTCCTCACACAGGGATTATCCAAGATTGAAGCACACAGGAGCCGCACAAAAGGTGCAAAACATAAATGCATCTTTAGTTTCTCCCTTTCAGAATGACTCTGGGAGACCAGGGGCTCTTCCCTGGGGTCAGCTGGGGCTCTGGATAGAAACCCACACCCTCTCTCTCCACCTGTCATGGTCAAGCAGGGGGATGTGGTGGTCAGGGGAGGGGGTTTGGAAGGATTCTGTAAATATGCCCCCTTCCCTGTGCCAACCAAATGCTGCCTTTCCCAGCTTCCAGAAGACCAGTTCTTGGGACCCAAGAGGCCTATAAAACAACAAAACAAACAGCGAGTTTGGCGGCAGGAGCCTGGGCAGGGAGCCAAAGTCATTACTAGGGATGTGGTGGTGCGTTCTGAGCCACCAGCCCGCCTCCTCTGCACAGGCCCTGGGGCAGGGGGAGAGGGCATCTGCGGCCCACTACCCCAGCCCCCGGAGCTGCTGAGATGCGTCAGGGACTCAGAGCATTAGCTCAGCGGTCACAGGTCCCAAGAAAGCCGCTAGGTCTCCTAGAATGAGACCCGCAGCCCTGTCTGTTTACTCAATCCAGGGTTCACAATGAGAGACGAGTGAATCATTTCCACTCTGAGGAATGAGTGGCTATTGTTCGGTGGTGTTGGCACAGCGAGAAAGGTATGTTTCTCAGCTTTGCATCCAACTTGGCTTTCCGTCCGCCAAGACAACTCCACCCCACAAGGGAGCCAAGTAGCAGGTTAGGAACTTCCGTGCATGTTTTGGGAGGAAGTATAAATGCCAATGTCAATTTTGCCAGTGGATTGGCCATGTAACCTTGGGCAAGATATTTAATTTAACATCCCGGTGGCTCAGTTTTCCACATCTGTAAAATGGAGTGGAGATGCAGGGAACCATCACCATACTTAGCTGAAGTATTTGTGGAGGATGGAAAGGACCGTGGAAAGATATCTCATAAATAATCAGTGTTATCAAGTAACTGAGCAGTAACCCCAGGGCCTGGGAGAGTTAATCCTTTGGTGCTCCCAATGGATTCTTTCCAGTGCCTAAGCTGCTACTGCAAGAAGCTCACAGTTTTCCTGGCCTGGCTCAGTAAATCGTTTGTGAGCTTACAAAGAGAAGAATAAGAATGGGAAGGGACATCGGGCAGCATTTCCTGTGAGCTGCGCACTGGAGACCTTGGGTTGGTATGTCCCATAGGGAAAGGCAGAAAGGATTTTCCTCAAGAATTTCACAGGCATTTTGGTGGCTGCCTTAGCTAATGGGAAAGAAGGTGTTGGCAAAAGAGGCCCCGGCGCTCCCCAGACCTTGAAAAGGCTAAGTCTCTGTGGATTTGCAAAAATGTCCAGGAGTCCGATAAACAGAGGGCTGGCGGGGGTGGCAGGGGAGGGGTGGCCTGGGCCTCTGTACCTGCCTCTCTGCTGAAGGCAAAACTGCCTCTGATGCAGGTGAGGCAGATAGCTGGCCACGCTCTCCTGGGATCTTCGGGCAACAGTGTAAACGCGGCTCCCTTCTCCCAGCTTGGTCGGCATTGCTGAGAGCAGCACCCCACCCTCTTCCAAACACTGTTAACCAGAAAACAGGCTCTTTTCCTGTCACAGCAGTTCTCTTGTTTCCTAGACTCCTCATCCCACGGCCACCCTCCAACCCTCCCCCTCCCCCGCAGACCTATCCACCACATCCTAACTTCCTTCCTTTGCAAACCAGCCACGTCAACAGGAGTCACTCTTGGTGTCTGGTTCTCTTCCAATGCGTGCACGTAGGTCTCTGGCCTGGAGGAGGTACATTTGAGATAAATTTCATGAGCAACTGATGTGTGAGAGACACTGAATCTGGCTGTGGGCATGGGTGACATATATGGAAAAGAGGGCCCCTGTCCTCCAGGACCTGTGGATCTCAAGAGAAGTGGACACGTTATTCGGCAGCTGCTCCCGCACCAGATGCTACTGGAGCAAAGCAGCAGGGGGTCTGAGGAGGGCGCTACTCACAGTGCTGGAAGGGGCAAGGTGAAGGACATGTCACCAGGCCTTGAGCAGCGGGAGAGGCTTCCGGTGGCAGGGCTGCGGGAGAGAACAGAGAGCCAGCACCTCCTGCTGCTGTGAGGCCCCAGGGTCGAGGGGCCAGAGGAGGCCTGAAGAAATGGGAAGCCAGGGCTGAGGCGCTGCAGATGCAGGGGAGGAACCAATGCGACTTTGTCCCAAACCCTAGAGAGTCCTGCTTCCCGGTCCCAGGGTCTTCTGCCCTCTCAGCTCGGCCCCTTCCCATGCCCCATGACCTGCCTCCTGGACCCCTCCCTTCAACCTGGGAAGTCGTGTTAAATGAGTCTGTAGTCCCTGTCGCCACTACTCTTCCTCGTGTGCTTTGGTATTAGCTCCGGGCATCTCCTACGTGGACTCCCGCCGCCTGCCCTTGGCCAGGAGGGATGTCGGCACAGTCATCCGTGCCCAGCCCCAGGAGGCCCTGCTCTCCCTCCCCTGCCTCTTGCCCCAGGCCTGCCTGCCCTCATCCTCTGGGTCCTGCCTTGCCCCTTCTGGGCCAAGCACCTCCCCGCTGACCCTCAGGGGCTTTCTGCTACACACCCAGGGCCAGCGTGAACCCAGCCGGTGACTTCAAAGCCCACCCCCAGGGTGCCTTGGCCTCCCCCACTCTGCTCTCCTTCTCTGCCCTCCCTTATCTCCCACCCCTACTGAGGGAGTCAGAGAAATAGGGGCGGCATAAGTGGGAAGGTCATGTGCTTGGTGCAGGTGCCTCTCCACAGCTTCCCTGATCGGTGACCACCCAGTCTCTGCTTCAGTATTTCCACTGACTGGGAGCTCATTCCCTCTTGAGTCAACTCTTTCCATTATGGGACAGTTTGGCTGCAAGAAGCTTCTTCCTCCTATTAAGCGGAAAACTATTTTACAGGAACTCCTACCTGTTGGCCCTCTTCTGCCCTCTGGGGCCACACTGAATAAGTTTAATTCATCTTGCACAGCTTAGTGGAGAAGCATGATTGTGAAACCAGACGATCAAGGTTCAGACCCTGGCTCTGCCATTTACTTGCCGTGTGGCTCTTGGACGCATTTCTTTACCTTTTCTGGCCTCTATTTCCTCATCAGTAAAATGGAGGTGATAATAGCACCTACCCCATCGAGTTGTATAAAGATTAGTTAGTAGATATAAAGTTCTTAGAATATCACCTGACACATAATAAGTGCTCAGTAAATCACAGGCTGTGAAGATTCATCTCCTCCTTTCCTCTTCTTCCCTTGGGTTAACATCCTTTTAAAAGTATTCTCCATACAGCATGGCTCCCGCATCCTTGCAGCCCTTGTTGACCTGGCTCTTTGGTTGGCTTAAGCCCTCTTACAATGTTATCTCCCGTGGGAAGTGGAGCCTCCACTTCTCATGACCTTCTGTTAGTGTGGTGAAGACTAATTAACTTTGCTATCAGTGGATCACACAGTTGGCTCACAAGGTCAGCGAAAATCCCAAGATCCTTTTCACTTGATCCTCTAGGGCTTGAGCCTCACAGTACTCTACGCCTTGGCTTCCACTTTGCCAAGTCCTCCAAGTCCCTCCGCGCCCTCTAGACCTTCCTGGCACGTGCTTTGCATCTTCTCAATGTGGCACCCAAGGTCTAGAGGGCCCTTCTCTCCCATCCCCAACTCGTCACTTTGTCTCATTCAGTCTCAGAGCAAATCCTAGTAAGCTTCCTCCTCCATGAAGCCCTCCAGGTTAATCACACTGTGGCAGCTGATTTCTCTGGAATTGTTCCATCCCTGTGGTGAATCCTGGCCTGTCTTCTTATCACCTCTGATGCACTGGTCCTTAGTCTAGGCAAGTGTTACACCTCTTGGTTCTAAGGTCTCGTCCTTATTCTGCCTGTTCCCTCTGCATGTTTGTGGCTCAGAAGGCGGTGGCCTCGTCTGCACTGTTCTCTGCCTGGCGAGCAGAGGGCAGGTATGAGCAAGTATGTGACACAGCACAGAACAACACCTCGTGGTCCTGCCACTTCTAGGGAGTCTCTGCTTCCTCTAATCGTCCCCACTCGGGGACATCCTGTCCTATGGGCTGCCATGGACGGAGGCTGCACAGTCTGACAGACGCCTGGTTAGGCAGGGAAGAAGTGAGTGGTCCTGACGCACCCTGCTTCCCTCTCCTCTCCAAACTCTTGGCTAGTTGTTTTTTTGTTTTTTTTTTTTTCCTTCCTGTGTTGAAAGAGCTATGCGGCCTGGACCATGGCAGGGTTTCCTGGGGACATTCCATAAATTCCTCATGGGCCGTTTCCCTGGGTAAATGGGAGGCCAGTGGGAGCCCGGCTTTAGTATCAGGTGCCTCAAAGGCGTGTGGGTGGAAAGGAAGGGTGAGTCGTCCAGAGGAGAAGGAGGGGTATTATGAGCTCATAGAAACAACTAAAGAATATCGAAGTGAAGAGTGAGAAGGAGAAGACAACTGCAGGTCGGAACCAGCTGTGGGCAGCCATGCCCCCAGCCTTGCCCTTGAACCCTCTGACTTGCCTCCCTAGCAACTTGTCTGCTGGGGTTCCAACAGGGCTAAGAGAACTTGGCTACCTTGAGTGCGTGGCTTGAAAAGATGCCCCAAGCAACCCACTGTGTTGTGTGCACAAGACGCAGAGAGACATGGGAAGGTCAGCCCAGGGCCCTTTGAGCCTGGCTGGGCGGTTCTTCCTTTATTCAGTCCTCGTCCATCCATTTGGCAAACATTAATTCCCTAACTCAGATCCAGGGCTGAAGAGAATGGAGGCCCTAGCCCCTGGCTGAACCCTGCAGCAAGCCTGAACCTGAAGACTGTTCTCAGCCTCCACCCCCGGGGTTCCGTGGCTGCTTCTTTAAGTAAAACAGGTGTCAACTTGGATGTCAGGACAAGAGGCAACTTGTCCTCATCTCTAAGCTTGGACGAGTCACTTTTCTTCTCTGGGCCTCAATTTTCCTGCCAAATAACACTAGTATTGGGCTAGATGGTCTCTAAGGTTCCTTAGAGAATGGTTTTATTTTTCAAGACAGTCTTGAGGCCCATCCCAGGTGGGAACACTTGGTGAAAGGATGAGGCAGAAAGAAGGAAATAAATATGAACAAGGCATGACCCCTGCCTTTAACAGAACTTTCAAGAGAATAAAGGAGACAGAATCACAGGAATGATCCAGAACAGTGACTAAAGGTGCAGGAAGGACAGGAGAAAATGCTGAGCACCAGCTTAGTTGTGGCTCCTGCTGGCCCTACAGAACCTTTGTGCAATTGAGAAACCGGTGGTATTTATGGGCAGATGAGTCAGCTCGAGGAGCTCCTCTGGGGGTATGTTTATACCCTAGGGCATATGGCTTGACAAGGAGAGTTCAGGTTGGATTTCAACTCCCATAGGCCCCTCGGCCCAAAGTCCCTGGGCAAGTCACAATCTACCCAGCTGTATAGATAACCCTGCAGGAAAGAAGCCAGCCTCAGGGGTCCAAGTTGAACCCTGTCTTGATAGAATATACCACTTTTTAAAAATTGAAGTAGAGTCGATTTACAATGTTGTATCAGTTTCAGGTGTACAGCAAAGTGATTCAGTTTTAAATATATATATATATATATATATATATATATATATATATATCTCCTATTTCAGACTCTTTTCTAGAGTACACCACTTTTAAATCTTAGTGGAATCTCAGAAGGCCAACTCCTTCCCTCTCCACTTCTGGGAAAGCAAACGCCGGGACCACACTCATCCTCACTCTCCCGTACCTGAAACCAAGCCAGGGCCCACAGTCCCAGGCCAAGTGGAGGGCACAGGACAGGTGCAGGTAGGCACCTCTCCACAGAGTGAGGAAAGGGTTAAAGGGCTTTGGTATCATGAGAAAGAAGGCGTCTCCACATCAACCCAGACCAGTTTTTCTCACCTCCTTTGGCAGCAACTCAGAACAAGCAGAACACGGAAATTCTTCCTCAGGCTCCCTCCCTGCCACCCTCCTTCTACATTCCCAAACAACATCTCTCCTGAGGCTCTAACTGGATTAGGAGGAAAGAGCCACAGGGCTGATGTCAACATCAAAGGGTGAGATGCGGTGAGGTCTGGCCTGTGCCTTGATCCACAGGTGCCAGGACTGGGGAAAGGTGGCAGGAGGGTGAGCTTGGGAAAAAGGGATTAGCAGGGACTGGAAAGAACGTGGCTGCTGTAATCCCACGTAATAAACCAGACTGTGCTCCGTCTCTACACCTTAAGCGCTAGACAAGCAGGTACAAGCTGCCGGCTTCAGCCCGCCACGCAGGAGGCTTCCCGTGCTTCCAGCCCCAGACGGCCCGTGCCCTCCCATGGGCAGAGGTGCTCAGAGCAGGCACAGGATAAGATGCCTACTTCCTCCTGTCAGCTCAGGTCTTGGGGGTGAGGGAGGAGGGGCAGGGAAGAGACTGCGATTGCAGGAAGAGGAAAGACAGGAGAACGGCCCCTTATCCAGGCACCATATACCATCCCAGAGAGGCCCCACCATCGGCTGAGAAGTGAGACCTATAATGTGCTTCAAGCAGCTGCTCTGGACTCAACAAAGACTTTTGATCAGTACAATCACCTCTATAGACTATGGGGAGGGATTTGTGATGTGGGTGATTCATAATATAGATAATCAAAAAATCAGTTCTACTTGATTTGGAGATAGTGTTTTGTTTCTTTTTTCTCCTTTAGACAGATGCACCTTCCTAATTCCTTGGAGTTTGGTCAATATTGAAATATGTTTACATTACCAAGACACTCACTGACCAATGGGTAGAGGAAGCAGCTAGAAGATAAGCCACAAATTAACCCCTACCAACTCTCCCCACTCTATCTGTTCCTGCCCCAAGAAAACTGAGTTGCCTCTAGTTAAATCTCCATCAACAGTAACCTTCCAGAAGAGGCTCTCAGCCGAGGAGCTGAACAGCATCGGGGCGTCCAGGCTCATGGACTCTTACCTTTTTCAGCTTGCCGCTCTTTGTGCCCACAAACACCACGCTGTAGCCATTGTAAACGTAGGACGCCACCGAGGTCATGCGGTCCCGGCTGGTGGTGTACAGGGTCAGGCCCTCTACTGGAATTGAGCCTCCAAGCGGCTGGTTGATGTCCAGTCCACAGAAGTTGTCATCGATGGGCACCGGCTGGAGAGAAGGGGAGGGACCTGGGGTGAGTAGCAGTGGAGGCAGGGCCGAGTTGATCCACAACAGCCCACCCACCGTGGCCACCAGCCCCAGGACACCAGGCCTCAGAGAAGTTCAGGCATGGAGTTCAGGGGCCTAACACATACTGCACACACAAATATCTCACGGCTGACCCATGAACCCCACACTGACTCCTGTGAAACCAGACAGAGGAACCAGCAGCTTTCTTCTCCCTTACCTGCTATCACCCACTCACTTTTCTGCCAAGACAACCAGCGACAGTTTGCAAAGCTGATTGCTCAAACTCATTTCCTGGTCATTTACATGTCCCTGTGGATCATGCCATTTGTGGCAGTCTTTCTATTTAGACAGTGGAGATTCAGTCTAGAGGCAACATCACAGGATTCCTACCAGCCTGGTGGCATTCCTTATTTGTTTCCTGGACTGCAAAGGCCTGCCTTTGGGCATAAGGAATTTTCAGTCATTCCATTATTCACCACATCCCATACTGGGGATAGATTAAAAAGGGTTATCTTAATATTGAACAGTGCCTTATACTTTGGAAAAGTCACTTCATCTACATGAATCTCAGTTTCTTCAGGTGTCATACTACCTGCCCACCTTTGTGAGAGAATCACTGGGGAGAAAAGGAAATAACGCATGCAAAGAGATCGTTAAGTTGCACAATTTTCATCATTGCCCGTTAGAGGTCTTCAATGACGTTCGGGTAGATTCTGGGGGAGATGTCCTTCTTGTTAGCAGCCTTTTGCAGGGAGTGGGGGTATGCTTGTATAAAGAATATCTGTCATTGAATAAAAATTAAAAAAAAAAAATTAAAGTCTCTTCTCTGTCGGAAGAGACTAGGGCACCTTGAAAGGACATCACCTTGAGCAAGTGGAAAAATAGCTGGACAGAAAGAATTCCAGTCTCTGCTCTTCTTCTATGTGGCTATGTGATCAGTAACAGCCTCTTTGGGGCTGTTAAATTGATGATTTCTAAGATCTCATTCAGTTAAAAAAAAAAAAGACTGCATGCTTCCTGAGGACAGGGGCTGAGAGGGGGCTGCATTCTCTGCACACTGTCTAGCCTGGGGCTGGGCTATGACGGATCCTCCGAAACATCCCAGCTGATTGCACAACAGGGAATCCTGTGGGCAAAGGTTGCAGACTCTGGGCCAGAAAGAGCCCTGAGCCCTGTGGCAGCTGTTCCTCCTGGGTCTGGAAAGGCATCCTCGAGGAGGAAGGAAGTGACGGTCGTGGGAAGCACGGAAAGCATCATGGAGAGACCTGTTCCCATCACCCTTCTCCTCTCATCCACACCAGGAAAGAGCAGGCTGATGTGTCGTTCCCTGACAGCTTCATTTCCTTGGAAGAACTGATTTATAAGCTAAATGGGATTTTTTGGGTAAACCAGGGACTTTTCTTCCATTCTCTGTTCAAATCCAAAGAGAACAGAGGCTCATGTCTTGTGATTCCTTGGTGTTTTGTAGAGAGCTACTGCTCCTACAACTGAGTGGTGGTGCTACCCGTGTGTGTGTGTGTGTGTGTGTGTGTGTGTGTGTGTGTGTGTGTGTGTGTGTTTATTCTTTAGGAAAGAAAACTAACTTTTGGGTTAAGGATGACCTTGAACTCTGGATTATATGGCGCTCCACACGGCAGAAGGGATAAGCTTCTCAGGAAGGGAGTGAAGCAATGGTATACTAGAGCCAGCTTATGAGGAATGCCTGTACATCTATCTCTGCGTTCAGTGACATCACACTGGTGCCTTGAAATTATCCATGGTGGGAGTATTTACACCACGGAAATTGGCAAATGCTTCTAATCAAGATCCTCCCACCCCAATCCCTTCCCTACTACTACCATTGCTTGCATATAGCCATCCATTTAAGATTCACCAGCACATCCCTGGAGCCAATGATGGAAATTTCAGGCTCCCTAGAAAGGTAGGTCAGAGGAATCAGCTACCACTTTCTACATTTTCTACTTCTCTTTCTCATCCCTATATCAGAGGCACAAGTGTCCTGAAAAGAATCAAGAAATCTAGATTGTAGTCCTGTCTCTACCACTAGCCAGCTATGTTATCTTGATATACCACATAACCTCTTTGAGTCTGAATGCTCTCATCTGTAAAGGGAAAGGATTAGACCAGGTAATCGTCAAGCTGCCTTTCAGCTCTGAAAGTTCTTCAGTTTCTTTCCCACTGTCTCCAGGGACCGGTAAGGTTGCAGAGCCTGGGCTCAGGCATAAACCAAGCCAGCTTCTGAGAAATGATGACAGAAGTCAAAAATTTGCCAGTGATTTTGAATTTCTCTACATCCCTCCTGACTCTAGAATCGCCAGACTGTGACGGAAACGGTTTGTTCTGAGCCTAAGCCCCTGGGATTGGCTGGCATTTCCTTCTCTCGTCTCTAAATCGTCAGCTATTCCCAAACACCTGCTGCCCCTTTACTCTTGCTCCGAAAGGGAGAGCCTGGTGTATGGCTTTCCTTAGAGGCAACACGGCTAAATGCAAAGAGTTTGGACTCAGAGGTCATATGGGCTAAACTGAATTCAAATCCCTGCTGTGTCATTTATGGTTGTATGGGTGTAACCAATTTACTTAGTTTTTGTGAGTCTTTGTTTTTCCATCTGTCAAATGGGGGATGATAATCCTTGCTTTATAGGGTCATATTGAGGATAACCCTTAAACTGAGATAGTGAGATAACCCTTAAACTGCCCAGCACAGCCTTTAGGACGTAGCTGTGATTCAATGAGTGATGGTCCCCTTCCTCATTTCTTTTCTTGTAACAGAGCTCAAATCCTTTATCTGAGAGTTCCATGTTAGTCCAGAGATCACATTAAAATTAAGCTCCGGGACGTCAGCTACTCTCACTCCTCCTTAACCCCCTCTGAGGCCACCAAAACGTCTCTGGGTCCCCAGGTCTGGGACTCCTTAGATTATAAGGATTTTAAGGGGCCCCTCCTGTTGCAGCCCCACCTCCACCTCCACTCTCAAGGCCGCAGCAGAAGAGTGATGATTGAAGGAGGGGGTGGTGAGTGAGGGGCTGTTCGCCCTGAGGTCCTGATCCCACCCACTGTCACCTCTCTCCCAGTGACTTTGCTGCTCTTTGGTTACTAGCCCGGGCTTGTCTCTCTGCAAGCCAGTGGAGCCCCACAAGGGTGTCGGCTCTTCCTCTTCCCTCTGGCTCAGAAGCAGGCAGGAATCAGCAGTTTCC
The DNA here is from genome assembly GCF_949987535.1 of Balaenoptera acutorostrata. Classification (NCBI taxonomy): domain Eukaryota; kingdom Metazoa; phylum Chordata; class Mammalia; order Artiodactyla; family Balaenopteridae; genus Balaenoptera; species Balaenoptera acutorostrata. Next base: position 156,019,220 of record NC_080064.1, on the reverse strand, counting down.
TTCTGACAAGGCCCCCTCTGGGCAGTGGGAACCAGGCTGGACTCTGCAAGGAGTTAACCCTTGCATTTCCTCTCCACTTCTCTTGATTGGTTGGGGCCGTAGGTTATAGAATTTCAGGACTGTAAAGAACTTTGGAGAATATCTAGCTCAACCTCCTCATTTTATAAAGGTAAAATAACAGCAAATAACTGGTTCTTTAATAATTAATATTAATAATTATAGCTGTCATTTATTACATGCTTATTATGGGCCAGGTATTGTGCTCATACATACTTGTTCCATTTGATCCTCATAATAACCATAAAAAGAGACTACTGGGCTTCCCTGGTGGTGCAGTGGTTGAGAATCTGCCTGCCAATGCAGGGGACACGGGTTCGAGCCCTGGTCTGGGAAGATCCCACATGCCGCGGAGCAACTGGGCCCGTGAGCCACGATTACTGAGCCTGCGCGTCTGGAGCCTGTGCTCCGCAACAAGAGAGGCCGCGATAGTGAGGGGGCCGCGCACCGCGATGAAGAGTGGCCCCCGCTTGCCACAACTAGAGAAAGCCCTCACACAGAAACGAAGACCCAACACAGCCATAAGAAGAAATTAAATAAATAAATAAATAAATAAAAATTTAAAAAAACAAAAAACAAAAAACAGATTCTTAGGCCCCACTGCCATTAAAAAAAAAAAAAAAAGAGACTACTATTATTTCTATTTTAAAAATGAAAAAAATACAGCTCAGATCAGGTACATAACTTGCCTAAAGTCACACAGTTTTAAGTGGTAGGACTGATTTTTAAATACAAATCTGTTGGAATTCCAAGCCTATGGCCTTAACTACTATCCTATTGTACCAAGCGACTGACGGTAGGAACAGAAGCATATGCTAGGCATGATTTGTTTTTTGCTTTAAGAAGAGGTTTTCGGTCCCAGTAGCAGACACCCTCCATTTAGGGTGCTCAGAAGGCAGCCGTATGGGTCACTTGGTCTCAGATTGTTTCCCAGGCTGCCGACCCAGTGTCCACAGCACTCTGCACAGAAATCTATCTTAGCACTTGTCACATGCGTAACAGTTAACTAATAATGCTCAACCTAACACGCCAGGCATGGTGTTAATCTTGCCACATAGTATCTGATCATCCCATGCGGTGGGCATTATGATTCCCATTTCACAGATGATAATGGAGAGATATTAAGTTACTCCTGAAGCCAGGAAGTAGCACAGATAGAATCTGAACTCTGAATCCCAAACTCTTTGGCACTATATTACACTGCCAGCTATTTTTTCTTTCACTTTTTCTCCCATTAGATTATGAGATATCTGAAAGATGTGATCATGTCTTTTTATGTTTGCATCCCCAGCTGGGCACTTGGGAGATCTTCAATACCTTCTTGTTAAGTGGATGGCTGGAGGGAGGGATGAATGGATGGATAGAGGGATGGGTAGATGGATGGATGGACGAATGGGTGGATCATGGTAACCACCTGGACGGCAGCATCTTGACCCTCTGACAGGACAGTGCTTGCCACTGACTTTCTTGTCTCTGCCATCCTCAGGTCTGGACCCCAAGCTCCCTTTCTTCTCCTTTTTCCCCTCTGCCCAATTCTTTTCCCCCAGTTTTCAAATTATCAGTCAAGCTCAACTCCGTTCTCTCTCCTCCAGCTTACATATCTACCTGCCTACTTTACCCGTTCACTTGGCTGTACAGTGGCCTACAGGGCCCTGTATGTACAGGATCTGGTCTGTGTTACCTCTGATGGGCTCATCTCCAACCACTCTTCCTGCCACATGCTCTGGTCCAGCTGTAGTGGCCTCCTCGCTCTTCTTCACACACTCCAGGCACGCCCTGCATTCTCGACAAGAGCTACTCCCTCCCTCTCTCTGGAATGCTTTCCCAGATACCTGCATAGCTTACTTTCCTCATTCTTTGCTCAAATGCTGCTTTCTCAATGAACCAATCCTCGTGGGTACTGCCTCTCCCCACTTCTGTGCTTTATTTTTCCCTATAGCAATCGTCACCATTTGAGAGACTACATACTTTAGGTATGAATTTGTCTTGCCTCACTAATGAAAGCTCCATGAGGGCAAGTAGCTGTGTTGTATGGTTCACCTCTGAAGCCCGCGGTGCTTACAACAGTGGCTGGTGGTGTAGAGGCCCTTGATTATACACTGGGAATGACTCCGCGGATCAACAAACACGCCTCAAGTATCTGGTATCATCAGACTCTGTATTATGGGGACCACCTGGTAACCTGAGCCTGAGCTCCTCTCTCATTTCAGGCCGTGGTGGTCTGCGGGCAGGGTGTGCAAAGGGGTTTGCAATGCCAGATGCTGCCTCAGGGGTAGAGCGGGTGGGCCCTTCTTACCGCCTTGGTGCACTGCACGTCCTTCCCCAGCAGCCAGTTGAGCTCCAGGTTGCCCTCGCCCTGGTAGCAGGACTGCAAGCGCTCTTTGATCTGCAAGTTGATGGCCCGGATGGGGAAGGCACAGAGGGCGGAGTCATCCGGCGGGTGGTGATACTGCTTCTGCCCTTTGGAGAAGATGGCGAAGAGCACGTCATCCTGGCTGCTGATGTTGAAGGCCTGGGCCAGCGAGTCCCCGGGCTTGGCGAGGTAAGCAGCCTGCAGGAGGCGATATTCGACCCCGGCCCGCGTGCAGCCGAAGGGCAGGGACACGTAGGAGTGGAACTTGGGGTCGTCCTTGCAGAGCCTCACGATGCGCGAGGTGTAGAAGAGGTCTCCGGCCGAGTTGATGGCCACGCCCTCGGGGGTCTCAGGCTGGACGGTGAGGAAGTAGACGAAGCCCCCGCTGGCGAAGCCGTAGATGTAGAAGATGTCAAAGTGGGCGACCAGGGCCAGGGTGTCGGAAGGGATCTTGATGAGTGAGGAGACGAAGTCGCTGTGGAGCTCGTAGTCGAGCATGGCGGAGGACTCGGGGTCGCGGGGCAGCTTGCGGCTGGACAGCGTGGGAAAGTAGTCCTGCTTGCCGTCCACGGCAGTGCCGATGAAGAGCTTGCCGTCCTCGCCCTCGGAGCGCACGATCACCCCGTACATCGTCCCCGTCTTGTTGACGCTGGACAGGTAGTGCTCCTTCTTGTGGGACGGCTCCACCAGGATGAAGAGGTCGTCCAGCCGCAGCAGCTTGCAGACCCCTTGGTAGAGGCTGCCGCAGGCCAGCAGCCGGTTCTCGGAGTAGTCGATGATGAGCAGCTTGTTGACGTTGTTGGTGACCGTGAGCACCTCGCTGCAGGGCTGAACGATGAGCGGCGGGTAGCAGGACTTGTTGTCCTCCTCCGGCCCCGTCTTGTGAGCCACCTGGACGGTCAGGTTGCCCGTCAGCTTGTACACGCGGTTGATGGCCCCCACGTACACTGCCCCCGTCCCGCGGTGCACCGTCAAATGGTTGAAGGTCCAGTCCCGGTTCTCGGAGTGGAAGGTGCTGAACTGGGGCATGCCGGCCGCCGGGGGTGCCAGCAGCACGCAGATGGCGGAGAGCAGGACCACAGGCCAGCCGTCCACCTCTGCAGCCCGCGGCCAGGGCCTCCTCTGTTCCATTCTGAGCCGGGCGGGGACCAGGAGACAGAGCCTCTGAGCGCTCACGTACTCCGCCTTCCTGGCTCGGCCCTTACATGGTTCTGGAAAACACAAGGCAGAGGGATCAGATGGAAAATAAATCCCTGGAGGAGTGAACAGGATTGCTTGACCCAGGTCCCAGTGCCGACTAGCTCTGTGAGCCTCTTTCTTCTGTATTTCAGTTTTTCTATTTTTAACATACTTTCTCCCTCTTCGGGATGTTCAGGGAATCCTATTATCTATTTTGGTCTCCAGCCTTTACGCTGTAAAATGCATTTTTTTTTTATAACTTTACAAAGCATCTCTATTTGTGTCCTCTTCACATATCGTTTTTATCTCTCAGAGAGGTTAAACGGCTGAGTTCACCCAGCCAGTTGATCCTGGTGTCGGAACTAAATCCAGACTTCCCCACCCAGTCGCTGGGTCTGTCCTCCTGCTCTCTCCCAGTCCAGTGGAAATCTCTCCTGTCTTGTGAAAGCTGGTTAGCAAGGCCCTCTCCCAGGCTCCCCCAGGCAGCTATTCCAAGTCTGATATCACAAATAAAATTCCTTCTTATTTCAGACTTCCAGCCCCTCACACTGCTGGCTTCCTTACTCTTTCATGCTCTGTCCCCTGTAGGGAAGGAGGAGAGCTGGTCATCCTGAATCACAGTGCCTCTCGCTGCCCCTCGGCCTCATCCTCTCTAGAAAGAAGAATCCCTGATCATTAGCGGTTAAAACTTGTTCGGAGTGTGAGGTAGGACTGGGATCCCCACAGGTGCTATTCAGGAGCCTGAAGAGTCCCAGGGAGAAGGGCGGACAACCCCCCACCCCTCCTCTTTGGGACAGGAGGGCGTCAGCCACTGCCTCCCCAGTAAGTGGGGTGCCAGGTCCTGGGGAAATTGCTTCCACTTCTGCTTCTCTGCAGGTGGAGCACAGGGGGGAGTTGGCCTCCTTATTCATGGGCATTGGCTGGCTGAGTCCAGTCTCAGCCACCTGGGCAAGGGTTCTGGGTTTGGGAGATGTGGAGAGGAGCAAAGGGAGGCAAGTTGAAGGTCAGGCTCATTGTAGCCACTGCTGGGGCCCTGTGATTGTTTAAGGCTCCGTGTGGTCAACCTCAGGCTGCCTGCCCCAGCCTGATCAGTCCCCTGCCCCGACTTCTTTCCTCCCTCTCTGCCCTCGCAATCCCCAGGCTCCACAGCTTTTCCTCCTTATTCCAAGGAAGCTGCCCAGAGGGGCAAGGTGGGGTTCCTGCGAGAGCTTCTCTAGACTCCTAGGCAGAGGGTAGAGAGTGGAGCCTGTCCCATCACTCTGCCAGCGCCGCTCCTGACTTTTATGGAGAGGGAGGGACAGCGGTGGCAGTGGCGGCAGCGGGGAGCAGCAGGCTGTCTAGCAGAGAGATCTTTCCTCCAGCTGGATGGAGTGTCTGGCAACTTCCTCAGACAAGTCCAGACAGAACTCTGGGCGATGAGGCAGCAGGAGTGGAAACACTGAAGCCAAGGATTAAGAACGTGCTCCAAGGCGGCTTAGGAGAGTCCTGTGTCCCTTCGCCCCCAACCTGGCTAGACTGGGTTGGAGTTAAAACAGATGCCACCTGCAGGATCCACATGGCTTTTGCTCTGTGTCTTAAGAAACTCTCCCTCGTCCTCCTCAACTGTGCCTCCCACGCCTGACAGCCACCATGGTGCCCGAGGGAGGCCCCACCTGAGGGCTCTCCTCTAACCGGCCTCCACCGGGCTGTTGTTCTGGTGTGACTCATCAGGCCCCGGGCTTCCTTGGAAAGAGGGAGGCGACAGCGGCATGAGGCCCAGGCTGACCTCAGCGACTCTGACACAGCCCTTCCGGCCCCACGTGCTCACCGGCAAAGCCTCCCGACAGACAGAGCTTTCGGTTTGAAAATCGGAGGTTATTTTTAGCTATGTCCTGGGGCCAGCAGCAGGACGTGAATTCCTCAAGAGGAGCTGCGGAAAGGAAATAACAGAATCCTCACATTCTCCAGCTGGACAGGGAACGGCAAGAGGCCGGGCTGTGCGTGTCCCTGTCTCTGGGTAGGAGAGCTCCTTTGCCTACAGGTGGAGGGCTGTGTGTCCCCGAGGAGCCGTGAGGATTATACTCATCACCACGATGCGCTTGGGCTGTGCCTTTTAGACAGTGCTCTGTGAGACACTCTGGCATCGAGTCTGTGGGCAGTGCACTCCGCCTCCCCCAGAACGTACATGCACGTACATGCTCAGCCCATGGCTGGAGGGAAAAGGTCCCGGTAGAAGAGGTGACACCAAAGGACACGATTGTGAGGTTAAGATCAACTATCTCACCTCCCTGCCCGATATCCTCCAGAGACACAGTTTGAATAAGTAGTGAGTGGCTTTTGTTGTTAGGCAGAATTGGGGAAGAAATTTGGGACCTTGGGCAAGTCCAGTCTCATCCCCCTTTCTGGTAGGATGGGATAATTACAGCACCAACCCCTCGGGTTGTCATCAGAGTAAATGAGATAACGCGGGGAAACCTCTTAGCATGGGAGCTGGCACTCAGTGAATGCTTAACTTATGGAGTTATTATTATCACTGAAGGCTCCCCAGGAGACTGCACTTCAGGAATCCCGCCAGACCTCCTGACTTCTCTTTTTGCTTGTATTCTTCCTTTCCGTGGGAATGAACACTGTGGGCAGACCTTTGATCCCCTCCCTGGCCCAGTGAAGGGGCACAAACTGGGAAGCATGCGTCAGAGGAAGGGGAGTAGATCCAAGGTGATCGTCTCTAGCACACTACTGCACAAGTCCCAACACAGCCTCTCTGCAGCCTGCAGGGAGCCCGGCAGAGGTACAGGATCCTGAGAGTTGAAGTATGAATGGCAAAATTGGCCTGGTGGCTAGAAGGCATGGAGTCATGGGGCAGGAGGAAGAGTGAGGGACTCGGGGAGCCCCAGATTCAAATCCTGCCTGTGTCACCCATGAGTAGTATAGCTTTAGACCGCTCTAGCATCAACCTGAGCCTATTTCTTGATCTTAAAATAAAGGATGTTAGAATTAACCAGTTCTTAAGATTTCTTCATTCAGACAAAATGATACCTTGAGACTTGCCTGCTTCAGCTTCTAGAGTCTATGACTGCAATGGCAGCTGAGGTTCTTTTGTCCTACTGGGTAAGGCTGGTTAAGTTCAGAGTTCTCAACAGACCAATAATTGGGCTATTTTCCTCTCACCCCTCAATCAACATCTACTCTGGGACAGACTGCTCCTAGTGACCAGCCACGCAGATTCATTCCGTGGCAGTCAAAGATCGCCCACTTGGGAGCAGTAGGCACTAGTGCATCAGGGTCAAGAGGAGACATGGTCTCTTGCAGTGCAGGGGTGTCAGGGGAGGCTTGCATTCCACCTTGGAATTCACAAAGACAACTGACTTCAATAGCGAGTTGAGAGCCCCTGTCTTTCCATGCCAAGGCTGATGCTATCAGGTAGCTATTCCAAAGCAGGGCCCAGCTGGCAAGGATCAAGCCTCCTGTCTGATTTTAGAGTAAGGGGGAAGGGCACCCACTTCTGTACCTCTGACGAGAGGCAATGTGGCATAATGGTTAGACTCACGAGCTCTGAACTTAGATGCTTGGATTCAGAGGCAATAGTAGCTGTGTAAAGTTGGTCAAGGTACTTAGCCATTCTCTGATGCTATCTCACTATTTATATATAATGAGATTAGCACTAGCATCTACCTCATAGGATTATTATGATGAAGTCATTTAATACATATAAAGCACTTAGAACAATGCCTGGCCTGTTATAAGTGTTCAAGATACATTAGCCTTTATTAGTAATAATTTATTTGTCAATATTCCCAGCTCTTGATCTCCATCCATTCCGTGGTCTGTCTTAGAATGACTTTGGTAGAAGCCAGTGAACACATGCCTATGACTTTGTAGAACTAGCATTTCCTCCTAACCCCAATTTTCTGCTAGTGTCAACCTCAGGGGTTTTCTCAAAGGTGCCTCCTTCCTGTCCCTTCTCCTCTCTCCGTCTAGTTCATGAAGTCACTGTGTCACATGCATTCTCAAGAGCCAAACTTGCCAAGTGGCTGTCCTCCTACCAGTTTCCCCCTCCCCCACCCCAAGTCTCAAACCAGGACGTGCTGCCCCAGGATGCTTGCCCTATCAGCGAAGCACGCAGAGCATTCCTGATGCCAAGCAGAGGCCACGCTTTCCTCTTTGGGAAGCAAGTGTCACTAAATATTTTATTTGGAGGGCCTGGTGACACCATCTCCCCGATCAGGATTCAGGAGGCAGGTGTTGGTGACAGCTAGTGAAGGCATCTAATACCTTCCTGATCAGCTGCTGCAGGCATCAGGGGCAGAGCAGGGAAGAAACGACAATTAGGCATTTCCAGCTCAGCTCAGTGCAGGAGTCTTTCCTTCCTGTGACCCGCTCTGTTGCCTTTTTTTAGGAGGTCTGGGGGAATATGCCTCTATGCTTACTTGGGCTCCCTTATTGCAAAAGGAAGGAGGAGGAGGTAAGAAGGGGAGTTAGGATCAGGATACAATTTTGCTAAACTGAGTAAAAGTTCATGAGGGTGGAGCTCCCACTCTTGGATGCATCTGTAGCTCTTCCATCATCAGTATCCTCCGTCATCATATCATCACTGTCACCATCATTATCACCACCACCTGCACCGTCATCACCAGCACCATCTTGGCTGTGACAGTTTTCATAACAATAACAGTAAAACATGCCTATTAATACAACTGCACCTGCTAGGTGGCTCACATAGCCAGGATCCTGAGGAGCCAGGATCCACATGGTAAGTATGAGAATGACGGCTGTGTACTATTTACAAGAGCCAAGACATGGAAGCAACCAAAGTGTCCATCAACAGATGAATGAATAAAGAAGATATGGTACATATATACAATGAAATATTACTCAGCCATAAAGAAGAATGAAATATTGCCACTTGCAGCAATGTGGGTGGACCTAGGGAATATCACACTAAGTGAAGTAGGTCAGACGGAGAAAGACAAATAGTACGTGATATCACTTATATGTGGAATCTAAAAAATAAATCAATCCATATACAAAACATACACATACTCACAGACATAGAAAACATATTTGTGGTTACTAAAGGGAAAAGGGAGGGGGAGAAGGACAAATTAGGAGTATGGGATTAACAGATACACACTACTAATATATATAAAATAGGATTTACTGTAAAACACAGGGAACAATATTCAATATCTTGTAATAACCTATAATGGAAAGGAATCTGAAAAATTATATATATATAACTGAATCTCTTTGCTGTACACCTGAAACTAACACAATATTGTAAATCAACTATACTTCAATAAAGCAAACAAACAAAAAATGAGGGCTGTGAAGTCAGAGGAGTTAGCACCTGTTCCTGGGCTTCACCCCAACCTCTTCCCTCTCCCAGGGCAGGGAAAGGTCCATCTTCTCCCCCAGGTCTCCCTTCTAATCAGTGGCACCTTTAAAGCAGGAATTCAAGGCCGGTGCTGAAGCAGACTGTAAGATTACTCCAGTCCACTTCTTTTTTTTTAAATGAAGAAACTGAGGCCCATGGAAAGAGAACAGATTGTCCAAGGTGACCCAACATGACTCAGGGACAGGCTTCCATCAGAACCTAGTCCTTGTGACCAAAGGTCCATTGCTTCCTCTGCTGTAGGCGAAAGAGTCCAGGGAGTCAGTTATGTTCTGCCTCGAGGCTGCCCTGTTTTGGGGAAAGAAGGTGCCTTTTGATCGTGGCGGCCCCCTGATGGGCAGAAGTGAGCCTGGCACTGGGCCTGGACAGGGAGGTGGTGTGCAGGGCAGACTCAAGGATGCACGGATTAAGGGGCAGGGGAGTGAAAGGGACACCAGAATGGCTCCCTTCTGTGTTGGGGGGATGACCTCCTCCAGGCCAGGCAGGTCCAGGCAGTTGTCACACACAAGAATGGCACCTATGCTGTGACTTGGGGGCTAAGATGTCCTGTACCATATGCCTCTGGGTTGTAGACAACCCTATAGACAGGTCAGATGTTATCCAAGCACAGGCAGCTTCTTTTTCTCAAAGAGTTAGAAATGCAGTAGAAGGGACTAGAGTGAGATATCCAGGGGGACATCCTATCTAGAGAGGATCCCTGGGGCATCCTGCCAAGGAGATTATGGAATTCTCCGACATTGAATTTTCCTGACAGCTGTTGAGGAATATGTTTACTGAGAGGCAGGGGATTGGTCCCTATGACCCAAGGAGGCTGCCTTTAGTATAGGATTTCTATGAATTAAAGTCTATGAGGATAAAATGTCTAAATGTACAATGCTGGGGCCCCATCTCATCCCCTGTGGATGGAAAGATCTTGAAGGACCCGTCCTAGTGTCATCTTTGGGGTTGTACATGCAAACATTCCAAGCGTCACTCTGTCGAACAGCGACCTCAGAGGTAGTCCAGGCACGTTGGGTAGCACAAGGTGAGTGCCGGGGCAAGCACAGAGGCCGCGGGTAACACCGACAGCTGGAAGGCCTCAATTAGAATGAAAGGAGTTATCTGGTATTTAAATAATTATTAGATGGAAGGAGTAATCATGGGTTTGAGCTGATTTTTTCCCCCACTGTCACCCTGATGGCGTCTATAATATATTATTCAAATGCCCATGATGCTCACTGAGAAGAGACCACAAGAGAGGGGAGAGATTGGGGGAGAGAGGTGGTGGTGGGGAGGGAGGGGGTGGGAGAGAGACTCATTTAATCTCCATGTGACAGGGCTGCAGGAGGTACGATTAGTCTTTTTCTTATTTCAGCTGTCACTCAGGCACAGACACCAAGATTGTTATTAGCGTATTTTATGCACGCGATTTAAAGGGAAAAGGGGAGGGGGGGTGGGCAGAGGGAGAATTTCCTACAGAAAATAAAGGGACCAAAGGAACAATTTAGATGTCACTGCTATACCAGCTGCGTTTGTTTCATTAATCGAATGTCATTTTTTTCCCCAGACTCTGTGCTGTTATGTGAAGCTAAGTGGCTACACCTCGCCCCAGAGCGAGAGAGAAGGGAGGTGAGGGGCGACAGAGGAGGAAAATGGGCCTCTGCCTACATGGCCTCTTGGCATCTTTTCTGAGAAAGTGAAATAGACGATACGGTGCTCCCCGCCCCTCCCGCATCACCCTGCGGTATGTCCAGGCAACTTTTGGTAACAACATCTACACAGTCACTTCCCTCACTATGAGAAGGGAGATCCCCTGCTTGTCCTTCCATGCAATTTTTCTTCCCACAGGTGGATAAATCAGATCCAATCTCCAATAACCAAGGACTAAGTGAAGGAAATTTGGGGAGGCCCTAACATTGATCAGCAGTAAGGGAAGAACCCATATTCCAGGTGGTGAGAGGGCTGTTGACCGAGCCACTGTGTGTGGCTTTCTGCTCAGGCAGATGGTGGGAGCAAGGCCCTTGCATCCCACATGAGTGCATGACAGAGATGGGGTCTCTGCGTCTCAGATGGCACGGTGGGCAAGGCAGGGGGCAGGGGAAGGGGAAGTCAGAGGTTGGGTCCTGGCACGAAAGGCAGGATCACAGGTGTACCCCTGCTCTCATGCACCCTCGAAATTCATATGTTGAAGCGTTAAGCCCCGCAACCTCAGAGCATGGCTGTATTTGCAGACAGGGTCTTTATAGAGGTAATTAAATTAATATGAGATAATTAGGGTGGGCCCTAATCCAAATGTACCAGTGTCTTTATAAAAAGGGGACATTTGGACTCAGAGACAGATAGGCATGGAAGGAAGACATGTGAAGAGACACAAGGAGAAGATGGCCATCTGCAAACCAAGGAGAGAGGCCTGGGACAGACTCTTCCCTCACAACCATGAGAAGGAACCACACCTGGACTTCTGGCCTCCAGACTGTGAGGCAATTAACTCCTGGCGTTTAAGCCACCCAGTCGGTGGTACTTAGTGACAGCAGCCCTAGCAAACTAATGTAGCTGGGAGCAGTGATGCATTCCACCATCTTGGCTTGGGAATCGTTCCTTGAAAGAAAGGGATGTTTGTGGCGAGGGGTTGGGTAGAAGCCATCACAGGGCCAACACACTTCGAGATGTAGATCTCCCAACATCTCTGTGAGAACCGAAGGCAGCAAAACATGCTTCCCCTTTCACCCAGGTAAACACAGTGGCCCCGAGGATGCACTTGTTCTGCCTCTCCCAGCTCTGGCCCCGGTGGGATTAGAACTGGGCTTTGCCAGTCTCTCACCTCTCGTGCTTGTCCTGCAGAGACTTCCTATCTATTTTGCCTCCCTGCCCCCTCCTCCTCCTGCCCGGAAGAGTCCACGTGTCACTTGCCAGACCCCAAGGACACAGGGGGTATTTTGTGACTCCCAGGGAGCCATCGCCCTCCATTCCCACCCCAGCTCCTTCTCTGGCCTGTCCAGGGACCACTGCCTCTTCACGTCAGGGAGGGTTTTCTGGTGGTTTTTTTTTCCCCAGGTCTCCCAGTGGGCTCTGCTCAAGCCCTGGAAACCACACCAGCCCTCCCAGGGCCTTAGCAAAACATCCAGTGTTTGTCCTCTCCTCTCACAGGCTATAAAAGTTTGGAGTTGTCTCCCTGAATTATGAAGGGTTCCAAAGGCAGGCGCTTATTTGAAGGGTTGCAGAGGGGAGGGGCTGGGCTCCTTTCTGGGGTGCTGGCTGGGTTGGCTTGGCCAAGTCAAAACAAGATTCATTACCCTGGGGCCGGGAGCAGGGAGATACAGCGCCTGACCCTGCAGACCTGCCCCATATGTCACGGGCCTGTCAGAAATCTCCCAGAATTCCCTTTATTATCTAAAGGTCGCCACCCGGGCAGCGCGGAGAGGTCCCATGGTATAAACTAAACTACAAGAGCAATCAATTTCAAGCAGCTGCCGGCCCGCCACCCCTCCCCCCTCCTCCTTCCGTGGGCTCTGCCCTCTTCAACCCCCTCTAGGGGATGGCGCAGCCCAGCCTTGCCATGACTACCTCACCCCTGGGGCAGAAAGAATTTCTGCAACTTAGCAGGGCTCTGAGGCTCCAAGCTGTGGGCACTGGGGGCACACCTGCCCTCTGCACTATGGGGCCCCTAGAAAGGTCACCCCACTGGTCCCCTGACTCTAGCCAGACCATACGCATACCATCCTCATTATGGGGTTGCTCTGCTGGTAGGCATTACGGGATTAAAGGACAGGAAGGGGAGTTTTCAGGCTCCTTCCAAAGTCTGGCAAAGGAATAAAAGTGGGGATCTAGCTTTGCTAAATCAAGTCCAAATTTACGTTAGAAGACCTCATACCAGAAGGGTCATGAATAGCATGATGATAGCAATTTCCATTTGTTTTCCATGACAGAAATAACAAAGAGGAGCAGCTATCATTATTATTAATTATTAACCACCTGCTATATGGCACACTGCTAGATTCCTTGCATACGCAACGGGTAATTTTGTGAGTATTCCGCAAGATGGGTATTATTCTCCCCATTTCACAGATGAAAAAAATGGAATCTCAGGGAGGTTGAGTAACTAGCATCATCCTGCTAGGAAGCACAACTTTCTGACACCCACGCTTTCCCCACTCTTCCACATCCCCTAGATATTTAGAATTTATTTTTCAATCAAACCCTCTTGTCCCTGATCTGGGGAGACTCATGAGAACGTTAAGTAAGACTTGGCAAGTACTTTACTTTGAAGGTCAAGACTCGAGGCTCCCATTTCATTTTGGTAAAGAAGCAGGGCTGAGGGTGGAGGTGGCCAGGGCTGAGTTATCCATTACAAGGTGAAGTCCGTGGGTGTTTTGTGGCAAGAGGTTTGCTGCCTGGCGGTCACCTTTCAGGGAAATTCCACATGATCTTTCCGAGGAGCCTGGAAGTATCTCTCCTGCCTTCTCACCCATGCTTACTGTACAAGGAAGAGCTAAGGATTCTGAGATAGAAATGGGGCAGGAGAGCAGGAAACAGGGTAGAAAGTGCCCAACTAAGGGGTTAAATAAATTACAGTTACTCCAAATAACGGCATATTATGCTGTCATTAACTGCAATGTTTTCAAAGAAGAGTGACACGGCTCCAATTCTCACCAGTGGGAGGGAAAGGGGAGGAAGAAAAAAGAGAGGGGGGAGTAAAAAAACAAAGCCCTAGACATTTATCCCAGCTCTCAGGCTGTGGAATGGCCCTAAATGCCACTTACTTTCCAGGAAGCTGTCCTATCTTTCTCCTCTTGAAGAAGAATTTTAACGGCACCCAGGAGTCCCCAGGTGAGAGCACTTCCTGTTTCTCTTGCAGACCTTCATGCTTTCTGCCCCATGGCAGCCACTGAAAGGCTCTAGGGACAAGGGGCACTCCCCATTGCTGCTGCCTTGTCCTTGTGTCAGGGAAAGCAGCCATTAGTGCCAGATCAAGGTGCATTTTTTAATGCTGTCTGTTTCCAGAAGTTGCGATTCCCCAAAGTTCAAAAGAGTGGTCCTCTTTACTAGCAAGCCTGGTGTTGCCTCGCTGAAAATGTGCATGTAAGACAGTCACAGTCACCATCCAGATCTTCCACTGTGATGGACCCCAGTGAAGGCCATTGGCAGCTAGGATTCAGCCATAGATTTCCTGCAAGGTGTGCCCTGTACTGCTTCATTTCTTGTGTGTCAGAGGACTGACTTTGACTAACTTTGCCAGGCATAGGGCCAAAGTATGGTATCCACCTAGAAAACACCTTCCTTGGCTCCCTGCTGCTGCCCAGACAGACTCGGGACTGCTAAGTGCCCAAGTTCAAGTCCTCCCAAGCTGGCTCTTCTGTCTTTCTCTGGCCTCCCTTCTTACCTCTTCCCTGGTGACTCCACTCCTAACAAACTGGTTCATTTGCCGAGTCCCCAAAACACCTCACACAGTTTTATCTCTGTGGTCCCCTCTCCCTGGAATGCCCATCTCCTCTTTCTTCTTTGCCTATCTAAACCCTGTCCATTCTTCAAAATCTCAGGAAGCCTGTAGGCCCTCCCTGTCTTTCCTCCAAAGTCAAAAATTGCTGTTTCTAGCACACATTGCATGGTAGTGTGGGCTCTCTTTTTCATGTGACTATCCTATCTTCCCATTGAAGTAGAGGCTCTTTGAGGGCATCTTTGGCATCCTGTACAGGGGTAGCATGATGCCTTTTACTCAGTCCTGCACTCAGTCTGAATCATGGAGAGCAGGGGAGAGGGAAGGGGGGATGCTCATATGTTTTCTCACCTGCTAGGCTGCTCTAAGCCATGGCTGAACTAATACACTTGGCTCAATGATTTGTCATAACTGATCTTTGGGAGGTAGTGAAGAAGGGAGTGAACCATTTGGGAAGGATCCTGGCTGTTGTTCATCTTGAGCCCACTGGGTGAAGAGCAAATGTCATTGGCTAGGTGGATAAGGTGGGGAGAAGGATGGAGAAGAGTGGGAAGATGCCAGCTCTCCTTTGAAGAATGCCCCATGCAGACAGGGTTGGTGCAGGAAAAGTCTTGGCAAGAAGCCGTGAAGCATACACTATCATCGATCACATGAAAAGCACATAATCATAAATGGTCAACTGACAACGTAAAGTGATCAAAAGCAGAGTGGGTGGGGTGAGATCCCTCCAGGAAGGTTTCGGAGCAGGGCTCTCCTATGAGGAGGTCAAACTCACCGTGACACATGTTGCCGGGCAGCTGATGCAGAGGTAAGGCTATGGGCTTTGGGGGCAGACCTGGGCGCAAGTCTTGCTCTACCACTTACTAGTTCCCTGACCTTGAACATGTTATTTAACCTTTCGGCGTCTTAGTTTCCTCAACTGGAAAAGGCCACCTCACAGGGTTGTGGTGAGAACCGATGAGAAAAGAGATATGAAAGTGTTTTGTAAACTCCACCGTTTTGAATAAACACCAGTTACTCTTGTTTCTGTTTTTGGAGAAACACTGTACAAGGGCATCATCTCCTTGGCAGCAGTGGCTGCCCTGGATGATGGCGACGACAAGTGAGGCTCTGTTTCAGCCAGGTGATGGGCTGGTTCTTGTGCGTGGAGCTTGGGGACCCAGATCCCCAGACCCAGGCTTCTGGGGAGAAACTGGGTGCTGCTGGTCCCGAGCAGCCATTCCTCCAGTCCCCTGGGCCCCATGCTACCCAGGGCACCACCCCCTCCTCTCAGGGCCCTGAGAGTGATTTAAGGCCACTTCTGCCACTCTGGGTGATTTATCCAGGTGCCGCTGGCAGGAAAGAGGAAGGAAAGGAGAAGAGAGAAAAGCTGGCCCATAGGACGAGGAGATGCTGAGAACTGTTTGTACGGGCTGAGCTCCACATTTTGGGGGGCTCTTCCTCTGGGTTTGGTCAGCACGTCAGATGAAATTCCTCTCCAGTATCTTCCCTGCCTCTCCTTCTTTCTGGGGCTTTTCTTTTTTTAAATTACTTAATTAATTTATTCGTTGCATTGGGTCTTTGTTGCTGCACGTGGGTTTTCTCTAGTTGTGGCGAGCGGGGGCTACGCTTCGTTGTGGTGCGCGGGCGTCTCATTGCAGTGGCTTCTCTTTTTGCGGAGCACGGGCTCTAGGCGCGTGGGCTTCAGTAGTTGTGGCATGTGGGCTCAGTAGTTGCAGCTCGTGGGCTCTAGAGCGCAGGCTCAGTAGCTGTGGCGCACGGGCTTAGTTGCTCCGTGGCACGTGGGATCTTCCCAGACCAGGGATTGAACCCGTGTCCCCTGCACTGGCAGATGGATTCTTAACCACTGCACCACCACGGAAGTCCCTTTCTGGGGCTTTTCTGAATCAATAGCCCGCCTTCGAATAAAAAGCTGTAACTCCTTTTTATGAGGAAGCTTCTTAAGCAGGCTGTGTCCCCACCCTGTACCTTCCCACCTTCAGTTTCTATTATTTTTCTCTCTTTGTCTGAGACTCTGAGCTTTTGCAGAAAAGATCCTGAGCTGTCAAGCAGTCTCTCTTAAGTAACAAGCGCATTCACACTCGCACACACTCACGGAGCAAGGGAACTGTGGGTGGCGCTGGTTAAAAGAGACACGTGGAGACTTTGGGGCGGCTGGCACTCTGGGCAGAGGTGTGTCCACTTATGGGGCTTGTCTGTGCCAAAATGCAAGCGCATCGGCCTGAAGGACCCTTAGCACCTGGGTGAGCAGGGAGGCAAGAAGAGACTTTTCAGGCCCCTGCGGCTTTACTGGGGGGGGGAAGCGGAGGGCACAATTATCGGGGAGGCTGACCCCAGGAGAAGAATGTGCTGGGGGGGAGAGGGGGAGACGCAGGCCGGTGTAGCGTGCGGCCACGTGGGCAGGAGATGAGAGACTTTTCGAGTGAGGCTCTGGCCCCCGATGATGAATGGGGTGTGAGAGAGGAGCCTGGAAAAGGGTAAACAGCCAGGAGGGAAGCAGGAGGTTGGGGGGGTGGGAGGAGAAAGAATGTTGAGGTCAAAGAGCAAAGAAAATGCTCCTGGAGTGATTGATTCAAGATATAACTTGCTGCCCAGCCTGGCGGGAGCACAAGTGCTCAGGGACATGCTGGGCCCGGCCTCCCCTCCCGTGGCTCTGCCCAGGTACGAGCAAGTCTGCTTCCCCCAGACCCCTGTCGCGCCCTCTGGGAAGTCTTTTTGATGTTTTGTCCTAGGTCTCCAAGGGCCCCCGCTGTAGTATAAACGAGCATCTGTGCAGCGATCTTATAGTTGGCTGAGAATTTCATGTATGTTATCCCACTAATGTACCCCATATGCAAGCCTGTGAGGGAGAGAACAGCATCGGCATCACCACTTCACCGGGGAGGAGACTTAGGTAGACCTGAGGTGAAATATTTTGGAGAAGGTACCTGATGCAGAAGTGGGCCTTGGACTTGGGGCTCCTGGAGTTAAACCTGTCTCCCTGCTGCCCTGCTGGCTGGAGTCCAAGTGATATCACCAAGGACAGACCCCTGACTCCAGAGATTAGCCTCCCTGCAGGCAGGCCAGGCTCTGGCCATACCTGGGATATACTGTCACCACTCTTTCGGAATGGGAGTGCAGTGTAAGGAGTTCAACTCAGGCTTGAGTTCTTGGGGACACCCTGCGAGAGAGGAAGAAGACTGGCTGGGAGCTTGTGGCCCTCCACCAAATGCCACTTGGCTCCTGCCCAGCCCTGGGGAGGCGATGAGGACTGGAGATGGCCCAAGGGCTGGCGCCGGTGGTGGCAGATGGAAAGAAATCAGAAGCAGGGCTTTGTAGGGGGAGAGGCTGGGGTACACAAAATCCCCTCCCCACCCAACCTGCTCTTATCAGTGGGGCAGAAAACTATTTGCCGACTCCCCTTCTGAAGACCTTGTTTCCACAATCCCTGCAGCCTGGCCTGAGATCGTAGGCAGCTCCTACCTGCCTCTGACTTGCTCTCCCCCATCTTCTCCCAGCTCTCTACCCTGGCTCTGCGGCGCTCTGACTCCCAACCCTGGCAGATCACTGATTAATTTAGGGCTGTTTAATAACCCTTCTATTTCGATGAAACAAGCTGTCTCGTTTTCTTTATTTTTAACACCGACTTTTCGTTGCTCTGCTAAGCATCTCACTGCCATTTAAATTTCTTTGTCTCCAACCAAGCTGATAATAGACTGGAGTGAGCAGCTGCTTCCGTCCTGTTTATGACAATGATTAGAAGTTAGAGCTTTGCAGGCAGAGAGCTGACCAAGTCTCAGTGCACGCGGGTCTGCCCCTGCTTGTAGACCGAGCGCTCATTTTAACACGATTAGGACAATTCTGCCTCCAGGGGAGGCCAGGGCTTATCCCAGCCCAGGCTTCCTGGCACCCTGCTCTGAGGGGAGTCATGGGGATGAAGGTGTGAGAACCAGCTCTGTTTACTGTGGAATTTAGGCCGGCAGCTGCGGGTCATTCTCACGGACCTGACACTCATCCTCACTTCTCAAAAGAGCCTTTTCCTCCACTGAATCCACTGAGCAGCAAACAGAAAGACTCAAGGTTAGAGGACTGGGACGTGGGTGGGGACCTCAGCCATCCCTCTTATACCTTCCTGCTCCACACAGGAATCCCTTCTTGAGACCTGGTCATCATCTTCCAATCTCTGCTTGAATTCCCCAAATGATGTAGAGCCCATTCCCTCCCTAGACGGCCCCTTCTGGGTTGCATGGCTCTGGTTAATCTCTCTCTCCTGTGTTCCTGCAACACTTAACTTGCAGGACCATTATTTGTGTGTATCCCCTTTTTCCCTTGCCACACTGGAAGCTCCTCAAGAGCCACGACAGCCACTTGCCTTCCTCCCATAATACTTGCCACATAGTAGATATTCAATAAACATCTGTTCAAAGTAAATCATGTTATGCCAACTCCAATCTCCTTGCAAGTAATGTATAGTACCTTTCTTCTGCCTGGGCAAGCTGCTGGTGAAGTGGCCTGTTTGCCTCTACCTGGACAAGTGTTCTGCCTCTTACTGTCCTCAGGCCACAAATGGCTGCAACCTCAGGAGCCAGGGCCCTGCTATTTCCTCCAGGCCTGGAGTGACTACACAGCTGGTGGAAACCTTGGCTAAGGAGCCTGGGGGCTTGTGGTAGAAGCCAGTCAGGTGGCCTGGACCAGGTCCTCTGGATCCCAATTCCACCTCGCATCTCCTCTGGGTCAGCCACGGCTGACTGAGAAAGCTCGCAGGTGCATGGTAGGCAGACCCTGGCCGGCCCAGTCTCCCACCTCCCGCTCTGGCAGCCTCCCAGCCAGCACAGTCTGCAGGCGGCTGCTCGGGTCATTGTCTCACCCTCTTCAAGTTGTGAATGCAGAGTCTATAGAGACCGCCACACAAGCAGTACCCACGCTGCCTCTGGGGAGGGAGGGGTGTCTGGGCTTTGCCAGGGCCGTTGACTCTGAAAACAGCAAGGCCTGCGGTGGATGGAGGGAAGCTGGCTGGAGCTACTTAAGGGAGGGGGGCCTTTCTACACACTGCCCAGCGCCACAGAGAGGCATCGGGGTGTCCTAGGGCCGGCGGACTGGCAGAGCAGGGGAGAGGTCACTTCTCAGGGACGCCCGCTCAAACCCAAGGGAGAGAGATGGGGACAGCGCTGAGCACAGGGTCGGGGAATGAGAGAATGGAAAGAGAAGGTGGCTACACGGGCAGGTGGAGAGAGTGTGCTGGGCCAGGCCGGGGCAAGCAGACCTCCTCACAGGTGGACACCGTGCCTGGCCACTCACTGTGTGACGCAGGGCAATCCACTCTCCCAGGCTGGACTCGGCTGCCGCGTCTATTATGTGGGCCTGGGTAAAGCTGCTATCAAATCCTCAGAACCATTTCTCAAGTATTCTACATACAACACCCGTTCTTTTGTAATTCAAACTGTTTTCTTCATAATATTCTAGAAAAGAAACTCAAGGCATCTTGTCACACTCATTTTCCACCGCTGGCTCTTGGACAGTGCTGTCGAAGGCACAGGGCTCCCTCCTCTCATAGCCCCCTTCCCATGCTCTGTGCTTCCAACAAGGGACAAGGCTCTGTGCTGCAGCGGGGAGGGCCCGGGGGAGTTTCTTGGGCTAGCACAAGATAGCTGATGCTTCTCCCCAGACATCCTGCTATGTTCTGCCCAGGGATCAGCGCTGGCCAAGGATCTAATCCCTGAGGTCCAGGGTCCAGCTTGGGCTCTGGCCCAGCTCCTGCTGATGCTTTTCATGCTGTGTCCATCCCATTCATATCCATACTCCTAGGAGCTCTCTCTGCAGAGAGATGTAAGCTGTTTGCAGGCAGGCAGCTAGGGGCCCATGAGCTCCGCCCCTTGCCCTGCCATGGGAGGCTGACTCCCAGAAAAATGCCAGCTTACCAGTTCTGTGACAGTATCATTCATCTCTCCTCTTAGACTTGAAGGCATCAAAGCCCCAAGGGTAGCAAATTCAGAATTCAAACTCCAGCCCCACTGGTTAGTGCTAACCCCAAACCATGCATGTGGCCCCAGTGCCAGGATCACCATTGGTTTTCCTCTCAGTTTCCAGTCTTCACTGAATCTTTAGCCCTTCATCTATTTTTACATATCAAAACCTTTAGCACACAGATTTTCTTTAAATAAAAATCTTATTTTTCTCAGAAAATTCCAAACAAATTCAGAGACACAGAGAGAGAGAGGAGAAAAACATCCCTAGCTTGGCTGTATTCCTGCTCTAAATTTTAGAATAATTTTACACATTTGCAACAATTGTCATTTTTCCAAATGCCCAAACGCTATCTTCCCATGCCCGGCTTCAGAAACAAAGGCCACTGAGGGCGCTTGGGGAGTCACGGAAAGCATTCATTCCCACTGTACAGATGAAGAAACTGAGGTGCTGGGTGCGGGGCAGGCAGCAGTTCTCCCTGAGTGTCTTGTGGCTCCCTCTTATCTCCCTCCCGGACCCGGGAGCAAATGGAGGATGAGCGCTGGTCAACAGGTGAGAAAGCTTTTAGGAAGAGGGAAGAGCTGCAAGTGTGAAGGAAGGCCCTTTGTTCCCATGCGTTAGGACCTTAACCTGACACCAGACTCTTCCTGACCATCTGTTCTGACCCCTCTTGGTTGGACTAAGCCTCCTGCGGGAGGGTGCCGGGCGTGACTTCCCAGCTTCACAAGCGGTTCAGATGGTTTTCTCTAAGTCTCTCACAGCTGGGTTCTTGGGCCCAGGACCTGAAGGGCTTCACACCCTGGGGGTCACTCGGAGGGGGGAATTAGACTTGAATTTTGTTAATTTCCGGATAAACCTCAGGGGGTGTTTGCCTAGCAGAAACCCTAGTGGTGTCGGTTTTAATTTCACAGAGAATCAAGGGACTTGCCAGCAGGGTCTGGGCCGCTGAAGTGAGGGTAGAGGGCTAGTCTTGTCAGGGGACTGACCGCCTCTCTCCTGGAAAACATCACCACCCACCAGCGTGGCCAGACCTGCTAGCGCGGGCTGACCCAGAAGGCTCTCAGGTCTGGGCACAGGGGAGGGGCCATGTCCTCCTGTCTGGCTTTGGCCAGGGCTCCCGCTGAGAACACCCAAGTTCAGAGAACAAGCTCTTCTCCCTCAGGTATGTCTGTACCTCAGGAGAAAAAAATGGGAAGCTGGGGGAGCAGTCTGGGGAGGTGGGAGGTCAGAGGCCAACGTAATATTTACCCAGCCCAGCTGAGGCCTTTCGCTTTTATGAAGCAGGAAACCACTTCAAAGCGGCAACATCCCCTCTTGTCCCTTCTGTCTGCCCGCTGGTCCTCCTGCCTCTACAGGGCAGGCAGGGCTTTCTCACCCACCTCTTCCTCTCCTCCTGAGCCTTCCACCCTCCATCCCTTAAAGGGAGGAGTCCTCTGCCCTGCCTCCTGCTCAGAGAAGTGCCATGACCTGTCCATATTTGCAGAGCAATTATGACACCTGGGTTCCCTGACATTCTGAGCCATTTTGTCCCTGGATTTCTCTCGTCTACTCTAAGAGTCAGTCATCTACCGCTTGGGGACACGGGGAAGGCACTGGGGTTACAGTTCCTAGTCCAAAGCCCTCATTCCACCACCAGAACAGAAAGCAGAAACTGAGGCTAGGAAAAGGCCCTGGAGACTAGAGTCTAGTGGTTCTTTACATTTGCAGGGGGCGGATCACAAACTCCTTCGCTTCAGAAATACACACACACACACACACACACACATTCATATTTCTTAAAAGCACAGACTTTCAAAGGTTTCAAAGGCCTCTTAAAGCCCAAGCATGCACCCTGGTTCTGTCCACCCCAGTGCCAGGTCTCCTCCGCCCCAAATTTAATTTGGAGTGGCTCGTGGAGGGGGTTCTTCTGCTCAGCCATGGTGAGGGGGAAAATCCGAATATTTTTCTCTCAGGTTTGTTCCCTTTAATGGGTTCCTTCAGATAAATGTGGTGCGCTAAAGGCAGGATTCCAGACGCTTCAATGTGAATACAGATGAGTAATAACGTTTCCTGATGAAGCACAGTGGCGTCCATGC
Organism: Balaenoptera acutorostrata; assembly: GCF_949987535.1. Classification (NCBI taxonomy): domain Eukaryota; kingdom Metazoa; phylum Chordata; class Mammalia; order Artiodactyla; family Balaenopteridae; genus Balaenoptera; species Balaenoptera acutorostrata. Next base: position 155,996,829 of record NC_080064.1, on the reverse strand, counting down.
TTCCAGCTCCAGGGGACCGGAAAGGGATGCAATTTACATAGAATACACGGTGAAAACCCCTTGGGAGGGTGCTACATGGAGATCTTGCTCTAGGATGTTGACTAATAGAAAACAACTACAGTGGTGTCATTTTAAACTCCGCGGAGGAGGATGAGGAAAAAAAATAGGGGTAGTTCTGAGAGGGTGAGGAGTGGGAGAGCATTAGACAGTCATTCTTGACAGGGAAATATGAAGTTCTCAGACACCCGAGCCTCTCTCCTGGAAACCTACACCTTCCATTGACTAGAGCAAAAGCTTCCAGGAGCTCCACTTCCTCTGACACCCCCAACATACTGTTAACTCCATTCTGCCTTATATTAAACTTCTGTGAGGGTACATGGCTTATGTAATTCTCCCTCCCCCCAGGATGCCCTTAAGAGTCTTAAAGGTAGGATCTGTTACCTTTTCATCTTGGTACCAAGTGTTACACATTCCTGGCACTGCATAAGTGACGGATTTCTACTTGATTAAACCCAAATGGATGGCAATTCCCGCTTTCAGTACAAGGGCAACAATTCCTATATGAAGATTAAACTTGGAGGCGTTGTTTAGCTTCTCTATACCTCTTTTTTCTATCCCCCCATACCCAAACAAGAAACTAAGGTGGGAAGGGAAGCTTGTAAATACAAAAAGTTTAACTCCCCAGACAGCGCAGAGAAGCAGTGAAAGTGCCTAAGTCAGGGCCTCCATCTTCACTCTCAAAGCTTCAGAGAGAACTTGTGCTGGGGGGTCACAGAGGAGAGGGGTTCACTCATCAGCTACTCACTCTGAGCCCCAGGATTCCTCCGCCTCTTCCTTCTCAAAGACAAGTTGAACTTTGCAAGGGCAACTCCACTTTATCTCTCATACCGAAAGTAATTTTAGCCAAGGAAAAGCAGGATTAGACTTCCATAACATGATACATTTATCTTGTTTTTCTTTTTTCTTTGCTCTCTCCTCCCTCCCCTCCCACTTTGACCCCAGGTAAATTTGAGCCAAAGGGAAGCCAAGATTAAATATCAGAGGATGGTATCAGATCTGAAGAGATGCTCCTTTCTGGCCCACTGCCCATCCCCAAGCTTCAATATTTTTCCCTACCCCTGTTAGACAGTTATTATCTCCTCAGATGAGAAAAGCCTCTGGACTCTGTTCTCTCCATATTGTCCTCTGCTGAAATGAAAGGGGGAATTATAATTCAGAGAAAGGCTCCCGCAGAGAGTATGAAGACAAAGATTAAATCAGTGATACAGCGTTGACATGCGTTCAGTTCCTGAAAGGTCTCTTTTAAAAAGTCTCCTCAGGAGCAGTTTTGCCACCACCTGAGAGTGTTTTGAAAATTCGCGTTTAGGGAGCTGGGAGAAGGGAAGGCCTGTGAAGGCACCGTGGGGATGCGCCAAAACTTCTACTGCTGATAAAGACAGGCAACAGCCTCCTGGCAGGCCAGGCCAGCCGGCCGGCCAGGACTTCTTGAGAATGCCTGCCCCCTCCTGTCTCCCACCCCCAGATGCATCCTGCCTGCCCGGCAGGCCTCTCCCTGAGCTGCTCACCATGCTGGACCCCCACCTCCTAATGCTGCAGGCGCCCTTCCCGCTCCCCTGCAGCCAGACGGGCCCAGAGGTCCCACCAGCAAAAGGACCCTACCAGTTGTGGTCTCTGCGTAGTGACAGCTGGGAGTTTCTAATATATCTTAACTATTTTTTTCTTCTTAAAAAAAAAAAAAAAAAAACCCAAATAAGCACAAAAGCCACTGTTTAGGGCCAAGCCTGGTTTTCACGAGTCCCCTCTAGTGGAGATAACCTGCTACTTCAGCTTCCCAATTCAGCCCAGAGGAGCCTCGCCTTAGGGCCTGGGAAGACCAGAAGCCCCCCTCAGGCCTGGACTGTTCCTTCCCACGTCTGTTCTCAACTCTTCTCGCCCCATTCACACTGTCAGTCTTTCCGTCTTTATCTTACTTTTCTGTCACCTTGCCTCTCTCCGCCTATCTGTGACTGTTTCTGCATCTTGACTTGGGTCTTGCCACGTGTGCCTTCGCTCCTATATCTTGGTCTGCATCTCTGGTCCGTCTGCTGGGTTTTTTTCCCTGAAGTTCAGGGCTCCAGGTCTGAGGAGCTGGAAATGCTTTGACAAGACCTTGGAGAAAGTGGCCTATCTCAGGGGGCCAAGGCAGGGACCCTCGCGGAAATCAGGCATTCCCGGAGGAGAGGGAACTTTGGCCAAAACCCCCTCCATCCCCATCCCCCAAGCAAACTTGGGCCTCGTGGGGTGATGTGTAGGTTTGAAGCAGTCTATAACCTGAGCTCAGAGCTCTGGCTCTGGAGTCCTGTGTGAACCCAGCTCACCCCCTCCATCCACTCTCCTCGCTATCCTGCCTGTTTCCCCGTGGGACATGCATGCTGTCAGGCAAACAACTGGCAAAGCCTGGGTGAAGGGACAGCTGGCAGGGTTTGGGAGGAGGATGCCGGTGCCAGGGGAGAGGGAGAGAAAAGGGGGAGTGGGGGCCAGGACTGAACTGGGGGTCGAAGGGGAGAGGGGAGACACGGCGAATGTCCTGTGGTAGGGGGAGGTGGGCATGGGGATCACCTGCTGCCCCTCTGGGTTTCTGAGAGTATCCTTCCACCCAAGCAGGAGACAGGTCCAGGCCAGGGCAGGGCTTAATGGTTAACCAACTGTGGGAACAGGAGCCTGTGCACTGCTGGGGCCTTTTCTTTCCTCTCTCCCCGTCCCTTCCTCCTCTCCCTTTACACTTGCCCTGTAGGGACACTGCTCCCCAACAAAGAACTTTCTCGCCTCTATTTCTGCCCTTGAATCCCAGATGGAACAGTAGAGGTTCCATATGCCCAAAGGCCAGGAACAGGGCCCCGGAGAGCCTGAGGGCTAAGGCAGGGAGAAAGAGGGTGTCCTGTTCTTACCATCCATCCCTCCTGGCCCTTAGGACCAGCTGTTTGACCCCCCCGGGAAGAATTGCCTTTCTCTGTCTCCACAGGGCTCACCTTTAGAAATGACCAGACAAGAAGGGGACACACCCCCAGCCCTCATTTACTCTAATCAGGCATGAAATCTTTGTAACTAAGTGAAAAACACTGTTTCCCATAAGGGAATCAGTTCCATTCACTATTGTTGGAACAGAGCATCTGTGAAGGGGAGAAATAGTCACTTATAATGAATTGATAACAGACTGGCCCTGGGTGAGGGTGGCAGTGCTGGGGGGAAGGGTGTGTGCGCAAGCTGTAAAACTACAGCACCTCAAAGCCTGCTTCTGCCACTTTCCCTGTGGACAATCCTGACTTATCCGTAGTTAACAGACTGTAGTAACACAATGCTCCGGTCTCTTTATGATCAGAACGGGAGTGGGGTGGGGGCTTGGCTTGGAGCTCCTCGCCTCTCGCTGTGCCATGATGGACAGAGTATACTGGGCCCCAGTCTGCGAGTGCGGAGACAGCTGTGTGGCAATGCAGGGAGACAGCTGAGGGGGGGTCGCGGCTGGAGATGGAAATCGTCTCCCCCCCACCCCCCGCACCAAACCCCTTATCTTGGAGAGGCAGCCATAGCAAAGGAGGCAGGATCGAGACTATAAAACCCCCAAACAGTGACAACTCCAGAGCCATAAATATTTCATGGTACCTGAACTGGTGAGTTTAGGCTGCTGCCAGCTGCTTCCTTGTATATTTAACCGTGTCACTGGTTTCCCATCCCGCTTGTGTGTTTCCTTGTAACATGCCCATGAAATAAAGATGAACAAAATCACCAGAAGTATTTGGAAATGGGAAAGGGGCCTGGTAGAGAAGTAGCTGTCCTTCGAAGGGTTTCTCTTTAACCTCATGTTAAGCACAGACTCCACTACAACAGATGGTGAACTTTTACATCCATCACACCTGCAGCTTTTGATGGTCAAAAGGTTGGAGAGGGAATGTTCCCTGGTGCTTTGGGGACAGGGGTAGGTATTCAGGGCAGCTCTGAAAGCAGGGCCACCAACCTTTTAATGACATGGTTGCTTTGGGGTGATGGACATGGGACACCACCATTTACTCATTTAGACTGGGGCTGAAAGGCCATCCAGCTCCCCTCCGTCCTGCTCCAGGCTATGAGGGACCCCGGTCCTGGTCCTTACATCCTGTCAAAGAGAAGGGCCAAGTGGAAACCCCTTGCCAGACTCGTGGTCCTGGGCAGAGGGTACCTTCCTGCGCTCCACCGCCTCCCATCCTGCTGCTCTTCAGCAGCATACCCACTGCACAGCGCTCCAAATGTCATTTCCATTTAACTGCTTTGCAAGCCAATTTGCCCCAGCCTAATGCAATTTGTTGAGGACAGTGAGGGATCGGAGAGGGCAGTCTGCACTGCCCTTCCTTTATCAGCGGGTCCCTGAAGAGGGTTGGCTAGAGGGCTGAGGGGAACCACTCTTTCAGGTAATGCTGGCAGTGAGGGCAGGTTCCGAGATGAGGAAGGGTTGGGCGTAAGCGGAGATGCCAGGTGGAAGAAGGGAAAAGCAAAACAACCTCGCTAGGGTACTTGACAGATTGCTCTCAGTTTCCCTGGTTCCCTACCTTCCCACCTGACCCCCCACCCCACCCCCAGGCCAAGGAGGGGAGATCATAGGTAATTAGTTCAAAAGGTGCTAGATGAGGGGAGGGGGGAATTAATGAATTCTTCTCTCTTCTTGCCAGGAGGTCAGAGGAGAGAGGGCTGCTAGCAGCTCCTGGAGTGTTCTGGGGTGTCTGCACAAAAGTTGTGCATTTCAGTTAGGAATAGCTGAATTCCTCCAGCCAGAGCTATCTCTTCCCCGGGCTCTGACGCTCTGTTGAAGGCCCCAGACTCCAAAGCCTGCCCAGAGGGAAGAGTGAAGTTTCAGGGTCTGGGAAAGAAGCCCAGAAAGACAGGAGCCTGCTATTGTGTGGGGACCGGTGTGTGGAGGAACTGAACCTGACTCCCAGCTCCCAGGACGTCCAGCCCTGCCCAGCCCAGATACTCATCTTGATCTGATGCTCATGAACCCCGTCCACTGTGCTCATGGATAGAAGGAAGAGGATGAATGGCTCCCCAAATTTCTGTAGGTTCCTCCAAGCTGCTGGGTCCCCAAGCTACTGCCTCAAACTGGTCCTGTCTTATGTCCCTTGTATAGCCACTACTAGGATATGCCACTGTTACCCTAGGATCTTAGAACCCTACAGGAGACCTGATCATATTTCCATTGCCCACTTCATGGGGCTCTCATTTCTAGACACAAATGACTTTGAACCCCAAGTCTTTTACTTCCACCTCCCCCATTATCTCTATCCCTCCGAGCTGAGTTTGAGTAGGTAGCTCCTTCTAGGGCAAAGGTCATGCCAAACAGGTGGACATTTGTCAGGGACCTGGGATGGCAGTTTCCGGATGACTTTCTCTCTTTGGCCATCAAGACCATGATTAACATATTTACAGAGACTACCTGTGGGATGGATAAAAAGGGCTAGAATTTTCTAAGATCCCTACATCACTTGTGGGTTGGGGCAAGAAGAAGCCCAAGAAGGAAAATATTCTAAAATGGCTTATAACGAGCCTCTCGGACCCTGGATACTCTCCTCCTTCAACCCCCAACCCTCTCCTGAGGCTCAGACCAGGGGATGGTGCTTATGGGTGCTTCACCACGAGGGCGCACAGAAGGGGGCATGGGGCACTTATCCCATTGGGTGCCTTGGTGTCGTTCCCTGAGCCTCTGGAAGCCACGCATATGAGGCATTCCCCTTTGATTCCCAAGTCCCCTGCTCCGAAGGAACAGCCAGCGGCCTCCAGGGACTACAGCACCAGAGTGAATGTCCCCAAATTGAGCGCCGGCCACAGTGGCCCAGGCCCTCCTGCCCGTGCAGTGCCTCGGAGGCCCGCTTTGGGCTGCAGCTCTCGGGACAGTCCCGCTACCCCCGCGCTCCCCGAGCCGCAGCTTGCAGGCAGGTGCGCGGTGAAAGCGCGCCGTGGAGCGCCGCCCGCCAGCAGCCCAGCGGGGAAGCGGGGCGCCAGCGGGGAAGCCTGGGCTGGAGGCGGCGGCAGGGAGTCAGCCGGCACACGCGCGCGCGCGCCGCGCTCCGGCCCGCGAAAGTGGCCGACCCCGCGCGGGGACTCGCCGGCCGCAGCCGAGCCCAGGCGTTCGGGGCCGGGACGCCTCGGAAGAGGGCGCGAGGGGAGCCGCGGCGGGGCGAGCGCGCTTCGGGGGACAGGGCGGAGGGCGCCGCTTACCCAGCTCGGAGACGTCGGTCTGTCCTTCCGTCCCCGGTCCGGCCGCTTCGGCCGCCGGCTGCCGAGGCCGGCGCGCTGCCCCTCTCGCTGCCAGCAACTCGCGATCACGGGGACGACCAAATCCACATGGAGTCCAAATTCATTAAAATCCACGTCAAGCCACCAGCCACTTATCTGTATTCCTGAAGTGGCCCCTCGGTCTCCTGTCCGCGCGCCCCTCCGTCCTCCGCCGCCCCGTAACAGCCCTGCCGGGCTCTGACGCCGGCTCGCTGGGGGAACCGGGAGGCGCCGAGGGGGCGTGGGGTGGGTGGCTGGCGGTGTCTCTCCTTGGGAAGCGGCAGAGCCCCGGCTGTCTTCAGATTTTTCCAGCGCGACTTTCCGGGCTCCTCTGACATCAGCAATCGCGGCGCTTCCTTCCCTTCTTGCTCCCGGGTTCATTCACAGTCCCATTTCCTCCGGGAACCTGGCTCTCCAGATCTATTTCGAGGTTCGCTTCGCTCGCTCTGGCGCCCGCGCTCCCCACCGCTCCCGAGCTCGCGGGGTGTCTCTCTGGATCGCCTGCCCTCTCGGCCGAAAAATTCCCAGCAACTGCGCTCAGCCGCCCTCCCGCTCCAGTCTGGCGCGGACGCTCCGCCCGGCAGCTCCGGCTCCCGCGGTGGTGGCGGCGGCGGAGCCCTGAGAGCCGGCCTCCCTATATTACCATGCAGCTCATTATCATAGAGGCCGCGCGCGTTAACCCCCTCCCTGCCGGCCGCGCCCGCCCGGGCTGGGGCCGCCCCCGCCACGGGCACCGCGCGCCGCAGCCAGCCCCCTGCCCCCTCCCCCGCCCGCACGGTCTTCCTCCTCCGCCAGCTGTCAACAAAGGAGAATCAGGTTGGGCATTGGGAGGCCGCCCCGCTGCCTCCCTGTGCCCGGCTCAGCCCGGACCCACCCGCCACCTTAAGTGGCAAAGGGGGCAAACGCAAATCCTGCTGGGACCTGGGGATTTGGGTGGAGGCCTGGAGAGCCCGGCCGGCTGAACCCCGGGGAGCTCAGGACGCCGGCAGAGTGGGTGAGGTCAGTGGGGACGTGGGGTCCCCCTCCCTGAGCATCACCTGTCACCGCGCACATCCTGCACATCTCTCTCTTCGTCTTTAATTTGAGGGGTGAATGGGGAGGAACCGGCCTTGGCTGACGAGGTTAAGAAGGGGCTCTCAGAATTTGCCCAAGCAAATTTCCTCTGCTTGTGAATCTCAAAAAGCCAACAAGCTGTCAAATGAGGTTTGAAGTTGTTGTTATTAATTATAATTTTTATAATGCGAAGATGAGCCTTGCTCTGAGTCGCAAGCTTCCAGCTCTGTTAGGGATCCTGGGCATCTGGCAAGTGGGGGAGGGGGGGACCAGTGGGGAGCTTTCTGTATCCAGACCTAGGGGGCCTATCTGGCAGGGGAATCAGAGAGGCGGTGGTAAAAAACTTATTTTAATAACCTAAGGTGAGAGGTGCCTGGATTCCGGATGGCAATGCCTCGGTGCCTTTATGACCATTGCTTCCATGTCCTATAGAATCTCAGTATCCCCGTAGCCTCTGGACGCGGCTTCGAGAAACAGGCCTGCAAGCTAGATCCCAGCGAGTTCGCAGGATCTGCGCAGTCCCTGCTCCCGATTAGAGCACAGGCGAGTTTACTCAAAACGTCCAAGTATTCTGATGAGCTCCCTCTACTGCCCTCTCGTGGCCACAGTCCTCAGTGGTATAAATAGAAAGAAAGAAAGAAAAAAAAACACTCCGGAAACCCTAAAGGGAGTCGCAGGGAATTCTCAGAGCAGCAGGGGCCTTAAAAAAAAGAAAAAAAGAAATGTAGACTCACCGGTTGTCTTGCGCAATCACCCATTCAATACAGCATTGGGGGGAAATGTAAGATTTACTTCAGTCACAGAAATTAGCTAATTCTTCAAAAGTTCTTTCCTCATTGTTAATTAGCTGACATTCGTCTTATTGTGACTGTCACTGGTTATTCTTTGTTGTGCCCTGTGCAGCCACAAAGAATCTAAGCTGTCTTTCCTGATCCATACCTACTCTTTTCTTTGAACTTCTTTAGCATTTATCGTTGGCACCCCTCCAGACAATTATCAAAAGTTACCCTATATTATTATTTATTTCTCTTTATAAGTTGATCTTGTCTCCTCATCCAGACAGTCTCGTCTACCGTCTTATCTTTGGTTAGACCGAATATAAACCACAATTTATTAAGGAATATAATTTGAAGAAGATGCTAGAAGATTTTGGAACATTTCTCTTATTTGTTTGATACATGGAGCATTGGTCTGGTCAGCTCCACCCAGGACAGGCAGTGGTAGGGTTGGAAATACCTAACCAATAAAGCTTGAAGCTGAAAATTAGGACCTTCTGGTTCTCAATCAAGTGCTGCGTGACCCTGGAAGAGGTTACATCTCTTCCCTTTGCCACAATTTAATCATATCTTGGGACTATTTTACTACAATACAATTTAAGTAATTTTCTAATACTACCTCCCTACATGTGGTCCAGAAATCAACCCTAGAACAAAGAGCAAAGAAGGTAAAATTAAACAGACTTCTCTACTCACCACATCCTTCAACCCAGCCTCCCTTCCCCTTTTCAAATAAATAGTGAAGAGGAAGAGAGGGAGGGAGAGAGAGAGAAGACAGGTAGGAGAACATGTTGCAGGCAGCATGACACAATGTCACCCAGTTTGTACATTGCCACTGAACTCAGGCCTGAGGTCTGGTCCTGTGAGATTATGGGGGTTCCTGCGGTCAGCATGACAATGTCAAGAACACTACCAGGTCTACTGGGAGGCACCCTGTTAAGTACCCTTAACATCTCTGGGCCTCGGTTTGTCCATCTTCAAAATGGGGATTTCCACCTTCAATCTTCAGAGAGTTGTGGGAGTTAAAATAGAAATATGTAGAAATGTTAGAAGAATTAATAGTATCATTAAAATGGAAAGATTTCTTCATATTTTTAGTCCTAATAGGCTAAAACAAATATGGATCTTATTAGTTACGCACATAATTATAACAATATATCTTGGGAATAAAAAAAGAACAACTCAGTTTCATGGTGTGTATTTAGATATAACATCCTCTGAGGCAATGGCAATATACATGAGCCTTTGATCTTCAAAGGTGCTCTAATAACCGCATCTTTTTGATCACTGGGTATCCATTCATTCATTCATTTCACAAACATTATTTATTAAGAGCAACTTTGTTGGATTTTTTAAAAATGGAATTGTACATAGTACATGATTATCTCTTCCACACATATTTTTAGAGAAATTATGCTAATAATCATGCTAATAGGCTCTATGCCCTCAGACCTGTCTATGTCTTTCTGGGACCTGAGTCTTCTGGTGTCTATCTGGTCTTTGATGTCTTCTTTCTCATCCTGTCCGGCTGATAGCAAACTCATGGCCCCTGGGGACTCATCAAGACTCTGCCAGTGCCTTGTAGGTCATCCTCATTTCCATCAGGGGGAATGGTCACAGCCCAGCCCAGTTCTGCACACGTGGTGGGTATTTAATAAGTGTTTACCAAATGGATGGATGGATGGATGGATGGGGAGATGTTTGTCTTATGCCAAATCCTCATCTTTGGAAAACTGTAGCAAGCTCAACAGGGATCTCCTCCATCCCAACCCACCCACCTCTGAAGTCACGGTACCCCTGGAACCTCACCCCTGCGAAGTCATCTGTGGCTGCTGCATTGTTATCCTGGGCCCCAGGCCCCCTCTTTGCTTGTAACTAGATGGGTAACTTGGGGAAGAGGGTAAGACAAGTGGGAGAGAACAGGGCAATGGCACACTCTGGAATGGAGCTGAATTTTTCCTGGGAGAAATAAGTATTTCTCCTGCAGAGGCAGGTCTGGCTGAGCAGGCCTCCTCAGGCCTTTAAAGGAAGCCTGAGACTTTGGGGAGAATAGGCCCAAATGGGCACCCAGCCGAGCCCCAGGGGAAGTCCTCTCTCTGTCACAGCAACAGCTCCAGCTCCACAGATAGATGCCAGTACAGTAGCTCCTCGGATCACGGGAGGTATTTTTGGTGCTGGAAGGCAGCCACGCCTTGTCAGGCTTTCAGCATTAATTCTGCTCCCTTTCAGAGTTTGGGAGGGTGGCAAGCCAGCAGTGTTTAGCATGGGGATGGGGCCTGCGAGTGTGCCTGAGCATACATTTAGGGTGCCTTGAGTGGCATGGGGGCTGGGCTGGGGGCTGTGTGCCTGGAGCTGTGGGCAGGAGGCCAGCGTCAGTGGGTGATCTGTGGGTGGTGCGAGGTTGTTACCAGCCTTGCGTACAGCTCCCAAAGCTGAGACCGCTGATGCCACCACCAACTTGATCTACTTCTGCTCTCAGAGGCGTGTCCTCTTTCATTTGCCCTGACCCCTAGCCTTCCACATTTCAAGGCAGGGACGCGTTCCCCCGTGGGTGGGCCCTTCCGTCTCTCATCCCCTGCCTCACCTTTACCCAGCAGATGCGGCCAGGCAGGCACAGTGTAGAAACAGCAGCCTCCTTCGCCCCCTCACATGGTGGGAAACAAAGGGATTGGTGTGACGGGCCGGCCCTGAGTGTGTGGGCCAAGCCCCATGAATGGAGGGAGGGGTGACTGGGTTGCCAGAGCGCGGGCCTCTGGCTGGGCGGTGGGGACAGCGGTCCAGGACACAGCCGCAGGGCACCTGCTCCAGGATTCTCAGCGCCACACATACAGATGTCACCCTCGTCTCTCCTCCCCTCTCATCCCTTCGCAAAGCCCACGTTCCTGTGTACTGTAAACAGTAGCAAGCCTGTTAAGGCTCCAAATCAAACAAGGTGGGATTTCACTCCTTTCTCACTAAACCTCCCACAAGTGGAGCTTCTGTGCCTGTATCCCTCGCTCTCTTTCCCTAACCCTCCCTCCCTCTCTCCATCCATCTAGAATGTTGCTCTGGGAGGAGAATATTCTCTGGGCGGGTCGGCCAACTACAGCCCTAAACCTATGTGAACAGTTCTCTGGAACCATCTAAAGACTCCCGTGCGTCCCGGGTGAGAAGGCTGCAGGATGCAGGGGGTGAGTGTGGACCACCGGGCTTCAGGCATGAAATGTGAGGACTGGGTGAAGGTCTCAGTTCAGGGGCATGACTTTTGCTGCTGCTTTGTGCCTGGCACTGAAGGTCTGAGAAAGGGCCTTCCTCCCTTATTTTTTCTAAGAGATTCCAAAATAGGAAACCCACTACCCATTAGGTCGTGTAGTCCCTGGCTAAGCCTCTCAGTGCCTCCATTTCCTCATCTGTGAAGTGGAAATAATATCCCTGGTTCCCGCATACGCTGCTTCACAAGAATCAAATAAGAGACTGGCTTGTGAATCGGAAAGCATGACACATTTGTATAATGGGGATGTTGTCTTAAGGTTCCAGAAGTTCCTCTTAAAGCCAAACCTTCTTCTCGACTCAGCAGTTCATTCTCTTGTTCGGTTTTTGAGGGAAACAGCTGGGTTCCTGAGAGATACCCCTCTGTTTATTGGGTGGCTGCATTGTCTCCCCATCACTTTGGGGTCCCTCCTCCTCTCCCACGCCTCCACTGGAAAGTGCTGCAGACCAAGAGATTCTGCCTAGTTACCTTCGACACGGAACCACAGGGAACATCCAGGCTGGAACTGACCCTAACTGCTTGGCAGTCCCCATAAGCCCGTTCTTCCCAGGCAGGCAGAGAGGAGCAGGAAGATCTGAGATACCTGGGGGAACACTCTCAATTGTATGGGAATCAGGATGGCACGGACCCTCACTGCCTGAGATGCAGTATGAAGATGCACTCTTGAGGTCCTCTGCTCAGCAGCCCTCACCAGACACAAACTCCATGCTGCCCTCCCTGGCTCCGAGGGCCCAGCCTGATTCAGATGACAGTGCTCTCAGAGCTCTAGCTGGAGTTGGGCTGCCCAGCTTTCTGAGGATGCTGGTGCATGGTGTCTCATGGTGCAGGCACAGCCACGGCCTTCTGGAGTGGGAGTAAGACAGACTGGAGGAAGCCAGTACGGTTTGTTCCTTCAAGATCAGAACCTATAGGAAGCACCCACTTTCATCATAGAGTGGTAAGTGCTAACATGTATTGGGTGCTCACCCTGCTTCAATCACAGTGTTTGGCAGTGTGCCTGCATGATGCTGAATCTTCACAAGTCCAGTCTTAGTAGGTATTATCACCCATTTTACAGATGCAGAAACTGATGATCAGAAAGTCAAGCCATTGGTCCCGAGGTCACCCAGGTAGTATGTGGCAGAGTCAAAATTTGAACCTAGGCATATCTGACATCTATTTTCTCCAGTTTTGTCCTCTTCCGAGGAGGAAAAAGTGGTGAAAGTGTGAGAGTCCATTCTTCACATGCCAGGGCACGGGAGGCCCCGGGCCTCATCCCTCTTCTTAGCACTGAGCCGGCAGTGACCCTGAGCTCCTACAGACTCATCACAAGTCCAGCAAACCACTGCTGAGCTTCAGTTCTACTGAAGGTCAGGAGCGTCATTTTCTCTTACAAAGGAGAGCACGTTGCAATTGTTATCATGATTATTATAAACAATCATACTAATGAGCTCAATTCTCCTCTCCTTTGCAGGGTGTGTGTGTTTAACAATGAGACTTGGCCCAGAGGAAAGAAGTTGCCAACACATGCAGATCTCCACCAGCTTATGTCACCTCTGCGCTGCACAACACCACATGCATGGCCGCGCCTGCCTTCCAAAATAATGGGATAATGGGTGCAACGTGCATCACCCCACCCCTTAGAGAGAGCGTGCCAGTCGGTCTTTGTGGAATGCACAGGGAGCAGGGCGAGCCAGACACCGGTGTCTGCCTTCTCCTTGATTGCATCTGTGCCCTACAAACCCCAACAGAATTGAACTTACATCTCCTCCTAATTAGGGGAGAAAGGAAGACAAGAATGATAGTAGAAGAATTTCTGCCTACCTCTGACTGCAAGCTCTTCAGGGACAGAACATTAAGCTCTCCCTCTGTCCGCCCCCACCCTTCTCTCTCCTGACTGATACCTGGAGTACCTAACACAGTGCCAGGCCCTCCCTGGGACCAGAGCCCGTGTGTGATGAGAGTGATGAAGGGGGGCTGGTTGGAAAAGCTAGACCGCACCAGGACGCTTGTCTCCGGTCTGCTGGTCTGCTGTGAGGCAGTGCAGAGCAGTGGCTGGGGGGGGGTGGGTAGTCTGGGATGCCTCAAGCCAGACGCGTGGGAGCTGGTCCAGGGCCCTTTGGAGGGGAAGGTGGGGGGTGGAGGGATGGGGCATAGCCCGGAGGAGGCTGGTAGAGAGTAAAGTCCGTTGCCCACACTGCTTAAATAAATCAAATGTCCTGGCATCCAGATGCAAACGCCAGTGCCTGCTTCAGTACTGTAAATTTGGAGCAGGGTATGAACTACTCGGGTCTAAATAGAAAAAGTCAGAAACGGCATAAGTCTTGGCAGGCAGGGAATCAACGGCGTCATCACCAACATCATAAAACAGTTAATAATCACCAGGAAAAAAAAACACTTTAATGTTGTTTCCTATATTCTGAGTTTTGAATTCCTAGAAAGTAAGATCCACACATTTCCCTCATAGTCAGTTTAATATTAGGTTCATTTTTATTCCTTTTGTGAAATACACTCTTGAGGGTTATTCTGGGTGGTGTATGAGATGGAAAGGAAGATCGAGAACAAAAGTAATTCTGTTTCTGTCCTTCTCTTCTGACTCTCCTCCTCTTTCTCTCTGGGGTCACAACACTGATTTTTGTGTATTTGTTTTTGTGTGTTTTTTTTTTTTTTCTCATATGGCTTCTATTCACTCAGAATCAGTATTTGAATGACAGGACTATTATTTCCATAAAAAAACAGAGGTTGGACCCCCTCCGCCTTGGGTGACAGGCGACCTGGATTCTAACCCTGCCTCCTCTCTTCCCTGGCCTCCCACAAGTCCTCTCCCTCCTTTTGGCCCTGGTTTCTGCATCTGTAAGAAGCAGGAATTAGGCTCCACACTCCCATCTCTCCCCACACTGCCGTCCTGTCCTGTCATCACTCCGACTCTCTCCTTGGAGAATGGAGCAAGGACATTAGACCCTAAGAAGCCTTCTTGTAATGACTAAGAAAGCCCAGTGCCTAAGACATCACCAGGGGTGTATGATTCAGGAACAGAGTTGAGAAAAAGGATTTTGCCTTTGAGTTGTCTCGAGTTGGATGATTTCTCTCTCTGCCTGCCTTGATAAACTCTTCTGTTCAGGACGCTGCTGTTATGAATCTGAGTCACGGGTGGCTCCAGCCCTTTCGATCCATTCGGCTGATAATATTTCCTGACGTTTCCAAGGCCAAGAGTATGAGATAATCAAGTATCGTAGATCTACGTTACCTCTTCTCCTCTTCCCCCACCCACCTTGCTCTCCAGCCCCCTCTCCTCTTTGTGGAATTCCTAACTTGTGTCGTTCCACAACGTCCTAGGATGACAGCAGATCCCAGCCCTGGCTACCACCCAGGCCTCCTGGAGAAGCTGGAGAGACCAAAGCCTTCTGTGGTCTCTTGGGGACATCGCCCCCCCTGGTGGAATGACGGGGAACTTCCCTGGCTTGGGAAAAGCTGGGCAGCCTGGCAGCCTTACCTCTGCTCCGCAGTTTTCCGTGTGGCTAGTAATTATTACCCTGTGTTAATCATGACAGTGGAAGACTTGCAGGCCATTATTTTGAAATGATCGGCTCCAGTCCATGACTACTTATGACAGCAAAGGGGAAGCATCAGCTCCGGGGAGCCCCCATGTAAATGGGGAGTTGAATGAAAGATCAGGAATAATGGAACATGTATTAAGTTCCATTTTCTTCCCTAAAAGGGCCCTGTCAGAGTAATTTCCCCTTCCATGCATTATACCTCACCATTATTTACAGTATCTTCTTGGGAGAATAAAGCAACACGGCCCCCCTCCTCCTCATCTCCCCTTCCCTGCCTGGCCCTCCCCCTCTCAGCCCCACATCAATTGTGTCTCTTTCTGGAGTTTGGCAAACACAGCGACTTCTTCCTGCTGTGCTTTCAGTGGAGCTGAAATGAATGTGGCTCTGGTTATTTTTTTTTTTCCCCGTAATCATTCTTTTTTCTTTTTTTGCTGGAGAGCATTTTCACGAAGCACAATCACAGAGGAACAGAATGTCCTGATGTTTGGGTGAACAGCATGCATTGCTTTGCTTTTTCCTTCCCTTGAATAAAAATAACACCCCATAACCATAACATCAGAGGACTTACAGTCCATCTTTCAAGGTTCTCCATAACCTTGCCCTACCCTCTATGCTCAGTCTTATTTCTAATAACCCCTCTCCACCCACCCAGGCATACTGGTTCCCTCTGGGTTCCTTGAAATTGCCAAGCTCGTTTTCTCCCTGCACTTCTGCCCATGTTCTTCCAGCTGTCTAGAATGTATTGTTTCCCTTCCTAACTTCCCAGAGCCTGAACAATCTTTAAGACCTTCTCAAGACCCATCTTTTTAAAGATATCTTTTCCAACCTATGCTAAGGGCACTTTATGCCCACAAAAGGTTAATAATTTGTAAACTTGTTTCTATTCATTGTGAGCTTGGCCTAGAGAAGTCCTTGGGTGCATGTTTGCTGAATTACTTTCACTAGTGGTTTTTGCCTTTTATACCCATTTCACAGAGGGTAAATGTAAAGATGTTCAGAAAGCTTAAGTCACTTGTAGATCACACGTCCAGTTACATGGCAGAGAAGATACTGGAACCTGGGTGTTTTCATTTCAAGCCCAGGGTCCTTTCCATTTTGCTATGCTACATTCCTGCTGCGATCTCCTCTGACCTCTCCTGTTATCACCAGTGTGCTTAACTTCAGAACTTCATTTTTTTTCATCAGGTTGCAAAGTCCTTGTGGGCAGGGGCCAGGCTTTCTCTTGTACCTTACCTTGGAAGTGGAAGTTCCTAATCAATCTCCTGTAACCACTTCACCTCAACTTTTCTCCAGTCTGTCAAAACTGGCTAAATAAACATCGCGGAGCCAAACTTTGGAAGGCCTTGGTTCCAATGCCGGGGTCTTCTGTGGACCTGGATTGGCAAACACCTGTGGCCTGTGTTCCTCTGTCCAGCCCTGCTCCACTGGTCTGGGTCTCTCTTTCCTACATGGTGACACAAGGAATGTCAGGAGGCCGAACAACTCCTCCTTTGAGACATTAGAGATGCCTTCAGATTCACTACTACTGGTTCTACCAGCAAGGACAGTCCTCTCTACCCTGTTGACTGATGAGCTTAGAAAGGACCCTTTGATGGAAGAACATGCCAAATTGCTTTGCAATTTCTGTAGCCACGTCATCCCAGGACCTGTGACTCACCTCTGTGCTTTTGAGGAGCTTCGAAGTCAAACGAATGCTTATTTCTCTTAATGCAATAATATTTAACAGTTACTGTTAATAATTAATGTAATAATGTGTACAGCAAGTCACCATTGGCAAAGTTTTCAAGTACATTAGAAGCAGGTGGACATATACTAGAAAGATGGCAGGGCTCAGCTACAGTTGCTCAGAGCCTAGACTTCAGAGTGGGCTTGGTTCCTGGCTCTGCCACTGATTCCTCTGTGGTCTTAGCAAAGTTACTTAACCTCTTGCTAACTTCAATCCCCTCCATGGTAAAACAGGAAAAGAATGTGGACATCATAGAGTTGTTATGAGAGTTAAATGAGTCTTGTAAACCGCAGTGTCTGGCTCAAGAAAAGCTGCTACTTACAGGGCAGTTCCTCCGTATCAGCCCCTGTCACTAATGGGCGGTGTGGACTTGGGGAAGTCAGGTAGCCTCATTTTCCTCCTCTGTAGAGTGAGAAACATTGGATCCTGATACATTTCGGCCTTCAGAACAACACAGAAAGATAGGAAGGAAGTCAAGCAACGTCCCTGTTTTCCAATGAGACAACTGAAGTTTAGGAGATCAAATGCTTTGTCCAATGGGTGTAGTTGATAAATGCAGAAGCCGGGATCAAAGCAAGGTCTCTGAGTCCAGCTCTGTGCACTGTTCACGGAGATGCGTGGGGTCCCCTAAGAGTCTCTGGGAGATGCCTTATCCTTTGAGCATATACCATCTTTACTTTTGGCCATTGTCTCCCTAGAGAAGGATACTAACGTCTGTCTCTAAGAACTCTGGCATTGCTTCGGAACCATCTGTCCCACGTAACTCAGTTTAGGTTAGGAGATCACAGTGACCTTGAGACTGAGCCCACTATGCTTTGTCTCCCCTTCTCTTCCTTCCCCCAATGCCTGGGGAGATTCTGCCTCTAATGGCATTAGTTTGTGCTGGCTGCAATGTTGATTGGATTATCTTAATTGTTTGGGATTAAACACGCTCCTGAGTCAGGAATCCCACTTGACAGCCCTAGGGTCTGGTTCCTGTCCCCAAGAGCCAGCACAAAGTATGCAGCTGTTATTCATGTGAGGGGCAGGGAGGGAGTGCATGTGTGAGAGAATTTCACAGTACAGCAAAGTCCAACCCTTTCTTGAGGAAATGGGAGTCTAAGTGAGGCCCTCTCGACAGGATCTGCAATGGCTTTCACATTTCCTTCCTTCTCATTTACAGCCATGCTTCCTTCTTGCTCAGGATAGGACTATTTGGAAATCGGTTCAGAGAGATGCTTCTGTATAAACTCCCAACAATGAAAACCCCACAAAATTAGGTCTATAGCCTATTGCAGCTGGAAGAGACCCTCCAGGCTATTTAGTCTTACCCTGTATGACTTTCCTAAGGCTGCCATAACAAAGGACCACAAACTGGATGGTTTAAAACAACAGTTTATCCTCTCACTGTGGCTGGAGTCCAGAAGTTGGAAATCGAGGTGTCAGCAGGGTCGTGGCTCCCTCTGAAGCCTCTAGGGAAGAATCCTTCCTGGCCTCCTCTAGCTTCTGGTTGCTGTCCAAAGTCCTTGGCATTCCTTAGTTTCCTTAGTTTGTAGCTACATCACTCCGCTTTATGCCTCTGTCTTCACACGGCCGTCTTCCCTCTCCATGTGTGTGATCGTATGGCCTTTTTATAAGAACACCAGTCATTGGACTTGGGCCTACCCTAATCCAGTATGACTTCATCTTAACTTGAATACATCTGCAAAGACCTTATTTCTAAAAAAGGTCACCTTTAGAGGTACTAGGGGTTAGGACTTGAACATATCTTTTTGGGAGACACAATTAAACTCCACTACACCCTCTGTAAAAATATCTCTTACATCAACTCAGTAAGTGGTCATTCTTTATCTCTTTGTATACATCCAACGATAAGGCATTTATCACCTTATAACTTTAAAGAGGGCTAGAATACATTACTAATACTCTTGGTACCTGTTACAGTTTTACAGTACTTTTAGCCTGGAAGATTCTTAAATTCTAGTCTAAATTTTCCTTTTGAACTTTAATCCAGTGAAAACAATGATTTTTCCAAAAGCCTTGGGCAGAAGGTTTTTCTCCACCACTGACCTCTCTTCCAAAGGCGCCATAGGGAGCAGCTGGGAGGCTCCTATCCCACAGAACAGTTTTGTGTGCATCCCAGTGAAAGAAAGAGACCCAGAATCATCACAATGAAATACTCACGATTAGCATCCCTATAGGACTCTTGCCTTCAAAGCTCCCTTTCCTGGCACACATCCAAGTTCACCAGCATGCTTGCCCACCCCCTCTGGTTTCCTTCATCTCTCATAACCTCAACCTTGTGACCTGAATAGATTTTTTGCCTTGCCCCACACTGTGGAAGCCACAGAGGCCAGAGTGAGCCCTGTAGAGTACACTAAGACAGGCGATTGTGTTTGTGTGTGTGTGCTTGTGCATGTGTGTGTGTGCATATGCTCCCTGTGATTGAAAAGGATCTGTTGGGTTTAATTGATGCACTCGATTACTGTGATGACTCCCTCCCTGGAGCTTTCCAAATAGCCAGATGTACCAAGTGGACCACCTCCAGGTTTTGCCTTTGGTTCAAACTGTGGGCGGGGGACAGGGAATGGTGAGGATTATGGAGACTGGCACAATGGAAGAAAAACCTAAGCCCTGTTTCTATAGTGCTCAGCCGCCATCCCTTTCCACCAGGACACCAATTAGACTATCTCTGGCCTAAAGAGCCCTGGGGATAAAAGTGAAAAGGCAGACTTGGAGGAAGCCGATTGTGCTGCTGCTTCTGGGGGCCCCCTGCCCCCAGCCATCCCACCCACCCACTGCCTCTTTTCACTGCTAGATGATCAAGAAAAAGCAAATGAGAGAGCTAACTTAAAGCTATTGTAAAAGGAGGAGATAATCCTTTCTCTACCCGCTCCCTCTCTTCCTCTCAGCTCATGTTGGGTGTGACTTCCTGGACACAGGTCCGGCAATGGCTTTGTCACTAAAACTTAGACAAATAAAGTAGGGTCTGAGTCTTGCCTTCTACATAGTTGCAGAAATGTGACATCAGCCGGTTTGGCTGAGACTAGATGTCAACGCCCTAACTTAGCTTCTTTCTTACCCTAAAGCATTAATGCATGGATGGCATAAGAATGGGCAGGACTGTGGATGCAGCGAGGACAGTAAAAAGCCTGATCAACCAGGAAGGCAGGACACTTGGCTTCTAGCCCAAGCGCTGCCTAAAACTGTCTTTCTGACTCAGGCCACAGCTTTCTCACCTTAGGGATTGGATTAGATCCCTAAAATCCCTTCTGGCTCTCAAGTCCTGCCTTGGGATGGAAGTGCCCTTGGAGGGATGAGAAGACGTGTGTCATCTCTGCCCTCGGGTAATACTGAGCTTGGGAAAAGGAAGCGAATGATGACAGAGCTCTGGGCCAGAAGATCACGAAGCCAGTTTCGTCCTAGGTGTTGACAAACTGTGTGACCTTAAAGAGTAATTAACCTTTATATGCAACAAATTCTCTTTCAAAGACATAAACCCACCCTCCGCAGTTCTTTAAGTTTTCTCTAGAGGAAATCATCAGGGTAAATGAAGCGACTAGCTAAGTTTCCTCTTGGCTTTGCTGACACAGAATTGCACCGTCTTAAACAGGGGAGGGGAGAATCTCTTAAGAAACGCCCACTGCAGGTGCTCGTATGTGCTCCATTGGGGGAGCATTTATGCAGAGTGGCTGTTGGTCAATGGCTCTCAAACTGGCTGTATAAGAGAATCATGCTTTATTATTTAATTCACATTCTTGGTGATCATTTTTGGAGATTCTGATTCAGTGGGTCTTGGGCAGAACTTGGCAACCTGTACTTATAAAAAAGCTGAAAAAACTATATGGATAATTTGGATGCTTATCCAGGGCTAAGAGGCACTGATTTATGCATTCAATTCAATGAATTTTCATTGAGGCTGTGGCTGTATGGAATATAAAAAAAGGATGTAAGGGCTGGTCTGGTCTTGGCTTTCTAGGAAATCCTAGCAACTTTTGCTACTAAGAGAGGCAGATGTGAATGCAATGAACTGTAATCAGGTAAAACTCTGGCACCAATCAATTAGAATAGAGAAGTGAACCATCAGAATGGAGGCTAGGTGTAAACAGTGTGACCATATTGTTAGGCAGATGACACTTCTGTCTGTAATCGATGATGAGTTCTCAGTTTTTGGTGGTGACGCCTCAGAGGAGTACTATTGGAGCTGAGCCTTGAAGAATGAGGAGGATACAGATATATCTTTATATTTGTTTAGATTAAAGTAATTACAGAAGGATAAATCAATGAAGGATAAATTGTAAAAATAACGTGTTTACCTTTAGAAGGAGGAAAGGAATAGAGTGGAGGAGACCAGAATAAGACTAGATTTCTTCATGAAGAACCTAGTGGCAAGACGGGAATAAAGACACAGACCTACTAGAGAATGGACTTGAGGATATGGGGAGGGGGAGGGGTAAGACGTGACAGGGTGAGAGAGTAGCATGGACATATATACACTACCAAACGTAAAATAGATAGCTAGTGGGAAGCAGCCGCATAGCACGGGGAGATCAGCTCGGTGCTTTGTGACCACCTAGAGGGGTGGGATAGGGAGGGTGGGAGGGAGGGAGATGCAAGAGGGAAGAGATATGGGAACATATGTATATGTATAACTGATTCACTTTGTTATAAAGCAGAAACTAACACACCATTGTAAAGCAATTATGCTCCAATAAAGATGTTAAAAAAAATTAAAATAAATAAATAAATAAATAAATAAAAAGACCCCAATCAAAAAAAAAAAAAAAGACTAGATTTCTTTGAATATCACCATGTTTTACAGATTTGTCTTTGGAACTATGTAAATATTTTTACATAATTTAAAAATGCAACACAAAAGAGCAATTCCTAAAAATTTAGAAAGTAAAATGAAATTTTAAAAAGAGAACTTAAATATATACCTAGTTGGAGCATAAGCACACTAAGAAAGTATTTCAAGTAATTTAAAAATATAAGTATATATTTTTTATATCCCTAGTGGAATATGCCCTAAGAATAAAAATAACTACAAAATGAAACAAAACCTTAAGCTATGTTTACCAATCATATTGTTAGTGGTAGTGTTGGTATTGTTATTACAAAGTTGTAGTGTAAGTGAAGTTGTATGTTTTATACATACATTGTTTTATGTGTATGTGTTGTATGTGAGTAATTATGTGAATGTCTTTGAGAATAGGGATTTTTATGATGGGACAAAAGAGATACAGATGTGAGGTCAATGAAGCGAAGAAAAACATGTGGTTTTGCATTTGTATTGGAAATATTACAAACTCATGAGCTTTATTATCTTTTAAAAATACATGGTTACTGGCTCTATTGAAAAGACCTAAAAATAATGAACAATTCAGTAGCACAGAGAAGATTATGTTTTCTAAGTACCATTAGAAAACCAGATTATGTTTTCTAAGTACCATTTTCTCTTAAAAGGAAACAGGATTTCTTGAAGAAATGCCTGATTCCCGATCCAAGGCAGGAAATATACATGATGAACCTAGAAAATCTTGTCATACCAGAAAGCAAACTAAATATCAAGCTACTGATGTCATGTCAAAAGGACTCGGGAGCCTACTAGAATAGATTCTCACTGACCAGAGATAGGATAGTTTAAGCACCAGAAAGGATAGTAACCACAAAGGATTGGAATTCACAACAAATATATTCACATCTGTGAGTTCATAATGATACCTCTATTGATCATTAGAGGACCTATCTCATTAATTTTCAATTGAAAAGGAAAAGGAAAAAAAATCAAATACCTGTTTTGCTTCTTATATGTAATCTATATTTCAGGGCTGTCAAATAGATGAGAGGAAGTTTCTCTTTAGAAAAATATTATGACTAACAAATAAAGAAGGAATCATAGAATTAGAATGTCATTGTTTTGTAGCCCCTTATTAGGGTTGCCAGATTTAACAAATAAAAACATAGAACTCCGCTTAAATATAAATTTCATATAAAAAAACAAATAATTGCTTAGTACAAGTATACTTGAGATAAACTTACACTCAAAATTATTGTTTACCTGAAATTCAAATGTAACTGGACATCTGCATTTTTGTAGGCAACCTGATCATGAATTAATAAATCTAGACAATGATCATTGATACTGCTAACATCATCACATAAGAACCAACTAGACATTGTGAAACTCCTGATAGAAATACATACCACAGCCCATGAAGTAGTCTTGTCTAATTATTGAACCTGAATTATTGAAGTAGCCTTGTCAAATTATTAAAGCCTGCAGATCTAATGATCAATGTATAAGAAATACAGAGGGACAGAGGAACATGTTAAATGATAGGTAATCAGCAAAATCAACAACAAATGGCCTAATACAACAAATGGCCTAATCTTATGACTAAACAGTTGCAAGGGGAAAAATAGTAAAAAAGAAGAATTGAAGGAGGAACCTACAAATTAAAAGAGACAAGAGACATATCGACTAATTGTAATGTGTGGACGTTTTTTTCATATCATTTCCAACAGAGAGAGAGCAGACAAGGACTGATATTGGATATTATAGAATGATTTTATATTTTGGGGGAGGAGTGTAATAATGCTATTATGCTTATTAATTTTTTAAGGAGTCCCTCCCCAGTATGTATCTTTTTAAAGCTACATACTGAAATCTTTAAAGATTAACTATGATTTGCTTCAAAATAGTTGCGGCTGGGCGTGAAGTGGGTGGAGTGTAGTTGCAGCTAGATGAGTCATTCATTATACTATTTTGATCTATGAGGGCTCGTTATACTGATATTGATGCTTTTGTATACACAGTATATACAATTATTTATAATAAAAAGTGAGGAGGATCTCTGTTGGTTGATCAGTGGAATAGGAATATTCTAGGTGCTTTACTCATATTAGCTCACTTTAATCTCACAAATACCAAATGAGGTCGGTGTTATCATTATCCCTATTTTACAGATGAGGGACAGAGGTACAGACAGGTCAAGTGAGTTGCCCAAAGTCACTTGACCAGTTAATGGTCAAGTTAATGGCGGGGCCAGGATTTGAACTCAGAGAGTCTAACTCCAGGCAGTCTAAGCCCATGATCTCAAGCAGCAGTTATCTCCTAAACTGGTAAAGTTGGTTCATCTGTCTTGGTGTCTGGTTACCACAGGGGTGATGCGCCCTGTGTGGTCCTGCACCTCAAGCTATGCTGTTGGCAGAGACTGTCTTGTCATTGCAGGTTCCTATGCTGTGAGGCATTCTAGCATGAGATGGGCCAGCTGACTAAATGGATTTTAAGGTCATGTCTAACTATGAGATTTTATGATTTTAAGTAGTTTTCTCTCCTACTAGAGTGACTGTCCTGAGCAATACTTCATCTCTAGGAGCTATGAAGGCCACGGGAGAAATCAGTAACCCAGGATGAGGCAGCACAGGGCAGGGAATTCACAGAGCCTACAGTTCCTCAAGAAGGGCCCTTCTCTCCCTTATCCAACCCCTGCTCTGCAGAAGACTGTCTGGGGAACCACATACCCTCTGTTTTCCAGGTCAGATGATTGGTTTGAATATTTGCAAAATGTTTTCTTCAGCTTCTGGGTATAAACCTGGTTCCGTTCATGAAGACCCACTCCACTCTTCAAGGAGATAGACAGTGCCTGCAAATGCCCTGCTTTCCAACACTGCAGTTCCTCCAAGTTGGACTAAACCTTTCCCAAACTGTAATCTTGCCAGGAGCTCGAATTCAAATACCTCCCCTTGAAGAATACAACTACATTTCTCTGTATCCTAGATCTTCCCTTTCTTTGAAATACCCCTTGCTCTTTTGCCTTACAAACTTCTTTGAGTAGAAGGATTTGGGGGTCACATCCAGAGGAGCTGATCAAGTGGCTTCAAAGTGCTCTGAAGCTTTGCAGGTACACTGGCTTTATCAGCTATAGGAAGTAGAGATGAGTTCATGTGCAAGGCTGCTTTTTTTTTTTTTTTTTCAGATTGGGGACAATCTCATAGATTGGCTGACACATATGTATTATTTTTCCTAACTCAGAACTATCTTTGGAGCATGCCAAGAGTCAATTTCAACTCTCTGTTTGGAGAAGATGGAGGTTTCAAAGGAAAGTTTTCCTTGGCAAAATGTATGTCTTGGCTGGAACAGTCCGATGATGAAAATACCCAAGACCAAAGGCGAGGCAGGGCTGCTTCCAATTACTGGAGTTGAGTTCTTTGGGAAGAGGCCTCGTGACATGACTTGGATTGGGAGCAGACAGTGTTTCAATTGGCAAGCCAGGGGAAAAAGAAAGAGATCATTTCTCTGCTATTTGGTGGACTTTCCCAATTATGGAAAGGTAATTTAAGTCTTTGGTGATTTTGGAAGTCTTTCCACTGGAAAATTCCCATTGATTTTTGGTATTTGACTTATTCTGGAGCATTGAGAGTGGTCTGGAGGGAGCAGAGTCTAAGTTTTCCGGGGGCTTGAGAGGAATTCTCAGGCAAATGGCACTGGAAGAAGGGTTGCCTGGGATTTGCCCAGATGGCTCTGAAGCAGGCTCTGGCTTTTCATGTGACTTGAGCTCATTACCAATCAAAGAAGAGAAAACTGGGCTGCTGGCAAAGAGCAAGTCAGAAATCTCTTCAAGGTTGAAAACCCAAAGAAGTTTAAGTAAAGTCAATAGAAAAGGAACTCAGAGGTGGAGAAGGTGGGGGAAGAACAGTATTTCTCCCTTTTTGAGCTGGAAGCTGGGACAGGAGGAACAACTCTTTTGAGTTGCTGTCTGGGCATTTTACAGGTTGACAACCCTGCTTACTCTGAGTCTGGACATTTAGATAAGGACCCGAGCTTAGGATTCCTGCCCCAAGTTCCCGCTTTGCTTTTCCTGGGGCATCTTTTAAAATAACCACTTAGAGTTGAGCCCATGAAAAGTTAGTGACCTCCATCCCAACCACCATATAAGTAATAGGTGCTTGCTACCCTGCTCTCTATTTTCTGCTCACCTGCCTGTGATCTGTGACCTGGGATGCAGGGATGAAGGACTGCCTTTGCCTAGGCTCATTTTGTGCCCCCCTCCCCATTTCTGGGATCTGTAAGTAACAAATTTTGTCGCTTTACTCCCTTTGTGTGGGTTTATTGAAATTGCACCTTCAATCAAAAGGACCACGGAGTTCTCACTGCCCTAAAGTGGGAGCTCTGATGCTGAGGGAGCTACTTGCTGACCACATATAGGTGCCTTCTCCTTCAGCAGGTCATATCTGCATATTTCCAATTTTATTTTATATTTTATTTTATTTTACTTTATTATTGAGGTGACATTGATTTATAATATTATATAAGTTTCATGTGTACAACATTATATTTTGGCTTCTGTATACCCTACAGTGTACTCATCACCGAAAGTTTAGTTTCCATCCATCAACTCAGAATTGACCCCCTTTTTCCATTTCACACTCCCTCCGTCCCACCTTTTCTCTCTGGTAACCACTAATGTGTTCTCTGGGTCTCTGTGTTTTTGTTCTGTTTTATTTGTTTGTTTATTTATTTGTTTACTATTCCAAATATGAGTGAAATGATATGGTATTTGTCCTTGTCTATCTGACTTACTCACTTAGAATAATACCCTCCAGTTTCCTCCGCATTGTCACAAATGGCCAGATTTCATCTTTTTTCATGGCTGAGTAGTATTCCATTGTATATATAGACCACATCTTTATCCATTCATCCATCAGTGGGCATTTAGGCTATTTCCATACCTTGGCTATTGTAAATAATTCTGTGATCAACATAGGGGTACATATTTTTTTGAATTAATGTTTTCATATTTTTCAGATAAACACCCAGAAGTGGAATTGCTGCATCATATGGTTGTCCTATTCTTAATTCTTTGAGGAAACTTCATACTGTTTTCCATAGTGGGTGCACCAATTTACATCCCCACCAACAGTGCATGAGGGTTCCCTTTTTCTGCATTCTTGCCAACACTTGCTATTTGCTGTCTTTTTGATCATAGCCATTCTAATGGTTGTGAAGTGATATAGCATTGTAGTTTTGATTGGCATTTCCCCAAAGATTCATGATGTTGAACATTTTTTCATGTGTCTGTCGGCCATTTGTATGTCTTCTTTGGAAAAATGTCTATTCAGAGGCTCTGCCCAGTCTTTAATTGGATTGTTTGTTTTTTTGTTGTTGATTTTCATATTCTTAGTTTAATACACCAACTCCAGCTTCTGAACACACAAGCCCATGAAATTATTTTGCTTTGCTGGTGATCCTCAGTTGCTGATAAGGGAGCTGATGTGCTCTGTCTAGACAACTCATGTCATGAAAGCCAAAGGGGGCGGGCCTTGCCCTTTGATCCTTGATACCACACTGTGCTCCCTTCTGAACTTCACACTTGTTGAGATATTTGAATGGAGAGGAGATGAGAAAACTTGGGCTAAAATAAGTAGTTCCCATTTTTAAAGTTTTATTTCTTCTTTTAATCGGTAAACAGCTGCATGTGGCTGAACAGCTGCGCATGGTCTCCCACCCGGGCCCCCATCTCCTTCAAAAGCCAAGGACCTTGCACACTGGTCTAGACCTGTGGATCTTCTAATTACCATCTGTCTGACCCTGGACAGGCCTCAGCCATCTCAGCTATTGAAAAGGATGCAATACTTTTGTGCTTTGGGACTCCCTTCCCAGGGGGTGAAAGTATACTGAATGAACACATGGATGGTCACCTTTAATAAAATCTAAGATATACCTTTGGTAAACAGTACATATTAGGAGCACAATTTCCCTTGCCCTCTTGCAAATGGATAATGTCCAGATGAGCTGTCTGACCATTTTCTCATGGGCCATTAATGGCTTGGTTATCAGTGGGATTACAGTTCCCAGTTCTGCCCTTGGCACGATGGCTACTTAATCAACGTTCCCAAGAGAGATCTCATCCCAGCCTCTGCCCTCTAGATGAGAAAATAGAAGGGGCCTTCTGTCTGCCTCTCTCCAGAGAACAAACTTCCTTGAAGTGGGAGGGGTGGGAGGGCAGAGGATCACCACCGATGCAGAGTTGCTGGAACCTGTCTTACCATGACTGCTCCACCCACCACACTCCCTCCCTTGCCTACCTTCTCCGCACCCACCTCAGGCTGTCTGCAGCAGGAGGGGGAGAGTGTCTGCGAGGGATCAAACACTAGCAGGGTTGAGCAACTTCAAATTTAATTTCCTGAAAGGACACAAGAAACAGCAGCGTTGTGGTGACAAAGCACTTCTCCTGAGAAAGATCCTGAGGGTGATGGTCCTTTTGATACAGATGGGAGAGTGATAGGGCAGCAGGTCAGGCTCCTATCAGCTCCTGTGAAGAGCCCAGCCGTCCTGACAGCTCTGTCCCTTCCTGCCTCCCCATCTTCCCTCATCCCAGACAAGGGCTCAGAAGCCAAAAGTATTTTCCATGCCCTTTGACTTTCTCCTTACTCTTCTTCTCTAGGATCCAACCATCTGAAATCTTTGAACATGCTTGACTGGGACATGCCCACTCCCACTTTGGAAGCTTAGCCAGGTTGATTTCCACATTTGGAAAGTCCCTGTCATTCCATTTTGCCAAAGCGTGCCCTTCCCCTGTTCTAAAATCTCTCTCTGTTTCATTTCCTCCTGGAGCTCAGATCACTCTTTCATATTTGCATCTGCATTAGGGCTCAATTTGTTATGACATCACAAAAAATCAGAGCCCAGGGTGTCCTTGGAGATTACCCAACATACTCCTTTGGGGAAACTGAGGCCCAGAGAGGTGAAGGAACTTGTACAATCATGCGATAGGGGACTGGTAGAGCCCTACTTACAACTCAGGGTTTGCATCTCCTGGTCCAGGATTCTTTCTTCTGTGTGAACTCGTCTTGCTTCTCCTTTTCATGCATTTGACCCATCTTCCCTATCCATCTCTAAGCTTTCTGAGGGCAGTGCCCTCTCTTTCTTCTTTTCCAGGCTTCCCAGTGTCTACCACAATCAATACCTCACACTCTGGGCACATGATATGTTTTTAGAAGTTATCTACATTATTTCATTCCATCCTCATAAAGATACTCTCCAACAGCAGCAGAGATAGAATGGATTCCCTTTAATAGATGATGAAACATGGATGCAGAGAATTCAATGGCTTGTTCAAGGACACCTAGGTACAGCAGCTCATGTGGGATAGCAGAAGACCCTGGCACAAAATAACAGTGCAGGCAGTGAAATGGATTGTTACCTAATAAGACCTGTGGCCAAAGGGAACTGTAATGCTCAGAGAAGATGATAGGGTTCTCATGGATCAGTGCACTGTCTGAGATTTCCCTGTGGTTCTCCACTCACTGGATGCCTGATCCTGTCGTACTATGCTTTAAATATGGCAATACTCAGAGGCATGGCTGGATCAGGAACAGGGAGGGGACTTGCCATTAGCACTGATTATGTAACAAACTCTAGCTTTTCCCTCCCAGCATCCCCACTTTCACACCATGTGCTTGCCTTGTGCAGATTTCCCGAGGCTTCCTAAGGGAATGCTGTGATCCCAGACAGTGGGTCTCTTCTCCCCTCCCCGCTCCAACCCCATTTGCCCTGGGGGAAAGGTAGTCACGTCATTTGCATTTATCACTGAGAACATACCGCCTTGTCTGTAGCTTTTAGTCTGACTGAATTGCTTTTCTGCTTCATGAGACACACAGCGCGGCAGCCCAGCACTCCCCTCTCCTCCTCACTTCACCAGCGTCGGGCCGTAACCCACATTGCTCTCCCTCGCATTTATCATATTGATCGTATAAGAAATAGATCATAAGCAGAATGAAATTACCGAATGCAATGATCTGGGGCATCCTATGGACCAGATCAATCTTGGGGCAGCCAGGAAAAAAGTCCCTTGCTGTGATGTTTTCCAAAGTTGATTTTCATTGCAAATAGAAATCTCCATCAACTGAGGCACCCTGGAGGGGAAAATCTGCTGTCCTGACAAGGGGTGTGCGTGTGTGTATGTGTGGTTGAGACAATGAGAAAGAGAGCAAAAGAGAGAGAGATAGAGAAAATAGAAGTTTGATAAGCCTCATAAGGCTTGTTCATTAGGAAGGAGATTTCCTTAGCTAGAACTCATTTGAGATGGATGTTTGAGGCTCTGATTGTAACAATATCCATCTTCTCTTGCCTCCTCCAAACTGTTCTTGTGTGTACGTTGCAGGGGGAGGTGGGTATGGAGAAAGATAAAACTCTTTCATGTTCAGAAGACCATCAAGGACCCTTTCTAATCTCCCGTGAACGCCTGGATTGAGAGCCGCCTGTCTTTGTCACCCTGGCCCCAGTCTGTGAATTTGCAGTGTCAGTGGGGGACTGGAGTTTTAGCAGCACAGTTTATATAAGACAGTGAGAGGTTTGTTTATAAACTGCTCCTTGAAAACATAAGCTTGAAGCTTCCCCCCAACCCCTCACCCCGACCTGAGGCTCCAGACATGACCTCTGCCATAATAACTTTCTCCCCATCTGGAGACAAGGTTGGTGAGTTCAGCTGAGACTGGAAACCCTAGTGAGCAAGATGCCTGGCAGCCTGCCACCAACTCAGACTGAAGCAGAAACCTACAGTGGGAATGTAGTCCAAGGCCCCGGTCACCCCCTTCCCACTGTGAAATCCATCCCCAGACACTGAGACTCAGGGCTATTGGCTTTGGCAACATTCGTCATGCCCATAAACTCATTGAAATTGAAGAAACCAGAGGAGAGAAGGAGAGCAGGGCATAGAAGGGGGTGAGGAGGGAGCGAGGGAGGAGGGCGTGCAGAGAACAGCAGGGAAGAGGAGCTGCCCCAAGCTCTCCTGTGAGCTTAACGGCAGAGACGCCATGGATGCCAAGCAGCTGAGTTCAGGCAGAAGCCAAGTCTCAGCCGTGAGTAGATCCCCCTCCCAACCCCCAAGCCATTGCCCTCTGTTCCCTGTCTCTGCTCAAGCTTCTACACTCATGGAAATATCTCTGGAAACCTTCCCAAGGGGCAAAAGGCCAAGAAAAAGCACGTGTGCTCTCTCTCTCTCTCTCTCTCTCTCTCACACACACACACACACATGCACACATTTCTATCAGTGAGACGATGAAAAAGAAAACACCACAAAATATATCCATCAGGACTATGGGGAAATACACCAGCCACTCAGAACATGCTGAAACCAGAGGAGACCCAGGCTGGGTTGAAGAACGCAATCACTGGACAGAGCCAGACTCCCGCTAGCACCACCTTCCCCATCCTGGGTGCTACTTCCTGCCCTGGGAATAGCCTCTGAGCTTTCATAGCTTCCTAGAGTTACAATGCTTCTAAGAATCCATCCGGGCTAGCTCAGTATTGTTTTTCCCTGATGGAAGACCGAGTCTCCTGATCTTGAAGACCCTGGAAATGGTGAAAGCCGTGTTTCACAGCCCTCATCAGCAGGGAAGTCCCCTCGTTAGCTTATATTGTAGCCTTGGCCATTTCCTCGTCTCTTCCAGGGTTGGGCACCACCTTGCACACTAGCACATCAGAGCCCTGCAAGCACTTGATGAGGGGAGACTGCCGGGCTGTACTCTGGCACCTCTGGACAAAACAACTTCTACTTCCCAAACCTCGTCCCCAGCCTGTCTATTTTGAAAACTGTCTTTCCTTCCCAGGGGTCCTATACTATTCTTCTGGCTCCTTTCTTGCCTCTGGCTTGAGATATTTTTCCATGGCCAGTGACGACCTTGTTTGTCTGTTACCTAAGCCTGTCTCATTCACTCACTTGCCTTCCTCTCTCTCCTAGAGGAAATTTATACTAATTTTAAGTTAGTCAAAGTGAGGGCATGATAGAGAAGATGGCAGAGAAGGAGACCACACCGTTTTCGGTCAGTAATGCAAGACTGTTGAAAGTTTCCAAGACCTTGGCTTTTTGAAAGCTGGCTTGGGTTAGAAGAGGATATTAACATAGGTAAGAACCATAATATGAATTTAGGAAGAGGCTGTTTACTTTTCAAAAAGAATTTATTTCATCCTTGATGATTATTCTGTTAGTTCCCCATCAATGATATCATTCCTGTTGCTACTTGTCCCAAGGCTGGTCAAAAGTTTGGGTTTTTCAGTGCAGCCCCATCTTGCCTTCTGATATGCATGAAAAAGTGAAGCCTTCTTGGCCAGGGGTGGATTCCTGGATACTTGCTGGCAAACGACATCATGTTACAGAGGGAGAGAAACATCCTATGCAGGGATTTGGAGAACATGTGTCATGTATAAGCAGACAACTGTATGTAGTGTTTGCTGTGTTTGCACCAGCTGAGAAAAACTATGTGGACTCAGAGATTAAAAGGCATGAAGGGCCAGGGGTGGGGTGGGGTGCAGGAATATTCCCCAATGACTCCACAGGAACCTTTTTGATCAGCTGGGGGTTAATTTGAGACAAAAGGCTGGTACTGTGAGCATGGATTTTCCACCCTGTCCTGGGTCTGATGGATCCATTCCCTTGATGAAATGTGCACAGTTTATTTTACCAACTCTAATTATGTGAACAATGAGTGTCAGATTTCTTTATCCTTCTGCTGGCCCTGAATCCAGGCCAACCTCACAAGCCTTACATGCAGTGAGGCTAATGGAGCTTTTATTCCAATGAGTTGAGAGCCAACCCACCTTCCTAGAGAGAAGAATATTTTTTTTAAAAAAAGGAGAAAGAAATACTTTATGTTTGTCTGGTGGATGAAAAATTTCACAAGATAAATTAACGCGTTTTCTGGCTGAATGGAGAAACCGGGGCAGGATTGTAGAGATAATTTTCCTAGAACTCAAAATGATTTACCTTACCTCTGTGTTCTTTAGACAAGAGGTTCCATTTATTTAGTCATTTATTTTATTAATTTTCTGAAGATATCCCTCCCTGCAGCCACCACCAACACAAAGCCACAGCACTTGACACAGGGATCCTTAATTGCTCAAAAATAACTTCATGGTACGTAACATACAGTTACATGAAGATCTGAAGAGAAAGCCTTGGCAGTCTTTTTACAAACATTCGGATAATGGTTGGGGCATGCAAAAGGGAAACTATGCAAATCTGGATTGGGAAGGAGACTGGATCCCACCTGCCATTCATCCAGTCATTGATTCTTTCCTTTAACCCTTGTGCCTGGCACCAGGCCATGGGCTGCAGAGACAGCAGTACTCAGATGGAGATGGTCTCTGTCCTCACAAAAATGCAATCTAATGGGAGACATAGACTCATAAACAAGTGAGTATCATTCTCTGTGATAAATGCTATGCTATCAGAACTCTCTCTACCACCTACATACCCCAATGGGCTTTGAGGAGACCTAGAGAGACCATCCAGTTCAATAGTTCTCCAAAGGGGTGATTCTGCCCCCCACGAGACATTTGACGTCTGAAGATATTTTTCGTTGTCATACTGAGGGAGGGGTATTGCTGGTATGTAATGGATTGAGGCTAGGGATGCTGCTAAACATCCCACCATGCACAGAAAAACTCCCTATGGCTCAATCATCCAGCTCAAAATGTCAAGAGGGCCACCATTGACAAACTCTGCCCTCGTCTGTCCTCTTGCCTTAAGACTGTCCTGTGCTGTCTTTCCACACTGGAAACCATGCTGCTTCTGTCACACCTCTCTGTTTTATGTGGCTGGTCTCTGCACAGGCACTGCTATACCAGCCTGAGAGAGGGAATTTCCCTCTGCTCTGCTGTCATAACTAGAGATAGAACTATATTTTAAAAGTAGCATCAAGGAGTAAAATTATTTATGTGAGGTGGTAAAAAAAGCTTTAGGAGAGCATCGCAACCTCAGAGTGAGGTAGATGAAAAAATACAATCCTGCCTGGATGCTTCCCATGCCTTTTTTGTGGGACTTTCTACCACACACCCGGAACTCCTCACTTGTAGAGTTGCTGGCGGTAGAAATAATTTGGGATGAGGTTGAGTCCTTAAATAGTTTCCCTTTTGCATGCCCCAACCATTATCTGAATGTTTGTGAAAAGACTGCCAAGGCTTTCTCTTCAGATCTTCATGTAACTGTATGTTACGTACCATGGAGTTATTTTTGAGCAATTAAGGCTCCCCATGCCAGGTTTTCTCATCATCTACCAAAGGCATAAAGAGGGGGCCTTATGTCTGGCTTTCCTGGGGAAGCAGATGGCACTCTGAATACTGGCAGGAGACAGGTGTGATATTTCAGGGGCCGGAGGGCTTGTCTGGCGTCCTATGCAAATCTGGCTCCATTTTGCATCCCTCCCAGGAACTACAACCAAATGGAGTCTGCTCTTACATCTGTGTGTGTGTGTGTGTGTGTGTGTGTGAGAGAGAGAGAGAGAGAGAGACAGAGAGAGAAAGAGAGAGAGAGAGCGAGCGCGCGCGAGAGAGGGGTTGACTGTGAAGGAGGTGTATCTATATGTGTATTGGGGTAATCGAGACCAACTATGCATTTTGTAGATGAGAACAAAATAATTCTTAGGTAGCAAGGAAAGCTGTTACTTTATCCTGATCTAAACTGCACAAAAAAAGATGGATAAATCCCTCAGGGTAATGTCTCTGGGAGGACAGTATGTAATTCTCCCTTTAACTTGATCAGCTTCTGAGTCTGCCTCCAAGTGCTGCACTGGCCAGAGTTTTCTTACTTCCTAACCACAGAGATGAAGGCTCCCTTATTTACAGAATGCTGAGACCTCTGAGTGACTAGCTTAGCTCTGAGAGTCACAGAGAGGCTTGGCTGAGCAGTGCTGATGAATTCTTACACGTAGATCATAGGTTAACCAGAGTTGTAATTAGTGATTTGTATTAATTGGCTTATCCTGGATTATATGTACTGTATTCCTCTTTAGCGAGGGCACTGTGTGAAGGTGACCACATGTCAAAGCTTTTTCAGGAACAGCCCCAATTTTAAATGTTTTCTTTTTTTCTTATATTTTCCAAAGTACACTCATACTTGTCAAACCATATGTCCAATTTTTATATTAAAAATATGTTCCCTGTAACTATCTGATTATCTATTTGCCATGGAAACACTCTCTAGTCCCTGATAACCCAGAAACCAGAACAAAGTTTCACTTCTACAGACTTCACAGTTTCGACTCCAACTCCACCCAAGCCCACTAATCCAGAGATGTCAGGATGCAGGAGAACTTGAATGTAACTAGCGAAGTAACATCAACTTACATTTCCTCTTTTGAAAGAACAAGATTGGCCACACCACTATTCATTCTTCCCTCTAATGATTAGGGTTTACTTGCTTTCACTTGAATGCCCTACCATGGCAAGGGTGGCTTACTCATGGCCCACCACTAATTAACACATGTTACCATTTGGGCTGGACAAGGGAATATGTGTGGCTCAGTGGTAACCCATCCCAGTGGTTTGGCCAATACCATACATTTGTAATGAAAATGACTGCATATCACTGAGTAGCAATGCATTCTCCTTGGGGAGCTTTCAGGGAAGATGGAGGACACGTGTTATGAACAAAAGGAGTACCATATTTGCTGGGCTTGAGTCATCTGGAGACCCGAAAGCTGTTAGGCAGAAGGCACTGCACAGGCAGGCCTGTTGGTCCTCTCACCAGGGGCTGGGATGCCACATCAGTTCTCATTTGTCAGTGTTCAAAGTCTAGTTGAGTACTTGGCATTGAAGGCCCTCAGAAATAACTGCACAGAGACCAAGTTCCAGGTGCTCAGATACAGTGTAGACCACAGAGGCAGCAAAGGCCTTCCTCATCTTTTAATAAAATGAACACTACTTTCCTTGCAGGGTGGTTACTTCCTGGAGTGAGGACACAGGTCTCAGGAAAGACAGCAGAGAGCTGATCAGATCAATTGACTCCTCAGACACCTTCAATGTTACATGCTGCCGACACCATCCAATTGAAAGTCCTTGGCTCTGGCAATTTATAGCCCCACATGCTCTGATCCCCAAAACCTCTGGCAACACTGCTTCCCACTATCCTCACTTATCTGCACCCTGTGCAAAGCAGTGTGGAAGTATTCTCCATTCCCTGATAGATCCCAAGAGCCACTATTCCCATGGAACACTGCCCCAAATCACAATTTCTTATTGAAGCTCGTGTATTTAGATTTGATACCAAGACTGAGAACAGGGACTGGCACTGGGGATCAAGTTTGAAAGTAAATATTAAAGAGTGTAAGATGGTGCTGGTAAGAAAAAATAAGGTGTTACTGGGTGGAATCATCTGGGCGCTGTTCTAAGCATTCAATATTCAGGCTCTCATTTTATATCTTAAGTTTTCACAGTTACCGACTGAGTTAACATTGTTCCAGTCATGATTTAGTGGACAGGCATCTTCCCCAGTTCCAAAAAAGGAGGAACCCAAACCCATATACATTGTTTTGGGGCCTCCTGATTGACTTTTACTGCTCTTGAGAGAACGTACTAGTCCTGTCTGAGTTGTTCCCTGTAGTGGAGGTCATGACAGTGACAGGGGTTCTACATAGAGACCCCTAGGTCTCACCCCCAAAGGGACCCTAATGGCATCCTTCCAAGCCTAACTCAACTCACACCTACTGCACCAGGGGTTCTGATCCTCTTCAAGTGGAATTAGTTCCTCCCTTTCCTTAATCCTACAGCATCTCTATTGCTTGTTCCAGCTTCCTTAACTTCTATATGGGTTCATCTGATCTACTAGACTGAGAGCTCTATGTGGACAGGAGCCATGTTTATTCAGGTTTGTATGCCCTGAACATTGCTCAACACATAGGAGGCCTTAGCACATAAATTCAATTTAATTGACTTATACAGACAGCTGAG
Source organism: Balaenoptera acutorostrata (assembly GCF_949987535.1). NCBI lineage: Eukaryota > Metazoa > Chordata > Mammalia > Artiodactyla > Balaenopteridae > Balaenoptera > Balaenoptera acutorostrata. The sequence goes on along the minus strand of NC_080064.1, from coordinate 155,960,498 downwards.
AAGACGCCAGGTCATGTCACTGTGGTAGATATTTGAGCGTGGTCCCAGGAAATGGAACGTGTGTGTGTGTGTGTGTGTGGGTGTGTGTTTAGAAGAGAGACCCCTACTGGAAGAAGGACTGGGAGTGAAGCTTTATGGAGATAAAAACAACTACAGCTGGGCCACTTTTCAGGGAGCTTGGAATTCTTTTGCTTACAGAGAAGACAATTCCAGATAGAAACGTTAAGTCTTTTCTTGACTTAGCCATGGCCCTCCTCGTAGGGAACTCAGAGTTTGATCACTCTTAGTACAGAGACTTCTGCGGATGTGCCACATCAGGGTTAGGACTGGACATGTAGCGGATGCTCCTCCTGGCATCCGCCATCCCTCCTCTGCCCTCTTGAGAGCTTTTCTCCCTTCTATTTCTGTGTTTTTGTCCCTGTCAACTCCATCAGATCTTCACTTCTCTGAGTTTTCTCAAAGACTCTTGGAGCAGAAATACAGTGGGGCCCCTGAGACTTTAGATCCTAAAGTATCTACATATTTATATAGATACTCTAATATAGACCACATCTCACCCATGCTCTGTGCCCGCGCACCCCGCCGCCCTCCCCAGGGTTCAGGTTGCCTCTGCCTGGTGAGCTCCGGAGGGGTGCATGTAGCTGGGAGAGTGCAAGTGGCCCAGAGATGGAGTTTGGATCTGGAATAGAAGGGGATGCTCCCTCTTCTCTTGGGCATAACTGTCATTCATTCGACATCTCAAAGATTACATATCTTTATTGAAAACTTTCATATCAAGTACAGTGCTAAAATCTGGGGCAATAGACCTGAGTAAGACACTGTCCCTGTCCTGGAGGAGCCCTTAGGAGGAGAGCAATACACAAGCAAGTAACTGCAAAACAAGAAGTGCAGTAGTCAAGGTGTGGATCGAGAGCACAAAGGAGAAAGGGAGAAAGAGTAGAGAAGGTATGTATGGTGCCTGAACCTGAAGTAGGTGCATTGCATGTCCATGAATGGGACGGTATTGATATGCAGTTAGGATGAGGAACAGAATATTTGCAGCCTGAAAAGAGAAGTATTTATTAACTGGGAGCTAAAGAATGTTGAGGGACTGAGTCAGACAGCAGAGATGAGAGGGCTGAATCCTGGCTGTGGAATCCAGGGTCTGGGTTCAAACTTAACCCTTCCATGTCCCAGCTGTGAGCCTTGCATACTCCCTTATATTTTAGTTACTACTGCTTCTAGAACATGGGGACAGTAACGTCCACTCTGCAGTGTTCATACGGGAGTAAAATTAAGGTATGCATGTAAATGTACTCTGGAATCTATAAGGTGATATGCACGTGGTAGGTATTATTTTTATATTGTGGGATGGGAGGGTAGAGAATAAAGCTATGAAGTTTAAGACAGGTGGGTCCTGCAGAGTGAGGAATGGTGAGTTCCAGTGGGAGGAGTTTGTGATTAATGAGGATGCTGAAGTTTCACAGACGTAAAGAGCCTGCGGAGCACACCACACGTACCCATCAGCCTTGCCTTGATCTGGAGCATTCAGAGTTTACACGCTATAAAGTTGGCAGGGTGGCTGTTGACAGTTTAAGAAATGGCTGCCCAGCTTTGAGATTGAGTAGTTGTTGAAATTAAAGTATCATTTGATTTTTGCTGTCAGAAAGAGTTAGACCAGGAGAAATTTTCTGAAAAACACATGTGCAATTTGGGGACAGTTTGTCATCATTGTGGCTTCAGGTTTTTACATGTTTTGCTCTTGTCATATTGATGTACAAATTCAAGGTTAGTCCTGACGTTCAGAATGAAGAGAGGCATAATTGTGAGTCATCCTCTTTTTTAAACTTTTTTCCTGTTGGAACGGAGAGCTTGTTACTATTGATTTAAATGTGTTCAGGTATTATTGATGATAGTAAGTAAAGATACATTCAAGAACATGACTTTATTCTAGGGCCCCAGTTTCCCTAGAAGGGCCTCTCTGAGCCAAGAGGGATGTGTGGGGCAGCTGTTGTCAGGCAGAGGAGCTCAGCATCCAAGCAGAACCAGGTGGCAGGCAGCCCCGGAAAACCAGAGACAGGGAGTGGGAAGAAGAGCCTGAACTGCAAGCAGGTAAGGAAGCAAACTGAGGGGCTATGGGCTCTTTAAATCTATAATGGGAAATGAATCAGGAGGTAAAAAGTGGGAGGATGCACTTTGCTTTTGGTTGCAGAGTGTGAAATGTGCAAAGGAAAATAGATCTAAGGGGACTAAGGATTAAGGCTGTGAGGAATAGAAGAAATATGGGTGTCTGCTCTTCTTTGGAGTTTTGGCATATGTTGGGGTGAACCTAACTGCCTGGGATACAGGTAGGGGTGAGTTTCTGGTTCTAGAGAGTATTTGAAATCCCTCCATTAGAGGTGTATTCCCTTTAGCCAACATTCCTTGAGCATCGATTATGTGGCAGGCATTATCCTAGATATTTTGAGATACATCAGTGATGAAAAAACTCAAAAAACCCTGCTGTCATAGAGTTTGCATTCTAGCAAGGTATGAAGATAAAGGAAAAAGAAACAATAAAAATAATAAGCCAGTAAAGTATGCATTATGTTATAAAATAACAAGTGCTGTGGAAGAAGAAAATATGGTACAGGGTAAAGGGGATTTTGGGAGAGCACAGGCATGGGGAGTGATATAGGAGTGGGTATCCAGTCAAAAAGAATAGCCAGGGCAAGGACCATGAAATGGGAGATTCAGTAAGGAGACCATTTGCTGCAGAGGCATGAATGGGGAACCAAGAGGGCAATCATAAGAAATGAGGTCAGAGAGGCTGGGGGTGGGGGGGGCACATTACAAAGGGGCTTGTAGGACACTGTAATAGGGACTTTGGCTTTGAGGTTAAACATTGACCAGTTTGAGCATCTTTTCTTAAGTGCAGATGCCCCTAGGACAAAAAACAGACCTTGGGTCAATATTAGTTAATTATGAAAGCATTTGTCAGATAACATATAGCTTTGTGGATAGGTAGGAACTAGAATATTCAGGGCTTCCTGCCTGTGCTAAAATGATGAAGCGGGCACAGATAGGCAACCCTGGAATACCTAAATCCATATTCATCTAGCTCACATGCTAGATGAATATCTCTGGATGAGAATGTGTTGAAGCCCTGCTTAAATTTCTTTTCATTCTTGGTTTGCATATGGCAGGATCCTGATTGATAGAATGTTAGAGTTGTCCTTTTGGGGGCTGTTGCCTTCTTTCCTCTCCCTTTCTAGCAGGAAAACCTCAGGAGGGCTCTGGGAGGAAAGGGGGAGAGAGAGGAAGCATCTGAGGAGGAAATCAGCATCCTAGCCTCTGCCAGTCCCAGGATTGGAGTGGGGCAGTGACACTTGTCTCTTCCTTGGCTGGAGATGAGCTTTCTCTCCACAGCAGGAGGGGAGAGACACAGACAAATGACGGCCTTTGGGTCTGCTGTTTGCTTTCAAGGGGTTATGTTTGGTAGACTGTCAGGAAATGATTTCTTCTATAGGTTGGTCTAGAAGGACAGAAAGTCTTCTTGGGTTGGGAGACCTGGAAGCCTGGAGGAGGGTGGTAGTTGAATTTCCAAATGTTAATGGTGGGACAACTCATTCTTGACCCAAGTCTGAGAAAATATTTTTCTTTTCGAAGAATGTGATGGAAGTCTCTACTTTGCTTATCTGATGTTGTTTTAAGGACAGAAAATGTCAACTACATGTGTGTCTTTAGGAAGTCTTGGGAAATAAAATGAAATACTCTGAGTCAAAGTTAAAGGTTACAAGTCGAGGTCAAGAGTTTTCCTGGGAAATCACCTTGTTCATCTCTCTCTGGCCAGGTAGGACTTAACTCCTCCAGGCTGGGGAGTGAGAGCTGAGTGTATGTGTGTGTGTCTGTGTTGTCATGTGTGTGCTGAAGTCATCTACTAAACTGCTACAGGCTCCTTCACTGGGAAGGCTTTCCTATATACAAACAAAATTTCTCTTGGTTATAACTCCTAATAAACACAGTTTCTATTGAAATAAATACAAAACAATAGCTTTAACCTTCCTTCAGATGGGTCTGGCTTCATTACATTGAGTTGAGAGACACACTGTTATTTGAGACACACCTGACACCATGTATTTCCTCTGTGACTATTACAGTGTCCCAAATAGCATTACAAGCAACTCATTTCATTGTTCATTGAAGTCTCAGTAAGAGATAGGCTATTACTCCATGTAATATCAAACAGCGAAAGCTCTCCCAGAGATCTCCATCTCAACGCTAAGACCCAGCTCCACTCAACGACCAGCAAGCAACAGTGCTGGGCACCCTATGCCAAACAACTAGCAAGACAAGAACACGACCCCACCCATTAGCAGAGAGGTTGTCTAAAATCATAATAAGGTCACAGACACCCCAAAACACACCACCAGACGCGGTCCTGCCCACCAGAAAGACAAGATCCAGCCTCATCTGCCAGAACACAGGCACCAGTCCCCTCCACCAGAAGCCTACACAACCCACTGAACCAACTTTAGCCACTTGGAGCAGACACCAAAAACAATGGGAACTACAAACCTGCAGCCCTCAAAAAGGAGACCCCAAACACAGTAAGTTAAGCAACATGAGAAGACAGAGAAACACACAGCAGATTAAGTGCTCCTTCACCAAACCAAACAAATGAAGAGGAAATAGGCAGTCTACCTGAAAAAGAATTCAGAGTAATGATAGTATAGAAGATCCAAAATCTTGGAAATAGAATGGAGAAAATACAAGAAACGTTTAACAAGGACATAGAAGAACGAAAGAGCAAACAAACAATGATGAACAACACAATAAATGAAATAAAAAATCCTCTAGGAGGGATCAATAGCAGAAAAACTGAGGCAGAAGAATGGTTAAGTGACCTGGAAGATAAAATAGTGGAAATAACTACTGCAGAGTGGAAAAAAGAAAAAAGAATGAAAGGAATTGAGGACAGTCTCAGAGACCTCTGGGACAACATTAAACGCCCCAACATTCGAATTATAGGGGTCCCAGAAGAAGAAGAGAAAAAGAAAGGGACTGAGAAAATATTTGAAGAGATTATAGTTGAAAACTTCCCTAATATGGGAAAGGAAATTGTCAGTCAAGTCCAGGAAACGCAGAAATTCCCATACAGGATAAATCCAAGGAGAAACACTCCAAGACACATATTAATCAAACTATCAACAATTAAATACAAAGAAAAAATAATAAAAGCAGCAAGGGGAAAAAAAACCCACAAATAACATACATGGGAACCCCATAAGGTTAACAGCTGAACTTTCAGCAGAAACTCTGTAAGCCAGAAGGGAGTGGCAGGACATAATTAAAGTGATGAAAAGGAAAAACCTACAACCAAGATTACTCTACCCGGCAAGGATCTCATTCAGATTTGATGGAGAAATTAAAACATTTACAGGCAAGCAAAAGCTAAAAGAATTCAGCACCACCAAACCAGCTTTACAACAAATGCTAAAGGAACTTCTCTAGGCAGGAAACACAAGAGAAGGAAAAGATCTACAATAACAAACCCAAAACAATTAAGAAAATGGTAATAAGAATATACATATCGATAACTACCTCAAATGTAAATGGATTAAATGCTCCAACCAAAAGACATAGACTGGCTGAATGGATACAAAAACAAGACCTGTATATATGCTATCTACAAGAGACCCACTTCAGACCTAGGGACACATACAGACTGAAAGTGAGGGGATGGAAAAAGATATTCCATGCAAATGGAAATCAAAAGAAAGCTGGACTATCAATTCTCATATTAGACAAAATAGACTTTAAAATAAAGACTACTACAGGAGAAAAAGAAGGACACTACATAATGATCAAGAGATCAATCCAAGAAGAAGATATAACAATTGTAAATATTTATGCACCCAACATAGGAGCACCTCAATACATAAGGCAAATGCTAACAGCCATAAAAAGGGAAATAGACAGTAACACAATCATAGTAGGGGACTTTAACACCCCACTTTCACCAATGGACAGATCATCCAAAATGAAAATAAATAAGGAAACACAAGCTTTAAATGATACATTAAACAAGATGGATTTAATTGATATTTATAGGACATTCCATCCCAAAACAACAGAATACACTTTCTTCTCAAGTGCTCATGGAACATTCTCCAGGATAGATCATATCTTGGGTCACAAATCAAGCCTTGGTAAATTTAAGAAAATTGAAATCATATCAAGTATCTTTTCCAACCACAGCGCTATGAAACTAGATATCAATTACAGGAAAAAAATCTGTAAAAAATACAAGTACATGGAGACTAAACAATACACTACTAAGTAACCAAGAGACCACTGAAGAAATCAAAGAGGAAATAAAAACAATACCTAGAAACAAATGACAATGAAAACACAATGACCCAAAACCTATGGGATGAAGCAAAAGCAGTTCTAAGAGGGAAGTTTATGGCAATAAAATCCTACCTCAAGAAACAAGAAACATCTCAAATAAACAACCTAACCTTACACCTAAAGCAATTAGAGAAAGAAGAACAAAAAAATCCCAAAGTTAGTGGAAGGAAAGAAATCATAAAGATCAGGTCAGAAATAAATAAAAAAGAAATGAAGGAAATGATAGCAAAGGATCAATAAAACTAAAAGCTGGTTCTTTGATAAGATAAACAAAATTGATAAACCATTAGCCAGACTCATCAAGAAAAAAAGGGATAAGACTCAAATCAATAGAACTAGAAATGGAAAAGAAGTAACAACTGACACAGCAGAAATACAAAGGATCATGAGACATTACTACAAACAACTATATGCCAATAAAATGGACAACCTGGAAGAAATGGACAAATTCTTAGAAAAGCACAAACTTCCAAGACTGAACCAGGAAGAAATAGAAAATATAAACAGACCAATCACAAGCACTGAAATTGAGACTGTGATTAAAAATCTTCTAACAAACAAAAGTCCAGGACCAGATGGCTTCACAGGCGAATTCTATCAAACATCTAGAGAAGAGCTAACACCTATCCTTCTCAAACTCTTCCAAAATATAGCAGAGGGAGGAACACTCCCAAACTCATTTTACGAGACCACCATCACCCTGATACCAAAAGCAGACAAAAATGTCACAAAGAAAGAAAAATACAGGTCAATATCACTGATGAACATAGATGTAAAAATCCTGAACAAAATACTAGGAAACAGAATCCAACAGCACATTAAAAGGATCATACACCATGATCAAGTGGGGTTTATCCCAGGAATGCAAGGATTCTTCAATATATGCAAATCAATCAATGTGATAAACCATATTATCAAATTGAAGGAGAAAAACCATATGAGCATCTCAATAGATTCAGAAAAAGCTTTGGACAAAATTCAACACCCATTTTTGATAAAAACCCTCCAGAAAGTAGGCATAGAAGGAACTTACCTCAACTTAATAAAGGCCATATATGACAAACCCACAGCCAACATTGTTCTCAATGGTGAAAAACTGAAACCATTTCCTCTAAGATGAGGAACAAGACAAGGTTGTCCACTCTCACTACTATTATTCAACATAGTTTTGGAAGTTTTAGTCACAGCAATAAGAGAAGAAAAAGAAATAAAAGGAATTGAAATTGGAAAAGAAGAAGTTAAGCTGTAACCGTTCGCAAATGACATGATACTATACATAGAGAATCCTAAAGATGCTACCAGAAAACTACTAGAGCTAATCAATGTATTTGGTAAAGTAGCAGGATACAAAATTAATGCACAGAAATCTCTTGCATTCCTATACACTAATGATGAAAAATCTGAAAGAAAAATTAAGGAAACACTCCCATTTACCATTGCAACAAAAAGAATAAAATACCTAGGAATAAACCTACCTAAGGAGGCAAGAGACCTGTATGCAGAAAAGTATAAGACACTGATGAAAGAAATTAAAGATGATACAAACAGATGGAGAGATATACCATGTTCTGGGATTGGAAGAATCAACACTGTGAAAATGACTATACTACCCAAAGCAACTTACAGATTCAAGGCAATCCCTATCAAACTACCAATGGCATTTTTCACAGAACTAGAACAAAAAATTTCACAATTTGTATGGAGACACAAAAGAGCCTGAATAGCCAAAGCAGTCTTGAGAAAGAAAAACAGAACTGGACGAATCAGGCTCCTGGACTTCAGACTATACTAGAAAGCTACAGTAATCAAGACAGTATGGTATTGGCACAAAAACAGAAATATAGATCAATGGAACAGGATAGAAATCCCAGAGTTAAACCCACACACATATGGTCACCTCATTTTTGATAAAGGAGGCAAGATTATACAACGGAGAAAAGTCTCCTCAATAAATGGTGCTGGGAAAACTGGACAGCTACATGTAAAATAATGCAACTAGAACACTCCCTAACACCATACACAAAAATAAACTCAAAATGGATTAAATATAAGGCCAGACACTATAAAACTCTTAGAAGAAAACATAGGCAGAACACTCTATGACATAAATCACAGCAAGATCCTTTTTGACCCACCTCCTAGAGAAATGGAAATAAAAACAAAAATAAGCTAATGGGACCTCATGAAACTTCAAAGTTTTTGCACAGCAAAGGAAACCATAATCAAGACGAAAAGACAACCCTCAGAATGGGAGAAAATATTTGCAAATGAAGCAACTGACAAAGGATTAATCTCCAAAATTTACAAGCAGCTCATGGGCTCAATATCAAAAAAACAAACAACCCAATCCAAAAATGGGCAGAAGACCTAAATAGACATTTCTCTAAAGCAGGTATACAGACTGCCAACAAACACAGGAAAGGATACTCAAGGTCACTAATCATTAGAGAAATGCAAATCAAAACTACAATGAGGTATCACCTCACACTAATCAAAATGGCCATCACCAAAAAATCTACAAACAACAAATGCTGGAGAGGGTGTGGAGAAAAGGGAACCCTCTTGCACTGTTGGTGGGAATGTAAATTGATACAGCCACTATGGAGAACATTATGGAGGTTCCTTAAAAAACTAAAAATAGAACTACCATACGACCCAGCAATCCCACTACTGGGCATATACCCTGAGAAAACCATAATTCAAAAAGAGTCATGTACCACAATGTTCATTGCAGCTCTATTTACAATAGCCAGGACATGGAAGCAACCTAAGTGTCCATCAACAGATGAATGGATAAAGGAGATGCAGCACATATATACAATGGAATATTACACATCCATAAAAAGAAATGAAACTTAGTTACTTGTAGTGAGGTGAATGGACCTAGAGTCTGTCATACAGAGTGAAGGAAGTCAGAAAGAGGAAAACAAATACTGTATGCTAATACATATATATGGAATCTAAAAAATAATGGTTCTGAAGAACCTAGGGGCAGGACAGGAATAAAGACGCAGACCTAGAGAATGGACTTGAGGACATGGGGAGGGGGAAGAGTAAGCTGGGACAAAGTGAGAGAGTGGCATGGACATATATACACTACCAAATGGAAAATAGATAGCTAGTGGGAAACAGGTGCACAACACAGGGAGATCCGCTTGGTGCTTTGTGACCACCTGGAGGGGTGGGATAGGGAGGATGGGAAGGAGAGGAGATATGGGTATATATGTATATGTATAGCTGATTTACTTTGTTATAAAGCAGAAACTAACACACCATTGTAAAGCAATTATACCCTAATAAAGATGTTAAAAAAAAGAGGCTATTAAAATGTAAATATCTCCAAGATAGGGAGCTTCAGGTAATGCTTTTTGATTCTATTATGACAGCTAGTTGAGGTTGACAAGATCCTTCAGGAATAAGGGTTTTGAAATCCTACAGACCTTGGTTTGAATCTTGGCTCCATCATTTAAGACCTGCGTGATCCTGGTAACTTCTTTAACATCTCTGTATTATCTCCTGAAAAATTGGGAGGAAATACCAGGCTTCAGTTTTGTCTAAGAATTAAATGAGAAAAAGAGTATAAAATATTTTATCCAATGCTTGGAACATAATAAAGATCAATAAATGAGTATTATTATGATTGTTAAGTGCTCTGGGACAGAATCTAGGATGACTGGGGCAGGAATATTGGGAACAGTTAAAAAAACTCTCAAGGGAGAAAGACCTCCAGAAAACTTTATTCCACTTCCTCAGCTGACTCTACCCAAAACCCCTTTTGGAAGATCTTTGCAGGAAAATGAATGAGCAGAGAAACAAGTATTCAAGGTTGTGTTTCCTCTAAACCCTTCAACTACTTTTTCCCTGATAGTTTTCTTTTTCTTTCTCTCCACTTTATCATGAATTTCTTTACCTACTACCCAGGGTGCATTAAAAAGAGTAATTTGAAAAAAAAAAAGAGTAATTTGGCTCTCAGCACCAGGCTCCCATCATGTGGCCAGTGGGGCAACCAGATGCCATTCCGAGTGCTGCATCAGAGCGGGTGAGACTCAGGCATCATGGCGCTGGCACAGCCCAGACTCCATTGTGCCAAGGCTCATGCTGCGCGATCACACAACTTCCTCTTTGAAGTCTGCTGCATCCACGGATTTAGGAACCAGCTTGATAGTGGGCACTGGGGAGTTTTGGAGCATCAATCCGTGCATGCCATCTGTAGCTAACTTCATACAGTGCAGGGGAAAGGGACAAATCAGGATGGAATGGTTGGCTTTGTTGACTTCGATGGGAGGGAGGGGGACAGGAGAAGTGGGGATGCTGAAATTGCCTGGGAGTAGGTGATGACAATTATTTTCTTCCACTACTTTGCTCCTCCACTACTTTAAAACAAATTAACCTGTATTTTCTCTGGAGGGCAAAGCAGAGATAGTCACATCTGGTGATCTGATGGTCACAGGAGATGGAGATGCCAGCTTGAACTTGTGGATTCTGAGACAGTAGAAAAGGTTGCTATTATTGCTGGGTAAGAGAGATAAAGATAAAGAGGCAGATGGCACTATTGGAGATCATCAGTTCAGCCTGTTTCTACAGGTATGAAACGAATCCAGGTAGGTGGAGAACCCTTAGGTGGAGGTCTCTCTTCTTCATGTAGTATAGCAAAAGGACTGCAATCTGTAGGGATACCTTTCTAGGGGATATATTTTCTCTTTAGTCTTAGGACCATTGAATGGTGGTCCTCTACAAATGAAAGTGTTAATTCTCTGCCACACAGGAGATAACTACTCTGCCTTTCTGGTGAAGAAATAACTCAAGACAGAGTTCCAGAAACAAGCTTGAAATCCAGTGGATAGAACTGAGCACTACATCAATCCTGAAAACTCAGCTCTTAAGTCTCCTTTTCTGTATGCTTTTTTTTCCCACCACTGAATGTACTAATCATGTTCCCCTCATATTCAGGCCTGGCTGCATGCCTCTATCATTGTACATGGTTCTCTGATTTGTGCCTATTTCTATATATGCCTTCCCTACTGGACTGTGCGATCTTGAGGGCAAAGTCTATCTTATCCATCACTGCATCCTCTGTGTCTAAGTCTGTGCCTAAAGGAAGGCAAGTAGTCATTGTCCCATGACTTCCCCGGGATGCGGGGCACCGAGGAAAGAAACAGCCTCCATTAAAGGTTGGAGTACCTCTTGCTAATGACATCTCAGTCTTTCAGGAACATTCTCTCTCTGACTAGATACGGAGTCAGAATTGTTGTTGGTAAATGATCCAGTGATGGGTCTTCTGGGAGATTATTATGAAGTTGGAGGTTTCTCCTGGTCTCTATAATATAATCCTCACCAAGACCCAGCATGGAGGGAAGTTGACCTGGATTGGAAAACTTCAAAGTTTAATTTATTCTCAAAGGTGATCAATTTATTCTTGCAACCTCTCAAACCTACTTTGAGAAAGAGAAGGGCATCATATTAAAACTTGATGGATAATACACCATTGTAAAGCAATTATACTCCAATAAAGATGTTAAAAAAAAAAAAAACTTGATGGAAGGGGTTCCCACGCTCTGTCACTGTTTCTAGGGAGGATGTTACTTTTCTTTATAAGACTACATTCTTGACATTTCTCTCCTTTCCAGGAAGATTAGTGAATCTCTAAGCTCTGGCATGTGTCTCCTGTTTTAGTAGGCTTCCAAAGGAGATAATTATACTCAAAGTACAGCCCAATATCTAGATCAGTATAGGTAAAACTGTTCTCTTCTTTCCCAAACTTGCTCCTTTTGGGACCATCAATTTCTGCACCTGGTTTTGAGGAGACTTGTGGTTCTATTCAGGGAGAATAAATTATATCAGCTTGCAATGACGCCCTTTGGGCCTTTTGGTATTAACTTGCAGCTCAGCCAGTATGGAATAGGAAGTTGGTGTTAGTGTGAGGAGAATATGTTCAGATCTCTGTACCTTCACCTACTCCCCAGGTGATCTTGGGCAAACCCCTTAACTTCTCTGGACCTCAATTTCCTGCTTCTATAAAAAAGCAGAAGCAAGTGCTATACTACCTTGCAGTGACATTGGGGGTTAACCTTGGTGCTTCCCATAGAGCTGGTGAGCACTCTGATGAACAGAGAGGAGGCACGTGGTGCTGTGTTAGAGGCAGTGTGCTCTGGTGAAACATGCACGGGCTTTGGACTCAGCCATCATTTCAAATCCCAGCTCTCCCCTGCGTATTAGCTTGGGATGCCAAGAACCTTCCCTATGCTTCACTTTCTTTGGCTTTGAAATGGGGATGAATGATATATACCTCTATGAATTGGTGTGAGGATTAATTGTGGCAGCTCATGCCTTCAACAACTGTTTATTTCCAGTACCATCCCATTTGCATCTGTCATTGAACTTGAATTTCACTAACTCCTTAGATTATAACTCACCCTGTTTGGTGCAGAATAGCCACAGTTTCAGTTTTTAGGGATGATTTATCAACAATCTTCAGGGTACTTGAATGAGTTCTTCCTGTATTCTTTTAGAAAGCACATTTTCTTGGACTCATTACTCTTCCATAGTCTAAATTCACAGACTTTATGAATCACAGGGATCTCAAACTCAAATGCCTATAGAGGCCAGGTGATAATAAAAATGTGTGAATTAGCCCATGTATAAGACATTAGGGAATAAGTTGGGACTGTGGTAGACAAAAGTATCTGTCTATCCAAAGACTTTCAAAGTCAAATTAAACTAAATAAACAAGCAGCTAGTAAAATACTTTGCAAGACAGATAGCCTGATTTGGCCCACAGGATGCTGGTTTGAGACATGTTTGACCCCTCTCAGTCATTTGGGTCAACCTCATTGTTAGAAAGGATACGGAGTGATGGGGATGCCTACACTCTGCTGGTGGGCAGGTAATTTGGTACAATCACTTTATAAAACAGTTTGACATTATCGTGTAAAGTTAAACATTCACTTCCTCTCTTTCCTTCAAATTACACTGCTGATAATACCCAAGAGATACAGCTACACGTGTGTACCAGGATATATGCATAAGACTATCCATAGCAGCACTGTTCAGTAGCAAGAATGTAAACAACTCAAGTACCCACTGAGGGAGAAGTGGGTGAGTAGACTGTGGTATATAGTCAGTCATATAATGAAATATTATTTGGCAGGAAAAAGGAATATACTACAGCTGCATTCAACAATAAGAATGAAATTTAGCAATATAAAATTAAGTTAAAAAAGTCAGACACAAAGATATTATGTTGCATGATGCCCACTTCATACAGTTTAAAAAACTAAAATAAAAAAGTTGCTTTTTAGAAATACATATACAAGGAAGAAATGGCTTCCTTTAGCGTGGTGCTACAGCGTGTGGGGTGGGGGAGGGGATGGGGTGGGAAAAGACCACAACACTGTCAAGTACCGAAAGTACAAGTCTGCACCAAGGTGCTAATTTTTGCTTTGTTTGTGTGTATGTGGCTGCTTGTTACATTATTTAAAGGTAAAACAAGGCAAGGTAAAATATGCTTCATATCTTTCAGAATGTTGTCAGAAACAAATGAGTACTTTAATGTAAAAGTGCTTTGTAAGCTTTAACATGCTACATAAACCTAAGGGGTTATTATGATAAAGCGATCATGAACACTGGTAGCTTGTTGCTAAATTCCCAGGGTACTGTGAGTTATCCATTTGGTGGATTGTATGTCTTTGGGTAATTTGTAATACCAGACTCATTTCTTCCAACTTCTTGCCGTTTTCTCCCCTTCACTCTCTTTGTTAGTGCGTATGCTTTAAGGGAAAAGGAACATGCATGCAATCAGCAAGAACAAAGGCCAAATTATAAAAGCAAACCACACATGCCCCTTTCCTCTTCACATATGTACATACAGGTGCATGCGTGCACACACGTGCACGCACACACACACACACACACACACACACACACACACCCCTATACCAGAGCGGCATGCACCCTGAACCAACTAGAAATGACTTCTGGGTCATCTGTTGATTTGAGTTATTGATACCATTCTTTTTGTCTGATAAAGCAGATGATAATCATTTTCAGAATAATTAACTATTGATTCTGTTCCCTTGTTTTTTCCTTTCTTGTGATAAAACGGCCTTGCAAATAGTTACATATAAAAATATTTAAACTGAAGGGCAGACTTTAGGTGAGAGAGGGGCATTTGTTAACTATCTATTACACATCTACCGTGTCACAAGCACTGTACTAGGGGTTGGGGAGATGGACATGGGTATTCCCAGCCTCTGCCCTAGGGCAGCTCACAGGCAAAGGGATAACTAAATCAAAATGTGATGACACATCTTGGCTAAGGGGTCTCCTCAGTGTCCTGCAAGAGCACTGACAGGGGAACCTCATTCTGCCTGATGGTGAGGGAAGGCATCCTGCAGAGATGATATCTGGCTATGGAGGAATTGAAGCTGGAAATTTGAAAGGGATGGTTGGGCAGTGTGCAATATATTCTGCACCTTGGAGAAAAGAGAAAGAGTATGGCTATTGGGGTCCAGTGGGAAGCCTCTGGTGGGTGGAATGTAGTGTATGTGGCAGAGGTGGGCAGGAAGGGATGAAGCTGGCCAGAGTGGCAGGAGCCAGTTCATGAATGGTCTTATTACAAGGCCTTTGGATTTCATCCTAAAGTCAATGGGGAGTCATTTAAGGATTTAACCAGCGGAGTGACATAAGCTGATTTAAGTTTGAGAAAAATCACTGTGGCAACAGTACTGAATTTAAGGGGAAGGGACCAGAGGCATCGAGGCCATTAGGGGATGGTTTCCCTATTCTTTCCAAAACATTTGCTTCTTTGGGACATGAAAGTGGGTTAACCAGAAGATTCCGTGGGAAGACATCTTTTATTTTTCCTTGCTTAAAATATCAGGTATGAGATTGCCTGAGTAGCTGGGTGTCGAA
Source organism: Balaenoptera acutorostrata (assembly GCF_949987535.1). Taxonomy (NCBI): domain Eukaryota; kingdom Metazoa; phylum Chordata; class Mammalia; order Artiodactyla; family Balaenopteridae; genus Balaenoptera; species Balaenoptera acutorostrata. The sequence continues at coordinate 155,945,216 of NC_080064.1, read as the reverse complement.
CAGTGGAGTTTAATTTCAAACCTTTCACTGCAAACTTGGATAAGCTCTTCTTCTGTGGGCCTCAGTTTTGTCTTCTATTAAATAAGGAAAGGCATTTGCTTTTTTCTTCTAGAATGAATAAGATGATGGTTGCTCTTGATGATCTCTGAGTTTGTTAGAGAATGGACTCACCCACATGCCATTTATTATTCATATTTTGGAGAAACATTCAACATTGTGCTAAGGAAGGGAAGACGTCTGGGGACGTTTTACTCCCCAAGCCAGATCACATAGTCACTGTTTTCTGTTGGCCTCTCCCGACAGCCTCTGCTCCTGGCTCTGAGAACTGTGGGTCCCCTGGTGCTTTGTCAAGTTGTGTTTCTTCTTTTTAATGAGACTGATAGTTAATTAATGAATCTTTGGCCTTATTAAGTAAAACAAGTTTGGGAAGAGATTATTCTGCTTCACGGGTCCCTGGAACATTGATCAGGGGATGAGAGCTTGACTTGGCTCTTTAGGTGGCTTTATGCTGTTGGAAGGCAATGCCTCAATGTGATCTTTCGCCCAAATGCCTGATTTTGTGAGATCTGCTTCATTTATGGTGGCTGTGGTACCCACCAGTTTTCCTAGTCAGAGGGGACTTCCTGGTCACATCCAAGCTCGCTAGCTGTGATGGCAGCCATGGAAACCACCCGCCTCAGGGCACTTCCCCAAATTCTATTATGTAGCACAAACGCCCATCTCTCTGGGATAGTTCAGGCAAAGTTTCCATGGGAGCAGGAAAACAGACAGGATGACTCCAGATCATCCTGGTAGCCTAATGATACTGTGTTTGAATTCTTTGGAGCCAAAATAATAGAGTGATTGGTACAAAAGACTGGTTTTCATAGAAAACACATCTAATATTCATGGAGCAATAACCATGTGCCAGGCTCTAAGGAGTTTACTTACATTAACTCATTCAATCTTTATAACAACCCTGTTATGATCTGTGCTTTACAAGTTAAGAAATCAAGGGACAGAGAAGATAAATGACTTGTCCAAGGCTACTCAGCCAGGATATGGCAGAGCTGATTGTAAGAAATTTCCCCTCTGCATTCTTTGCCACCGCATGCGACTGCCTCTTGTATCCTATTGTAGAGCTCAGACCTTGAAATGACCTCAAGAGATCATTTGGCCCAGTCCCCTGTCTCCAGACAATTAAGGTTTTATTGTGTGTTTTCCCCTTCCCTTTCTACTTACAAAGTAACAAAGACCTAAGTGGTTAAGTAATTTGTCAAAACATGGAAATACGAAATGCATGGATGGAAAGGAGCCACCTCTCTAAAGGGTCAGAAGACCCCCACTCCATCCTGTTGGCTCTCCCCCTTTTACTGCAGACAAAACAAAACATACCCTTCCGTTCTCTCCTTAACAATCCTGCTTTTCCTCCCACCTGAGATTCCACTTCGTTTTCTCTGATTTTTGAAGGTGGATCACTCAGGCACAGCTCTGCGTTTTTATTTTGTTTTAAAGAAAAGTTTTTAAAGACTTACATCACCCCCTTTATGGCTAATTGGCTTTGACTAGGGCACAAAGGGGCAGAGCTTCCATGATTCTCTCTGGCTCATGACCTGGCCTCTTTGAGGCAGCACCCCGTCCTCATATGCCAGTGTCCAGCCATCTAGCCGGAAGGGCCTGCTTGGAGAGGGGAACGTGTGGGACTGGGGAAGGAGTGAACCTGAGTTAGGACAGTCAAATTTTTACCACCCACCCTCCCATTTGTGCTGCTAATCAGAGACAGGTTCCGACAAGTTCAGAGACATCCGGGATTGAGACAGAGCTATTTTTCTTTCTGTTAATTTAAGACAGCTAAGGAGTACCCTTTCTATAGATAATTGCAAGCCTGCCTCTGCTCTCCATGTTTTTCTCAACTTTAACCTCAGCTTCCCTACACACACACACACACACACACACATACACGTGCACATCCTGATCAATTACTCATTCCTCACTGATGGGATAAGGTAGATCTGAAATGGTTGGCAAGGCCTTCCTCCAGTGTTCTGTGCCCAGCACAGCATCACTGGCTTCCCCCAGGTGATGTCAGCCCAGGTGCTCAGAAACTAATGGTGCCGGGAGGCTGCAGGTACAGTTGGTGGGTCATCCAGGTCCTTGGCTCTCTCTCCTCCCCACTGTGGTCTGCCTTGGATCACGGTCATCAGCATAAGAGAAGAGCAGGACATGCCCAGATTGGTTAACTGTGCTTCGCACACCGGGGCATCTCTATTTTATGAAGCTGAACAGAATTCACAAAGAAAAGCTTCAAGTACATAAAAATTGTGATAGCAGAGCACAAATATGTCCTCTTAGTCATCCCCACACCTAATCCATTAGCAAGTTCTGCCAGTTCCATCTCCAGAATAGCTTTTAAATCCATCCAATTTTTTTCACCTCCCCTGTCCCCACCATCATCACCCACATTGGCGATTGCGATAGTCTTCTCACTGGTCTCCCTGCCAGAATTCTGGAGCCTCCTCTAGGTCATTCACCACTCCAGAGCAAAGTGACCTTTTTCATAAAGCAAATCAAGTCTCTCCAGTGCTTAACAAGCTACCCTTGCTCTTAGAATAGAACCAACCTCCTCAGCATGGCACCCAAAACCCCATGTCATCCTGCCCTCTCCTGGCTTCTGCTCTCAAGTGTCTTACCCCACATGCTCCTCCTATTACTCTGCAGCCATGTGGCCTCTATTAGGTCCATGCACAGGCCAAGGTTGCTCCTGTTCCAGAGGCTTTGTACTTGCCCTTCCCTCTTCCTGGAACTCTCTTCCCCCTGGTTAGCACATGGATTTCTTTACATCCTTCAGGTCTCAGATCCAATGTCACCTCATAATAGAGATCTTCCCTGAGCACTGTGTCTAAGATCCTCCCATTTCCAAGCCTCCCTGCCTCTTGATCAGATCATCCTGTGTGTGCCCTTCATAACATTTATCACCATCTCAAATTGTTGTGTTTAACTATTGGTTTATCTACAGTTATCAGTCTCTCTGACCATTTTCTGTATTAGAAATAAGCTTGAGAAAGCTAGGGTCCATTTCTGTTTGGTTCACTACGAAATCCTGTAGGCCTGGAGCTTAGCAGGCATTCACTGAATGGTTGTTGAATGAATGAATGAACGAATGACTTTGGCTCTGGACAAGTTGCAATTCTCAAATTTGGGGATATCCATTAAATTTTGTGTTATAAAAGCTAAAAGGTTGCACGTGGTCTATGAAGACTTTTTAAATTTTTTTGGTGTGAAGTTCTAGAGAGTCCGCAGATGCATTTACTCCTGTGTCTGCCTGGGTGCCTCTGTCATTTCCCTTAGGCACCTCACTGCTTCCCTCACCTGTGGACTTGATTTCCTGCTTGATAACACTCCTCACAGGAAAACCGAAGTTGTTTCTGACTCCAGCAATGAGCATGATTAATGCACTCTCTTCTCAGTTCAGGACCTCAATCTAAATCCTCTCCTGTTCAGCGTGATCAGGAAAGGTTGCATTCTGGATCTGTGCTGAAACAAATCCCTTCACACACAAACAGTCAATTATTTCTTGCGCCTTGAGGTTTCCAAGCTGAATGGAACATCCCGGTACAGTGCTGGGTCTGGGTCCACATGATGATATCTTGTACTGTCAACCACCGAGGGGAGAGCTTGACTTTGCTCTTCACTGCCATTGCCCACAGACCTCAAATGGACGTTTTCCTTGTCACAACTTATCCTTAGGTTGTGGCCTTTTCTTCAGCCTACACCTTGTACTCTGTTAGCACACATGGCTGGTTTGGATACAGAAGTATCTGAATCATAAAATACATGAGATTCAAGGAACTTATAGGAATGTAATGGGACATTCCAGCAGGATGTGATCTCAGAGATTTAGTCCAATCTCCTAATTTGCCCTTGTGTTGTATTTCAGTCTGGAGGTAGACTGCCTGGGTTCAAATCCCAGATGAGGTCTCTTGGGAAACTTACTTAGTTTATCTGAACCTTTGTTTCCCCATCTGTAAAATGGGAATGATAATAGTAATTACCTCATAAGGTTATTGCAAGGATTAAATAAGATAATATGTCTGGTTCAGAGCAGCTCTGCATTTTTATCTATTATCGCCATGGCTATAGAAGGGGAAACAGAATGAAAAGTCACCAAAAATCATTCTGTTAATTGGAGACATGACTGTTAGAATATAAGCTCCCTTAGAGCAGAAATAATCTGTTGTGTTATTTCTCCACCTCCACCAGTTTTAACATCTGAAAAATGAATATAAAAGCACTACTCACCCCAATAGATTGTTCTAATATTTAAAGTACCCAACAAATATGAGTTACTTAGGATGGTACTTAACACAAATCAGTCACTCTAAATTTTATTATTACTAACATTATTATATTATTTTTGTTATTTTTTATTATTTCAATTGCTATTTTAAGTTTTCTAGATCTTAGCATGGGGCTGAGAGTCTGATAGGCTCTCAATGAATTTGTAATGAATGAAAAGATGAAACAGACAGAGAAGCCAGGTCTCCTAACCCCCAGTTCTAGGCCTTTCCTCCATATCACATGCCCTCACGTCTTCCAATATGGTGCTGCCCCATGGTTAAGTTAGCTTTATTCAGGGTTAAAATATTACTTACCCACCCTGGATGTCCCAGGCATTTCCCATGCTCCTATTCTCTAGCTCAGAATCAAACATTTGCTTTTAAAATATACCCCCATCAGTTTCTGGTGGAAAACTAAACTGGTGGCCATCTTCTTCATTCCCTGCCTACTGCCCTCTGGCTTCTTCTGGGAAATCCCATTTGCTCTCCATTCTCTTTTGTGCATTTGGTTAGAGGCTGTTGGTTGATTCTGATCCATAATTGTTTAAACTCCTCTCTCCTTTTTTTTTTTTTTTTTGCCTCCCTCTAGCTGACCCTATACCAGGATGCTCTGTGCTCCATTTCTCCTTCAGGTCCTGCTAGATGGGGGGTATTGCTCCATCTAGGCTGTTCTAGCTGGCGCTGACCAAGCCCTAACCTTCCCGGATACTCACCTGAATCCTCACTGTCTGCTCTGTGTGTCCTTATTTCTCTAACCATGTACCCATTGGCTTTACAATTTCACCCCATGGCATCACTCACTGTCCCTATCAAAGCTCTCTCTCTCCGTGTTCTCCCAAACCTAAATATCACTTTCTCCCCAAATTCACAGTATGCCATGTGCATGGAAAAAAAGGCAATCCCATCTGGCTCTTGGAATTTTTCAGAGCTTTTCACTCAAAACATTTCAATGACTTCAGATCCCATTATTCACAGTCACTTTGGGTAGGAGGAGAATTTTACTATTTGGTTCTTTCATCAGTTCTTACCTTCTACTCTTGCTATTCAAAGTGTGCTCTGAGGACCAGCAACAGTGACATTATTTGGGTGCTTGCAGAATCTTGGCCTGACTCCAGACCAACTGCATCAGAACCTGCATTCCAGCAAGTACTCAGTACTTGTATGGGTACAACTGAATCACACCTGTACACAACTGTACACCTGTAACTAACACATCATTATTAATCAACTATACTCCAATCTAAAATAAAAATTTTTTTAAAATGAAAAAAGTAAAGTGCTGAGTAAGCAAAAAAAAAAAAAAAAGACATCAGTTGAATCATACGCATGTTAAAGTTTCTGAAGTGCTGCTCCACCAGGTTTCTCACACTTCAATCTAAATGAGATTCCCTGGGGTCCTTGAACTGAAAAAGGACCTGAAGTTGGCCATCTTAGTACTCTGGGTGCTAGTCGAGTAAATTAATCCTGTATATCTCGCTCAATTAATGAGTGAAACTACTGCAGCTTCCCTGAGATCTTTATTAAACACCTATTTTTGTATGGATTCAATGTTCTGCTGAGTTCTCCTGCAAGGTAGATACAAGCATACTTCATTTTATTATGCTTTGCAGATACTGCACTTTTTACAAATTGAAGGTTTGTGACAACTCTGCATTGTCAGACGATGGTTAGCATTTTTTAGTAATAAATATTTTTCAATTAAGGTACATACATTGTTTTTTTAGATATAATATTATTGCCCACTTAATAGAACACAGTATAGTGTAAGCATAACCTTTATATGCACTGGGAAATCAAAAATTTGCATGGCTCTCTTTATGCGATATTTGCTTTATTGTGGTGGTCTGGAACAAAACTGGCAGTATCTATGAAGTATGCCTGTAATGTCAAATAATCTGACCAACTCCTTACCTTTTTTTCTTGAAAGCCTACCACAGAACTTGAAGGTACAAAGGAGTTTCTACTTCCAGATATTTGGATTTGGCAGACAGACTCCAGGTCCCCAGAATCCCTGCCTCCTGGTATTTACACCTTTGCATAATTCCCTTACCTTGAGTGTGGGTGGGGCTTGCAAATTCCTTCTAACCAATAGAATACAGTGAAAGTGATGTGATGTCCCCTTTTGTAATCACAAAGCACATAATGTGATTACATTATGTTACCTAAGACTCTGCCTTGGTATCAGACTCTAAATACTCTCCTTGCTGGCTTGATGAATGTTGAGGAAGCCTAGGCAGCAAGGAACTGCTGGTAGCCTTTAGGAACTACAGCCAACAGCCAGCAAAAAACAGCTGCAAGGAATGGAATGCTGCCCGAACCATGGGGGCAGGGAAGCAGATTCTTCCCCACTGAGCCTCTGGATGAGAACACAGCCCCAGATGACATCTTGTAAGACCCTAAGCATAGGACCCAGCTGAGTCATGCTCAGACTCCTGATCTGAAGAAACTGCGAGACAATAAATGTGTGTTGTTTAAGTTTATAAGTTTGTGGTAATTGGATTTCCAGCCATAGATAACTAATACTCTTGTAATGGCTGCTAAGCTGATCTGTAAGGAGACAGTTCCATCAGCTGACTTAGCAGAAAATAGCAACCAGTGAGCGTGAGGGTGCCAGGATTGGTGTGAACTGTATCTAGTTTGTCATCTCCATAGTGGTTCTCATGAGATGAATGAGATTGGCGTGGCCAGTGTAGAGGTGACAGTTCCCTTAACTTGCTCACTGGCTATTTCATCTGTCCTTCCACGCTGCCTCAGTTTCTCCAACTCTAACAGCAATTAAACCTGAAGTTTCAACTTGAGGTAATAGAACCAAGATGACAAGTCATGCATGACAACATTTAATTAATATCCATAACCTGTTTAGAGACTGGGATAAAAACTGCTATATGAGTGAAAAGCGTTTTTTTTATTTGCAATTAATTTTTTCACATGGCAAATGGCACACATCATTTCTCTAAGCCTGTCAGATGTGTTAGCTTTCTTCTGAAATCCGCTGATTCAGGTTTTCTTGGAAAACCAAACAAAAGCAGATACACAGAGATGTAAACACATTTTGCATCCACCAAATAAATGGAGTTTAGAGCAAAGAGGTTATCCTTCTTAACCCTGTGAAGACCACACAGGATGCGATCTACCCCTTGCTGAGAATGCCCAACCCTTGAACGTGTTTGTGTGTGTGTGTATATGAAAGAAAACTTGATCAATAATTCATTCTGAAATGCTTCTTCTTTCTTGGCATTTCTCTTGCACATTCCTTCAAGAACACTTTAGTCACTGTGGTATGTATATTTAATTGGTTCTAAGACAAGACTTGTTCACCTTGAAAGCAAGTGGCTTTCAGGAGTGAAGGTCAGAGGATGGGGAACAGAGTGGCATCTGACTTTAGCTCTGCCTAGATTCACCAGGATGAAAGGATGGGTGCTGCATGTGGTTCCTCTCTGGGAGGGCTGTGGAGCTGTGACCTGGCTTGACAAAAAATACATTAGGAATCTGCCTTTCAAGTGGGAAAGGTCAAGTGACTGTGTAATGCCAAGCAAAAGGTTTTGTAATGGATACTTTGGGCGGGAGCATACTTGCTCCTCTCCAATCTTTTGTCACCATTTCCCCAGTTGATGAGGAAGACTGAGTAGGTCCTCTCCTTTCCCCCCACAATCCCCTAGAATGTTCTATAATGAGGAAACAACTTAAAATTCAAGCTTTCCATGAATAGTTTTTTGGCTCCCATTGTTACCTTAGGACTTCAGAGTGGCATTTTCTGTCATGAATAAAATTTTAATGATACATAGACACAAAGGGAGAAATAGGCTGGTAGATGTGGGGAAGGAGAAGTGGGGGGGCGGGAGCAACTGACACATTCCTCCACATTCTCACCTGCCTGAAGAATGTTTTCCAGCTGCAACCATCACCCACTTCCAGCCCAACCTCTGACTGTTCCCCCCCCGCAGAAGGCAAAGCCTACTCCATGTTCTGACAGTGTTGACAACTGCAAATTGCAGAATCCCCTTCCTTACTTTCAGACTCAGAGTTTCAATGGAAACAAAACAAATATACAGGCATCAAAAAGCCACCCTTCACAGGCCTCAGGCAGATTCCTGCCTGTGTCTCTGCTGGAGTCCTTTAGGCTGTGGTCACATCCTGAACCCTCTGTGTGGCAAGGCTTTTGTAAGATTCTGTGTGGAATGAGAGAGAAGGGGATGGCAGGGAAAGGGAGATAGCCTCCTGGTATGAGAATGTCCTGTCCAAACTGTAGTCTGCCGATGCAGTAGCTAAACTTTGTTCACAAAATTACACACCTCAGATAAGAAGGAATAGTGAGATGCTAGGGAGTCTCTCCCTTTTTTTTCAAGATTAGAAAACTAAGCCTCATTTCCCCACCTTTACACGTTTCCCTCTCTAATATAGGAATTTGCACCAGGAGAAGTTTTGCAAGTTTTCTCAAAGAATAACCAACAAGTGGGTGTTTATTGAGCATGAAGGGCTTGTTCCAAACTGTGTGAGGTGTTTTGTAAAGGAGAAGCACGTGGTACAGTCCACACCGTGGAATCCAGTTCCCACCCTGCAGGAGCTGGGAGTGTTGGGGAAACAAGACTCACACAAGGTAAATTAGGACAGGGTATAAGACAGAACAGAGTGGAGACTAATTAGATGCTATATTTCCTCACTCTAGTTGTTTGAGAGGTTCCAGAAAGGAAAGAGGAAGAGAACCGGCAGAGTTAGGGGAGCCCATGGAGAAGGGAGAATGGGAAGATGTACAAGGGTTCATCCCACCCTCACTCCCTGGAGTCAAGCTGCAGGCTCACTGGGGTAAATTTTTTTCTTTATTCTCCCTCCACATTTCATCTTTGTTGCTCTCACTCTGCTTCCAAACACACTTTGATTCTTAGTTGCTAGTAATTTTAGGCAGGTTACTTCCACTGTCTGGGCACTTCTGCCCATCTGTGAAAACAAGGGGATTAACTGATCTTCTACCTCCAACAGGCTGCAAGTCTCAAAAAGCAGAACCAGGTCAAGAAAAAAGTGAGCAACCTGAAAACTCAGGAAAGTCTACTTCCTCTAAACACTGAATCCCTTTCCCTCCCTCTCCTTTCTGCCCTCTTCCTCCTTCTCTCTCTGTCTCTGGGTGGTGAGCACCAGTGACTTAAAGCTTGGCTGGGCTTTGAAATGTGGGGAGAGGTGTGGTGAGTTACAGAAAACTCAAGATTAAGAATCGCACCATCTCTACCTGAGTTTGTCTCTGTCACTAACTAGCTCTGTGACCCTGGGCAAATCACTTAAATGACGCCTTCTGGACTTTGTTTCTTCTAGAATCCAGATGGCCTTGAGTTCTCCAGCCTTCAGAGGTTTTCCAGCTCCCTTTTGTGATTCATGATCAGCACCAGCTCCCTTTTCCACCCAACTATAGAATGGCAAGCTTTTGACCAGGTTCCCCTGCCCACAGTTTTGAAGGGAGGTTTATCTGAGGAATGACTGCATAGTCCACAAACCCGTCCTGGTTGACCCTCATCATTTCCATGCCGATTTTGCTCTGGATCTCTGCTATGTTGATCCCTCCTTACCATCTTGTAATTGGTTTGTTTCTCCAGACTGCTCTCCCTCAGGTTGATAAGTTGAACAAAACTGAAGTTTGAGTGTAACAGAAGGAAATTATACCTGAAAATAGAAACGTTTAAAACAGCTAAGAAACTTGGCTTCTACTGTTTGTAGCACAGGACTCTCATTCTCCCCGCCCCCTCTGTCTCTCTGTCCCTCTGTCTCTCTCTCTGTCTCCCTGTATCTCTCTCTGTGCCTCTCTCTGTCTCTCTTTCTCTCTCTCTGTCTCTGTCTTCCATCATGTCACCAGGACCAGATGTCGGCCCACTACACAAGTGCCTTTGTCCATATTCATATGCTGAGAACCAGGCCCCTTGGACTTCTCAGAGGCTTCAAGGGGAAATAAACAAGAAATTGATTTCCCCATCCTCTCCCCAACACCCCACATTACTATAATGTTATGGAAACATTATAGTAATTTCCGTAGATACAAATCTCCCCACAGTGAAGGCAGATTTTGAAATTATTTGCAGAACAGATGAATTTTTCCTCGTTCCAAGCATCTCCACTGGCTTTCTCTATATGTAGCTAAGAGTTTAATAAAGTGTCCACTTCCTACCATCAAGGGATCTCAGCCCCCAAATATGATGTGTAAATATCTAATTTTTGTCTAACATGAATAATTTCTACAACATTGAAATATTAATTTCCTCTGCTTCTGACCATCAGTGATTCAGAAATATTGGGGTCCTATTGCAGAAAACCCCCTCAATTCGTGGCTGTACATCAACCTCCAAGGATCTTTCCAGGTATGAGAGCCTATAAACTCTTGGTTTCTGTGAGGTTCTCCATCTGGAAAAGTCTCTCTTTCAGTCTGTTTTTCCGTGAGCTTCTTTTCCTAGGGCGTGTAGGGAAGTGACAGAGGATGCTTACTTGTGAGGAACTACTGGTCACTGTGCCCAGGATCAGCCTAAATGAGATGCAAATGTCCAGGTGGCCACTGGGAACCATCCATTCATGGTCATGGTGGTGGTGTGGTCATATGGAGGGCTTGGGGGCTCTCTTCCCCATCTTTTGCCTGCTCTCATTTTCTTTACATCTTTAACTATTCTTGGAGCAGTCAATCTTAGCATCTATTTGCAGCCCCAGCAGGGATCCCATTTCCATCGGAGAGAGGACTCCTTTAATAAATCTAGCTCATTTGTGCAGGAGTAGTGCAGTCATTGATTAGAGGACTGATTGGAGCTGTGACTTTCCTTAGGAAGAAAATTACGAAAACAGATTCAAGGCAAATGATGGGCGGCTTTGTCTTCTTGGGAAGGGGTGGGGGGTGGTTCTCCTTATATTCTGTCTCACCTGTACTGACTCAGGTTTGAAATATCCTGCAAGATGAATGAACTCGTTCAGGTCACTGTGCTGCCATCCTGCATGGCAGAGGATCACAGAATCTCCTAGCTGAAATGGACATTGATCATCATGTGTCTCAAGTCCTTTATTTTATAGATTACAGTATCCGAGAACAGATGCAGAAAAGACGGTGAGTGGCTTTTGGTAAGGGCAGTCCTCCTGAGCTGTGGGCAGCACTCCAAATGTGGTTCCCCCCTCACTTCCCTCCTGAAACTTTCCCCTTGTGTCCTTTATTCTGCCATCTTTGTGGTCCTCACTCACCCATGCATGAGGTTCATCCTCTCTTTTGGCTCACATGATGAGAGCGTCTTTTATTTTTCAGAGCATTTTGTAGACACTTGGGAGCCTCAAGAAGCCTCTACAGTTGCTCTGCAGTTGTCATTTGTTTATACCAGATTTAACTATAAGGTAATGAGATCAATAAAAAGTAGATGTTAGATGTCTAGTCACTTTGCACTGTGATCTTTTAGACAGAAAGGGGCTATGTGCATTTGACTTGGTGTTCCCTGAGTCTAACACAGCTTGGTATTTCTAGGTGCTCCAAGGACATTTGTCAACTGGCTGACTAAATGAATGAACTGTATAGATATGGGTTTGGCCAGTTAAGGTTGTCTTACCAGGAGCTCTACAATGATGGTAATTATTCTTGCTCCCATTATAATGACTTTTAAGTTCCATTATAAGAACTGCCTTCAGATCTAATTTACTAATCACTCCACATCTTTTATATTAAAAAAAAAACTGTTTTAAAAATTTACATTTAGATTTAATGGCCTAGAGAACATTTTCACATATACCATTATCTTTTGGTCTTCATAAAAATCCTATTGAAGGAATTGTCATCATTCCTATTTTACAGATGAGGACACTGAGGCTGAGAGAGGTTATGGACTTGCCTAAACTCACAGGACTAGTAAGTATCTGAGAAGAGAACAATCCAGATCTTCTGACACAGAATCCTGAGCCATTTATCTATACCACCCTGTCTCCCCATACCCAAAACTGGTGTCCCAGGCTTGTTTCCCATCTTTATTTTCCAGAGCTATGAAAGACTTTTTGGCTGTAACCAAAGATCAAATCAATTCACAGTTAGAGAATGAAAAGTTGCTACTGTCAAAGTTATACTGAATTTGCTAGAGCCCCTGTAATCATTCTGAGGGATGAGTTAGTTCTAAAAAGGAGTCTTTTGAATAATGGCAGCTCTATTGTTATCAAAGTGTAACTCCCCAACCTCATGTATTATTTTTCATAGGTGTAAGTGTATAAGCGGGTGTGTGTGTGTGTGTGTGTGTGTGTGTCTTCTCTTTGGTTTGGGAACTCTGAGAAGCAGAGAATAGGGAGTTTTCTAGTATACCATATTTCAGACCTTTATTTTCTATTAACCCATTTAATCCTCATATTGCTGCAAATAGTTAACTGAGATTCAGGGAGTTTATGAGAGAACCCGGATCTCCCAACCCCCAGTCCACAGTTCTTTCCTCTGTGATGTACCTCATGTCTAACCATCAAGTCTTTATTCCCACCAGAGAGTCAGTGGGAGAATAGAAGGAAGGAAGACAATCTAAATGCATCTACCTGCTAGTGTTAGTGTTCCCCAGTTTGACCAGGATGCCTGAGTTCTATCTGCCTTCTGCTAATGATGCTGGGGTTGGCACAAAGCCTGTGTGTGAGAGAGGGAGAGGAGCGAGAGGGAACAAGTTACCCTTATTCTGTTTATATTGGATAAAATCTTCGATGTTTGAGAGTAATCTGTATCTCAGCTCTATTTACTTTGCAAATAGAATAAAAACCTCCCTACTTGTGCATCAGAGACATGGGAACCAGTGGGGAGGAAAGGGGTTGGGAAAATAGAGGGTGGAGAAGGATTTTTATACAGGCAGAAAGGTCCATGAGCCTTGGATTCTAGCCTTGCTTCTGTCACTATTTATGTGTGATCATGTGCAGACCACTTTCCCTCTCTGGGCTAGTTTCACTGTCTGTAAAATTTTAGACTAGAACCAGGGTTCTCATATTGGCAGCCAGCTGGCAGAATTTGACCTAAGGACATTTTTTTAAATCAAAATGTTTTTAAAAAATAAATGTAGGCTGCTCTCATATTCCCCAGTTCACAGGCCATACTACCCTTTGCTAGATGTTACTTGCCCATTTATATAGGCATTTGAGAGAGACAATTGGACTTGCTCCTTTAGAAGGCCCTAACGTTATTTGTTTGTATGCATATACGCAACCCGTTCACAATAGAATCTTTTTATCCCTCTTTTAAAAAAATTTTTTTTAATTTAATTTTTATTTTATATTGGAGTAGAGTTGATTTACAATGCTGTGTTAGTTTCAGGTGTACAGCAAAGTGATTAAGTTATACATATATACAGATATCTATTCTTTTTCAGATTCTTTTCCCACATAAGTCATTACAGAATATTGAGCAGAGTTCCCTGTGCTATACTGTAGGTCCTTGTTGATTACCTATGTCATATATAGTAGTGTGTGTATGTTAATCCCATAACAGGATCTTCATGAACAGAAATGTAAGATGTAGCATAGTGTCCCGGCTAAGTGTCTGGGCTCCACAGCCAGTCTGTCTGCATTTGAACCCTTGCTGTGCCACTTACCAGTACATCACTAATCTGCTCTGTTGCCACCACTTCTTCATCTGAGCAACGGACATAATCCTGTGAGGACTAAATAAATCAGTTTCTCTAAAGTGCTCAGAATACTGCCAGACGCATCTTAAGTGGTCAGTAGTAGTTAGTTGTCACTCTGATTATTATTAGGCCTCTTTATGAAATATTTATACAATCTTGTCTTGAGTAGCAAATCATCTTAAAATGTCTGGTTAAAATTTCCAGGATAAGACTGAGTGCCTGATATTATGAAATGTGTTTGTGTTATAAAACACAAGGGCCAGACACAGAGGACCATTTCAGAAAGGTTCTCCAAGCTAGTCATGTAAATAAATATGAAACCAATTGGTTTCTGGAATTCTTTTCATCTACAAACTTTCATTTGCCTGTGACTCATACAACCCCTGAGATGCTGGGAAAGGCTGAGTGTATGGTACTCTCCTGGGCCTGCTGGGTGATTTCCCGAGTGCCCGTTTCTTATTTCCATGAAGAGCTGGAGCCCCCAGTTCTCCTGGGTCTTGGGTGTTGGTTTTGTCTTTGTGGCTGGCCTGGCCTGGGGTGAGTGGTTCTGAGAATTCTGGTGTCACTCTCACCGGAACAGCAGGTTGGGGGGGAATACTTACAGAGAAAATTCATCAAACATAGCACGTAGCTCCCCATCCATTTTTCATATGGCATGAAATAAAAGTAGACAAGATTAGGAAACGAAGGCGAAAATGATGTGTGTGAACACTCTCTGCGTGTCATCGTCCCTCTCGGGGCTTCAATAATAAGCATGTTTGTTTGCGTACTTCGTTGATCATCAATTCTAAACTTCAGACATATTTATAACCCTGTTAATATGGCCAGATACTGCAATGTGTGCAGAATTAGATGACTGAGCAACGGTTCTAGGAATACTTGCTTCCAGCCCTAGTCCCCTAAAGGCCAAAGCCAAGGCAAACTAGCCTTTTTTGAAAGCAGGAAAGGATCGAGGGGGTGGGTGTGTGAATCTGGCATTTGTCGAAATTCTCCCTTTGACACCTTTGGTCCTTAAGCAGAGGGGCTGACAGAGAGAGTCCTGGGCACAATGACAGGCAAGCAATTAACCTCACAGAGAAGAACGCCAGTCCTCGAGAAAAGGGAAAGAGGGAAAGAAGAAAGGGAGGTAAGAACTCCCAGGTAGCTGACTGCGGCTTTCAGCAGAAATGACCTGCAGCCGGCCACGTGGACGCCTCTGCCTGTGCTCCTCTCTCAGGAAATGCAACAGGCTGCCTGACTTCTGTGCTCCTTCTGGAGCTGGGTGCTCGATGAAGCACTCAGAATGATGCCTTGCTCTACAGGGGTATGTGTCTCCTGGGTTTTCCAAGCTTGGACCAAAGGTTCCTTTTGGTGGGGCTGTAAACTGGATATAGTTATGTTTCTTATCAAAAGTAGCCGGGCTTTCATGCCTGGGCCACATATGCACACGTAACCCATCAATGCTTTCAAATTATATCTCTAAAAACTTCTCTCTCGCTTGTCATTCAGACATAGCACTTGCACCTAAACTCAAATTATGGCACTTATAAGTAAATTTGATGGTCTTGTTTATAACTTAAAGTCCATAGGTTTTACCCAAGACAGAGATGGCTGACGACTCCCAGGAGGAGAATCTTAAAAGCTAGCCTTGGAGAATGCAGACCCCACAAGGTAGATCTTCCTTAGAATCCTCATTACTATGAACAGACCCATGTTTTGTGTTTACCTAACCAACTTGGATGGACGCCAGGCTTAAACTGTATGAGAAACCCATTTAATTGTGTCTGCTGTGCTAGATCCATGATATTTCATAGATATCCTCGTGTATGCAACCTAATCAGATTCACGGAGTGAGTCAGGGCTTCTGTGACCAATGTTAACTTCTGTAAGTATCACATAACAGTTCTATCTTTCTCCACTTCTCTTTATTTGCTTTTAGAGATAAATTATTGGTAGTGGTATTTTTTAGACCAGACTGAATAAAAATTTGAAGTTTGCTATTCATTTGTTCAAACAGTGTTACGTACTCCCTCACTTGGCTACCTTCTCTCTTTCCGCGCATTAGGGCTCCCAAGGTTTTTGGCTCTTTCCTTTCCACCTCAACCTCCAGCTGCCGTATCGCCCCCACATCCATTAGCTACCTTATGCTCAGTTACCACTTATCCTATTAAAGCTGCTCCGTCTTCTGTCCCTTTCCTTTAGGGTCCTGCTTTCTGCTAACATGATGATATGTGGCAGTATGTTTGCATTTGGACAAGACCAGCTCCTAAATAAAATGCTCCCTTAGCTGCATGCTCAGGACTCTTGCTTTGGTTCACATTCTGTGAAATGTCGCTGTGGACAAGAGATAGGCAAATGTATTCGCTTTGCAAATGTAAATTGAATAAACATACATATAAACATAAAGTTACATTTGCTCAAGAAAGGAAAGAGGAAAACAAAATGATTTTTTTTTCTTTTTTTTTTGTGATGGGTGGGAGAGGAAACTAGAACTCAATGTCCGGATGGAGATGTCTGATGAGGGGAACCTACACAAGAATAAGGAAGAATAGGAGACTGAGAAACAAAATGTGAGAAGGTTTACTAGAAAAACCAGAAAGGTTTGGGGTTATGGATATCATGTAGATAAAGGGAAAAGCATGACTTTGGAATAAAATAAAATAGGCACTACATTTTCAGTTTACTATAAAGTAGTGCCGTGATCTTGGGCAAATTAACTTCTCTGAGTCTCTGTGTTGTCTTGTATATTAAAGGGATACTGAGAGTCACTTCATAGGTTATTAGGCAATTGGATGAGATGATGTATGTGAAACACTTAGAAGAATGACTGACACAGAGAAGGGACTAACTAAATGCTGTTTTTCTCTTCTCTCTCTACCAATTAAGTTCAAGAGTCACAATGACCTTGATTTTAAAAAAAGGAGTTATAGATATAGTTAAAGAAATGCTGGATGTGAGAACCAGAGACAAGACTCATCAATCCATAGTATCAGAGTGTTGAGGAGAAACTAACTTCTGCCTGAGATTGGGATTGTTTTTGGGAACTGCCTTTAAGGTTTTGCTCCTTAAGAAGAGAGCTTAGTTGGATTAAGAGGGAAGCAGAGTGGAGCTAAGATCAGACAAGAGTTAACTGGCAAAACTGGTGCCTGTAGCTGAGAAAGACAGTGAACTCCAGAGATTAGGTGCATGAGTGTTGGAATTAAACCAAGGTTGTTTCAAATCTCCACTTGACAATTAGTTGCCATTATGGCCTCATTCCTAATCTTAGTTTGCTCATCTGCAAAATGGGGACAACTGATGTCCCTATCCTGTAGGACTGTTGTGAAAGATAAATGAGATAATATACATCATACTCATATATTGCCTGGCACATTCCAAATGATAAATTATAAGCTATTGTTATTATTTGCAATATACTTGTACATTAATGAACCCTGTGTAACTCTTCCCTTGGCTGCAGCATCTGGTCATAGAATGATTTATTCATCTCAACCTGCTGGGTGAGTGCAGGGCCTGCTAAAGAATCATCAAAGAGAAAGAGTTCTAGAGTTGAGGGTCTGGAGTGGGAATGGGGGTCAGAAAACATGGGTGGTAGAAAGGTACACTAGTAATGAATTCCACTTTGGACAGCCAGTGTCTATCTATTCATCTAGTTATGCTTTGATTCAACAAATATTATTGCATCCATATCTGTGTGAGGTGCTTGGGATGCAGCAAAGAAGAAAGCTGTGATCCTGAGAGAGAAAGAAAAAGTAAAATTTTGATCTGGACCATAAGGGGCATGAAGGAAAAATCAGGGTGATGTTAGAATAAGAGATGAGGAAAATCTTTCTTCAGAAGAGACATAAACAGAGACTTGAAGGATAAGTAGGAGTTAGTCAGGCAAAGTCTGGGGGAAAAGGAAACATCACATGCAAAGTCTCTGAGGCAGGAAAGACCCTGGTGGATTGGAGGGAATTAGGACCAACTTGCATGGAACAGAGTGAAGGAGGAAGGGAGATGTGTGAAAATACAGCTGGTGAGGCAAGCATGGCCAGACCCTATCAGGTCTTGCAGACAATGTTAAAGATTTTAGATTTATTTCTAAAAACCACAAGTAGCTAATGAAAGGTTGACAGGAAAAGATAATGCTCTCTATTTAGCTTTATTTACATGCCCCGATTTACTTCAGTCAATATGTTGAGTGTTGTCCCAGGAGGTCCAGCCAGCTAAGCTGTTGTAGAGGGCACGAAGGTCAAGGTCTTCGCCACTGATTCCCACTGATGCCAGGCCCTGTGTGTCACAGGCAATGTGGTCAATGAAACAGTTGGTGGGAGATTCTTATGCTCAGGATTAGATAAGGATGGTCCCCTATGACGAGTGGCAGGGTTCAGACAAGGAGCAGGGAGCAGATGGAACTTGATCTGAGTTGGGATGTCCTCATGCCTCTATACACAAAAGTCTAAAATGATCCTGGAGAATATTTTGAATCCATGCAGAAAATGCATCAACAGGATAACCAGCAATTGTTAAAAAGCTTCCTCTGTATCCATAATTTGATTCTGAATGACCACCTATGGTAACAGGCATGCAATTTATTCAATAACTGATTTAAAGAGTGATTAGCCATCTGTTCAACCACTTCTTTTGACAGATAGTAAAAATAGTAACAACAGTCCCAATTTTTTTGAATAACTATTATATCCCAAGCATGGTAGTAACTGGTTTACATACATCATTTTCCTTAATTTTCACCGAAATCTTGCAAATTAATTGTTATTAAGCCCTCTCACAAATGAGAAAACTAAGGACTAAATCAATTAAATAATTTAAGAAGAAATAGCTCATAAATGGTAGAGCTGGACTTAAACTCAGGTTTACCTGGTTCTTTGGGTCTTCCTGCTATACTGCTTCCCAGATGAAGAAGAGGAGACCAAGAGGTTAAGGCACTTAGAGGAAATGGAAACTAGAACCTAGGCCACATTTAAAAAAAACAAAAGAAGCAGGTTAAATTAATTTTAATTGTGTATTTTATTCGACCTAATATTTCTAATGAATCATTTCAATGTGGAATCAATATAATAATTATCAATACAATATTTAACGTTCATTTTTTGTACTTACTCTTCAAACCCAGTAACTATTTATACACTTACAACCCATAAGACAATGGCCTGGTCACATTTCAAGTGCTCAACACTTGGAAGTCCCTTTGTAAATTCTCTCTCTCTGATACCTAACTTCCAATCAAAAAATATTGAGGATATTAAGGATTAATCTCCAAAATATACAAGCAGCTCATGCAGCTCAATATCACAAAAACAAACAACCCAATCCAAAAATGGGCGGAAGAACTAAATAGACATTTCTCCAAAGAAGACATACAGATGGCCAACAAACACATGAAAATATGCTCAACATCACTAATCATTAGAGAAATGCAAATCAAAACCACAATGAGGTATCACCTCACACCGGTCAGAATGGCCATCATCAAAAAATCTAAATAAATCCTGGAGAGCATGTGGAAAAAAGGGAACTCTCCTGCATTGATTGTGGGAATGTAAATTGATACAGCCACTATGGAGAACAGTATGGAGGTTCCTTAAAAAACTAAAAATAGAACTACCATATGACCCAGCAATCCCACTACTGGGCATATACTCTGAGAAAACTGTAATTCAAAAAGATACATGCACCCCAATGTTCATTGCAGCACTATTTTCAATAGCCAGGATATGGAAGCAACCTAAATGTCCATCGATAGAAGAATGGATAAAGAAGATGTGGCATATGTATACAATGGAATATTACTCAGCCATACAAGGAATGAAACTGAGTTATTTGCAGTGAAGTGGATGGATCTATAGTCTGTCATACAGAGTGAAGTAAGTCAGAAAAAGAAAAACAAATACTGTATGCTAACGCATATATATGCAATCTAAAAAAATGGTACTGATGAATCTAGTGGCAGGGCAGGAATAAAGACACAGAGGTAGAGAACGGACTTGAGGACATTGAAAGGGGGTGAAGGGGAAGCTGGGATGAAGTGAGAGAGTAGCATTGACATATATACACTACCAAATTTAGAACAGATAGCTAGTGGGAAGCTGCTGCATAGCACAGGGAGATCAACTCGATGCTCTGTGATAACCTAGAGGGGTGGGATAGGGAGGGTGGGAGGGAGGCTCAAGGTGGGGGATATGGGGATATACGTATACATATAGCTGATTCACTTTGTTGTACAGTAGAAACTAACACAACATTGTAAAGCAATTATACTCCAATAAAGATGTGAAAAAATATTGAGGATATTTACTTCAAAATCTTGTAATCATCCGCAAGAAATTCAGGAAACTTAACATGTACAATTTACAAATTTATTTCCATTTTGTTTTGTTATGCATTATATAGTCAAGGGGAGCATATTTCCTTATCTAATTACATTCCATAGATCATAATTCAGAAATGAATTTTCCTTTTCTGACTCATGGACAGAGGAGACCCTGAAGCATCCTGAATGGCAGTCTGAATCCAGCCTGGGGAGACAGACAAAGAGGCACGTTGCTTCTTCATTGACATTGAGTGGATGGCACATCTACCAATGAGGACAGAGAAGCACTCAGCTCTGTGTGCACCGAGAAGCATTCATTGGTTTTATGGAGCTTATTGTCAGAACAATTAGAAAGAGGCAGCCAATTTATTTGGGAGGGAGATATGGTCCCAAGTGCAAGATAGAATGAGTAGATAATATCACCTTTATTAGATGATTATTTTTTTGTTTTTTGTTTTAGCTTTTAAAATTATAGCAGAAAATCAAGATAGGGGTTGGCTTAGATTGGAAACTGAGCTTGAAAATGTTATTTTGGTCTTTCTGCCCAAATTTCTCTGGGCAGCACTGCTCATCACCCTTCATTCCCTCGTTCTTCTCCAATTTTCCTCCTTTTTGGAACCACCTCCACTTCATTTGTGAGCTGATTTCATGATGGGGCAGAAATGCCAATCAATTGTTTGGCCATCAGTAGGAAAGCATCCCCAATCTACATTAGCCTGCTGGGCTGACTTCCAGAGCATCATCTCCTACACATGAATTATTGCCAAAACATTACTGCTGTCAGCACATTCCACTCTAGACAACTTCCTGTTATTATTTTTTTGGCGGACAACACTGAAATTTTAAACAGTTCAATCTTGCTTAAGTAATGTGAATTTGGTGGCTCTAGAAACTTTTTACCTCATCAGTGAGAATCCATGCACAACAGTGGTTGGGCTTAAATGCAGGTAGGGAGTGGGGTCTCATACAAATGGAGACCCAGAGACAGCTTTGTTTTCCCCTTTCTGATTTCATCTATTTCCCACCATCACTTCTCTTTTCCTTTATCGTCAATGGCAAAATGAAGCTTCTGGTCTCCTGATATTTGGGTAATGGAGTAGAAGTGGAGGGAGCTGGGGATAAATCAGCTTGACATCAGCAGGGTCATGGAGCGTTGCTTAGGTCTTCTCTCACCAAAGAACTCATGTGCCGAGGACCACTGAGTGCAGCCGAGCTGTCTCTGTGATTCATTTGGACTTTACACTATGATGGGGGGTAATAGATCTAGCGTGGAAACTCACGAACAGAATTAGACAGTTTTTGTCTCTCTTAAAACTCTGTTGCAAAATGGGTCATTTATCATTCTGGAGTGTGTGTGTATGTGTGTGTGTTTGAATAGAGACTTTGGGGAGCATAGGGTCAGAGTTGAAATTCAGTTGCTAATACTGGGCAGGGGAAGTCTGTTAAATCAGGTGGGTCAGCCAAAGTCCAGTTATACCTGACAAAGGAGAGCAGGGTTGACTGATCACCAAATCCAGTTATATGGAAAAGGACTAAGATACCAAAGGTACAAAAAAAAAAAAAAGAGAGAGAGAGAGAATTTCAAATTTCAGGTAAAATGTTAGAAACCAGTAGAGGAACTAAAGCTCAGAAATGGAACCAGGAAGTAAAAGCAGGGACATGGGTGTGGGTGCCAGTAATGAGGACTTTGGTTGCTGAGGCAATCCTTGGCCTTGATACTGGGCTCTTCATACATTTCCTGTGTGGGCAGGAACCAAGGTTAACTATTTTAGGACATGGAAGAAGATGCAGTGAGTGTAATCGCCTCTGGCAAACTGAGGAGGTGGAAGGAGAAATGACTCTTGCGGCTGGTGTTTTCTTCCATTTGCATTCTGCTGCTACCACCCAGAGGTCTGAGGATTTTAACATTAAACACAACTCTGGGCACCATGGCCCTTCCCCCTCATTTCTCTCTGGAATCCCACGTATGCAGTGTTTTACCATGAATATGCTTAGACAAATGTTTGGGTTACAGAAACACTTTCTCATAGGGTCCTATGATCTCACAGTATAAACCTTAACTAACTGTCTCAGACCCTGTTCCTCCCTAGTGAAGAGTCCCACTTTTGAGTGTAGGCCATTTCAGTCCTTAGCCAAATTCAGGAATGTAAGGCAGGACCCAGGCAAATAGCTTTTGCCCTGCATTGAGCTGGGAGAAGAAATAATCCACTTTCTATGAGATTAAGCTACATAGACTCCTGGTTTCCCATGATCTCTCTTTTTCTCCTAGGTGGACCTTGGATCCCATGACCTGGGGACTCAAGTAAGTCCTCAAATTATGAAGCTTCTCACCACTTTCCAGTATAGGGTTGGTCCACAGGGCAGGCTCCTAAGGTCTTGGGCTTTTCTAAAACCAGACTCATTCTTCCTAGTCACCTCCAGGGCTGTCATCAGGGGAAAGGCCTTCTTGATCTTGAACTGAACTTTTTCTCTGGCAGTTTTCACTGGGGGTATTGGAGAAGGAGCATGGGGGTGGGTTCTGCCTTCTGGACTGGCCCCTACTTTAACCCTCAAGTCTTAGGCAAACTTGGTTATGTTTGATGATTGTTCAGATTCCAATTATGGATATTTATGTTTTCTATTCAAAAGCATAATAACACTCTATGCCAGTTTATCTTGGTAATCCTCAAATCTTTGTTTAGTTCCCTGGAAAACAAAGCCTGAGGCATAACTTATGGTAAATGCTTTATTGTGTGTTCGTGGAAGAGGCAATCCCAGGAAAGCAAGATGGAGGTGAAAAGGAACTGAGACAGAGCAGGAAGAAAATCAAATACATGGCAGTGCATGGTCAAGTGGGCCATGGTTTCACCAGAAAACACGGTTACATGTGCCAACCTAGATCCTAGAAATTAGGATTAGGTACATTTGCCTGAAAGAGTTTATGTTTATGAATGTTAACCATATGGGAAAAACCAATCCTTTATTTATGTTAACTCATTTGTTCTTAACAGGAGTGCTGTTAGTAGCTCTGTTTCATGGCAGAGGAAATGGATGTACAGAGATTACTGAAGGTAGTTGAGACAACATTTGAACCGAAAGAGTTTGGCTTTAGAGACTATATACCCAGTCACGCCATCATATTGACTTTCAGTACAATGGAGTGTTTTTGTACATTAAATATTCCTTGGTATTTATCAAAGGTGGCAGTGGCCATGGGAAGGGGATTCAGGATTCCTATCAAATCTACAGGAGGTTTGTAGCATAGATTTTACAACATTAACATGCTTAGCAATTAAGTTCCACAAGGAGGGTAGGTCTAAATTTTGGCTTAGGCATGCACAGGTTAGAAAGGTTCTACAGGTGATTCTTATCAATTGGAGGATTGAGAAACATGTGTAGATCTTTCCACTTAGATCTAAGCTAGAAAGTAAAGATAGGAGAGATATCTCAATGTTCTTTGTAATGTCCTAGAGGGGTTTTTTCCTAGCTCATTGATCTAAATTCTACAGCCTCTTTCTTAATCTCCTCTTTGGCAGCAGCCTCTTGGTAGTGCTGGTAGCGAGTGTGAGTGTGAGTGTGTGTGTGTGTGTGTGTGTGTGTGTGTGTATGTCTTTCTGGACTCCCTGTATTTTACTTACTGCAGTTATGTTTGGATAAATAGATATGCCCCGGAAGGTTTCAGGGAACATAAATAAGGTATGTTGAATTTGACAGAATATCACAAAATATTTCTGTTCTCACCGGATTTTGTTACTCTCCTTAGAAATACACATGTGTTCTAACACACAAACTCTCCAACCTTACTTGTGTGTGAAGTTATTTGACACTGTTTCTAATATTTAATAAATGTTATCTAGATCCAGTGCTGTTCTTTAGGAACATAGTACAAAGAATGTCTTAAAAGGCATTAGTAATACATTCTTGACAGATGATGCCATAACAACTTCTTAGAACATATTCATTATAACACAGAGATAGAACAATGGATTTGATTCTCATCAAATGCACGTACTGGAAAGAAAAACAGTTAATGAGTGTGGATGCTGATGTGTGTGAGCATGTGTGTGCATATTTGTTTGTGCATGCTTGTGTCCAGAAGGCAAATGAAAATGGCTATTTAAACCATCCAAAAAAGGTTGAGGAGTCAGGCCCTGGTATGTAAATCTAGCCACCAGTCTGGTCACCCTTAGTAAATAACCTCATATGTCACTAAAGCTTAGAACTAGAATATATCCCATCATTTTACAGATGAGGGAACTGAAACCAGAGAAACTAATTGCTAGTTGGAGATAAAGCTAGGAGTTTACCTTTATGCTAGGTCTTCCTGAAGCTTCTCAGGCCTAGATGGTAAATCTTTAAGGTGTTCAGGAGAACTCTTTAA
Organism: Balaenoptera acutorostrata; assembly: GCF_949987535.1. NCBI lineage: Eukaryota > Metazoa > Chordata > Mammalia > Artiodactyla > Balaenopteridae > Balaenoptera > Balaenoptera acutorostrata. The sequence continues at coordinate 155,920,667 of NC_080064.1, read as the reverse complement.
TGCTTGGGCTCTGTGTGTGTGTCTCTCTCTCACTCTGGCTAAGAAATATGTTTTAAAATGCAGATTCCCCAATTCTTTGGACTCTGAATTGAATATCTGACACATAGTCCTGGGAAGTTTTTTTTTTTTTTTTTTTCTGGGTAGTCTTGATCCTATCATCTGCAATCATGAAGAATTGGATTAATAGGCAAAGGCTGCCCTCAGTTTCACAAAAGGGGGAAATGTGAATAATAAAAACTATAGGCAAGTGATCTTGATGCTCACTCTTGGAAAAATCTTAGAGCATATTATTAAGCAGATGGTTTGTGAACACACAAGAAATAAAGAGATGATTATTAGAAGCATCAATGATTTCCTAAAAGCAAGCCATGCCAAATAACATTTAGCTCCTTTTTTGACATCTTTATTAGTCTGGCAGACAGGGATGATGGTGGTGGTGGGGTGGGTAGTATAGAAATAAAGAATAAAAATATAGTAAAGTCTATGACAGAGTTTCTCCTGATATCCTCTGGAATGACCTGGAAAATACAGGCTGTGTGTGGATTTGAGGCTGATAGTGCAACACCATTCAAAAGAGAGTTGACCTCTGGAATGATATCTAAGGGGAGGGAGGTCTCTAGCAGCAACTTAAAGGGCAATTGCTGGTCTCTGTAATGTTCCAAGAATTGATCAATGACTCAGATGAAACATTGACCATGTACTTATAGAATTTGTGATGACCTGAAACAGAGGTCAACTAATATGACAAATGATATAAACAAGTTTCAAAAAATCTTGATATCTGGAAAGATAAGTTGAAACTAACAAGATAAATATAATAAGGATAAATGTTTTTAGGTTTGAAAATTCAATTTCACAAATAGAGGATAAGGAAGAATTGGTTTGAATGTAGTTCATAGAAGAAATATTTGGGTGAGTTTTAGATGACCATAGACTTTACCAGGAAATATATGTATATTTCTCTACCTTGTTATTTATTTATACATAAATAACATGAGGGACCTGCCCTCCTCTCTCCTAGTTAGAGGACACTCAGAGCACTATAGTCCATTCTGGGCTCCATACTTGGGAAGGACACTGACAAATAGAAGAATGGAGACCAGAACACTGAGAAGTGTCTGGACATCTTGTCAACAGAAGACTGATTATGTTGGCAATGCATTTAGAAAGGGAACATTTTGGGAAGTAATAACAGCTGGCTTTAGATATTTGAAAGAGTCCCATGGAGAAGATGAATTGGATTATTCAGTTGTGTTCCAGAGGATAGAACTGGGGCCTGTGAATGGTAGGATGCAGAAATGGATATTGACTCAATGTACAGAAGATTACAAATAAATAGTTGGCAGTATCTAGATGTGGACAAGGCAGACTTCCAAGTTAGCCAGCTCCTGATCACTGATAGGTTTAAAAGTCGAGGTTAGGTGACACCTGGGGATCAGATGTTGCTGAGAAAGTTCTAGCACAGAATGGGTAAGTGGCTAGGGGATCACCACAGTTGCTCCCAGCTCTGGGATTACAATTTGTTCTCTGAGTCAGGCCACCTCTATTGACCCCTAAAGGGTGCTTGACCCTGATTATAGAAACCCCTGTCACACTGTCCACCCCCCCCACCTCATAACTCTGTTGGAGAAGATAGAAAAAAGGAAAATAAATAGCTTTAGGGAGGATTGGGGTTGTCAGAAAGTTCCGTTTGTTCCAGGGTCTCGGCTCTGAGCTCTACAGAGAGCAGCTGCCCCTCCAGACAGCCCAGGTGCCAAAGAAGATTCCTGTACTTCAGATGAAAAGGAGAACGGCCACTTCTTTGAAGTACATGTATCAAAGCTTTAATAAGAGCTAATAAAACTGTTATGTTGGGTTCATATCTCCTGAGAAGAGCAAGTCAAAGCCTCCCTGAGGAAAGAAATCATTATATAACTATTCTTATGATTTCCATTTTTCCCACATCAATCCATAATTAAAAGACCACAATAATTATTTTGGATTAATTGTAGAATATTAATTAAATCTCAGTTGATCTGTCCAGGTTTTTTTTTTTTTTTCCAGCAATGAAGACATCAGGTAGTGGCTAAAAGCTGAACATAAAGTTGAGTCACCTGAGTGAACACCTGGGCACAGGCAGGTGGCTGTGTGCTCTGGGTTCCTGGGAGTCTTTCCTGCCCCAAAGCTTCTAAAAGTGTGAAAGTGAATTCTTTCATCTGTGAAGGGTTAAAATTTCCAGAACGATTTTGCACAGAAAAGGACAGGCCACTTCCAGAAGCCCCAGGTACACTGACCACTAGTCTTTGGAAGAAAGGACTGTCTGTGGGCATGAAGAGTAAAGAGTGAGGCATGCAGTTTGCATACCCAGAACCAGAGACAGTTGGGTTAACCGGTATCCAGCTCCCAGTTGACCAAGAGAGGTTTTGGGGAAGGAGGAAAAACCTAGGAAAACTGATGGGTTATGTGCCAGGTATCATGCCAGGAAGTGGGTATAATGATCCTCAGTTCCCAGCTAAAGGATCCAAAGAAAAAATTTACATCCAATAGTTGCTCAAGGTCACAAAAATTTTAAATGGCAGTGCTGGGATTTGAATTCCAGCCAGTCTGATAGGTTCTCACTACCCCACATAGCCTCTAAGGGTACACATTTTCAGTCTACAAAGAGCGGCCAATAGGATTCTTTCCAGATTGGGGCATATGCACTCACCTGTGAAGACGTCCCAAACACCAAGCTGCCATCTGCCATTCTGGTTCCCTGAGGAGTGAAGGGGTGGTGTGCAGCCAGGCAAAAGAGGGGTTAAAGCCAGAGAGAGCTGGGGATGGTGAGCACTCACAGTGACAGAAGGATGTGCTCCCCACAGCCCAGAGCTCTGGAGGAGCCTCAGGCAGAAGGGCAGTGTGGGGGGAGCACATGGCAGGGAGGCACTGGAATCTGAGAGCCATCTGGAGAGATGGAGACAGGGAGGACCCCTTCCTGGTCAGAACCACTCAAACAAACCCTCAGGGCTGCAGAGACCCCCTTGCCTTGATGAGCCAGTTTTCCCTGCCAGCAACTGAGTCAAGGAATCGGGGAGGAAAAAGAGGGAAGTACGGGGCAGACAGAGCTGAAGGAGATGGTTGTGAGAAAGCAAGGGAGACACAGTGGATCCTGCTCTTTCTGTAAAGGAAAGAAGCTACTCTTGGTTTCATTTTTGATTCATGGGGGAAATTTGAGCTTATCTCACTTGTCTGCTTTCAGTGCTTAAGAACTGAAAAATTGCTGTCTTTTGGGGATAAAGCAGAAATGCAGGTTTTTCTCTTGCACAGTAATTGGGGACCCATAATCAGGATGGGGGAGAAAAGGGTTTCGATGAGAAAATCTTAGGGAACTTGAATCCTCATTTGTCCATCTCCTCATCCTTGGTCAGGATTGTGGCTATTACCCTAGTTGGAGGAGCATCTGGGTCTGGGAAGAGGCCTGAGACTCTGCATTTTCAACCCTCTCCCAGGTGCTGTTGTTGTTTCTGGACCATATTTTCAGTAGTAGGTTGTCTATCAGTGCTGTAGGGAGGCAGCTTGTGCTCCAAGATCTCGGCGTGTGCACAGTCAGGAAGTCTATCTGTCTATCTGACTGAAGTGCCCTATAGACATCCTACACTTTGCTTTTCTTTCTGCTTACAGCAAAGGGACAAAATAGCTGAACACTTTCTTTATGTCAATTCTTTGAATCATTCACATTTCCTAAGTTCTTGGAGTCATCTGGAAAGCAGGGGGTGATACAATTCTTGAGTCTGGAAGCCTTGATTCTGGAGCTTTTCCTGCAAGTGTGTCTTGATTCTATTCTAAATGACTGATCAGAAGGACCAAGGTAACAATCACTGCTTTTCAAGACCAACAGGGATGGAAATAATGATGAAAGGAAAGAGTCTGGAAAAAGCTTCCAGTTGGGTCAGGTTTTTGGCAACATATGCTTCTTTTGTGTGTTCCATATCCTCTCCCTAGAGCCAATGCCTGTTTTCCCGCTGGGCGCATAGGAACAACTGTGCACATCTGTCTCCTGGGCTATCCTTTCTGCTCAGCCGCCTGCTAGTCAACACAGATTCTTCTCAGGCAGATCCCATGGTGCTAGGGTGTAGTGTGTACTTTTGTATGAAGAGTCCCCAGTCGGCTCCAGTGCTGTCAGATGGAGTGTGAATTAAGGGCCCATCTGCCCAGGTGGAACCATTTCTGAGCTAATTTGGAGCAGAGGCTGAACCTGCAGGGCAGTCTTTGTTTCCAAGCCTCTTGGGAGCAATGCAAAAGGGTCCACATGCCCTTGGGTCTGCCCCTTGCCTCATAATCCCAGGTCATGGGGATGTTCCTCTTCAACCTAATAAAACTGTGTATTTCCTCTCAAGTCTCTGTCGGGCCCCTTCAGCAATTGGCTTATGTGTCATGACGTGATGGATTTTTGCCAAGAAGAAATGCCTGTCTGCTTTCCTGGCAGAGAAAGATTTCTTGGATGATACCTCTCCAGTCTGGGCAGACCATGAAAATCCTGACAGCCTGCAGGGGTGTGAATGCACTGAGTAGTTACCAAGCAATGGCCCCCTTCTCCTGTCAGGGCTCCCCCCAGCTTTGACATTTGCTATGGGGTGGGGAGTTACTCTGTACTCAGAAGCTTATGCTTAATGCCCTTGAACCTCTAAACCTCAATCCTAGGAGGCGGCTGGATGGAGGACTTGTGACTCAGTAAAGAGAGCACTAGATGCAAGGATTCTAGACCAAACTGTGATGACTTAGGTAGGCACATTGCTTAACTCTTTAAGACTAAATTTCACTTCCTGTAAATTTGAGAGTATTTGACTCATTCATTTATTCATTCACTTAATATGTACTAATTTAATGTATATTTTACATCTACAGAGCTGTGTGGAGGCTCTGTAACAAATACAAAGGGAAGGAAAAATAACATTTTAAAGCATCCACCCACAATATGCCTTTTGACTCAAAATATTCTGAGTGCCAGCAGCATTGGCATCATTTGGAAGCCTGTTAGAAATGCAGAATCTTGAGTCCCACTCCAGACTATGAATCGGAAACTGCATTTTAACAGGATCCCCCTGCTGATTTGTTCACCCATTAAAGTTTGAGGAGTACTGACTACATGGATAACACAGAGTCCTCTGCTTTAGTACACATCATTTCATGATACATGATCCTCTCTATAAGGAACTCATAATCAAGGATGAGAGAAACAGCATCTGACAAATCCCTACTCTACAATATAGTGAATGTCTTTACAGAGATGGAAATAGGATATGATGGAAATTCAAAGGAGTAAGTGATTGATTATGCCATTCATTCATTCATTCATTCTAAAAATACTTGAACACTTGCTATATGTCAGGTACTTGGCTGCATGCTGGGAAATGCAAATAATGCCAGAACAAAGAGGGGCTTCTTCTTTTAAGGGAAGAGCAGGATCCCTTGTGTCTCCCCTTACTTTCTCACAATCATCTCATTCAGCTCTCTATTTTTATTGAGTTTAACTTCTACTGGGCAAAGACATGTAATGAACAACTTTAAAAAATATATATAATTCCACATAGTGATGAGTGCTGTGAAGGCAATAAACAGGGTAATATGATAGTGACTTGGGGTAAGGAAGTGGCAGCTACCTGCTGGGTTGGTTCAGATATGCCTCTTTGAGGAGCCGAGATGTATAAATGATGAGGAAAAAATCATGGGGAGCTCTGAGCTGTGAGGGTTGGGAGAAGAGGGTGTTAGGGAGGGAGGACAGCAAAAGTAAGGCTCCATGGAGCAGATAAATCTGACGTTATCCTGTTGTAGCAGGAGCTCTGGGGAGCTTGGTAAGAGATGAAAGTACAGGAGCTGTCAGGAGCCAGCTTATGTAGGGCTGTGTGGGCCATGGTAAGTGTTAGAGTGAATTTTACTCTGGGTACGATGGTAATAATACACATTGGTATTTACTTAAAACAATTCTGGCTGTTGTGTGAAGATTAGACCATAGAGGGTAAGGCTGTAAGCAGGGAGACCAGGTAGGAGGCTCTTGAAGTAGTGAAGGCAAGTGATAATGTTGACTTGGACTAAGATGGTAGGTGTGGACAAAGAGAAAGGTGGATGGATTGGGGATATATTTTGGGAGGAGCATTGAAAGTACCTGGGAAAGTTCTTTTAGGAGAGGTTATGAGCTGATGAGATGGCCTTTGAAGAATAAGTAGGGATTCACTAGGCAGACATTTAAAATTCTAAGCTTAGAAAGACCAAAAGTGTGGGGTCCTGTATTTTGGAGAAACAAGGTTCATTCATGGTATTCTTCTGAAAAAACCAAGGGGAAAAAATACTCATAAGCACATATTTCTCATAGATATGCAGTTCTTTCCTTTCACAATGACAGCCCTGCAATGTGGGGTAACATTTCTCATTTCTGAGCAAGGCTCTCCAAATCCCTCTACCAAGCTCCATATTTGAAAGATCTCACTAATCACTTGGGAGAGAAGAAAGGTCCCTCTTTTTTTCTTCCAGTAGATCAGAGATTGGTCCTGGATCTGCTTATGTACACCTTCTCTTAGAAAAGACTATTTTGGTCTTCTAAGCAGTATGTTTTCAGCCCTAAACTCCAGAGCAGCCCCAGAAACCACTCAATCCAAGCAGGAAAATAAATGTGAATATCACTCACTCAGCATCCTGGCAGCTGCAGACGATCCCATTATGTCAATCACCATCATCAGTTCACTGTAACTGACGTGCTGCCATCCTCCTGGAGATTAATTGCTAGGAAACTGTTGTATGTATTAATAGATCATTTATTCAGATTGATCTTTCATCCATTGATCTTCAATCTCTGCACATAACCAGGTAGCTATCATTCTGTGATCTGACTTCTGGGGCCAATCTTTACTCTAAAAGACCCTCCTGGGATTTCTTAGAAAGCAGAGTAGCCCCATGCAGGCTCCGGGTCCACAAACCACAGCTGCAGTCAATCTCCTTCCATCTCTAAAGAGCCAAGATGTGCTGCTGCTTCCTGCCTTTCCACAATTTGATTTTTAATATATTAAGTTCCAAATCTGCAATCAAAGCACTGCTGTCAGGCTGTGATCTGAATCCTCCCTTGAATAGCTCTAGCACCTTGCTTCTTAGAAATATGAGCTCTTTCCTCATCCTCCTGCCTACTCTGTGCTAGCTCTCATCATTGGACCAGATAGAGAACCTGAAGTTCACCTTAATCCTTCAACTGGCTAACTCTTACCCATCTGTTATGGGTTGCATTCATATGTTGAAGCCCTAACTCCCAGTACCTCAGAATGTGACTGTATTTGGAGATAGGGCCTTTAAAGAGATAATTCTGGTAGACTTCCCTGGTGTTGCAGTGGTTAAGACTCTGCCCTTCCAACGCAGGGGGACCAGGTTTGATCCCTGGTCAGGGAACTAGATGCCACATGCATGCCGCAACTAAGGAGCCCACCTGCTGCAACTAAGACCTGGTGCAACCAAATAAATAAATAAATAAAAAAGAAAGAAAGAATGGAAGGAAGGAAGAGATAATTCTGGTAAAATGAGGTCGTAAAGGTGGGCCCTAATCCAATATGACTGGTGTAAGGACAAGAAGAGGAGATTAGGACATGGACACGTATACACATGGTGGAAAGACCAAGTGAGGACACAGCGAGGAGGCAGCTGTCTGCAAGGCAAGGAGAGAAGCTTCACAATGAAACTGACTCTACTGACACCTTGATCTTGAACTTCCCCCTCTCAAATTGAGAATAAATAAATTTCCATTGTTTAAGCCGCCCAGCCCAAGGTACTTTGTTATGGCAGCCAGAGCTGACTAATACACCAAGTCTCACCATAATTGCACCTTTTCTGAGGATTTCTCTAACTCCCTGGGTAGCTTAGGTCATCCTATTGTCTGCTTCCATTTCTCTGTCTTTTCACTGCCCTAACATTCATCACATTACATTATAATTACTTATTTAATTGTTCATTTTTAACAGTCTGCCACAAGGCCTGGGTCAAGTCATTCTTGTTCATTGCTTTATTAGGTATGAAAAATAACCCTAATTGTTGTAGCAGATAAACTTCCAAATCTCAGTGACTTAGCACAAAAGTCCATTTCTCATTCATATCACAGTCTAACCTGGGCCCAAGATTCAAGGACTCAAGTCTCCATCTGTGGCTGCCTCTTCCTCTGGGTCCCTGAAGGGCTTCTGATTTACCTGGTAGATGTGGAATGAGAAAGTGATAATTGGTGGGAGGTTTCTGTGAGTCAGACTTGAAAGTGGAGCACCTCACTTCTGCTCACATTCCATTGGCCAGAACTCAAGCCACGTGGCTTCACCTAACTGCAAGGGAAGCTGGGAAATGTAGCCCTTTTGTGTGCTCAGGAAGCAAAGGAGAGCATGGATACTGGTGAACACTAGCAATTTATGTCATAACTGCTATACTTCTGGCACCAATCATAGTGCCCGACTCATAGTAGATACTTAAAAAATGTTTTAATTAATTAACTCATTAACCTCCACAGGTCACACACTTGGCCTTAGATGGAGCTGGGATGGGATGGTTTAGGATCACAAGTCCTACTTCTCTACTTGGGGGCCTTTCATTAAACCAAGTTACCTCATTTGTACATGCTTGAAAGATGAAATCTCCCAGTCTCAAAAACCCCCTTAAAAGAAACCAAAAAAAGGAAGTTATGTCATTTCTAACAACTTAACAAAAACAGGCAGCTCAGTATGCGTTTTTGCCATTTTGCTACAGTTATTTGACTTTGAGTTATTATTCTCTAAGCTCCTGGAGAGCAACATATTAACCATCTGGGTAGCCAGCTTCAAGCAGTGTCTGGCATATCTTCAACTTCCTTTCAGCCAACATTTATTGAGCATTTACTATATGCTGTGCTAAGTGCTTTACATCCATTAACTCATTAAATTGTCCCATGAAGTAGCAACGATTGTCTGCTTTTTAATATAATGAAACCCAGTTCTCAAAGAGATTAAGATAACTTGCCAAGTATCCCAGAACTAGTAAGTAGTCAAAGTAGGATACAGAGTCAAGTACCTAAGATTTCGAAGCTCAGGCTCTTAACCACTATTTCAAGATGCCTTTCCTGTGCATTGAGTGGAAACTGGTGATGGGCATCAGAACTATGTTCACTGATCTTGTTGAGGGAGCAAAGACTGTACTGCCTGGTCACAGTCTTATTTTCAAGAGTGTGTATCTCTTCAGTCTTTTTGAGAGCAGGGAATGGGCTGCCTTTATACCCCACAGAACACTTAGCCCAGAACCCTCTGCATAGAAGATTCTCAATATCTGTCTCTATTATTTACAAAGTTCTTGAACCAGGACCCAAGAAAGGAAAGGAATGGCCAGCCTGCCTCTACTGAAGACTGTCTCCTTCCCCAAGCACCCACTCACATACTGCCTTCACCCCCTGCTCAACCACTCCACTCAGAGCTCTTCTTGGAGGCCTTTCTTTCTCTTTCTATATACAACAGGGACAGCTGGTGGCTCCAAGTATCCTTTGGAAGCAAAGGACACTTCTTTCCATCTCTGAGATTGATGTTGATGGTACAGGGAGCCAGAGGTTTCTGATGGAATTTTTATCTTGAGGATCAGGCAGAAAAGAAGAAAAATTCATGGTAAATCAAGTCCTCTCAGGAAATAAGACAGATAAATCTTTTTTCCTAGTCATCCTCCGCCAACCCTCTGAGCCCAGTTGTATCACAGAGTCCCAGGGCCCTATTCTTCCAGACTATGAAGCCCAGAAGTAGCAGTGCTCAGATTCTAGTACCACCGTTACAACTCCTGGAAAGCAGAGGCTGAGGACTGTCCGAATCCTTTCTCAAATCCATCCTCTAGGCTGCTTCAGAATGAAAAAAAAAAAAAAAATCATTTGGATGCATTTTGCCCAGGTGTTTTGTTAGTGGGCTTTCCTGGCAAATAATTCACCAAAAACAAAGTAAATAAAATAGTGTTCTTTTTGCATCATTTGGCACAAGTGAAGCCCCCTCCTGTGTGAGCACTTGGTTGAATTATTTCTGCCGACTGGATTTCCTGTCCCTACAATGAGCAAGGCTGCACAGCTCCAGCTCGTAAATGTGGGGAGGTCAGGCTCTATTGTCCCATAGATACACATGGCTCTCTCTTCTCCTTCAGGTGGATGGGATATAACTTACATAATAAATAATGGGGGGTCAGGAATGTGGTAGGAACATGTGTAGATTTTTTTTGGTAGGGTGAGAAGATGGAGGATTTTCAGTACCTCTATAGGGATTCTGAATTGGTCCATGGCTCCTCCATGTATAAAGAGAGCCTAGTGCCCATCATCCTCAGAAAAGTTTCCAGTGTTACATGAATTCAAGCTTGACAGCTTGGCTCCTGCAACTGGCAGGAGCCCCTTGGGGATGGCAGGTACAGAGGGGGCTGAAGAAAGACATTCTCCAGTCACCCCCAAGTTCATTTCCACTTCAGGCTGAGGGCCAAGGGGAAGCTCTGTCTCTTCTGATTTGGTTTAAGTTGAGGCTATCCATCCCAGGTGAGCTGCATTCCAGGCGATTTTCCTTGCTGATGTCAAAAGGCTGAATGTGGACTTCAGGAAAGCTTGAGGGCTGTCTTGCCTTCTAACACTGATTTTATGATATGCTAAACAAAACATTCAATAGCTATTACTTCCACTGTCAGAGAAACAACTTGAGCCATCTATCTTCCTCCTCAGACTGTATTACATTTCTCCCTACAAATGACAATGCGTTATAATATCTTTTATTATAATATTACTTATTTATCACCAAAGGTTTTCCAGCATTAATGCTGAGGGCTCTCATCCTTTATCTGCTTTTTGGTTTGTTTGTTATGAATGTCACATTTTATTTATCAAGATGGGCTCTCTTCAGAATTTGTGGAGAAGGACTCCTCTGATTTACTTTTTATGCAAACAGGGGCTTTTAGCCTATTAGATTCCTCAGCACGCTAGGAGAACAGGATGGCCAAGATATTCTGCTTTCTTGCTTTGTCAAAGGATCCAAAAAGGAAGGACCAGGATTTAGGATTATGGCACTTGAGCCTTGGAAGAGAGCTCCTTGGGTCATCTGTGTCAGGACCCCCTCTCTTTAGGCAGACTACAACCTTGAGCGTTCCATTTAAGCAGATATCTGGAGAAGGAGATCCTAAAATTGTTCTTGGTAACTTGAAGCTCTCCCCCTCCTCCTGCCCCAAATTAAACCTACTTCCTTAATTCAGTAAAAAATGTGACATTCTGCTGAGATCTTACTTCTCTAAGAAGGGTACTAGAAAGCCCAATGTAGAAAACACTTTAAATGGCATATACATTTGGAGACAGTTATTTGTTTTACAAAGAAAAAAAAACCCCAGCATGCTTCCTTGAAGAATGAGTCCTCTAGTTCTCTTTAAGTGACTGTATATACATCATTAATGACTAGACAGGAAAGCTTTTTTTTTCCCAGTTGGGGGTAGGTAGATGTGCAGGTAGAGAAGATAAAATTTAAGTGCCAACAAACTAACATTTTCTGAAAGTCTGACAGAATTGTTGATATGGTCCTTGTAAAAAACAGAGATGTCTTTCCATTGATACATTGATATAAAAACATCAATCTACATGCCACTTTGTTAGAAGGAAATGTGGTTCAGTTATACTTGAGAGTGAACATTTGCCCCGCATTTCTCTTGAATTTTCTTCCGCACTAAAATTCAGTGGAGATTGAGCCTGGGGCCAAGACCGGCCTTGAACAAATGGCTAAGTGAGGGATATACATGTTGTTGATGTTTGACTTTATTTGTCTCCTCACCTTCTCTACTAACACTCCTTTTCAATTGTAAAGTAAGACCTGTCCTATGTCTTGTGTAATCTTTCCTCACCTGGGCACCCAGTACCTAAATAACTCTAGCTTTTTGTCCTGTTCCATGTGTCTCAGATTTGCTAGGTGGAAACCTGACAGGCTAATGACTGATTAAAGCCTGAAACCAAAATCCTTCCTGTACTGGTTTACATTTTGATAGCAGACTATTGGAAAGCAATATTATTACTCAGAATGATATATCATGGTGGACATTCAGACATCATAGAGAACTGATTGGGAGATACTTTGGACTAGGTCTGGAAGTGAAGGGAAGTCGGGAAGTTCTTCAAATCATTCCAGGTAAGAGACTCATATCCTTCTGTCTATGAGACCGGATCAAAGTGTCCAGTTGGTCAGTCCTTCCCCTGCCCCACATCCTGAAACCCTCCCTTCTTTGGCAACATACCGAGCACAGGACAAGGGCGACGATGCAACATCTTGACAGTGCAGAGTGGTATATTTGACATCCACACAAAACACAACTCCGTGTACTTCCAACTGTTTCCCCTGAAACAGGTGATGAGATGAAAGGCTCGTTTCTGAGTGGGAGGATGCCTTGGAAAGCTTACAGTTGCCATTCTTGCACCCATACTTGCCCACCATCTTAAAAAGAACAGAAAATGGTGTAGCTGAGAAGTCGTGCCTGATCAGATAGGATTTCAAAGCAGCACTGTCACAGGCAGGGTTAGAGCAGGGGTGGGAGGTGTAGCAAGGTTGGCTTGGCTGATTGGGGAGGTCTTGGCTGTTGTTGGAAACTCATGGATCCAATCTCAGGGTTCTGCACACTCTCCACTGAGGCCTTGAGCTAGTAGTCAGTTCCTGAGGACTTGAGAAGGCTCTGTGAATTATTCATGAGGCAGAGGGACTCTGCCTAAAGCAGTGTAGACCTGTTTCTGAAACGCAAGTGCAGATTGGGAAAGTGGAGAAAGTGATGTTGAGACTATACGTTTTATTAGACCTGACTGCCTGCCCTCAGTGTTGTTTTTCCCAAAACAAACAAACAAACACATCCCAAAGATGGTAAGTTGAAATGGAGTTTCCTTGAATTTCGTCCTTTCTCCCATTTTCCAATAGTCCAGCTGCTATCCTTTCCCCTCCTGCCTGTTATAATAAGTTCAGTTGGTTTCAGGTAGATTTGTTGCCTCAAACCAGCTGAGACTCCTTGCTGATCCAGGAGGAAGGTAAACAGATATAGTCCTCTTGTTCCTGATGGGACTTGGGTATCTCTTGCAGTGACCGTGGCCTTGAGGCATGGGCTCCTGCTTGCTGCTGCTGTGGTCTCATTAATGGGCTGAGTTCAGGATGTTTTGGAAAAAGTTCAGTGCTGAGCACTGGTCATACATTGTTTAAGACAAAAAAATATCATCATTTACAGGCTATGTTTGGGAACTGATGCAATAACTCTATTGCACATTGTTTTCTGTGGACACATAGACCCAAGTTCTGTGAAGAGATTGGTAAGCTCTGCAGAGATGGAGAGAAAGAGTCCCCCTAAGTGCCTTATCCTTTTAGTATCAGAGTCTACTGTGGGTACAGACCACATGATTCTTTTGAATTTTTTTGACCACACAAGTCGTTCACTCCTGTTATTTATTTGAGGTGCCTCTGGATGATGCTGAATTGGTCTCTTCAACACCATGCAATTGATGGCTTCTAGGGGGATGATGTTGACAGGGTACAGGGGACATGATCACCCATCAACTTTACCCTCTCAGTGTCATGGTTCTCAGCAAACCTTTTTTAATAGCAGGGACCAAGGAAGAAAATAAATAGGATGGTGTCTCTATTCTGGTCCAAAGGACTCTAGATTCCATCTTTCTCCCTTCCTGAGTACCTACATTCCTTAAGTAGCTGATTAGGGCTGGGAGTTGTTGATGCCCCCCTCTTTCTCAGCTCCCTAGATTCAGTATTTTTCCCTGGATTATTATAAAAGCCCCCTGACTGCTCCCCACCCCTGCCTTCAGTCTTGTACTTCTTCAGTCCATCTTCATAATTTAGGTACAATGATTGTTTTAAAATGTGAATCTAGTTCCATGTGCTATAGTATGTCCTTGTTGTTTATCTATTTTATATACAGTAGTATGTATCTGTCACTCCCAAATTCCCAATTTATCCCTCCCTCTGCCTTTCCCCTTTGGTAACCATAAGTTTGTTTTTTATGTCTGTGAGTCTATTTCTGTTTTGTATATAAGTTCATTTGTATCATTTTTTTAGATTCCACATATAAATGATATTATATGATATTTGTCTTTGACTTACTTCACTATGTATGTATAATTGAATCACTTTTCTGTACACCTGAAACATTGTAAATCAGCTATATTTTGTTGTTTTTTTTGAATTTTATTTTATTTTTTTTTATACAGCAGGTTCTTATTAGTTATCCATTTTATACATATTAGTGTATATATGTCAATCCCAATCTCCCAATTATCAGCTATACTTTAATAAAAATTAAATTAAATTAAATTAAAAAAAAATCTGAATCTGACCATTTTGGTTTCTTGCTTAAAATTCTCATCACTAATCTCACGATAAAATACAAATTCTTTTGCAAGCCCAAAAAAGCTCTTGACAGACCGTTCTTTCCAGTCTCACTTCTTACCATCATCCCCATTCTAATTTCATACAGATGTATCAATACTTATAGAACCTCTCCCTTACCTGGAATCTTTTCAAATGCACTCCCTCCTCCCTGGAATATTCTTCCTCAAACTGCTTCCCTTTGTTTGGCTAGCTTCTACTTACCCTGTAGGATTTTTTCAGAGATCCCTTCATTCAGATGCCATTTGTAGTTGATTGCTATGGACCAGGTTTGAGATAGGTGTTTGTTTTTGGGGTGCCTGTAACCTTTGGGCTTGCTTCTGACACAGCAGTGTCTCCCTAGTTTTATGTTTTCTCTTTACTTGCCTGTTTGCCTACAAGAAATTAAGTTTTCGAGGCAAGGACTATGTCTTAGTCATCTTTTCAACTTTGGTACTTGGTCAATAGAGTAGGTTCTTAGCAAATGCTGGGTGAATAAATGTCTGACCTATGCCACTATAGGCTAATTGCTCACAGGTAAGCTGTTTCCTTCCCTTCTTTCCTTCCTTGCATTCTTCCTTGCTTCCTTCCCCCCTCTGCCCCTCTCTTTTTTCTTTACTTCTTTATTTCTCTCCTAGTTTGGCAGGATTTTTTTCTTGATGCTACATGTGGTACTTCACGGAGGCAAGGCATCATTTTCTGGATAGATATCATCTCTACAGTCTCCCCCAGGTAAACCTGTTGAGAGATTTAGAGTCCTTCCCCAGTTCCCTCCCAGTTTTTTCTACTCTTACCACCAATCGGATATGTATATGATTGTCTATATGATATCTATATCTATCTAGAGACCATGTTATAGCCAAGATAGCTCTGTTTTCTCTCACATTTTCTAAGTATTCCAGAAGGAAGTTGGAAGATTCTACTCCTCTTCTCCTGACAACAGCAATGTCAGAATCCTTTACTAGGTTCCAGTTGAGTCGGGCAGTGGTATGGAGGCATGGGAGTGAACCCAGAATGCTGCTTTCACTAAGTAGAGTCTGGTAGGGAATGATTCTTTCTCCCCTCCATTCTCCTTCCTTTGGAGGCTGGGGAATCCACAGAGTCTTTGGTAGTCACTAGTGTTGTCCATTAAATTCTTCTCAGACTCATGGCAGGATTTCACTTAATTGCCTGAACAGAAGTGGAGGGTTGCTTCCAGACAGAAGCTCCTAGATAGAGACATAACCCACCGCTCTCAGACGGTGGCTGCTCTGCCAGCCTGGTCTCAGTGAGGACCATGATGCTCACATGCAACCTGCGCTGGACGTGTGCTAGTACTGAGCGATAAGCCTTCATGTAAAGCGCTGAGATTTGCAGGTTATTGGTTCCCACAGGGTAACCTGGTCTCCATTGCCTGATGCAGAGTCACTGAAATAAAATGTTCTCTTCACTAAAAGTCTCCTGCTGGGGATTCCATGGGAAGAGGGGACTTAGCATCATGGACACTGACACATCTGTAGCTCCAGCTCTCCCTGATCTGAGCCCAATCATCCTTACCTGATCTTCCCTTGGTGCTCTCATTAGATGGGCCTTGATTTGTGGTTCTGCCACAGTCAACGTCTCTTATTTAATTTCTGTAGCTTCTGTCCCCCCTTCTGCTAAGATCAATTCCACTTCCTTTGGGGAGCTGCTCCAGACCCACCTTCTTATTATAATGGGCTCCAGTCATAGCACTGGGTACCCTTCACCACAGTAATCGGCACAAGATCTAGGTCTGACCATTCATCCTTCCACAAGTGATTGGTACAAGGGGTGGAAATATGACCCGGGTTGGTCTAATCAGAGAACTTCTCTGCTATATCAAAGTGGAAAAGTAAGAGGCCTCTCTTTCCTTTGGGTTCTAAGATAGGATGACTTGAATGTGGAGCATGCTTCCTGCTGCAAAACGTCCATCTTCAGCATTGTCAGCACACGCAGAAGCAGAGATGAGCTATTGAGTGAGAAACCTGCCAGTTTTGTGAGCTAACAAATACCGCCTCGTTCTAAAACTAATTCAAGATGTCTATCTGACTGTCTTAACAGAAAGAATTCTTACTAATTCACCCAGCAATAGTCAATCTTCTCTTTCTGAGTGATCCATGCTTTATCCATGTCTATTCCCTCCACGCTCCAGTGGTAAATATACAAGTGACCCCAGATCCTTGTCACACTCAGCCTAGGAATATTATTCCTAGGACCTTCTATTCACAAACTCTCAGAGGTGATTTCCTCTTATTGTAATTACAAGTATAAGACTTTCTCAGTTTTCTTCTACCTTAGAATATAAGTAGTACATCATCAGAAAGGGTGAGGGAGGTGGTGCTTTGTGTCATATTGGCAGGAAGCAACATTCGATAGTCGATTCAAAGAGAAGTTAGAAAAACTATAAACGGCAAGCAAAATGCCTCGAGCTTGGAGCCGTCAAATGTCAGGACAAAGAGTGTTTCACATGAGCGGAGCCCAGAGCACATCAATATGCACTGATGCACCATACATCACTGCTTTTACAGCTTCCTGCAAAAGCAGATGCTCCTAGTGATGACCCTGAGTCAATGTAATGTTAAATTATGTTTGAGATCCTTGGTTTATTAAGGCAGGGACCTGTAAAATTCATTAAAATAATACTATGATTACTTCTCTCAAATGCTTGGCATTCAAAGTGTTAAATTCCAGTTTTTCTAGCAAATGTATTTATGTAGAACAGCCCTTTCTCTGATCTGGGCTGATGAGGTGAGCTGTATTGTTTATCAATATAAATAATTTGCAGTATGGATATCTCTGTTTTGTTTGTATGTACACTCTTTAGTATTCAATAATGTTTGTGAAAGCATTTTGTAAACAGTAAAACACAATGAAATTGTTCTTTATCACCATGCTCCATGGGAAGTCCTGAAGGGCACTGATACCCACTGGCTTCTCCCTGAAAATTCCTACACTAGAGCCATTCTCAAAGTTTAGTGCACATCAAGCTCTTCTGGGAACCTGTTAAAAATACAGATTCCCAGGGATCATTCTCAGATAATTCTGATTTAATGGCTCTGGGTGGAACCCAGAAATCTTCAGTTTTAAAAAAGGGGCTCCCATCCTCCCCCAGTGACTCTCACACAGGTAGTCCAAAGTCTACCTTTTAAAAATATTGCTCTACACTTCTCTGGAGCCTCCAACTGGCCTGGAATGCTTCCCTTTTTCACAATGGGTCTGAGAAGACATTTTCCCTTCTGTGCTGTGTCTAAAGTCAGAACCCAGACCTGAATCACTGAGTAGAGGCTGGAAGTTATAAAATAAAAGAGGATCTGCTTGAGGTGACTGAAATAAGTTGGAGAAGAAAAAAAAAAAAAAAGACTTCTTAAGTCAAGTTTTAGATGGTGGTATAATTAGAATTATTATCCATTATTTATGTGGCAGATGATGTCCATGAGATGCTTGACGACTCTATGTTAATAGGCAGTGTCTTTGCTGAAAGGGAATGTGACATTGGTCTATCCTTTCTCTCTCCTGTCTCCTTCCCACCTTCTCTCTGCTTCTGCTGAGCCCCAGCAAGTTCTAACAGCATTTTTGGTTTGCCACCTGCTAGGAGCTTGTGATAGAGAAGTGAAGTCACAATTAAGAGTCTGATTTAGAAACTGGACATCTTCGTACAGTGTGTCAGTTGTTTGATAACAGTTATAGGTGTTGCTGTCATTCCTTTACCACCCTCTATGTGTTGGACGTTTGTCATATATGACCTCATCAAATTCTCATTACAGCGTTGCGAGTAGATATTATCTCTTTAAAGATGAAGAAGCTAAGGTTCAAAGAGGTTAAATGACCAGCTCACGGCAACACAGCCAATAAAGAGTGGAACCAGGTGACTCTGAGTGCAAGTCCCAGGGCCTTTCCACTACTTGTCAGGGTATCAGGGCTCCCCAAGGGCCCTCAAAGGGAAGAGAGCATGCAGGCCTCTTTGGTTTGGTAGTTTCTCTGGGTCTGTTTAGTGCTTTGCCCTTGCTATGGTCAACAGTGATCTTTGCCTTCTCTTATCGGCTTTAGTTAGTTTTCCCTGAGTTCTTCTGGCATCAAGGCCTGGACTACTTACTAAAGGAGCACTTTTGATAGAGTGGGATCGATCTTAACCTGAAGGTTTCTAAGAACACAAAGTACTTGGCACACATGATCCTAGCTCTGCAGATAAACTGCATTAGCTCCACGATTGCCTTTGCTGTGACAAATTATTTTTTTCCTTCCTTCACCTGGATATCGCCTTTCAGGGAGTCAAGACCTATCGTATGAGGTTGGTGTGTTCTAAGAGAAAGGGGAAATGCAAAGTTAAGCACAGTCTGCCAAGGCAAGGGGCAATTGGGCTTGAAAAATCCCTGCTCTTCAGGGGCAGTGATATCCTGGTTTAGTGTAATGAAAGTTCTCGTGCCCAGTGTCCTCTGACAATCTGACTTTAATGGCGTTACTATAGCTGGGGTAAAGCATTTTATATGGAACCAGGTTTACATTATCCTACTCTTTAGAGATCTTGCTTGCCATGCTGTTCAAATCCTTTAATCCATAAATAGGATTCCAGACAGCACTGGGCTGCCTTCCAAAACTGTAATGTTCCAGTATATGAATTATTACCAAAAGATTAGGGTGTTTCTAGTAATAACATTTCAAATAAATCAGCTTTCATGGAGGAACAACAAACTAATATTGGAAATAACAATATAAAGACATTTATATAGCCACTTGCTAGAATAACTTCCCTAACCAGGGGCTTCTTTTCTCATTTACATTCACTCTGTTTGAAAAGCCTTTTTTCACTTATCATCAGCTGCTGGCTTTAGCCTTAAAGCATGCCACATGTTCCCGAGTCCTGGGCTTCCTCAGTCCCTTCTTTGAAGCCTAAGAAATGACCAGGACTTTTTACCCGGGGATGCTCAGAAGTGTTGACTATTGTCCCCAGAAGCTCTAGATCCCTTTGACCTTTCTCTTTGGCTCTGGGCAAGTGTGTAGGAGGAAGGTATAAGTAAATTTCAGGCTGGGAAATACTCTTTGGGGGCTTTTATCAAAGATCATGAATGAGATCGTGGAGTAGAAGAGAGTGTTCCTTGCTTGGTCTTAGAAATTGAGTCTTTTTTGGTGACACAAAGACCTCTGCTGACAGTGAAGATGTACCCCACATGCATGCACCATTGTGATGACTCCAGGCTTGTGTGATATGAGGTAAGAGCACCTGCTTTATGCATGGATGAATTCTGGCTTCATCATTGACAAGTCTTGGAAAGTTAGACAAGTTCTTTTACCACTTTGTTCCTCCATTTTCTCATCTACTAAATGGGGATACTAGCCCATGGGATTGAGATGATTAAATGAGCTATCAGTGGTACCATTAGCTCAAATATGAGTTCTTTCTCTCCTTTCTATTGTTCTTTTAAACATTTGAGTTCATGGTAAGGTGGCTGATGGGAAGTAAAGAGGCCCCCCCTCTTAGCCACAAATGGCTGTTTTGAGAAAAACCTCCAGGCTAGAAGCAGGGATACCTGATTCAACTTCCATTTCTGTGGCTAAGCCACTGTGACCTTGAGTGAGCTGTCATCCTTCCGGGTCCCCATTCCATCTTCTACTAGAAGAAAAGTGTCTGGCTTCTCCCTACCCTGTAGGGTGAGAAAGTAGTAAAGCCAATATACTTATATGAGATCACATTTGAAGGAGACATTTCAGAGTCATAGAACTTTAATGCTAGAAGAGGTTATCCAGGAAGGGAGGGAAATAACATTCATTAAAAATACTCACCATGTTCAAAGTGCTTTATATGCTGCAGCATATTTAATCCTAACAACCCCATTAAGGAGGTGGAGTTATGCCCAATTTACAGAAGTGGAAGCTGAGACTCAGAGAGTCACTTTTAGGTAACTTAACCCCAGGCCCCACAGCTAGAATGTGGCAGGGGCAGAACTCAAACTCAGATCTGTAGGACTCCATAGCCCACTGTCTTCCCATTGCACCATTTCCCCATCTGTAATTCTCATTTTACAGGTGACAGAACTGGGAGTCAAGAGATGTTAAATCATTCATGTATGGACTTAGCTGGTTAGTGAAAAATTCAAGACCAGAACCCAATTTTCCTGATTGCTGTTACTAAGCTCCTCACCACTCCCAAATTGATATAAATCATCTAACCTAACCCTCTATCTTCCATTATTATTTCAAAGATGTTTTGTTTTCATTTCTGATAGATTTTCAACAGACAGAGACTCCTAACATTTTAGCTCTCAGACTCCCTTCTTATGTGAAAAGTTTGGAATAGTTGATTTCTTTGGTTCCTTTTAGCTCAAAAAATTCTATTATTCCTATGACCCTCCATTCCCCATAGCAGTTAATGATCTGTAAAGAAACACTTAAATGCACAGGTTTACTACCCTCTCGCTCTGCGAGCTAGAGGGAAGTCGGCTATTATTTTTCTTCTTCAAAAGGGAGATCTGAGACCCACATTGCCTGAGCAACTAACTCAAGGACATAGCTGATCAGGGACTGAGCCAGGCCTGCAGTGCTTGAGGGAGATTTGTATTTTATTCACCGTTCAACCTTGATCTTTAGCAGAAGGTCTTGACATAGTTTGTGTTGGTTTCATGAACAAATAAACTCATACATTAATGGATGATGAGTAGAACCCAGGCTTACCTACTCCCCATGTAGGTTTCTAGAAGCTCCCATTTTTTTTCCCCAAAACCTTTTGTAATGGGGAAACTTTGCCTCTCTGCTGAGTGCTTCATATAGTGGACTTTCTTGAAACGGGGTAGACCTGAAGAGTGCAGGAGGAGGATTTCAAAAGGAGGATGCTGTATTTGCAGATCACAATAGTAGCAGGTCTGAATACAGACCTGGGAGGATGAACGGCTAAATTTGCACACAGCACCCCAATCTACTCCGACTCAACTTAAGGCAGCATTAGTGTCTTATTAATGGAGTGGGAAAGGGGACGCCTGAAGAAGAGAGGTTTGTGAATTGTCTCCTCAGATTAAAGGAACTTTGAAATGAAAGCATTAGCCCTTTGATTAATTGAGCTCTGCACTTTATATTTTTGGACTTTTAAATGAACAGGGAAAAGAAAAGAGGAAAAGCACCACTGTGTTTTTGGAAGCTCGTGTCATTTTTTTTTTCTCTTTCCAGTTCTCCGTTTAGCTGCCCCAAAAGGCAATGATGAATGGCACTCACTACAAAAGGGAGCTTGCGGGCACACATGGGCCCGGTGCTGTTTCTGTCAGGGCAGCTCAAAGGGAAGGCTGCAACACACACTGCATCCCTCTTTCCTCCCTAAACAAATGTTGTTTTTGCTGAAGTGCTGTTGGTCTGATTTGATTACAGGGAGAAAGAGAAAGTTCATTCTTCTCTGTGGAGAAGGGAGATTGGACGGCTTGGATAGGATGGGAACCAGAATTCACCAGTCCCCAGGGCCCCTTGCTCAATTATGCGTTCTGACTCAGTTTCCCCATCTGTCAAAAATGGCAACAAAGCTTTCCTAGCTGTCTCAGGGGGTGTGAAAGGACTACTTTTTTACAAATTGATCTCATGGCAAAAGTATGGGAAAGGGGAGAAAGGGGCAGGAGAGGGGCTGTGAAGACCAGTGGTGACAACTTCATACATTTGTTTCCTGTCAGTATGAGAGGTGGGGATAGACTGAATAAGGGAGATGGTTTGGACATACTTCTCCTTGAGGAGTTTTTGGAATATACCAGATGCCACCTCCACCTCCTCCATCATATGCATAGACATTTTTGTTGACATGATATTCAAAATCCTGAAAGCAGAGGGATGGACTTCTTGACCTAGAGAAGACCTTTTTTAAACCATGATTCTGGGACACTGATTTTTGCAAGCAGATCTTTGCTTTGGGAGTTGAAGACAATGCATCTTCACTGAAAGGCTCTCCATCCTTTTCCCAGCCCACAGCACAGGGATGGTTCCACTCATTAGGGGGTAGGCCTGTTTCTCAGGGACTGGCCTGCTCTTCTTAATCAACTTTTGTCTCCTTTCCTATTCAGCTGTCAGCTCTTTTCCCATGATGCTGCTGACTTTCAGTCTAAAAAGTCACTGCCCTTTCCCTGTTGAGAAGTGAGGCAAGTTCCATTCAAGGGGATTGTAACCACCCCTCTGCTGTGGAGAAGGAGCAGGCTTCCTCCTAATATCACATAGTGATCTTAGCTGGCCCCAGTCTTGTGAAAATAAGGAGATGGGAGGACAAGTAAATGAATAACTCTTATCTACATTTCTAGACTGAGTTGGGCAAAGAGATTATATATAGCCAGAATATGCCAACCTAGGAGTTGAAAAAAAATGAAATACTATGGGAAATCAACATAGGATTAATTGGACCAAGCATTTATTTTTAGAAATTAGGCAAACCCCCGAAGATATCATGTAATGCCACCTGTGCGGAAGTGTTAGGAGCAGAAGTCCAGATATTTAGGTTCTGGTTTCAACTCTGGAGCTAACAAATTAGCTTATATGAATCCAACATGCTGCAAGGCTAGTGAATAATAGTGAATAGCTTGACTAGAGGGTGAGCTTAGCTGACTCTCTGTATCTGCCTGAAAACAGATCTGCTCATAGGCATGGAGCACTTGATGGTACATAAAATAGTAGTAACCTTAAAATAGTAGTAACCTTTAATGTAGTAACCTTAAAGAACCTCTCATGTTCTCTAGACACGCCCGTCAAGGTATAAAAGGTATTTACTCTAAAGTTTGCTTTTTGGATTCCAATTTATTTTAAAACAGATTAGAAAGAGAAGGAGAAAGAAAATTCTGTAACATTAGAGTTTTAATTATCATTATTAAAGAAATACACCCAAAATATGAAAAATGATAAGTTATACCCACACCCAACACCAGTCACTGTTTCCCATTACTCCTGAGGTGTCTTAGTGTGAATCTTGTTTGTAAGGTTCCAAAAAGGACAAGCTAGCTCCCAAATTGCTGTGGCATCTGTCCTGGGGTTGCTGATCATGGAGGCAAGTAGAAATCCAGGTTTGGAAAAAAACGGAAAGGTGAAAAGTTCATGAGATGTTTGAAGCTGAAAAAATGAAAATTGTATATCCATTGGAGGAAAGAAAAGAGGGAGTTTCTAAAATTGCTAATGGGACTAATTTGCCTGTTCTCCCTTGAGAGGCAGGTTCATCCCACACTTCAGGATGTTATGGATCTCTTGCATTTTCCTGCTGTCTTATGAATTTTTTGCCATGTGACTTCTCTTGTCTCCTTTGTTTTATTCTTTGGCATCCCTTTTCCTCCACCTCAGCCTTCCAGATAATCAGCCCCATGATGCCAGGTGTCTTGCTCCCGCTCAGCATAATTGAGTTTTCACATTCACTTGAAATTTGGGCCCCTTTGGAGCTGGCTGAGCCTGGTAATTAAAATGTCCCCTTCATCTCTAATTGCTTCATTTAACATCTAGCGCAATGGTTTAGGAGCAGGCGTGCCCTCTGCAGCGATCTGTTGTGCCCTCTGCAGCGATCTGTTGTGCCCTGGATAACTGACAAGCAGTACCTCTTGCCCTCGGCTCCGGCACGTTAGTCTATTTTGGGGCTGGGCATCTTTGAATCCCAGCTCTCTTCTGACCCAGTGTGCTTTTCTCGCTTGTTTGGAAAATGTATTTTTAATTTTCTCTGCCCTCCTGGGTGTCAAGTGGGGCACCCACACACAGAGCCAGGCTATTACATCTCCCAGCAAACTTTATCATCACACAGGCCACACATTCTCACCTGAGTCAGGTGCAGGGGGTGGGGAGAAGCTCTGGGCTGGGACTGGAATAGTCAGAGTGTGGGTCCCAGCTCTACGGTCCCTGATTTATCAGTGTCTCATCGTGACCTTGGACAAGTCTCTTGATTGAGCTCCTCACTTTCCACATTTGCAAAGGGCGGAGTGATATCCACATTTTGAGGTGACTGAGGCAACTAAATGAGGGAAGTTGGGGAATGTCTTACATGATAAAGAATTTAAGTTATGATTGTGACACCGAGGCCATCTGGGATCTCGAGTGTGACACACAGAGACTACCTCTAACTTGCATCATCTAAACACAGCTGTGGGGGGCGATGACTGAATCTCCCTAGACGTGAGTTGTATAGGGCAGGAGAGGGTGATGATGATTACGGAGGGGTGGCGGCACGCTGCAAGAAGCCTCAAGGACGTGATTCTGTACCTCTCTTCTCTATATTGCTCTACCCAAAGAAAGTGTGGTTGGGTGGCAGGGGTAGATACCTTCCCACCAGAGGGATGCTATGATGCCACAGGTGTCCTGCTGAGGAAGGGTGCATAGCTGTAGCTTTTGCTCATAATTGGAAAAATTGGTCGATGTAGTAGATTCGAGTTAGATCTGCTGAAACACCTTCAAGTGTTAGGGGAAGTCTAGCAAAGTGGTCTTTCTTGCTTGATGTTGGTGATATTAAGGTTTTCTCCACTGAAAGCGAAGATAAAGGGGTCAAAGTATTACCATGTCTACCCATATTTTTTCAATGAGCTTAACAATGCTTTGAATCTAGTAACTTCCATCTCTTAAGTGTCACAAAGTAGGAGGGCTTCCTTTTGTAGGATGTATGTCTGTGTTGGATGTGTGTTTGTATGGATACATATATATACATATGCACTTGTGGATGGATGGAGTAATGGGGGAGTGTACATCACTATCTCTGTGGGGTGAGATGCTATGAGAAGACAACTCCAAGAGGGAGATCAGATCGGTGCTTTGTGACCACCTAGAGGAGTGGGATAGGGAGGGTCGGAGGGAGGGAGATGCAAGAGGGAAGAGATATGGGAACATATGTATATGTATAACTGATTCACTTTGTTATAAAGCAGAAACTAACACACCATTGTAAAGCAATTATACTCCAATAAAGATGTTAAAAAAAAAAAAAAAAGAACTGGACATCTTGAACAGGCCTGGTTATTTGGGGGAAATTTTATCCTTGGCGATTGCCAGGTTTAGCAAATAAAAATACAGGATGCTCAGTTAAATTTGAATTCCAGATAAACAATGAATTCTTTTTTAGTATATGTATGTACAGTGCACTATTTGGGACACACATTATAGACAATTGTTTGCTGTTTATCTAAAATTTAGATTTAGCTGGGCCTCCTATGTTTTACCTGGCAACTCTACTTGGGGTGGGATAGTAGGCAGTATCAGAGTCTCTTTGGATTACGAAGAAAGCACACAACTATTATTGTTCTACCCAGGTTTACAGTGCCTGTGAGAGCCAGGAACTTGGGGATAGGAGGTTAAAGACCTTGTACTCAATCAAGTGTTGGGAAATTTTTCTGCTGTATAACTTAAAACAATAGATATGCTGAGAAAATCACCCAGTTAGTTATTCAACATAGGGTCTCAGGATTCTGTGTTTATTAATCTTTTTTATCCTTTCATTTGAAAAGCATTTATTGAGTACCTACTGTGTGCCAGATATTGTGTCCTTGAGTAACCACAATGGAAAGCCAGTTATAATACTGTGTTGTTGGACTACTTAGACTTCAAGGGAAAAGAACAGACATACTCAAGAAAGCTCAAGAAAGTTGAAGAGTAAGTTTTTCTCTCAGATATTGTGTGTTTATCTCAGATTTTCTCTAAATGTCTGTTGTTCTCCTTTTTACCAACCAGCTTTTATTACTTACTAATTTTCCACATGGTTCCAAATGGCTATCCTGGCACCTAAAATTATATAGCCTTCCAGTTCCAATACTGACCCTCAGTATTGTATCTCTGTGTACCTTAGTTTAAATTCTTGGAAAGAATTCGATTCTTGTCTTTCAGGTACTAGTCATAAGATGCTCATCAGCTTATGTATTCATGGCTCTTGCGTCAAGTGTCCACCTAAGGTTCAATCAGCTATGGTCAGATTGGGGAAAGGGCAAAAAAACCCTGCAAAATATTTAGTACATTCTGTTCCTTGTTTTCTCTTCTTTTCACAATTTAGTTCCCAAAGTGTTTCTGCCTAAATAAGTTATTATTTGTAAAGCTTAGTGGTGAAGAGTGTACAGTCTGGAGTCAGACCGACTGAATTTGAATCTTGGCCCTACCATTTTAGTTTTATTATGTCCTCAAGAAAGTTACTTAAACCTTTCTATTTCTTAGTGTTCTCACCCATAAAATGGTGACGGTGATAGAACCCCCCTCATAGAGCTGCTGTGGATAAGAAGCTGAGCCTTTATAAAATGGTTGCTATTATTGTTAGTATTGTCACATATGCAGGCACACACATACTCAGCCTCTTCCCTTTAGAAGGCAATGCAATGTCATGACCCACTATTGCATCCAGAGTTGATGTCAAAAGAGCCACCTTAAGTGCTTATTTTCAATTTCCTGGTCATGCCAATTTCTCCCCTGGTTACATTTCAGTAGACTTAAATGGTAAACTTAATCAGTATAAAATTAGATATAAAAAAACAGAAAATTATGACCAAAAGAAATGAAATATCATACAAATTATAATAACGATTCCTACTCAAAATAGGAGGAAGAGGAACATTATAGAACATACAACATATCTTGCAGGAAATCCCTTTAGCTTTATAACATGGGGTGTCCCTTCTGGTCCTTTTCTAGGTATAGGATTTGTATTTGTAGGTGATAAAATATTGGCAGAGGCCTCAGTAGCCTGTGACTCCTTCTAAGACTCATTCAGTTTGTGTATGAAAATTACAGAGTCTCTTAAAACAGGCCTGAGCCTTTTAAAAGTAGCCTGGTTTAACAAAAACCAGTAGGCTGGTTTAACAAAAACCAGCCACTTGCCCGTGGACACAGCCACAAAAAGCTGCTTTGTCTTACAAAGGTTAAATCTCATGTGACCCACACTTACCAAAGCACAGACTTCTGACACCTCTGCCCCCACTGCATAGAAGCATCAGCCTCTCCATGTGTTCCTTTGATTTCTAAATGCCTGCTCTGCCTATCTCAATGTTTCTCAATCAATTTATTAATTGTTGGAGTTTTCAGGGTGATAATTGCTCTCATCCCTTAAGTCCTCACTGAGTTTTGAATCAATGGACAAGTAGTAAGGGGAAAGGGAGGGTGGGACATATTGGGAGATGGGGATTGACATATATACACTAACATGTATAAAATAGATAACTAATGAGAATCTACTGTATAGCACAGGGAACTCTACTCAATGATTGTGGTGACCTAAATGGGAAGGAAATCTAAAAAAGAGTGGATATATATATATATATATATATATATATATATATATATATACGTATAACTGGTTCACTTTGCTGTACAGCAGAAACTAACACAACATAGTAAAACAACTATACTCCAATAAAAATTTTTTAAAAAAATAGTGTCTGATCCAAAAAAAAAAAAGAAAAGAGGAGGAAAACATTAGTAATACTGGAGTTGAGAATGTGTGGTTTGTATCTAGGGTCAGACTCTTACCTAAAATCACTCTCTCTTGTCTGTTAATCCATAGAAGTGGAAACAGAGAGACATAAGCCTCCATGTCCACAGCTATGAGGCCACCTGAGGCCCCACCTCTCATTCGGAAGCAGGAGCAGAGCTGAGCACACACACTGTGTGCACAGATGGTTTCAAAAAACCCATAAGATGCCGAGTCAAGCATACCCAAATTTTTACCTCTGGTGTCACCCATTAGATCAGGGGTCCCCACCCCCGAGCCACACAGCAGGAGGTGAGTGATGGGTGAGTGAGCAAAGCTTCATCTGCTGCTCCCCATTGCTCCCCATCGCTCGAATTACCACCTGAACCATCTCTCACCACCCAGTCCGTGGAAAAATTGTCTTCTACAAAACCGGTCCCTGGTGCCGAAAAGGTTGGGGACCACTGCATTAGATGGTGAGTTCCATTTGCTTTGGAGAGAATCAATTAAAGAAGAAGCAATGTTTGCCAAAACTTTGGAAATTACTGAATCTCTTATTTTTATGGACAAGGTAGAAACTTGGGGATGGGGAAATGATGGTTTGTTGACTTCATTTGCAATGGAATGAATATTTTTCCAGGTGGGACTGCTCGAGAGTCTGTACCTCCAAGACTCTTGGAGGGTCCTTGTCCTTGGTTTGGTACTGATGGAAAATGGCATTTATGTCCTATCTGAGGCGGGGGAGATGGATAAGTTCCTGGGGCACTGGGAAAGGAAATGGCAGAGTCAAGGCTGGATATCAGGAAAAAGGAAGAGGGTTCCCAAGGTACTTCCTGGTCTTTCTAGGTCCCCTTCATCATTGGCAAAGGGATGTGAGAATACAATATCTTCCAAAGTCCTAGGGTTCAATAGTAGACATAGTGAGAAATAACCATAGCCCCCTGGGTGTGATCCAATATTCAGCTTTGGGTCAACTAGCTTTTATTGAGGTCTACCACATGCTTAAGGAGTTCTCCTGCCTAGACCTCAAGAAACTTTGATTCTAATTGGAGCAGCATGCATCTGTGCACCCCCAACACACACACACCCAGCATGCAGGTGCTAAGGGACATGGAACAGATTTTTAATGCAGTAGGACTTCAGAGAGGAGCTAATGCTGGCTTTGCCAAAACCATCAGGGAAGGTTTAATAAAAGTGACATCATTGCAGCACCACATTAAATGCCTGATGGCTTTTAAATAATTTGGGAGAAGAGAATGAGCATTCCAGGCTGGGGGTGGGAACAATTTGGAGAGAGAGAGCAAAAACATGACTTTTTAAGTTATTGAGGAGAGAATGAACAAAGTGTGTGTGTGTGTATGTGTGTGTGTGTTTGGTGGAGAGGGAGTAATTGAGGAGGTGTGTAAAGATACCAGGATAGAAACATGCATATTTTCCCATTGTTATAAAATAAAGGCTTTCTGTGTCTTTCCTATCTGACCTGTCCTGGGTATCTGTGGTGCTTGTAATCAAATTTCCATACTTAGGGAGAACATAAATTCCTCAAATGCCTTTTCTTTGCACACACGGACTCTTCACACAAATTCCCAACAGCAGAAAATGCTGCATTAGTTTGATTCAGGAGCACCTTTCATGATAACATCTTTCCAAAACACACCCAGACAGGCTCCATCTCTTCTTTCTCCCTTTGATGTATCGGCCTTGTGGGACTTATGGAAAAGCAGACCCTTCCATAGGCTCAAGGGCCCCTTTTCCATTCCTCTGCCTCCTTCCCACTTAACACCTTCCTTACCTTCTCCAATTGGCAGTTTCAACTCCCTACCCCTTTTAGAAATACATCTGTTTGTCCTCATCTGGAGAAAGGATGCTCATACAGCAGACGTTCAAAGAGGTTGTATATCCTACCCCTCCACCCCACCTCCTCCTGACATACCCCAATTAGTGGTACTAGGGAGGCATCTATATCAATCTTACAGGGTCCCTATGGCTCTGGGCTCTGCTCTTGAGAGGAATATTGATTAATAGGACCCTGGACTCTGGGGTAGTGAGAGTAAATTAAAGTAGATTTTGGAGAAAGGAGAGACCAGGGTAGGATAAAGTAGCCAAGGAGAGCTACACAGGGGAAGTGGGGTCTGAATTGCTTTGTGCAGGCTGAGGAGAATTTTGGTTAGTTAAAGAGGAGAGTTGAAGGCATGATGGAAATTTTGATAGTGCTTGGGCCATTGATGATACAGCATTGGAAGAGGTCAGTATAGGCTAGGAATGCATTTCCCTGCAAAGTCCTTTGCTCAGATACATTGAGTTTAAAGCGTATCCTAAGTATGTTTGTGCCTCTCATTTCCCATTCCCTACTGGACTAGCCATATCACCAACATCAAGCTATAAAGAGATTTCTTTCAGCAAGGAGAACTCTTTCCTAATTCTAGTCCATTCTGAAAGGTCTCCTTGTGATCAGCCCCTCTCCCCTTCTCCTCTCTCCTTCCCAGGGCTTTCTTTTTCTTTCCAGGGTGAAGGATTCCCTTGATGTAAGAGGGAAAGGAAACTGTTAAAGAGTTGTATGTCCTATATCTTCCTCAGTGTCTGGGCAGGCGAAAAGTGAGAGGCTGACTCAATTAAGTGGAAGAGCAATGGGGAAGAGGGCGTGGTTGGTATGGTTTTAGGAGAGGATGGTGCTAAATCAAGCACATAATTTCCAAAGTGCCACCAATCAAAATCAGCTCTAAACAAATCTGTGGTCAATTTTTTAAAGACCATTTTAATGATGAAATGACCATCTTTGAGATTATTTTGCAAGTAATTGAGTAAAATTCCCTAGTGAAAAATGTTTGGCATCAAGTTCTTGAAAATGCTTCCTTTTCTTTGTTCCCTAATGGACAGAAGCACAAACACTCTCTAATCACATGAAAGACAACTCTCCTTTCCAGCCTGTAATTATGGTGGGGACCCGGAGAGATGCTAGTTAAGGACTCTGTCAATTCATCCATTAAAAGAGCTGGAGTTATGTGAGGGTTGTGTGTGTTTTCTTTCTTTCATTTTCCTTTATTATTATTTTTTTTCTTTCCACTGAAAGAGTTCAGATCACAACTGTTTCCAGTGAGGCTGAAACTTTGACATAGACGGTCAGCAGGGGAAGTAAATTATCCTCAACCAACTTTACACTTAAAAACAAAATGAATGCTGCTTTGATTTGGAGGGGACCAATTGGTTCTCTGACCTTACTGTGTTCAAGGTTCCTGCTGATTTGGAGACTGGGTTCATGCTTGCTTTAGAGTTGTCAGGAAAAACAGAGGCGCTTGGTTTCTTGCTTTGATGTGACAGGGAAACAGACTCCAGTGTTTCACGCCTGTTTGTGGAGTAAATTTATCCCACGTCCCCTTTCTTCCCTGTGCTCCTAGTTCTCTTATTTGTTATCAACAGTCCTCAACTTCGGGGAAATGCCAAGCTTTCAACTGAAATATTCTTCAGTTGAGGAAAAACTGAATGCCAAGGATTATTGTTCAAAAGCATTTCTCCTTCTGTTCTTTTCAATTAGAACTGCTTCTGTTCTAGACCCAAATGGGAAACTTGGGCACTTTAAGAAGGGAAGGATGGATGAAGACAGTTAGAAAAGGCTTCAGAAACAAGTTAATCTATGGTCACTCTGAGCAAAGTGTTACCAGATCAGGAAGGCAAAGCCCAAGGGGAAAGGGAAAACCTTAAAATTCCTTTAATAACGAAAGGAATTAGATAACTCATGATGAAAGGGACGAAGAGCCAGTTTGGGTCTTGTGGATTATGAGATACCTGATTTGTTTCCCTTCCCACAACTTGAAGTCACCCATGTCCACCAAGTAAAGTAGAAGCTCCTCATCCTGGTGGGATTCAGGAAAAGGGCCCTGCCTTGCCTTTCCAGGGTAATTTCCTACTCTGCCCTACTCACACCCTGCACCACCTATGCTAATTCCCTCAGGTTTCCTGGCCCAGCTTTCCCCATCTCCATGCCTTTGTTCATGCCCTTCTGCTGGCTGAGAATGCTTTTCTCTCAACTCTACTTCATCACCTTGGGGATTAGGTTTTTTAACATATGAATTTTGGGGAGACACAGCATTCAGTTCATAGCAGATGGGTTAACAGACTTTGATTACTGAATGTAATGAGAGGAAGGGGAGTAGAATTCCAAGATTTCAAGCTTGGAGAACAACTTAGAAAATAGTTTAGAAATCTGTGTTCTCCTAAGCATACCATCCCATTCCCCAAGACTCACAGATTATGAGCAGGTCTCCCTGAGGAATGAAAATCCACCCAAATACCAACCCAGTGTTTACCAAATACCATCTCTCTCATGTATCCTCTCCTGATCTGACCAACTCTAACCCCCTTCCCTCCTCTGAAGGCCTCCAGTTCTTTCTTCATGGACAGTGTGTATATTTGTATATTTGCCTTACTTCCCTCTTAAATTGCAGGGTTTGACTTACATCTGTGATTACAGCAAGACCTTGCCTGATATTTTAGTGTGGGAGGTCAATTCTTTTTTTGCCCACTTTGAGGAGTGCTCTGATTTCTGTTCACTTTCAGTGGAGTTTCAGTCTTAATGGAGGATCAGTTATAATGGAACAGCCCTGAGAAGTAGGTAGAACAAACTGCCTCCTTCTTTGTACAATTTCAGGATTCAAATGAATCTCTTCCAGAGAAAAATCTCCCTACTCTTTTCCTGGTGTTCTGAAATTTCCTGACCAGAGAATCAGGCCTCTGGTTCCTCAGTGAGAGGCATGGCTTACATGCAAATACAACTAGAAGAGAGACTAGAAGTGATTTTAATTCACACTAAGAGTAAATTACTGATATAAATGATTTGTTAAAAGCACATTTGGATGGGGACTGTGGCTCTCAAGAGGTCTAAAAATGAGAGGAAAGTGGGGTACTAGAGAGGGTGCTGGATCTGGGGGTGACTGATGAATGAATGAGGTTATTCACTATTTAGCCTTGGACCAGGTTGGAATTCCTTAAGTCACTAGGAACTTCATATCTCTACTGCCCATTTCCCAAATCCACACAAATTCTGAATTCTCTGGCAGGGCTGGACCAAATGCTAAACAAGCCTATGAGCTACTTTTTAGAAAAGGGCCTCTGATAATCTACCTCCTGCATCATTCATTTACTGGAAGGCTTTGATCTATATTCAAATGAAAATGCCT
Organism: Balaenoptera acutorostrata; assembly: GCF_949987535.1. Taxonomy (NCBI): domain Eukaryota; kingdom Metazoa; phylum Chordata; class Mammalia; order Artiodactyla; family Balaenopteridae; genus Balaenoptera; species Balaenoptera acutorostrata. The sequence goes on along the minus strand of NC_080064.1, from coordinate 155,887,791 downwards.
CAATTGTTTTAACCTTAGTGAAAATAAAAAAACAGCATTTTCTGGAAAGAGGTTAAGAAAGGGGGAAACTCTAAGGCTGTTAGGCACCCAAAGAGAGAGAGGAAATAAAACCTTATTTTGCCTTGGGCTGGGTGAATCCCTTCCCTCCCCCTACCCCACAATAATCTCATATCCCCATGTACCACAACTCCACTGTTTGTCTGTCTTGTAGCCCTCATTGACTATGCTTCCTTCCTTCTGTCACGTTCCCACTCCCAATTCAATTTCAAATTAAACTCCCTCCCACTTTCTCTTATTCTAACCCAGAGGAGATGGAGAACAGCTGGTCACCATCTTCCTTATGATAACCCTTCATATGGTGTAATTTTATTTCCTTAAATTAATGACATTGTGTTGGGTGTCTTCCATCCCAGACACATTTTAATAGATGCTTTTAACATACGGAGAGCCGAGGGACAGAAAACAATGCCTCTATCGTGTTTGGGCACATCCTAGATTTGAACATGGCTAACTCTCAACAAAGCTAGTGCCTTCTGATTGGAAACATAATTTAGAGGCATTTACACATCCCAGAATCCCTATGAGCAGTCAGAATGGTGTAACTCTGTGTGGTGTGCCCTTGGGTGAAGTGTGATGGGTTATATAACTCCAAAACCTACGTATTCATCTGAGATCAATTATTTACTGACCTAATAATATTGTTGCCATGATAGATGAGCCCTACGATGAGAAAAATTCCCCACTTCCCATTTGCCAGCATTGTTTTCTGACAAGGCAGGGAAAAACGGCAATGTGTGGATTTTGGTCCCTCATAATCTGTGAGTCTTGGGGAATGGGATGGTATGCTTAGGAAAGCACAGACTTCTAAACTATTTTCTAAGTTGTTCTCCATGCTTGAAATCTTGGAATTCTATTCCCTTCCATCTCATTACATTCAGTAATCAAAGTCTGTTTATCCTTCTGCTATGGACTAAACATTTGTGTTCCCCTCAAATTCTTATGTTGAAACCTAATTCCCAAGGTGATGGTATTGGGAGGTGGGGCCTTTGGGAGGTGATTAGGTCATGACAGTGGAGTCCTCATGGATAAGATTAGTGCCCTTATAAAAGAGAGCTGTGAGGACACAGCTAGAAGACAGCTGTCTGTGAAGCAGGGTATGGGTTCTGACCAGAACCCAACTATGCTGGCAACCTCATCTCAGACTTCCAGCCTCCAGAGCTGTGAGAAACAAATTTCTGTTGTTTATAAGCCACCCAGACTATGATATTCTGTTATAGCAGCTCGAATGGACTGACACATCATCCTTCCAGAATTATCCATTTCTTCCCATTCATGCAGTTACCACTTTTGACCGGGTTTTAATAATTTTGCTTCTAGACTTTTGTAGTAACTTCCTAAATGGTCTATTCTCCGGAAATTTCAAAAGTTTTTTCTTGGTTTTAATTCATTCTCTCTCTTTCTTCCCACCCTATCTTTTTCTCTCATTTTCCTTGCCTTCTGTCTTTTGCTTAAAGCAGATTCTAGTATGCCATTTCCCTGCCAAAGTGTGGGCTGCAGAGTTTGTTTCCCAGCTCTGCCAGTTACTAGCTAAGTGACCTTGGGTAAATTACTGAATCTCTGCCTCAATTTTCTCATCTGTACAGTGAGGTTGGGGATTGTCCCTCTAAGGAAGCTCATAACTCTGATTTTCTGAGAATAATTTTTTTTTTTTTTTTTTTTTGCATAATCTCTGCCTCTTGAAGTCTTTCAATTCTTCATGACCAAACTCAAATGTCAGCTCTTTCCTTAAGGCTTTTCTAATGGATCAGTTAATGAAACCTTGTCCTTCTCTGAATTCTGACATCATTCTTTAGTGTATGTCTTCCAACTCTTTTCACTTTCTGCTTATATTATGTTCTATTTTCTTAAGGGTGAAGACTCTATACCTTACCCATTGTATATTTTATTCCTCCCCTTCATGCCTGGTCTCACACCCTACTTGTAGTGAGCACTCAAAATATGATTGTTGATTTTCATAAATGGCAGACAGTAAGCTTGGGCTTTTGGTGTAGACATCAGCAAGGGGAGACAAAGTCCATCAGTAGCAGATTTACTGGCTTGGGCCATAGCCAGAAGCTAAGTACAGGGCTGGAGGGGATGAGACAGTGTGTTTAGTGGGGGAAACTTTAACGGCGGATTCTATCTGTAGCAGCAGAATGCCTAACACATAAAATGTGCTCAAAAGATGTATGAGTGAATGAGAAAAGCAGAGATGCACAGTGCCTAACAAACATTCATAATTCATTTATTGCTGTGCATTTCCAAACACTCTTCAGTTCTGCTCTCATATTTGATCCCTAAATACCAAACTGGAACATATAATAGGACATATATTATTATCCCTACTTTGTGGATTTGGAAGTTGCATATCTCAGAAACTTGACCAAGGTACTGCATAGCACCTAGGTGCTGGATACTGAGGATAGAAAGAGGAATAGAAATACTTCTGGCCACCTGTGAGCTCACAGTCTTGAGAGGAAGGAAGATAGAAAGGTAGATGAGAAGCAGTCATGACCTTGTAGCATTATCTCACAGTACCTATTGTAATGGGAGTGGACCAGGAGAGGACAGTCTGAAGGGATGAGGGAAGGATTGCAAGAGTGGGAATGCTTAAGGTAAATTTTAAAGGATGAATAAAAGCAAGAGCAAGATGGACTTCCTTGGCTGTCCAGTGGTTAAGACTCAGTGCTTCCACTGCAGGAGGTGCAGTTTCGATCCCTAGTTGGGAACTGAGATCCCACATGCTGTGCGGTGTGGCCAAAAATTTAATAATAATAATAATAATAATAATAATAATAATAAAAAAGAAGCAAGAGCAAGAACTCAAGAATCCTCAACTCCCAGGGAAATAATCTTCCTTTTTGGGTAGAGAAAAGCTCAAACTCAAAATTGTTCTCTAATTTGAAGCTCAGAGTTACCCTCCCAGCTGCAAAAACCAGTAGGTCTACTCTTTGTGTTATGCGAAAAGGCCAGTGACATACACTGAAGTATACAAATGCATAGGTAACTTCTGCATGTAAAATTCATGACAAATTGCTGAGACAGAAAGGTCTCCCCTAGGTCTGTCCCTCTTTGTAACCCCGGCCGCCTTTGGCGTTGCTGGTTTGGGAGACAGCCATTACAGGCTGGGCTCCAGCTGGTGCATTTCTGTTTGCTGGGTCTGGGCTCCTGCAGGCTGGGCTGGTGAGACAAAGCAATGAATGGCCTGAGGTCTGCAAAGGTGGGAAAAGAGAGGCGGGCAGAGGAGGGGCTGGGTGGCGGGGTGACTGACTAATTGCTTTGTTTGGTGGCGGAGGCCTTTCAGCAACTGCAACGGCTACTTGAGGCCCATTGCTTAAGTGCTTTTCATCATCATTACCTCCTGTCATTAGTCCCATCAGCTGCTGCCATCAGCTCATTGCTAGTCAGGGGCCATGCATATCATGAACTCGCTCTTGTTTGCAGATCTCTCTCCGCCTTCATACAGAGCCAGGCCCTGTTCCTCTAAGCTCTCTCCCTCTCTGGCCACTGTGGCCCAACCTGTTCCTGTATTTCATGGGTCCATCTGTTAGGGGGCCCACTGACGGCTGTCTCTGGCCATTTGTGCTTCGCCTATTAGATTAAGGGTGGAGTTAGGTCTGTTGCTGCCTTGCACCTGCCCTGTGGCCCTCTCCTCTGTGGTGACTCTTATCCTGCTCTATGACCTGGCACTGAATCTCTACTGACACACGCCACTGCTGTGCCTTGGCCTCATTAGGACCCAGGAGGGTGCTGCTTTCTCTAGGGACCCAGAAAGAACGAGTCTTTCTCTCTCAGTCTAAATATACCTAGGCTGTATCAGGATTGCCACTGATTACATGAGTCATTAATTGAGGGCTGACATGTGCCAGAGAGACTGCTGGTAACTGTCTGTCTATTGCATCCTCTAAGGACACTGGAGATAATGTTATCTCCATTTTACAGATGAGAAAAACAAGCCTCAGGGAAGCTGAGTAACTTAATTTAGATCACATTAACATGTCCCTACTTTTTATGACTTCAGAGTTATAGTTTATTCCTTGATTAGCCCTGTGGAAGAATGCTATGAAGGCAAGATTTGGAATCAAACAGAATAAGTTAAATTCCTGCTTCTGGCACTTAATAGGTGAATGATAATTGGCAGATCACTTAACTTTTTGGCTCTCAGTTTTCTTATCTATAAAATGGAGATTTAACTCTACCTTATTATCATTGTTAGAAGGATTAAATGAGATAATATATGAAAAATGTCTAGTACAGAGTCTTCAAAAAGTGGTAGTATAATGTAGACTGTAATTGCTAATAAGGATCACAATTGGGAAGTACCACTGGGCTATAGCAAGTTGTTTTACTTGAATTGTTTTATTTGAAGTGTGGCTGCTCAATTCATGTTTCTTTATTTCTTGTACTTGTGTATTAGTCAGAATAAACTGGGTTATATTGTGGTAACAAATGTCCCTCGGATTTTACTGGCTTACAACAACAAAACTTTATTTTTCCCTGTCTGCTATGTGTCCACGTCTTGAGTTGTTTGGTGCTCTGCTCCATGGTTATCTTTACTCCAGAACTCTGGCTGAAGGAGCATTCTCTGGCTGGGGTACTCTTGGTAGTGGTGGAAGAGGGAAAAAGACATGGTGGAACTCTGAAAGCCTCTGCTTGGAAGTGATGCCTATCACATCTGCCCACATTTCATTGGTCAAAACAAGTCACATGGTCACTCAGGAATTTAACAGAGCAGTTGCATATAATCTTCTCATAGGGAGGGGCAGTGCAGGGAGTTGAAACCAGAATATTTAGCAATGAGTAAGACAATCAGCCACAAATGGGGCTGCAACTGATTTTGATAGTCTCAGAACTTACTTATTTTGGTCTTGTTTTATGTACTGCTCAGATTTGCCCAGGAATGTTTAGGTTTGCTTTTGTCAGTTTCGATGAACCAATATATTGCCTAAAATAAAAAAAAAAAAAAACTTAGACCTAGTAGAACATTTTCATTGCTGAAATTCCTGGAGGAAAAATAACTGTTATTACATATCTAAAAGGCTCTAGCCTCAACCATTTTTTCCTCTATTAGAATAATTGTTTTTGTAATGCTATTTCTGATAAAGTAACATTTCTTAGGAATGCAACCATTATTTTATAGTAGGAAATAATACTTTTTAAAATTTTTCAGAAATTTGAACTGGAATAGCTTTTGGTTGCCCATATTCCAGAAAAGGAAAGTTTAGAATAAGCATCAGAAGACTGCCCCCCTCCCCTGCCAAAAAAGTAATTTTTCCTATTCACACATCTTAGCCTCCATCTCTCATGTAGCATTTATCTTGATCCTGCTTTATTTAGAGTTCTTTCTTTCTTTCTTTCTTTATCAATCAATCATAGTCTGCTACTAGATTGTCAGTTTCTGGAGGGTAGTGACTATTTCTTTCTCAACTCTGTGTCCCTTCTGATACCTGATCCTGCTTTACATAAGGTTTCTTGAGTTGAACTGGGTGGAAGGCAAGCATTATTCTCAAATATAATGTAAAAGAATAGACTATTCTGCTCTTTAGGTAAAAAGCTGTAAGAATGTTTTTTCCTCCAGAGAAAATGAAGTGGGGTCTTGCTAACTATTCTTAAGGGTTATTACCTCTAATTGGCCTTAATTTGCTCTTTCTAAGCCCAGTGCCAAAGATGCAAGTGAGATACTAATATTTTTCTTGCATTTTCACCCCATCCAATATTTGCTTGTGCAACCCACATTTAGAGACATTCTAACTATCTGTGCTCTGTGGGTGGGAGGGAGCAGGCCGGGAGGAGAGGGAGAAGGAAAGAGATTTTGGAGGAAGTCACAGGCAATTGTGAAACAAAGAAAAAATTGTATACCTTGCTATTTGGGAAAAATAGATAAGAAAACTGAAGTCCTGATAGAGTCTGTTATATTAAATTGGAGGAAAAATTTAAGCCCTGTCTCTGATTTTTTAGCTGAGACTTAGGGTCAGCAGAACAGAGTGCAATGTTGGCTGCTAGCTGATTTAGTATTCAACTTTTGCCTAAATACAAGAGCAAGAGAGAAAGACTAGACTACACAGAATGATGCTGTTATCCATCTCTAAGTAGCAGGACTTGAATAAAGAGAATTCCACTTACATAATTGGTAATGAGTTTGTTATAGCTCATTTAAGAGCCACATCGACTGCCTTGTTTACCAAAGCGATGCTTGGAGTTCAGCACAGAATTCTAAGGACTAGGTGAGAACACGTGGGTCTTTTGGGCTGACCTGGGAGCTTACTTACCTCTGCTGCTTGGTATTCCTGGGTGTTCAAGGGATTCTGAGTTCTCTACACATGTGTCCAGGCTGCTATGCCCTGTTCATTGGATACCCTGGTTGTCTTGGCACCAGCCTTCATGATACTTCCCACCATCATGATCATACACTCACTCTTCTTTATATCTTTGGGTTCCTGGGCTAGATAAAGTAGATAAGCACTGCTGATAAGCTTTTACATAATCTAAAATTTTTTGGCAGCAAGAAGCAAGTGGGAATAAGAAAGGGGATCAGACAGGGGGAAGTTGAGCTGGTCTCCTCTACCTGCCATTCACATAGTATTTTGTAATTCCACAAAGCCCTTCTACATTAATTTTATCATGATGGTATGGCAGCAAATAACTCTGCAATGTGATCATAGACCTGAATTCCAGCCCTATTTCTGACTCTTTTAACTCATTTATTAAATATATTTTGAGTGCCTTCTACACTCTGCAAAGCTCTGGGGGATACAAAGATAAAAAGCCATCATCTTTGCCTTTGAGAGATGCACCATTTAGTAGAGAAGCATGTAAACACGCAAAAAGTGTGATAAAAATACATCGTGGTAATGCATGTAACAAGGAACAGTACATGGCTTTAGATATACACCCAACAAATGTGAGCTATTATTAATACTATTGCTGTTATCATTATTAAGTGCTAACAAGGGTGTGTTCAATGTGCTACAGGATCATTAAGGAAAAATTGTACCTGGGGTGTTAAGTGGGGACACAGGGGAAGGCTTCACAGGAGAAAGTGCTTTTGACCTGAATCTTAAAGGGAGAATGGAAGATTCATAACTGAGCAAGCTTGGGATGGGAAGCTGGGTGGGGAGGGCAAGGGAAGGGAGAGACAACCCATATAGAGGGAACCATCTGCCCAATGCAAGAATGCATGGGAGAGTGGGTGTGTGCCTGTGTGTGTGCAGTTTGTCTTGGCTAGAGTGTAACTGGGAGGTTGAGTGATGAAAACAAAGGGCCGCATATGCTGGTTGAGGAATTTGGATCTTATCTTCTAGGTTGCAGGAATGAAAAGCATTTCATACATTTCAATCAGATTTTCATTTCAGAAAGCTAACTCTGTCCCTGGTTAATCATCTGTACACACAACTGACAAACATCTATAAACCTCAGTTTTTTCATACACCATGGGCATGATAACTCATGACCTGCTCACCAGGTGAACATGCCACATGCATCAAAATGAGAAATAAGAAGGTGGAGGTCTCCTTGTTCACGATGTTATCTTAAACGTATCCGACCATGTGCCTGATTACTTCTGGGTCTTTGCTTATATTTCCTACCTCTTCCTTTTTCCACAGCATAACTGCTTCTCTCCTCCTTTGAACTTCTTTAAGTTGTCAGCATCTTCTTCTGGGCTCTGCTCAAGGTATTTCTGCTCTAAAAAGCCTTCTGCATTCATTTTCTATTGCTGCATTAAAAATTCCCACAAACTTATTGACTTAAAACAACATCCATTTATTATCTCACATTCTCTGTAGGTCAGGAGTCTAGGCTTAGATGGATTCTTGGTTCAGGGTCTTACAGGACTGAAATCAAGGTTTCTTTCCAGAGCTCAGGGTCCTCAAGCTCAGAGCGTTGTTGGTATAATTCAGTTCCTTGCCGTTGTAGGCTGGAGGTCCCTACTTTCTTGCTGGAGTCTCTCGCAGCTACTAAAGGCTGTCTGCCATTTCTTGCCATATGACCCTCTCTACAACACAGCAGTTTGCTTCTTCAAGGCAAACAGGAGAGCATCTGCTGCAGCTTGGTATCTCTGACTTCTGTCTCTGAATTCGGACCTTTGAGAAAAGGAGTCACCTGATTAGGTTAGGCCCACCCACACTCAAAGACAAGGGATTAAACAGGGCATGCACACCAGGGGATGAGGATCTTGGGGCCATATTAAGATTCTGCCTACACACCTTCCCTTACTACCCTATAGAAAAGTTCTTCACCTTCTTGAAATTCTTAAACTTCCCGTGTGGTCTGTTACCATCCACTCCATGTAAACACTCAATTGTATTCTGCCTCTTACTACGCTTGAGCTGTTGTAGGACCAGTCTTTTCAACTGCCAGAGCCAGGAAGATCCCATCCTATTTTTTTGGTACCATTTGTACCACCACTCATTGCCGGTGAGACTAGAAGCTTAAAAGGTCCTGGCCTTGTTTTGTTCACTTTTTCCTCTTGTCTTTTTTTTTTTTTTTTTTTTTATAATAGGAGACTTTATTTATTTTTATTTTTTTTTGGCTGTGTTGGGTCTTCGGTTCGTGCGAGGGCTTTCTCTGGTTACGGCAAGTGGGGGCCACTCTTCATCGCGGTGCGGGGACCGCTCTTCATCGCGGTGCGCGGGCCTTTCACTATCGCGGCCCCTCCCGTTGCAGGGCACAGGCTCCAGAAGCGCAGGCTCAGTAGTTGTGGCTCACGGGCCCAGCTGCTCCGTGGCATGTGGGATCTTCCCAGACCAGGGCTCGAACCCGTGTCCCCTGCATTAGCAGGCAGATTCTCAACCACTGCGCCACCAGGGAAGCCCCCTCCTCTTGTCTTGAACATTGCTGTGCATGTGTTCTTCATTGGCATGCTAATAATACACAGAGCAATGATCTTGCAATGAAAGAATGCTCGAGGCCTCAGGAGAACCCACTGGAATTCCATGCCACACAATATCTTTGTGGAGGCAGTCAGTGCAGTCCTGCAGATTGGAGATACAGAATTTTGGAGCCTCAAGGTAACAGGAGAAACAGGCTTATCTGTGAACAGGAGTAAGTTCTCTGCTTAAAAAAAAATCTTATTCGCTTTCAGTTAATGTCTAGCAGAAATTTAACTAAGGCTTAGGTTTGCTCTGATAGTTGATCTACCTTTGAACACAGTTCCTGTTTTTACTTTGGAGACTGGGCTTTAAAGGGGAACAAGTTTGTAAGCCCCCAATCAACCTCCAAATATTTTATCTCTTGGGATTAACCTTCCAAAGAACAGGTACAGTGTGTTTGGAAAACAAATGCCTAGCAAATGCCATTTGAGGCAATCCATGTCCACCCAACTAACTGAGCTTGACAGGTCCAAAGAGATGATAAAGCGTATGAACTACTTTTCACAGAGTAAGTAGAGCTTAGAGCTTTTTCTTTGGTTAACGCTACCTCTGGCTATTGCACAGCAAGATCACTCAATAACTTTTGATGTAGAGTTTGAAAAAAAAAGTTCTGTCCCTGTTTATGTTTTTCACATTTGCTGTAATGGCAGATTGTCAAGACAGGACCATTAAATATATATGGGTGCTTGCCCTTGTCCTGGTCAGGTCCGAACTCAACCCACCCACATTGTATAGACAGACTGGTGTTTAAAGTTGGAAGACGGCTGTGAATATCCAGGGCAGACAGATGTATTGTGTATACAGAGAAAATGTATACAATAGACTACATTTCAATATATACACTGAGAAATATACATTAGACATCGTTTTTGCTTGGAAAAGCAGGGCTGAGAGTGGGAGGACGAAGGACTCTAACCTTTTTGGGCCCTAATTACTATCCCGAGAGACAGAAAACACTTGGTGGATGAAAAACTGTCAACAATTCCTCCTAAAGTTAACAGTGTCATTATATCTCTACAGCCATTCTCAAGCATCTAGATAATCTAGGACAGTTGTGACCTGTTCCTGGCTGGTCATAGTAGTAGTGTTCACTTAGTTCAGAGCCCCACACTAAGCGCCAGCCAGGCATGGGATTGCACACGCTGAGTAAACATGCTGATGGATTGGTTGGCTAGGGAGAAAGAGGTTAGACTATTACTCTCTTCCTGTGAAAATTTTATTAGAATTCAGAGGAAATTAGAACTGAAAGCAATTCTAGAGATTGTCTCACTAAATCTCTCATTTTGCAAATGAGAAAACAACTGAGATTCAGAGGAACTGAAAATAGCTTGCACAAGGTCCAGCCACTGAATTGTTGCTAAGAATAATCTGGGACCCAGATCTTCCGATTCCTGTTCATAGTAATATTCTCCCATGATCACTCACATAGAAAAGACCTTAGAACCTTCACTCTCACTTAGCTCTTAGAACACTCACTAGGTGTTGGTTGAGTGGCTGCTGGATGTGGGGCTATGTGCTCAGCATCTAGAAAGTAACAAACAAACAAACAGAAGACTTTTCTTGCTCCGCATGGAGAAGCAATTTTCAAGGGCTTAAGGAAGTTTCTCCTACTCCCTATTGTTGCCAGAAATTCTGCTGTAGTGCTCCATTTCTTAGCTTAAGACTTAGGCATCTACTAAAATGCAGTTATGTCTGCAAGAGCCATTACCTTCACCCTACTCGTTTACCCTCAAGATGAATGATTTTACCAGATTCTCTTCTGATTTAGAAGGGAAGGTGGGGAATGCCTAAGAGTTGGAGAGAGAGGAGAGGCATTGAAAAGAGGGTTGGTGTGAGGATGGGGCTGAAGAACACATTTCACTGAATCATAGTTTTCCCAGGGTCTCAGCCTAAGAGTGAAAACTGTATTATATGGGTTTCCCTGGGGTGTGGGAGTAGGAAGGTAGGAGAATGGCTGTAACAGTTTGTAAAAATGGCCCTAGTTTTCTATCCCTTGAATCTGGGCTGGTTTTGTGACTTGCTTTGGCCAATAGAATGTGGTAGAAATGATATTGTTCTGGTTTTTAGCTCAAGCCTAGAGAGACCGTGCATTTTTTTCCCTTCTCTCTTGGGGTGCCTGTAACCACTGTTATGTGAACAAACCCAGGATATCCTTCTGGAGGATGAGAGATCATGTGGAACAGAGAAAAACAAGGCCAACTGAAACTTCTTAGACTATCTGGCTGATTGCTGACTGTTATGGGCTGAATTGTGCTCTACCCTAAATTTGTATGTTGAAGCCCCAACCCCCAGAATCTCAGATTGTAACTGTATTTGGAGATAGGTCTTTAAAGAGGTAATTAAGTGAAAAGGCAGTCTTTAGATTGGGCCCTAATCCTATATGACTGGTGTCCTTATACGAAGAGGAAATTTGTACACAGAAGTGTGTGCAGAAAAGATACAGGGCCATCTACAAACCAAGGGGAAGGGCCTCAGAAGAAATCAAACCTGCTGATACTTTGATATTGGACTTCTAGCTTCCAGAATTATGAAAAAACACATTTCTGTTGTTGAAGCCACCCAATCTGTGGTACTTTGTTAGAGCAGCTCTAGTGAACTAATACATACCAGTCTAGCAGCTAACCATAGATACAGGTACAAGTTTTGCCAATATCAGCCAAGCCTTGCTCTGGTTAGCAGAGCCCCCAAACTGATCCCAGCCAAAATTGCCCATCCACAGAACTGTAATATAAATGTAATATAAACAGGTGGTTCATTTAATTCTCTAACAGCCATGGGTAACTGATACAATGGTTAAAGACAGGCATCTTGCTGCAAGTACTTGCGTGCTGAGTTTGGTCCACAGAATTCACAGCATTTCCCCCTTGGTCCGTGAGTGTGTGTGTTTGTGTGTGTGTGTGTGTCTTTTATTAGAACAGAATTTACTCTTTATTGATTTAGCCCTACCTACCTTCTCATCCTAAGCACCTACACCATCAATAAGGAGGACTGAGTTATTACTGCTGCTGTTCTGTTCTCTAACCTTTCTCAGTTGTGCCCACTGTCCTCTGGTATAAACGGCTTCTCAACCAGAGTCAGACAACTTATTTGAGTTGTGCCAGAGCAACTATCAGAGACCAGGTTATTAGCCATGAGTGTGATGGGAAGAGTGCCCTGACAGGGGGTACAGGAAAGAAAGGTCTTGCATATTGGTACTAAATGCCTCTGGGTTGGATTTCTTTCTTTCTTTCTTTTTTTTTTTTTTAACATCTTTATTGGAGTATAACTGCTTTGCAATGGTGTGTTAGTTTCTGCTTTATAACAAAGTGAATCAGCTATACATATACATATACCCCATATCTCCTCCCTCTTGCATCTCCCTCCCACCCTCCCTATCCCATCCCTCTAGGTGGTCGCAAAGCATCGTGGATTTCTATATTGGCCAAGTTATGTGCCTTTTGTGAAGATATTTCTTTACGGATACAATGTGGATAATAATACATACCTACAGAGTTGGTGTTACATATGGTAAATTCACATAATTTCAGATAGCCCGGAATTCTGTATATAGTAGACAGTCAACAAATGTAAATTTTATTTCTTCTCCATTCTACCACTGTTCAGAGGCTCAGATTCACTTATTCACTAATGTTTTTGCTTAGAGCTAAGTGCCACATACTATTCTAATCTCTAATAAGACAGTGGTAAGCCAGACAGATAATGCCTCTGCTCTTATGGAGACTACATTCTATTGGGAATATGAAGGGGTTAAAATAAATCTCTATCTATCTATATCTATCTATCTATCTATCATCTATCATCTATCTATCTACCTATCTATCTATCATCTATCTATCTACCTATCTATCCTCTCTCTCTCTCTGTCTGCCTATCAATCTACCTATCTACTCTCTATTGATCAATTGTGGAGATTGAGTATTCACTACTCTGCTCCCATTCCATTATCTTTCATCAGAGCAGCTTCTCTTCCATTTGAAAAGTGAGAAATTAAATTAATTAAAAATTTCTATTAGAAATTGAACTTTTGAGTAAGGTTTGGTTTGAAGAAAGGGTTATCTAGTTGAAAAAAAAGTTTGAAAACCACTCCACTAGTTCATTTTCCATTAGGGAATTCCATGTTTTTCTACCTATAAATTATTTTAAAAGTTAACTCAAGCTTACTGCTTTAACTTGAAAATCTGACAAGAGTATATAGTGCATAAAAAGAAAATTGAAAAAACATGGCACACATCTCCTCCTTAGGGTGTGCTGAGCATAGAGGTTATGGAACATAATGCACACTTAGTGGTTCCAAATTCTCAACCTCTTTGAAATATTGGACGACACTGACATCCCACTCTTCAAAAGGTTCCTAGGTGTTCACACACTGAATTTTTCAGTTTTCTGCCTACTTTTTGGGACTATTTTCTTCTCATTTTCTTTAACCTACTCTTGTTTTTCCTCCTACCCCTTAAATGTCACTGAAATTCTTCTGTTTCCTTCATTCTTTATCAGAATGATTCTTCCCCCATGTTCCCAACAATCTTCTCCTTGCAGTTGGCAAACGACCCCTGATTTCATATCTCTAAGCCCGTTTCTCCACAGAGAATAAAACATTTCAGCTTCTTATGGGGCAGGCATGGCCACCCAGAGGTTCTAGGGGTCTCAGAAACACAGGCCCAAATCCTGACTCATAGGTTTCTTAAAAGCAGCTCATACTCTTATCTTTCTGTCAGTCACCTGGGTTAGAACCTCAAGGTCCTCATCATCCAAAACTGCTCCTTCACCCCCAACCTCCAGTAGTTTTTAAGATCTGTTGATTGAGTCCCACAAATTATAACTTCTTTTTATTACCCTGGTTCAGGACCTAATTTTCTCTCACTTGGAGTGTTGAAATTGTCTCCTAAGTGGATTCCCTAACTTTATTATCTGGCTTTCAAAGTTATCTTTATCTATTGCTTTTAAAATACTCTTCCTAAAGCATAGCTTTGATTGTATCAGTTGCCTATTGGAAAATCTTTATGGCTTCTCACTGCATATAAAATAAATTCCAAATTTCTTAATATATCACCCTCCTTGACCTGGCTCCAAATTGCTTTTTTTATTATTGAAGTAGAGTTGATTTACAATATTATATTATTTTCAGGTGTACAACATAGTGATTCAATATTTTTATGGATTGTATTCCACTTAAAGTTATTATAAAATAATGGCTATATTTCCTTGTGCTGTAGAATATCTCCTTGTTGCTTATTTATTTTATGCATAGTAGTTTGTATCTATTAATCCCAGATCCCATCTTGCCTCTCTCCCTTTCCCTCTCCCCACTGGCAAGTATATCCCCACTGTTCTCTATATCTGTGAGTCTATTTCTATTTTGTTATATACATTTGTTTGGCTTTTTTAGATTCCACATATAAGTGGCACATAGAGTTTTGTCTTTCTCTGACTTATTTCAATAAACATAATACCTTCTAAGTCTATCCACAGGGTTGCACATGGCAGAATTTCATTCTTTTTATCGCTGAGTACTATTCCATTTCATATATCTAGCACATCTTCTTTATCCATTCATCAGTTGATGGAACTTAGGTTGCTTGTATATCTTGGCTATTGTGAATAATGCTCCTATGAACATTGGGGTGCATGTATCTTTTTGAATTAGTGTTTTCATTTTCTTTGGGTATATACCCAGCAGTGGTAGTTTTATTTTAGTTTTTTGAGGAAACTCCAGACTGTTTTTCATAGTGGCTACACCAACTTACATTTCCACAGTGTGCTAGGGTTCTCTTTTCTCCAAATCCTTGCCAACATTTGTTATTTCTAGACTTCTTGGTGATAGTCATTTTGACAGGTGTGAGGTGATATCTCATTATGGTTTTGATTTGCATTTCTCTGATGATTTGCATTTCTCTGATGATTCTATGTTGAACATTTTTTATGTGCCTGTTGGCCATATGTATATCGTCTGTGGAAAAATGTCTATTCAAGTCTTCTGTCCATCTTTTAATTGAGTTGTTTGTTATTTTGATATTGAGTTGTATGTGCTGTTTGTATATTTTGGAAATTAACCCTTTATTGGTCACATAATTTGTAAATATTTTCTCCCATTCAGTAGGTTGTCTTTTTGTTTTCTGGGTGGTTTCCTTTGCTGTTCAAAAGCTGTAAAGTTTAATTAAGTTTCATTTGTTTACTTTTTCTTTTGCCTTAGGAGACAGATCAAAAAAAAATATTGCTATAATTTATGTCAAAGAGTGTTCTGCCTACATTGTATTCTAGGAGTTTTATGGTTTCCAGTATTACATTTAGGTCGTTAATCCATTTGGAGTATATTTTTATATGTGGTGTGAGAAAATGTGCCAATTTCATTCTTTTACATGTAGCTGTCCACTTTTCCAGAACCACTTATTGAAAAGACTATCTTTTCTCCATTTCATAATCTTGACTCTTGTTGTAGATTAATTGACCATAAGTGTGTGGGTTTATTTCTGGGATCTCTACTCTGTTGCATTGACCTATGTGTCTGTTTTTGTGCCAGTACCATACTGTTTTGTTAACTGTAGTTTTGAAGTATAATTTGAAGTTGGGGAATGTGATTCCTCCAGCTTTGTTGTTTTTTTTTCTTTGTTTTCCTCAAGATTGCTTTGGCAATTCAAGGTCTTTTGTGATTCCATATAAATGTTAGGGTTGTTTGTTCTAGTTCTGTGAAAAATGTCATGGGTATTTTGATAGGAGTTTCATTAAATCTGTAGATTGTTTTGGGTAGTATGGACATTTTAAGAATATTAATTCTTTGAATCCAAGATCATGGGATATCTTCCCATTTCTTTATATTATCTTTGATTTCCCTCATCAATGTTTTACAGTTTTCAGAGTATAGGTCTTTCACCTCCTTGGTTAAGCTTATTCCTAAGTATTTCATTCTTTTTGATACATTTTAAAAATAGGACTATTTTCTTGATTTCTCTTTATGATAGTTTATTATTAGTATACAGAAAAGCAACAGATTTCTGTATATTAATTGTGTATTCTGAAACTTTACTGAATTCATTTATTAGCTCTAATAGTTTTTTAGTGGAGACTTTAGGGTTTTCTACATATGGTATCATGCCATCTGCAAATATTGACCATTTTACTTCTTTCCTTCCAATTTGGGTGACTTTTATTTCTTTTTCTTTTCTGATTGCTGTGGCTAGGACTTCCAATACTATGTTAAATACAAGTGGCAAAAGTGGACACCCTTGTCTTGTTTCTGCATTTAGAGGAAAGGATTTTAACTTTTCACCATTGATATCATGTTAGATGTGGGTTTGTCATGTATTGCCTTTATTATGTTGAGATATGTTTCCCTTATAACAACTTTAATGAGACTTTTTATCATGAATGGATGTTGAGTTTTGTCAAACGCTTGTTTTGCATCTATTGAGATGATCATGTGATTGTTATCTTTCCTTTTGTTAATGTGCTATATCACATTGATTAATTTGCAAAATTTGAAACATCCTTGAAGCCATGGAATAAATCCTACTTGATCATGATGTATGATCTTTTTTATATATTGTTGAATTTGGTTTGCTGATATTTTGTTAAGAATTTTTGCATGTGTATTCATAAGATATATTGGGCTGTAATTTTCTTTTTTGTATGGTCATTGTCTGGTTTTGGTATCAGGGTAATGGTGGCCTCATAGAATGAATGTGGAAGTGTTATATCCTATTCAATTTTTGAAGTACTTTGAGGAGGATGAGTAATAGCTCTTCTTTGTATGTTTGGCAGAATTCCCCTGTGAAGCTGTCTGGTCTTGGACTTTTGTTTGCTGGGTGTTTTCTTTTTTTTTTTTTTAACTACAAATTCAACTTCATTACTAGTGATTCAGTCTCATAAGTTTGTATGTTTCTAAAACTACCATTTCTTCTAGGTTGTCCAATTTGTTGGCATATAACGATTTGTAGTATTCTTATAATTTTTTTGTATCTCTGTGGCAGTGGTTGTTATTTCTCCTCTTTCATTTCTTATTTTGTTTATTTTAGTCCTCTGTATTTTTTCATGATGAGCCTGGCTAAAGGCTTATCAATTTTGTTTAGCTTTTCAAAAAACCAGCTCTTGGTTTCATTGATCTTTTCTATTGTTATATTCTTTTATTTTTTTGGTCTCTATTTTATTTCCTCTCTGATCCTTATTATTTCCTTCTTTCTGCTGACTGAACTTTGTTCTTATCTCTCTAAATCCTTTAGATAGTAGGTAATGTTGCTTATTTGAGATTTTTTTTTGTTTCTAGAAGTAGGCCTATATCACTATAAACTTTCCTCTTAGAACTACTTTTCCTGCACCCCATAGATTTTGGAAAATTGTGTTTCTATTTTCATTTGTCTCTAGTTATTTTTTGATTTCCTATTAGATTTCTTCATTGACCCATTGGTTTTTTTATTAGCATGTTATTTGGTCTCCATGTGTTTGTTCTTTTTCCATTTTTCTTTTCTGTAATTGATTTCTGTTTTCACACTGTTGTGGTCAGAAAAAAATGCTTTATATAATTTTTATCCTGTTAAATTTTTGAGACTTGTTTTGTGACCTAGCATGTGAAGTACCCTAGAGAACATTCTATGTGCACTTGAAAAGAATGTGTATTCTTCTGTTTTTGGCTGGAATGTCCTGGAGATATCTATTAAGTCCAGCTGGTCTACAACCACTGTTTCCTTGTTGATTTTCTGTCTGGATGATCTGTTCATTGATGTAAGTGAGGTGTTAAAGTCCCCTACTCTTATTATATTATTGTCAATTTATCCCTTTATGTCTGTTAATATTTGCTTTATACATTTAGGTGCTCCTGTATTAGGTACATATATGTTAATGAGTGTTATATCCTTTTTTTTGTATTGATCCCTTTATCATTACATAATGCCCTTCTTTTTCTTTTTTTTTAGACCTTGTTTTAAAGTCTATTTTGTCTAATATCAGTATTGCTACCCCTGCTTTGTTGTCACTTCCATTTGTATAAAATATTTTTTCCATTCCCTCACTTTCAGTCTTTGTGTGTTTTTAACTTTGAGGTGAGTCTCTTGTAAACAGCATATAGATGGATCTTTTTTTAAATCAAATCAGTCACTCTACATCTTTTGATTAGAGCATTTAGTCCATTGACATTAAAAGTGATTATCGATAGCTAAGTATTTATTGCCATTTTGTTACTTGCTTTCTGGTTGTTTTTGTACTTCTCTGTTCTTTTCTTCCTCTTTTAGTTTTTTTTTTTTTTTCACTGTGGCTTGATGATTTTCTTTAGTGGTATGCTTGTGTTCCTTTCTCTTTAGTTTTTGTGTATCTATTGTAGGTTTTTGATTTGTGGTTACCATGGGGTTCTGGGATTCATATATGTAGACCTATAACTATATCTATTTTTTAAAACAGATAGCCATTTAAGTTCAAACACAATCTAAAAGTTCTATGATTTTTACTCTCTTCCCACACATTTTGTGATTTTGATGTCATTTTTACGTCTTCATGTTTAACCCTTTACTGATTATTGTAGTTATATTTGAACTTACTATTTTTTGCCTTTTAATCTTCAAACTAGCTTATTTAAGAGATGATCTTCAGCCTTTACTATGTATTTTCCTTTTCTAGTGGGATTTTCCCTCTCCTAGATGCTTACTACTTGGTATAGCCTTTTCTTTTTCCACTTAGAAAAGACCCTTTAACATCTCTTTTAGGGTAGGTTTAGTACTGATAAACTCTTTTAATATTTTCTTTTCTGAGAAGTTCTTTATCTCTCCTTCAATTCTAAATGATAATCTTGCTGAGTAGAATATCCTAGGTTGCAGGGTTTTTTTTTTTCCCCCTTTCAGCACGTTGACTATATCTTGCCACTCTGTCTGGCCTGCAAAGTTTCTGCAGAAAAATCAGCTGATAGCCTTATGGGGGTTCCTTTATATATGACTCTTTGGTTTTCTTTTGGTGCCTTTACAATTCTCTCTTTATCTTTAAGTTTCACCATTTTAATTATGATATGTCTTGGTGTGGGTCTGTTTGGGTTCATCTTGTTTGGAACGCTCTGTGCCTCCTGTACCTGGATATCTGTTTCCTTCTTCAGGTTTTGGAAGTTTTCAACCATAATTTCATCAAATACTTTTTTGACCCTCTTCTCTCTCTCTTCTCCTTCTGGGACTCTTCTAATGCAAATGTTGGGACACCTAATGTTGTATCAGAGGTCCCTTAAACTGTTCTCAGTTTTTAAATTTGTTTTTCTTTTTGCCCTTCTGATTGGGTGATTTCCATTCTATCTTCCAGATCCCTTATGTGTTCTTCTGTATCACTTAGTCTGTTTTGAATTCCTTCTAGTGTGTTTTTCATTTCAGTTATTGTATTCTTCAGTTCTGACTGATTCTTTTTTCTATTTTCTAGTTCCTTGTTAAAACTTTCACTGTGTTTATCTATTCTTTTCCCTAATCCAGTTAGCATTCTTGTTATTAATGTTTTGAACTCTTTGGTAAACTGTTTATTTCTGTTTCTTTAGTTGTGTTTTTAGTGTTTTTTCCTTGCTCTTTCAATTGAAACAAATTCCTCTTTCTTCTAATTTTGCTTAACTTTCCTTTCTGTATGAAATTAAGCAAAATAGTTACCTATTGTGGTCTTGAAGGGGTGTCCTTATGTGGGAGCATCCTTGCACAGTCTGTGTGTGTCCAATGGCTTTGGTGGGAGAGCTGGATATCAAGTGAACACGAGTCATGTCTTTCCCCAGGGTATGCTGGCAGCTATCACCTTGGTAGGAGGTGGGGCTGGAGATGGAGGGGCTAGGGACAGTGTCAGGTTTGGGGCAGGGCTTCTCTTCTGATCAGTGTCCCTCATCACTCTATCAGGGGCAGGGGCAGATCCTAAGTTTCTGGAGCAGAAGCCTTGAGGTTTGGGTCCGAGCAGGCTCTGTCCCTATAAGAGTGTGTTCTTCCTCTTCACAGCACTGGAACTCTCGTCCCAGAGGTGAGCAGTGCTGGAGCAAGAGAGACTGACATGGGTGCTTGGTATGAGTCAAGGTGTGGGCTGTGGCAGTCCACCCATAGTCAGTGATCCTGACTGCCTCTCATATGCTGCCTGTATAAGTGCCAGTAATGACTGCTCCCTCCCTGCTCTGATGCCCCTCTGGGTCTGAGCTACCTTTATGCTTTACAGTGGAGCTCTCTTCTAGGCTGGGGCAGCCTTCACTCCAGTGTGGAGCTGCACATGAAGCATGAGTGGCTGGAGCTGTTGCTCAGCTCAGGCTGGGGTGCACACTGGGGTGGTCATGGGAAACCAGCCAGCTACCCAAGGAGCCTCAATCTGCCCTCTCTACCCTGCTTTGAGAGTAAGCAGGGATGTGTTCCCTCCTTAAGAGTGAAGCCCAGGCTTCCCACAGCCCTCCTGTTAGTCCCACCAGCCCTCAATCAGACGAGGAGTGTTGTTTCTCTGATGTCAGACCCCAGGGCTGGGATATCCAATATGTGGCTTGAACCACTCACTCCCCAGGGAGGATCTTCACGCATGTAATCCATCTCTTCTGAGTCCCCTTTCAGGGGCACAGGTCCTGAACTGATTGTTTCTTATCCCTTCCTACTCAATTCTGTGTGGATCTTTCTTACAACCTTGATTGTACAGGAGTCTTTCTGCCAGTCTCCAGTTAGCTTTCAGTGAGATTTTTTTCCACATGTAGACATATTTTTGATGTGTTCATGGGGGTAGGTGACTTCTGCATTTTCCTACTCTGCCATCTTGATCCTCCCTCCTCAACATGTCTTTCTACCTTACTCTCTATACAACTCTGACTTTGAGCCCACCTTGTGCTTAAAACTTTAGGTTTTGCCCTACAAGCCTCAGACTGGGAGAAGTATTCATGTTACATATATTTGACAAAGGACTTGTTTGTATCTGGAAGAACTCTTACAATTCAATAATAAGGAAGTAAGCATCCCGATTAAAAAATGGCTAAATAATTCCAGTCACAAAAAATATGTACAAATGGCCAATAAGCACATAAAAATATGCTCAACATCATTAAAACACACAATGCATACTATATACTAAGTAGAATTAGTAAAATGAAAACTGACAACCCCAAGTGTTGGCAAGGCTGTGGAGCTACTTGAATTCTCAGATATTGCTGGTAGGAATGTGAAATGATACCACAGCTTTGGAAAATAGTTTGACAGTTTCTCATTAACTTAAATGCATATTTAACATATGACCCAGTAATTCTACTCTGAGGTATTTGACCCCAAATATATGAAAACATATGTCCTTACCAAATTTTATACCTGGATACTCATAGTATCTTTCTTTATGATAGCCCCAAACCAGAAACAACTCAAATGTCCATTGAATGATGAATAGATAAACTAGTTGTAATATATCAAAAAAATGGAATTCTAGTAAGCCTTAAAAACGAATAAACTATTTATCTAAACACTAACTTGGGTGAATCTTAAAAATACTCGGGCTTCCCTGGTGGCACAGTGGTTGGGAGTCTGCCTGCTAATGCGGGGGACACGGGTTCGAGCCCTGGTCTGGGAGGATCCCATATGCTGTGGAACAGCTGGGCCCGTGAGCCACAACTACTGAGCCTGCGCGTCTGGAGCCTGTGCTCCGCAACAGGAGAGACCGCGATAGTGAGAGGCCCGCGCACCGCGATGAAGAGTGGCCCCCGCTTGCCGCAACTAGAGGAAGCCCTCGCACAGGAACGAAGACCCAACACAGCCAAAAATAAATAAATAAATAAATAAATTTATAAAAAAAATATACTATGCTGAGTGAAAGAAACCAGATGTAAAAGACACATTTGGTATAATTCCATTTATATTATATTCTAGATCTGTCATAACTAATGTATAATGAGAGAAACAAAGTTATGGTTACTTGGGGTGGCTGGGACTAACTTCAAAGGGATCCTAGGGAACGTTCTGGGATGATGGAATGATTCTATCTTTTGGGTTGGTACTTACATGAGGGTATACTTTTGTCAAAGCTCACTGGGTACATTATATTGTATATAAATTATACCTTAATAGAATTGATTAGTAAGTAAAAAAATTGTTATACTTTATTTCTGACATTTACCAATAGAGAAACTTTAGGTCCCTCACTCAGACATTATTTATTTTATTTTAGATAAACTGGAAAATATGTATTACATAATTTCCTAGTCCAGATGAGATAAATGGCTATAGCATGCACTTGAACCAGACTGCCTGAATTTGAGGGTTCTGCCACTAAGGACTCTGGGCAAATTATTTAGCTTTCCTGTGCCATAGTTTTCTCATCTTTCAAATATGGGGATAACAGTACTCCCTCTCTCTTGGGTTTTCATAAGGGTTAAATGTATTAATATATGTAAAAAACTTAATACAACGTTTGGTACATAGTAAGCACTAAGTGTATTTTTTTTTCATTTTGTGGAGAACTCTGCTCAAAATGTTTGTCATATTCTGACTTGAATTTGAGCTTTTTATCTTTATGTGCTGTCTCCATTTGATTGTAAGCCACTTGAAGGCGAGGGACATGTTTTCTTCCTGTTGCTTCCCAAAGAGCCAACCAGAGTATTTTATTTTTTGTTAAAAAAATTGTATTTTATATTGTAGTATAGTTGATTAACAATGTTGTGTTAGTTTCAGGTGTATGGCAAAGTGATTCAGTTATACATATACATGTATCTGACCCTTTTCAAATTCTTACCACAGTATTTTTGATAGTTGGTTGAAATTTCATTCCACTACTATAAAATGCTCAAATAATACTACTAGACACTAATAATATATGACTGTCCATTGCATGTGGATACATCATTTAATCTTCAAAAAAACCTGGCAAGGTAGGCATTATTATTAATTCCATTTCAAATATGAGGATGTTAGTATCAGAGAGGTTAAATGACTTGCCCAAAGCCACACAGCTAAAGAGAGAGGCTGGATTTTAATGCTGTCTTACGGCTTTGTAGTTTTATAGACCTATTTGCTTCTACGCTAAGAAGCCTGATATGGCTTTATTTTGTGTTTTCTTGAGTTTGATTTTTATATTTTGTTTTTTTCCTCTCTATTCTTTCTACCTCCTTTTTTATGCCAGACTTTTCTCATTATCCATGTACCTGAGACTAGTAGAATCTAGCACTGCTTCCTCCCTATATTCAATCACTTCCATTTTATGATAACTGTTGAGGGCCACAAAATTATGTAATTAACTTTGCTGTGAAGTTTTTCTAGAGCAAGAATAAATAGATTTGAGGGAGGGCAAAGTGATTTTGCTTATATATAAAATTTGGTAATTCTAGGGCAGGAACTTTTCTGTAAATTTTTTAAAAAATTGAGATATAGGGCTTCCCTGGTGGTGCAGTGGTTGAGAATCTGCCTGCCAATGCAGGGGACACGGGTTCGAGCCCTGGTCTGGGAAGATACCACATGCCACGGAGCAACTAAGCCCATGAATCACAACTACTGAGCCTGCGCGTCTGGAGACTGTGCTCCGCAACAAGAGAGGCCACGATAGTGAGAGGCCCGCGCACCGCGATGAAGAGTGGCCCCTGCTTGCCGCAACTAGAGAAAGCCCTCTCACAGAAACGAAGACCCAACACAGCCAAAAATAATAAAATAAATTTAAAAAAAAATTGAGATATAACATAGAGCCAAGCCCACAAATCATAGGTGCACAGCTCCATGAATTTTTATAAAGTAAATATCCATGCAACCACCACTGAAATCAAGTTGTAGATAATTGCCAACAGCCCAGAATCCTCCTGTGTTTTGGGCAGGGACTTTTTGACAGATATTATGATTCAGAGTTCTTCTTTGCTTATGCCTGTGTTCTGGATGGCTGCATTTCTGAATAATAAGTTAATATTATTCACTCATTTTAATAGTCTTATTTTTCAATTATACTGTATACCTCTGAGGTATGCAGATAATGGAACAATGACTTAGACTTCTCTTGATTCTGGGAAGTATACTGCACTGAGGTAGGGGTGGGGGGAAGAGTGGGATAGGTGGGTTATGGGGCTGATGAACTCAGCACTCCCAGAAATGGCTCTTTTCTGGGGAACCAACTCACTCAGGTTGACATTGCTCCAAGCTCCACACTGCACTGAGCCTTGTTTGCAGATTTTTGCATCTCCCAAAGCTGGTTTCAGGCCATTCTCTTTCCTAACCCCCAAAGCATTCCCGAAAGCATCTAGTCTTTCTGTGTGGGTATCATATCACCTGCTCCTGCCCTGTGACTGTGTTTCTTTCATGTTCACTATGTCCCTTTGATCTGCTAAAAATGTCCTTCTCTGTACTTCTGATGAAGATGAAATTAAACCTGGGGAGTAGGGCAGGGGAGGCTGGAGCCAGAGCAAGAATGTGTTGCCTGAGGCCTTGGCTGGGCTGTCTTCCAGCAATTGAGAGGTTGCTCTGGCAGGCTTTGGAGAGGTAGCCCCAGAAAAGGACTGGCAGATGAGCCCTGAGACAACCCCCATCTCCCAGGGCTGCAGGGGCCGGACATCTGGCTGCATTTTTAATATTAGCTGCCAAATCTACAGGAGCTGGGAGGGAGGAGGAGAGCTGAGGGGGCTTCAGGGAGATTTTTATCACCTGCCCTGCCCTTCTGTAAATAATGGCCTTGATGCTTTTTTCTCGTTTTTGTTTTCATCTGATGATTCAGTGATGAAACAAGGAGGCCTTGGCAGATTCAGGTGTGTCCTAAGTAAACCATCTCTATGAAAGGGTTAAATTTATTCAGAAGCTAACTGGAGGGATGTAAGTAGAAAAGTCCTTATGAATTCAAACCTCAACCCATGAAGATTAGCACTTGAGTATGAATCTTCATGTGGGAGGGGCCACAGGCCAAGTGCTACCCACCCAGCTGTGCTTAGGGTTTTCTTGCTTTGGGATCTCCCAGACGTTGGCTTACATGGCTGGCTTGCTCTTATTTCATCCAAAATGGCCTCAAATGCCTTCACTGGAGCCCCTACCTCCTTACAGGCAAGATGGACCTTCAGAAAGGCTTTGCTAGAGATTAAGAGAGAACGAGAGTGAAAGAAGCTTGGGAAATACGAGACATTTTAAATATCCTGGCTCTGTTCTGTATGGGTACCTGATGCTACTTTATCCTGCCTGAGGGCTTTGGCTTCTATCCTCTAGCACCAAAGCCCTTGCAAACCTCAGATAGCCCTTTGCCTGGAATTCTTATTTCTCACGTCTTAATCTGCATCTGCATAGGTGGGGGGGATTTGCTG
The DNA here is from genome assembly GCF_949987535.1 of Balaenoptera acutorostrata. NCBI lineage: Eukaryota > Metazoa > Chordata > Mammalia > Artiodactyla > Balaenopteridae > Balaenoptera > Balaenoptera acutorostrata. The sequence continues at coordinate 155,862,681 of NC_080064.1, read as the reverse complement.
AAGAATGAGAATGAAACACCTGCCTTTTATTAACCTCTAATATGTGCCAGGCCCTTTGTAAATGGGTTTACATGCATTATTTTATTTTCTCTTTCCAACTACCCTATGTGATGTGCATTATTAAACCCATTATTCAGGTGAAGAAACCAAGGCTCAAACAGATTAATTAACTAGTTCAAAGCCACACAAGCTAGTAAGTGGTGGAGTCAAGATTTGAATGCAAATTTTGTAATGCATGACCCAAGACATCTTTCTTAAACATGGTAGCACCTTCATGGTCCAACCTGAGAAAAGACTGTACTATTGTCTTACAAGTTCCTCTCCTCAGTTCCAGTCTCTAGACTGAGCATGAGGACTCTTCTCCTGGTAACTGCCCCATGAGGGACCTGGACCTGTGTGACAGGTGTATAATTTTGCCCTTAGGTGCCAACAGTATAGACCCATTATTATGCATTATCATACTCCAGCATTCATAAAAGAACTACACCAATTAATTAATGGGGGAGTCACTATGCCACAAAGTGATTTTATGTTTTACAAAAGGCTTCAACATAAGATTCTTTTATCAAGCAAACACAGCAGTGCATTTCAAGTATGGACTGATTTGTATGCAATCACTTAGGAATACAGCTATGCCGCATGAATAATCATTATTACTGCAAGAGCAGTTACTACTTATTGAATACCTACTACATGCCATGTGCTTTATATCCATATTTTTATTTATTCATCAAAACTTGACAAGAAGGCATTATCTTCCTCATTTTAGAACTGAAGTAATTGAGGCACTTTCCCACACTTACAGAGGTAGGGAGAAGCGGGTATAGAAACCTGACAAAGACCCTTCTCCTCACCACTCCAGATGATGTGTTACTAAGAGCGTGAATATACCTTAACAGCCTATCTCACGCTCCTTTTTTTTCTTTCTTTTTTTGAATGGGGCACTGAATTTCAAACACTTGCTGACCTCTGATAAAATCTCTTGTTATTTGAACTTACTTCCTCTTTTTCTTTCTCTAAACTCTTCTCCAAAGTCACCAAGCCCCCTTCAAACCTCACTTTCTCTTTAGTCTAGACCTCCTGGTGCATCTTATCAATGGCTCTCTTTCTATCCCCCTCAGTATTTTTGGTCAAATAAATTCAATTGACGCCACATATATTCCTTGATGGCTTAGTTCCTGCTGGTCCCTCAGAACATAATGAGGAAGGAAATCATTGTCCTGGGCCCTCAGGGATCTTATGTTCAGTTGTAAGTGTCAGGAGTTAGATAATTAATTATATGATTATTTAGTAAATTAAAATTGTGATAAATGCTTCCATGGATAAATACAGTAAAAAAAATAGATATAATCTCAATCCATTTAGTATCTATGGATATTGGGAACTGTTTAATGCACTTTATGTACTTCAACTGATTTTATTTTCTCACTAATACTTTGGGGTAGGTCTTATTGTTATCTCCATTTAGTAGATCAGCAAACAGGAGCACAGAGAGGTAATGGGTTCAAAGCCCTATAGCTAATGAATGGTGGCCCCAGGATTTGACTTCATGAAATGTGTTCTAGAGCCTGAATTATTAATCAGAGCAATGTAAGAAATACATACTGAGAGTGTTGACCCTTGTTCCACTGTTTTTCTTCTCCCACTTGTATACAGTCCTCCCACAGTATCCATGGGGGACTGGTCCCAGAAACTCCAAGAATATCAAAATCTGAGGATGCTCAAGTCCCTTATAAAAAATGGCATAGTATTTGCATATAACCTACAAGCATCCTCTCATATACTTTGAATCATTTCTAGATTACTTATAATACCTAATACAACATAAATGCTATGTAAATAGTTGTAAAAACAGCATACATGCTATGCAAGTAGTTTCCTGTGCACAGGAAATTCAAGTTGTGCTTTTTGGAACTTTCTGGAATTTTTTTGAAAAATATTTTTGATCTACCGTTGGTTGAATCCACAGATGCAGAACCTGTGGATTCAGAGGCCAACTGTATTTCCCAAAAGTTCCTATCTTCTGGCACAGTTCCCAACACCTACGAAAATTCCTATGTGCCTCAGCTCTTAAAAGCAAACAAACAAAAGGCAGAAGCAGCAGCAGTATGGTCCTGCATCTCTCTCCATGCTCTCTTCTCCGTACTTCCTTCACGGCCACGTTCCAGGAAGAATCCTCCACCTGCTCATTCCACTTGCTCACCCCCTCCTTCATTCCTCAGACTCCCACCCCATCTTACTTCTCACAAATCTCACCAGGGACCTCTCATTTCCAAACCAACAGACTCTTCACATCTCTACTTCTTAGACCTTTGTGTGGCAGGTGACGTCATCCCTCCCTTCTTCCTGAATCCCTGCCCTCCCCTGGTTTCAGAGATGGTGTTTTTGTTGGGTTGTCTTCACCGTCTTGACATTTTCTCCTCACTGGCAATTGTATGTTTGTCTTTCATGCCCTCTTCTTTCATCTACTCCTTAAATACTGGTGCTCTTAGCTTCTTACTTGACATGAAAGTTGCATCTATTTCCATGTTTCCACTTGTTTCCTGTGTCTTGCTTCCTCTCACATCTGTGTCTCTAGCCTGGATCTTCATCCCAAGCCTCAGTCCTGTACACCAGACGTAACCACTCGGATGCCTCACAGGTCCCTCAAATCTATCATGTCCCAAACCGACCAAGTGATCGTTCCTCCTAAACTGCATTCCTTTTTATTTCCCTTTTGAATAAATCACTCCACTATCTGCTCTTTCAGTTTGAAATCTAGGGCTCACCCTCTACTCTTTCTTCTCCTTTACTGTGCCACTATCTAAATAAACATGAACTTCTGGAGACCCCACCCTCTGTCTCACTTATTTTTCTCTCTCTCCTCCTGACATTTTAAGCAGTTCTATCCCCAGTTCAGGCTGTTATTCTCTCTTATCTGGTCTTTTGTAATAGATCCCTAATTGATCTCCCTGCCTCTGGTTTTTCCCCTCCCATCCATCACACACCCTGCTGCTTCCAGGGTGATTTTTCTGAAGTGCAAACCATGTCTTTTCCTTGCTTAAAACTCCAAAAATAGCTGCTACAGAATGAGGTTCAAGCTCCTCAGCATGCCATCCATGGCCTTTTACGCTATGTTCCTTACTTATCTTCACCATGGCCCCCTCACTTTAAGTAAACTCCCTGAAGTTCTCAGAACATGATGAATTCTTCTATCCCTGGACCTTGACTCATGCTGTTCCCTCTGCATGGTGAGTAACTCCTCAGCCTAGAGTCTGGTTTTCTCCCCTTTTCCTATGTGGGCTTCTATGTTAGCATCTGTAACACTTTGTATTTTGCCCTTATTTGTTTATCAGCCTCCTTCAGTCTCACTCACTAGAGGAAGTTTCCTGCAGCTTGTCCCCAGTGCCTCGTGCATGTGCCAGTAAAATATGTTTACTGAATAAATGAATGAACACATCTTGCATGAGTAGAGATGACATAATTTCTCCACGTTACAACAGGCATTTTGTTGTGGGAAGCAGGAGCCTGTGACTTTGGATAAGTTAATGAACTTCTCAGGTCAGTTTTCTCATCAATAAAATGGATTTGTATCAACTTCAAGGCTGAGAGTGTTTTGAGGTGTCCCAAAGATTTAGGATATTCTTAGTGTGCTGTTCACTAAAAGTGTTTAAACACTGAGCAGTGTTCCCTCTTAAAGATATATTAGTTTTGATTCCTGTCCCTGCCTGAAAGTGCTTTTATGAAATGAATTTTAAACAATATTGGAATTTACTGAGAGCTAGTTCTATTATGTGCTGGTCTATTAAGCGCCTTCAAAAGGTGAATGTTGTATTATCCTCACAACAATGCACCAAGGATGTATTTTCATTATCCCCATTTTGCAGATAAAGAGACTGAGACTCAGGATCACTAGGTAGTAGGTGGTGGAGCCAAGATCCAAACTCAATCACTTCCACTATGATTAATCTGTGATTTAGCCCCTACTCCACACTATCTCAATTTTTGAAACTGTGGTTGGGAAACAAGTTTCATTTTATTATAATATAGGCTAGGAGTTGGCAAGCTTTTGCTGTGAAGGGCTAGATGGTAAACATTTTATGCTTTGCTGTTGCCTATTCTTCACTTTGGTGCAGGGGAGGGGTATCTAGTTTTTGTTTTTCTTTAAAAATCTTTAAAAAATGTAAAAAACATTTTTAGCTCATGGGCCATACAAAAACAAGTCAAATGGCTTTGTCCTTGGTAGGGTTTGCCTTTTTTCCACCTGAGCATACCTAGTCAGGACAGTTTTTCCATTAGACCATGGAAACAATGAATGGAATTAGCTAGTGTTTTAGTAATTCTTGTTAGATAAAGATCAAGCCATGCAATTCCACAGCAAACAGATTGGCAGTCCCAGTCTCCCTTGCAGCAGCTTACAAGGGTTCCATTAAATGCTGAGCAGCCAGACCAGAAATGTCAATTGTCTGCTCTGTGAACTCTCTGTTTTATAGAATGTCAGGCACTCTAGGAAGTAAACAACTTAACCTCCCCTTTCTGATCTCAATCATTTACATCAGGGCTTTCCTCCAAAAGATCTGCAATGAAGCAGGGGAGGGGACTTAAGTTCTTTGACTGTCTGACCTTAAATTTAAATCAGTCAAAAGTTAAGAGTTTATTCAACATCTCCTCCCTAATCTCTAACGTTGTATCTGGAACAGAAGAGCAGAAGCTCCCTCGAGAAATTTTAAATTCACATAGAGAAGAAGGGAAACCCAGAGGTTCTTAGCCTTTTCAGGGTGAGAGACTCCTTTGAGTACTGAAAAACACTGTAGACCCTATGCTCCCCCAAATAGCTGGGTGAATATACACAACAGTTTTCATTCATGTTCACGGGATTCTTACCCTTCTAGAAGTCTAACCATGGGCTCAGTTTAAAATGTCCTGTTTTAAACACTTGAAAAATGAAATGCCTAAGTGTGTGGCATCAATTGAAGAATCAGTCCCCTCCTGAGCCTGCCCGCCCATCTGTTTCTAGGTCAACACCATCGCTCAGTCACCAGTAGAAAAGATCCATTTCCTTAGTACTTCTGTCTGTGTCATTTGCGCTGATGAGAGACCAAGCCTGGTGCCCCAGAGGCTTGCTCCCCTTGGTCCCCTGCTCCTTATCTCTGCATGTCATGTTTTCCAGCCAGCACATCTAATGGGAGGTCACGGTTCCCTAGCTCACATATCCCTCTGAGTGTTTTACCACAAGTTGAAGACAGCCCTCTGGGAAGAGGGAAGCGTGAGCTGTCTCCTCAGACTCCCGCTCAATGGAGCATATGTTCAAAATTAATTTTGTTCTCTCTTCAAAAATGTGACCTTTGGTAGTATATATAAGGCCTTGAGAGGCACCCACCTGACCCCTGGAGAGGGACAAAGTTGGCAGAACTAAGATGTGGGTGAAAGGATCCTGTGGGGCCCAGAGTGGGCACCTGGGGGCTGTCATTGGTTATGTCTGGTGTCAAGGAAGAGGTAGCAGAGGTGGCTGCTAACATTCACCTCTTGCAGGTTTGTTCTCATGGCTGCTGTAGTGGGTCGAATAGTGTTCTCCAAATATTCATATCTACCTAGGACCTTAGAATCTGACCTTATTTGGAAATAGGATCTTTACAGATGAAATCATCTTGGATTTGGGGTGGCCCCTAAATCCAATGACTGGTGTCCTTACAAGAAGAGGAACATGCACAGAGACAGAGGGAAAATGGCTATGTGAAGACAGAGGCAGAGACTGGAGAAATGCCGCCACAAACCAAGAAATACCTAGAGCCACCAGGAGCTGGAAGAGACAAGAGTGGATTCTTCTTTAGAACCTTCATGGGGAACATGGCCCTGGTGACACCTTGATCTCCAACTTCTGGCCTCCAAGGCTATGAGGGGCTAAATTTCTATTGTTTTAAGATACCCAGTTTGTGGTACTTTGTTATAGCAGCCTTAGGAAACTAATGCAACTGACTTCTAATTGCTGTGAATGACAGCAATGGGCCAACCTCTTCGTGGATGGAAATCCTCCCTCCACCATATCCTCTTCGTGGTTGGAAATCCCCTTAGTGGATGGAAATCCTCCCTCCACCATATACTTCTGGTATACCCTGAATGATGCTCATGGAGGAATGACTGGGACCTGAAGCTTCCAATTTGAGGGAAGCTCAGAGTTATTGGATGTGTTATTTATTGAAAGATTCAGCAAGTCAGATGATCTTTATGTGTGTTGGTGTCTGTGGTTTAATATGGAACCAAATCTTCCTTACTTCTGCCTTCCCACCCGAATTTTTATCAGAACTTCAGAAATTCTGATGACTTTGTGAAGAGAACTATGCACTGTCCCGCCCCAACATAACTCACTCTTTTCTTTCCTTTTTCAAAGTCTTTGCTCAAAATTTCTTCTCCATCTGGAATGATTCTTCTCATATTCATCATACCAAACATTAAACCCACAACGAATTGCATACTTATTAGTGAGTCTGTCTTATCTCCTTCATTAGACTATAAGTTACTTGAGGTAGGGATAATTCATGCCTACTGGACAACCAACTCTGAGTACAGCATTTTGTGTGTCCTCATTTGTAATTCATGTCACACATTATACAATATAAAGAAATAGTTTAAATCTCATGCTACGGGTAATGTGCTCAGTTTGGTATTTTTAAATGGCAAAGAGCCATGTTTTTCCCTCATGAGATTTCTCTCTTCAGTCTCTGTCCAAATGTCACTGAGTTTGTTTAAAATTATGAAAGATCTGTAGCATGTTGTTATGGGGAGAAGTGAGTCTTTAGAGTTATATTAACTTGGTTTGTATCCTCCCTCCACCATCTACTCATGAAGCTATAGTTACAACTAATGCTTGAAATTTATATGAATTCACAGATACTAAAACCCACCTCACTGAGTATTTAGAAGATGTACAATCTCTGTCACATAGATGGTAGCCGTTAGTTGTTAGCTTTCGTTATCCCACTATCTTTTTTACTGGCTCTCTTTTTGTTTCAAGATGACAGAGTGAGATATATTCAATGTAAAGTATTTCTTGATGTTTAGAAATAATAATAGCAAAGACATTTATGGTTCCTACCATGTGTCAGGCAATATACTGAGGGCTTACATATATTAACTCATAAGGGAGGTACTGCTATTCTTCTTATTTCATAGATGAGAAAACTGAGTCATGGAGAAATTAAGTAACTTGCCCAGATCTTCTCAGTTAGTTAGAGGTGATGTCAGGCAGTCTGGCTCTAGAGTCTGAGATCTTAATCAGTACACCTACTGAACTGAAGTTATTGAAATAAACAAGCAGAGAAACATATGGACCTCCTGAGTGGCCCAGTTGGAACCCAGATCTGATTTCTAAAAACTCTCATCAGTGGCAGAATCTTAATAGCTGACCTTGCTGAGCCTTCTATTTCAATAATGAAAGCAATGGCAAAAACAAAATAACTTAGCAGTGATCAGAATTCCCTTTCCTTTAGGACTACTCTAGAAAAACAGATAATCAAGAATAATGGTTAACTGCAAGGTCTTTGGTAACAAAACTGAGTTTTAAACCACTTACGAACCCTAGGATTTAGAGTTAGATAGTTAACCTCTCTCAGCCTCATTTTCCTTTGTGGAAAAAAAAACTCCTCACAGGTTTACTCCAAAGATCAAGTGAGACAATGTACATAAACTGCCTGGCAAAAGTAACACCTGATAAAGCTGTCTTTTAACTAGTATAAAAACCATCTATCCAGGACAGGAATAAAGATGCAGACATAGAGAATGAACTTGAGGACATGGGGAAGGGGAAGGGTAAGCTGGGACGAAGTGAAAGAGTGGCATGGACATATATACACTACCAAATGTAAAATAGATAGCTAGTGGGAAGCAGCCACATAGCACAGGGAGATCAGCTCGGTGCTTTGTGACCACCTAGAGGGGTGGGAGGGAGACGCAAGAGGGAGGGGATATGAGGATATATGCATACGTATAGCTGATTCCCTTTGTTATACAGCAGAAACTAACACACCATTGTAAAGCAATTATACTCCAATAAAGTTGTTAAAAATAAATTAATAAAATAAAATAAAAAAAACAACAGAATGAAGATTGAAAAAAAAAAAAATCCAGTGGTTTCAAGTCTATTGTCATGATATCCTGGTGTGCAACAATCACTTGTGAAGTATATAATTCCTTTAAAATAAGAATGGAAATACCAACTCTTGTAAATAATAAACACTTTATTTTCTATAGATTAAATTACTATAAAGGTGATCTCTGCATTAATGCCACTCTTGCTTTCATTTTTACATGGTTTCTTGAAGAGAGAGAAAGGGATAAAGTGAATTGGTGAGGAGGGAACTGTGCACAACCTAAGTATATACAGGGAAATGTCAGACTCCAGGTGGATCTAGGCTGAGGCAAACTCCAAACCACGGGGACATGGAGTTGTAGAGTGGCTTCTAGACAATAATTTCTGCATTGGGAAATATCTGCATTGTTTTTAAGGAGATCGATTTAAGTTCATGTGCACAAGTTGGGCCTGTTTCCTAGGGAAAGCACTAAGCTAAGTGGCAGAGTTTCTGACCAGCCAGGCTAGGGATCGAGCTTCCAAGGGGGTGGTGGAAATGGCATAAAGAACCAATGACCAACCAGACGGGCACTTTGATGGTGTTTACACATAGTGGGGGCAGTCAGAAGGCTGCAGCCCGGTGCCCAGGGGATCCCCGGAAGCAAAGTCTACTCAGACACAGCCAATACCATTTATTTAAGAATTGGACTCCTCCAGAATTTCAGAGTGGGCTCTGTATTTCAGAAACTAGTGGTTCTGGGTCTTCAGGAAGCAAAAGGTTATTCCTCACAGCTGGGCAGATCAAAGGCAGTCAGAAAAAAAGTATGATTTTCCCCTCTTCCCAACATCCTATGTGGGTAGTCATCCATTCTCTGCATATAGGTCTTTAGTGATAGTATTCTTTTCAGGGGTGAAGTAGGGTCACATTCCACCTCGGGGAAAATAGACCTGTTTTTTATTGAACATAGAATCCCATCGGGATGTTGCGACTTGTCTCAGATGGCTATTTAGAAAGAGGTAGGATGTCGAATTGCAAGTTTGTGAAGTTCCAAACTTTGGACATAATTATTTGTGAAGAATATTTCAATTGCATATTTGAATACAAATAAAATTGTTATATGGGGAGTGACTGTGTGTGTGTGAGAGAAAGAGAGAGAGAGAGAGGGAGAGAGACAAACAGAGACAGATGGAGAGACAGAGACAGAGAAAGGCAGATAGACTAGAGAGGAGAGAAATTTTTTCTCAAGTGTTGAAAAATATAGCATCCCTTCAAGAGGCAGAGTCTATAGCATAAAAATTTCCTTTCAACTCCATACTTCTGGAATTCTTTCAGTCTTCCCTCATTGTTGATTTTAATGATTGTTTTAGCTGATAGTCATTGCGCAAGTACGCTGTGTCAGGCACTGGACTAAGTGATTTATAGATAATATAGCACCTAACTACTGCAACAAAGGTAGCATCCCCCCCATTTAAGGTGAGGAAAATGAGGCTCAAATTCATTAAGTAACTTTCCCAAGGTCACAGGTTCATATGACGCTGAGCAAAAGTCAAGCCATGTGTTGACTGACTTGAAAGTCCTTGTGTGAAGCCTTTATGCACATCTTCTTACTCCTATGCTTTCCTGTCCCCAAGTTTTACTTTCACTTACCAGAATCTTAGAAGCTAGAATTAGAATCTTAGAATTACTGTTCAAACCTTTCTCCCAAATTGTTTGTAATGGGATCACAAATTTAACTTCCAACCTAACAGGGATATGCAAAAGAAAAAAATGTGAAATTTTACTTTTGTCTGTAATTAACATGGTCTTTCTCCTGATCTTCCACTTAGTGGGAACATAAATTAGTGCAATGCCAAATCTAATAAAACCTTAGCCCAATTTTAAAAGTTAAAAAGTTTAATAATGTCGTGACGTAATGTTCAATCCCTCTCTAGGAAAAAACAATGTGATATCTCATAGAACCTCTTTCTTTGACATTTGGCCATATGGGGAAGGAGTGTGTGGCTTGCATTGTGAAGATATATTAGTCAGGATAAATAATACTAGTTTCTATAACAATCTCCCAAAATTTCAGTGGCATAACATGAAAAAGGGTTATTTCTCTTTCATGTCATAGTGTGATGTGGGAAGGGTGGCTTTTTTCTAAGTGGTGACTTAATAATCCGGGTTCCTTTCATCTGTTTTTATCTTCAAAACATCTCTCTCTCTCTCTCTCTCTCTCTCTCTCTCTCTCAGTCTCTCTTCAATAAGTGACCTTAGTGCTTTTCTGAGAAAGAGAATACATAAAGGAATTCGGCATAGTGGACATTAATACTGTGCACATTCTATTTACCAAAACCTAGTCACAAGGTTTCAGCCTAACTGCAAGGGAGGCTAGTAAATGCTGTTTTTCTATGTGCTCAAGAAGTGGAAACAAGATTGGCAGGATCCAACCAGGGTCCACAACAGTGAGGAATTGCTCCCCAACCCTCTAGAAAGTTCCTCCTGCCGGGGTTAGCTGCCAGCCCCCGTGTCTGCCTAGTCACTGGGTTAATGTCCCTCCTCTGCTTCTGATGCGGAAGTGGGTGGCCAGTGCAACTGGGGGTCATTTGTCTTGGCCCAGCCATCACTTCCAGTGGAGCTCCCTGCTGGCTTGGCCTCACCTTGGCTCCCACTGTCATCTTACTACTGAGCTTCATGCTATGTCTCTAGTCGGCCTGCTGGCCACCACGTCCATTGCCAAGGCCAACTGTGGGGTCATCTTGCATTACCATGTGGGACACGGAGACTCTCAACTCAGCAGCTATAGCACCCAGGAACACTTGGTGGTTCCATCAACCTGATCATCAGGGCTGCCCTCTAGAGGCTTGACCACACTACAGAATTATCTCTGATAAGGCCCAGGTTGGTGGGAGGCTGCCTGTTAGTGAGATTCTTCTGAGAGTTCCAAAAAAGTAACAGGATGAATGTCTCCCCCCCTTTAGCACTCCTATCAACTTATCTAACTTACCCTCTCCCTCTCCGAGCCCAAGTCCAGATAGTTGTGAGGTGCTGGTGCTGTTCTCTGTGCCCCACTCCCTTCCTTCCCACCATACCCAGGAGCCACCCAGGGAGGGTGTGGGGCTTTTCTTCCTCCTTGCTCTGCCATAACCTCTCTTTCACAGAATAGGCTCTCACATGTAGAAAAATGCCTCTGATTGAGTCCAGGTGTTGACTGAGCCCTGGTGTTGGTATGCTGGAGGAGATACAGAGATGCTATGGATACTCCTTTCTCAAGACAATAGCCTGGGGCTTCCCTGGTGGTGCAGTGGCTAAGAATCCGCCTGCCAATGCAGAGGACACGGGTTTGAGCCCTGGTCCGGGAAGATCCCACATGCCACAGAGCAACTAAGCCCGTGTACCGCAATTACTGAGCCTGTGCTCTAAAGCTCTCGAGTCACAACTACTGAGCCTGATTGCCACAACTACTGAAGCCCGTGCACCTAGAGCCCGTGCTCTGCAACAAGAGAAGCCACCGCAATGAGAAGCCCGTGCACCACAACAAAGAGTAGCCCCCGCTCACCGCAACTAGAGAAAGCCCACACGCAGCAACAAAGACCCAACGCAGCCAAAAATAAAATAAATAAAACAAAATAAATTAATTAAAAATAAAAAAGACAATAGCCTGGCTTGCCAGCTCTTGTAGAGCTTCAACAATCTAAATTTTGCCTTTCAAAATTGAATATTGCTTCAGTGTATTTTCCTTACATTCATTCTATAACAATTTCTAATCTTTCCTAGGCAAGCAAATGCTGAGGGTGGAGAGTAGAGTAATGTGTACTCAGACAAAAGAGAAGCTCCATTTAATTGAAAATGCCTCAGTTTAATGAGGAGCCTCTTAGGATTGTGAGCCAGGATGCATTCATTTAACAAATATTTATTGATTAGGTTCTGAATCAATCAATCAATCAGCATTCTAGGTCATGGGGATAACGCGGTAAGCAAAGCCAACTGCCTTTGAGAAGCCTATGTTCCAGTGGCGTGCAGGACACAGCAATAACACTAGGTAAGTGAATGCATATATAATGCGAGGTAGTGGTAAGTGCTAAGGGGAAAAAAAAAGCAGAAGAGGGGATATGCAGTGCCAGGTAACATGCCAGGGAAGGCTTTACTGAGCATGTGGCTTTTGAATAAAGACCTGAAGGAAGTGAGTGAGTGGCCATGTAGATTTTTGGATATAGAATGTTCCAAGCAGAGGGGACTACAAGTGTGAAGATCCCACGTGGAAGTCTTCCTGGTTTCCTGGAAGAATTGGAGGCCAGTGGCTGGAGCAGTAAGTGAGGAGAAAGGAAGGAAATGAGATCCGAGAGTGATGGGGCGTGAGGGTATGGATGGTGTTGACCCTTTTTATCTTTTACTCTAAGTGAGATGGGGACCTCTTGGGTGTTCTGGGCAGGAAAGTGATTTGAGCTGACTTCAATTGTAACAGAACTGCTCTGGAACAGCATTATCACTAGGGTTAGAGCTAGAGTGGCCTTCTACCTCTGCTTGAATTCTCATTGTGGCAGGGAATGTGTTCCTTCATGTGAAAGTCCACAGAGGTTGTACAGGCTTAACTGTCAGGAGAATCTTCTCTCTTAATCAGTTCCCATAGGACAGAGGTTGGCAAACTACTGCCTACAAGCCAGGTTTGCACCCACCTATTTTTATAAATAAAGATTAATTGAAACCCAGCCATGTTTATTTCATTGATGTATTGTTTATGGCTACTTTCATGCTACAATGGCAAAGGTGAATAACTGCCACAGAAATATCATCCGCCAAGCCTAAAATATTTACTAACTTACCTGTTTAAGAAAATGTTTGCAGATCCCTGTTATGGGAAACAAAAACTAGAAAGACAACTAGGAAAGAAAACCAATGACATATAAGATGTAGAGATAACATAGATTTGAAACTAACAGATGTCAAAACATGAAGCAAGTTTATGCATACCAAAAATATGCCATAAAAAGAACAGGAAATAGGAATTCAGTTAAAATATAGCTTCCTAGAGGTTTGGAGGTTTGGGGAGGTCAAGAGTGAACTTAATAAGATTGCTATATTGGTAATAGCATTGTGGGAGAGTTTACCTGTTGAACACCTGCTTTCTCCACTAGGAAATCTAGTAGATCTTAAGCTAGGCTGGAAAATTCCAGCATGGCTTCTATTGGATGCATCTACTTTTGAACTGATTTGCTAATTGCCTTTACTTTATGTGTCCTGCTTAAGTATGTGCTGATTTAGTCTAAGAGATCATCAACCCTTTTCCATTATCAGCCTCTGTATACTAATGTCAGATAATAGCTAGTAATAGCCTTAGTACTCTTAGAAGTGTGTTTAATTTTGCAAAAATAATGGGGGCTTTCTTCTCCTCTCAGACCCTGTTCCATGCTTCATTCCCTTCTGCTTAGCATTACTAGCTCAGCTCCAGGCAACCTCAGTGGTAGGACACTGCTTGCTCATGCAGGACTGCCAGGTACTGGCTGGGTGGCTCTCAGGTATATTCTCACTTGAACCCTCTGCAAAGCAGTTGCCTGGCCTCTTAAGCACCTGGATTCCCCAGTTTAATTGGTTCCACTCAATGCATGCACAGTCACCAAGACATTTTCCAAATTACTTATAGTTAATGCTCTAGTCACTTCAAATGGGTTGTCTCAGGCCAACTCCAATTCCCTATTCAGTGGCCTGAGCAGGCAGCATAGTCAGAGTTGTGGTCACAAGTACTAGTCACCCTTAAGACAGAAGCTATTGACCAGAATCATGTCTGTGACTGCTAATAAAGTCATGTTCGTAAATGGTTTGGTATAAATGGCAGTTACTTAAGGTATCTTTTGCAATTTTACATAGATGAGGACTTAACAAGATACTATATACATTAGGGCCATTAGCACTATTCCAAGAATATGCACTTTCACTGCCATAGCTCATACACCTATGCCCTAGTGTCCCTAGGCCTCTGGAAAGTTAACATCATCACCTATTCACCCAAGCACATAAAGAGTGTCTGTTGCCAGGGCTGGACAGGTCCATGCTATGACTTTGTAGAATTGTCTTAGCCCTGTGAAATTTGAAGCTTCAGGGCCATCTTGGACCTTGACTTAATCAGCTTTGTGAAGCTTACAGTGATATCATTTAAGAACCTCCTGTCTAGAGCTAAACTAGATGAGAAACATAGTGTATTTGTTTTGGTTTTCTTCTTTTAGAGACTTTGTGTCAGTGTCAGGGGAGTAGGTTTCTGCTTCCTGCTCTCCCCCCTGGTCTTACCTGGTCTATATCTCCATACGTTGGTAGAAGCTGGAGTTCAGGGGGAAGCTCTAGGCCCTGGAGTATTTGTATACTTAGAACCCAGGGAAAATAGAAGGACATTTGTATTCCTAGGACTAATAGACTAGTCAGGCAGAGAGGAATACAAAGTCTTCAGGATTGCAATCTAGTTCAAACAGCCCAGTGTGAGAGACTAAATATGATCCAGGGCACACCTAACACTCAATACTGAAGCTGCCAGATAAGATGGCAACCTGTTGTACCACTGTGTTAGTCAGGGTGCTCAAGAAACAGAACCAACAGGATATACTTAGATAGTTATGTAGAAAGAGATATTATGAGGGATTGGATCACATGATTAGGGAGGCTGAGAAGTTCCACTGTCTGCTGTTTGCAAGCTGGAGGACAAGAAAAGCCAGTCCAAGCCTGAAGGCCTGAGAAGGGGAGTCAATGGTGTAAGTTCCAGTCTGAATCTAAAGGCCCTGAGAACCAGGAGATCTGATATCCATGTACAGGAAAAGATGGCTGTCCCAACTCAAGCAGAGAGAGCATTCATCCTTCCTCTGCTTTTTTATTCTATTTGGGTCCTCAATGGATTGAATGATGCCCACCCACACTGGTGAGAACCATCTTCATTCAGTCCACTGATTCAAATTCTGATCTTATCTGGAAATACCCTCTCAGACATACCCAGAAATCATGTTTTACCAGCTATATGGGCATCCTTTAGCCCAGTCAAGCTGACACATAAAATTGACCATCACCACCACCAGGTTGGTAACTCACTGGATGAACTTACAAATAGATGTCATTATAGTCACCAGGTGGCATTTAGACTGGACTGTGAAAGATGTAGAACTGAAGAGGACATACCAGGCTCAGGGAACAACTTGGGCAAAAGCAAGGAAGTATAAAAAGTAAGAGAACTGCCCAAGGAATAGCTAGTGGGTAACTTGGTTGTAATGCTGGGGGCCATGAAAAGGAGAAGTGAAAACTAGTTTTAAAAACAGAGCCTATTATGTGCCAGGCTCTTTCTGGGTGTTGCAAATGACATGAAAAGAAATGGGACAATATAAAGATGAAGGGGACATGGTCCCTACCTTTAAAGAGCTTACTGGTTGAAGAGAGCATCCATATAGCATTATGGCAACAGCAAGGGTTTGCTGAGGCAGTAGGCTTGCACCCTTCGTGACATTCTAGAGGAGATGCCATATGCACTATAGCTGGGAGATTCCCATGCCTCCAGGCCTTGGGATGTTCACCTATGGTGGTTGATGCTGCCATAGTAGGGGGGTTGGTAGAAAGGGGTTTTAAGCTGTGATGGTTAATTTTGATTGGGTCATGGGGTGCCCAGACATTTGGCATTTATTCTGGGTGTCTGTGAGTGTGTTTCTGGATAGAATTAACATTTGAATTGGTAGACTGAGTAAAGCAGTTTAACCTCCCTAATGTGGGTGGGCTTCCTCCTATCAGCTGAAGACCTGAATCAAACAAGAAGACTGAGTAGGAGGGAACTTCTCCTGACTGACTGTAGGAGCTGAGATATTGGTCTCTTCAGCCTTCAGACTCAAACTGAAACACTGGCTCTTCCTGGGTCTTGAGCTAGCTGGGTTTTGAACTGGAAATTATACCATGAGCTCTCCTGGTTCTCAGACCTTCAGACTTAGACTGGAACTACTAGGTGTCCAGCTGGCCAAATGAAGATATTGGGACCCTTCAGCCTCCATAATTGTGAGAGCCAATTCCTTATAATAAAGTCTCTCCCCCTCTCTCTCTGTGTTTGAGCCCATGCACACACGCACACATACACACATCCTCCTACTGGTCCTGTTTTTTCTGGAGAGCCCTGACTAATGCATGAGCTCTGTTCATGTTCAAGAAGGACTTTGGTCTCTACTTTTCAAATTCTATGATGTGGTGTGTTCTTAGCTCTGAAGAGTTCAGGGTGTGTCTCTTTTCACCCTCTCTCTGGCCTGGCATTTAGAAGAGGGAAGAGGGGTTGGGGGTCCAGAGGACAGGAAGTTCCCCATCCTCTGGTTCCTCAACCACTTCAGGTCACCTCCAAATCTTTGGAGCCTCCTTACTTCAGGCTCCTTCCAGGGGAACTCTCTGGCTTCAATTTCCAGAGCACAGTGGATCATCTGGAAAATGAGGTTTTATTTTGTGGTACAAAAACCTCCATAGGCCAGCACGGATAAAGGAGAAGAATGATTACCCTTCATTATTTTTCTCTTCTTCTCTGTCTTATCAAAATGTTTTACCATTAACTAGAAATTTTTCCTTAGAGATTTTCACTTTGTACCAACCCCAGTGAATGAAGCTAAAGGGAAAGAAAACTCCGCAGGCACTGGAGTATCATTGGTAACTCAGGCAGCTCTGACTCTTTCTGCTGTGTCAAGCTAGATTTGTTTGTTCTTAGCCCCATCAACGCACATACATAGGTGCACACAGAGAGGTGTGGAATCACACCGAATTTGGTCTTGTATACAAGACCAAAAAGATATGCTTTCTATCCAGTGCAACACGGAGAAAAAAACCCTTTGTACTTATAAATGCTTTCCATCTTAGCCCTAAGTGCTATCCTGTATCTACTTTATCTCCTTTATCTACCTCCCAGCCCATGAAGTCAGAAGCAGTAAGGATGATCCCCCTCGTGTGGAATAAGAAGGCATTTAGGACTAGGTGGATTAAATGATTTGTTGTCAGTTACGCTGCAGAGTTTGATTTAGAAACTTGGTTCTTTCCTCTCTCCCTTCTTCTTCTATCATCCCTACCTCCCTCCCTCCTTCCTTCCTTTCCTCATTTCCTTCCATCCTCCCATCTTTCTCTCTTTCCTTTTTCATTTGTAGTGAACCTAGAGGTACTTTCCTAGGTGCTGGTGATACAGGGATGAGGAACACATGGCTCTTGCCTTTGAGGCATTCTTAGTGAAACAGGAAACACAGACATGTCAACACACTAGTAGAATGCAAACACTGGGAGGTAAAAATGGACATTGAAATAAGGCACTGGGGGACATCTAGGTGGGGGAGGCTAAGTCCTCCTGAAAGATTTATAGTAATGTTTCTCTGGAAGTAATATTTGACTTAGGCATAAAGGGAAGTATAGGAATTTTACAGATGAAAGAAATGTGGGCAGAGGGAACAGCTTGTGCAGAAACAGAGCCTTGTATAAGGTCATCTTGTGGTCAGAGAATTGCAAAACTGTCAGCATTGTTGAATTGTAGGGAGCGCTCTTCTGACCAGCCCATGCCGACTTGCAGCAGGAAATACAACCCCCCTAATCATAACTCGGCGTTCTTGAGACCACAAGAACAGAGTCCAGGAGATGTGTCGTAAACACTGCCTGACATAGATTAATCCTGCCTGCCCACTGCCAGCCTTTGATGCCTGTTCCTCTTTCTTCAACAATGAAGAGAGCCGTGTCAGTCTAATGACTGTCATATTACTTCCCATTAACTTCATTATTGGACACTAACTGTTTCTAGTAATAATTCTTTCACTGGTAATGACTCGATGTCTGATTCCTGGATAATTACTGTCACAAATGTGATCAGACGGGTGCTCCGGGTTGTTTTCTCCATCTGGGATTGGGGCACAAATCAACTGAGGGCTCAGAGCTTGTAGTATTTTCTTGGAATCGACAGAAAAAAGTTATCTCATGAGTGACAGGGACAGAGATTTCCCCTGGGGATTCAGGAAACCCAAGATAGATTTTCCCTGCCCTTGGGCTTTTGGACAGCCGTGGTGGGTCTGGGTTTATATGTGTATGTGTGCATGTGCTCATATGCTCACATGCAAAGCTGTGACTCACTGAAAACATCAGGCCCTTCTCTCACTTTAGGGACAGTAATTGATATCTGGCCAGAAGCTTCTGGCAGATTAAGTTTTATAAGCCGTAACATACAGAGGCCTTGACTCTAAATTACTCAAGCCCCAATCTAATTATCCACATTTATTTGTAAGCAGAGACACGCTGCTTGCTTGGAAGACCAAGAAAGGGGTTTCTCAAATTGCATGTGGTTGGGGTAATGTTAGAAAAAGGAATGAAGTCTGCAGTAGAATTAATGGAGTGGGCTGATGTGAAATTCACAGTGCAGAGAGAAGGAACCAGAATTAAACTGGGGAACCAGAATGAAACTGGGGAGCCAGAGAAGATGGGCAGAGGTTAATAAGGAAAACTCTCAGTAAGCCTGAGACCTCGGGTCAGCCTGCTGCACTTTCCCACCAACACTGTTGGTAAAGACCACTTCTGATAGAAGCAAACCCTCTAAATCCCAAAGACTGAGAATGTCAGGCCTGTCCAGAACCAATGTGCATAACTTTCTTCTTCCATGAAGAACTGCCCCTTGCCTAGAACAGAGAGTGCGCTTGAAAGTTTCTGAACAAAGAGTTACCAAGTGTTTTTTCCTGCAGAGTGTTTTTGACCTCATTTTCACAGAATTGAGTTGAACAGCATCCCTGATACACGGCATGATATTAAAATCAGTCCATATAGAAACCTCTGTTATTTGATTGTTAATCGTAGTTGCTCTGTTCCCTCTCTTTATGTCTCTAACCTTCACTCTAGAGGCACCAACTCTAGCTGGGTTTTGAACTGGAACTTATACCATGAGCTCTCCTGGTTCTCATATATATTCTTGATGTATTGGTTTTCTATTGCTGCCTTAACAAATTACCACAAGTCTTTAAATAACACAAACTTTATTTATTTATTTATTTATTTATTTATTTTTTAATTAAAAAAATTATTTTACATTGGAGTATAGTTGATTTACAATGTTGTGTTAGTTTCAGGTGTACATACAGCAAAGTGATTCAGTTATACATATACATATACCTATTCTTTTTCAGATTCTTTTCCCATATAGGTTATTACAGAATATTGAGTAGTGTTCCCTGTGCTACACAGTAGGTCCTTATTGATTATCTATTTCATATATAGTAGTGTGTATATGTTAATCCCAAACTCTTAATTTATCCCTTCTCCCCACTTTCCCTTTTGGTAACCTTAAGTTAATACAAACTTCCTATCTCAGTTTCTGTAGGTCAAAATTCAGCAGACTCAGCTGGGTTCTCTGCTAAGGGTCTCACAAGGTTGAAGTCAAAGTGTTGGCTGGTCTTGGCTCTTATCTGGGGGCTCCGGGGTGAGGGGGAGATCTGCTTCTTAGCTCATTCAGGTTATTGATTGCATAGAGTTCTTTGCTGACTGTTGGTGGGAGTCATTCTCTGCATCTAGAAACCACCTGCCTTCCTTGGCTTGTAGTCTCTTCCATCTTCAAAGCTAGCAGTGGTGTGTTGAATCCTCCCTGTGCTTAGAATTTTTTCTATTAGAATCTCTCCAACTTCCTCTTCTGTATTCCTTTCTGCTTTTGAGGGGTCATTGACCCATCCCAACCATACAGGATAATCTCCTTATTTTAAGATCAAATGGTTAGTAACTTTACTTACATCTGTAAAGTCTCTTTTGCCATATAAATTAACATATTCACAGATCTGGAGATTAGGGGGTGGAATTTTCTTGGAGTTCATAATTTTGCCTGGCATTATGACCCAACTTTCATTTGCTTATTTACAAGCAATAGCCTTAAAAATTGTGTTGTTTGCATATACTAAAAAATTACAGAAATAGTTTTGTGCTATAAATCTTACTTTTGTTTACTTAAAATTATATTTTGAAGTCTATTCTGTTCATTACTTCTGACCAAGATGTAACATTCTGTTATACACTTATTTTAAATATATTACATTTTATTTACCCATTTCCCTAGTTATGAATACCTACAAACAGTGCTGCAATGAATGTCTATGTCTATATCTCATTTTGGATCAGTGTGAAGGTTTCTGTGGGATACACATCGAGGAGTGGGATTGCTAGGTGATAGGGTGAAGCATCCCTAACCCCACTAAGTGTTTCTAGATTACACTCTAGAATGTCTGTACCTGTTTTTTTAATTAATTAATTAATTAATTAATTATTTCGCTGAGTTGGGTCTTTGTTGTTGCACGCAGGCTTTCTCTAGTTGCTGCTAGGGGGTCTACTCTTCGTTGTGGTGTGCGGGCTTCTCATTGCAGTGGCTTCTCTTGTTGCAGAGCATGGGGCTCTAGGCATGTGGGCTTCAGTAGTTGTGGCTCGCCGGCTGTAGAGCGTAGGCTCAGTAGTTGTGGTGCACGGGCTTAGTTGCTCCGCGGCATGTGGGATCTTCCCGGGCCAGGGATCAAACCCATGTTCCCTGCATTGGCAGGCAGATTCTTAACCACTGCACCACCAGCGATAGCCTGTCTGTACCTGTTTGATTTCCCATCAGCTGTGTGTGAATGTCCATTTCCCCACATCCTTGTCAATGCTTGGTATTCAATCCTGGCTCTGTAACCTATGCTATGGTTTCTTGCTATGTAACCTATGGTTAAGATACTTAAAATCTGGTTCCCTCAGTTTTCTCAGCTGTGAAATTGACTGATACTAGCATTTGATTCATAAGGTATTGTGAGGACTGTATTGGTTTTACTCAGAATAGGGCCTAGCATATAGTAGGTGCTTTAATTATTATTCTGTTATTTTATTTTCAAATATTTACAATATAATAAACATAAAGTAGCATTTTTTTGTTTCATTTTGCATTGTTTCATTATTAGGGAGGTGGAGCATGACTTCCTATACTTATTAGCTGTTCAGATTTTCCTTTCCTTCTTTGTGACTTGTCTTTTTTGCCTTTAATGAATAATATTTTCTAGGATTTCATGCCCTATGTTCATCTCTACAAATATTAAAACCAAGTGCCCCAATATGTCTAGTATTTAAACATGTTTACATGCTGTGAACTATGAGGATGTTTCTGCTCATGGAAGGGAGTTGCTGAGAAATAACAGTTCTTGTTACTTACTGGCGGGGTGTCGCATAAGCATCCTTGCCATGAAGTCATAGCCCATCTAGGTCTAGTTTTGTTCATTCCCTGCCAGTAGTTAGCTCTGCTGCTTATAGAATATCACAGCCATTATGATTGTGGATTTGGTTCTGCTCTGGTATGTCCAGTTTCCCTCAATCTGTGCCTCAGGGGAGGTGCAAGTCTATGGCCTCACTATCTATTGGTCTCCAAGAGGAAATCCCAGATAGGTGAGAGTCTGTCTCCCTGTCACTCCATCTCGACCACCAGAAAAACAGCAGAAGGCATGACTGAGCCACATAAGTCATTTCTGTGTAGGGCAAGGACCATTATAGATGGGCTAATCCATCTGCAGATTGACAGGTGGAGATTTCTTATATGTAGAGAAAGCATGATTCACAACGTTAAAAACAAAAGGGACTTGATTTAGTAAAGCATCTTAGGGATTTGGAAATTAGTGAATTCAAATACCATTAAAATAATGAAACAATCTCACTTTTTAACTCAGTTGGATTTTTATTCTTCATTTCTTACCTTTTAACCTTGTTAGTTATAAAGGTGGTTGAAACATTATTTTGAAAAGTTGTAAATGGGCTGTAGTCTCAGCATGATTTTCAACATACCCAAAGGGCAGTGTGTTGTGTTGTTGTTCAACATTCATTTTCTGTAAAGTTTTCAAAGTTAATGTTTATTGCCTTGGAAATCTTTAATTAATAATCGCATGGCCCAAGAGGCAACCTCCCTAGAGGCTGGGCCCTGCAGGTGAGATTGGATGATGTTGGGGAAGATAGCAGGGTGTGGTCTGTGGTATGGAAAGTCAGGTTCTTTGGTCTGAAAGGCCAGGATAAAAAAGGTCTCTTGTGCTTGAGAGTGAAGAGAGCCCTTCCAGACAAATTGATGTTTAGAGCCAGAGTTTCAGCTGATTCTGGGTCATTGTTAAACAGGCTTTCTCCTCATCAAGTATGGAGAGCACAACACTCTGCTTGGGGTGTTTGAATGACCTTCATGGAATGACCTCTGACTTGAATTTAAAAAAAGCAGAATTTTTTGGGCTATTGTTTTTTTCCAAACCCATGATGTATAAAAAGAGTTTTCTTCCCAGGCTATAGTATCTGGGGAAAAAAGATCAGCATCTACTGATATATGGGCACATCTATAAAAATAGTAGTAGGTAATAACGAAGCCCCATGGAGCAGTAGATTTTTTCCCATCTCTCCCCCAGATGCCACAGTGAATTGTGGAAAGTTTACAGTCAATCCTTGAACAACTCAGGTTTGAACTGTGCAGGTCCACTTATACGTGGATATTTTTCGATAGTAAATACTGCAGTTCTACATAGTCCAAGTTTGGTTGAATGCTCAGATGTGGAGGAACAACAGATACAGAGGGCCCACTGGATGTTATGCTCAGATTGACCCCAGAGTTGTTCAAGGGTCAACTGTAGTCTGTTTTCACCCACACAAAGAGGAAAGATATCTGTTGCAGGGCCTGTCACAGGATTACCCTGAAGACTTCCACCTGTGAGCACCTTGCTGGGCTGGCGAGTTGTCTCAGCTCTTTTGCACATGTCCAGTATCTATAGGAGTGGGCCTTACAATCTATGCAATGAATTTTTTAATTCATTGGGGCAACAACTTGAAATCAGAAGCCCTGATCAGGAATTCTTGATAATTTCTGCTCTGGTGAGGTATTTGTCTCACTACTTTGTCTTAGAAGATTTCCTTATGTCATCATTTTACTCACATTTCCCAGAGACGTTCTTCTCACCAAATGTGCCAGAATATGGTAACAGAAAACTTCTGCCTTTATTTTCCATAATCCAACCCTAGATACAGTAAATTCTAGAGTGGAATCACTGTTGTGCCTAAGAAGTCTCCAGTTAAAAGGGCTGTGAGTGGCAGGCCACAGTGCAACCAAGGGAGTGTCTATATATTATAATTGAGAAGAATAATAACAATTAACACTTACTAAGTGTTACAGATGTTTATGAACATTGTGCTAAACCCTTTAAATGCACTTTCTCACTTAATCCTCTCAATGACCCCATGAGGTAGATATAATGATGGCTATTTCCACTTTACAACGAAGAAATAGAAATATAGAGGGAATCACTAAACTTGCCTAAGCTAGTGATTAAAGGGTCTGGGGATGAGCCCGGTTTTGTGATTCCCGAGCCCAAGCTATTAACCATTCATAGATTAACAGCTGCCCCAGCTGAGAAAGTTGAGGTTTTGATCACTTACTATGTATAAAGTGCTGCAAGGGATACAAGGAGAATAGCACATGTTTATAGCAACGGGCAAGATAGTGGTTCAGATCATAAATAGTCTTTGGCAGGAGAAAAATATCTGTGGGCTGGAGTTGTCAGGGAAGTCCTTATGGAGTAAGTGAATCTAGAAAAATGGGAAAGGATTTGGGCCTGCCTTTTAGAGAAGAGGATGCTTTCCAGATAATGAGGAAAACTAAATAACCCCTCCCTCCCCAGACTTAATTGAAAACATAAAACAAAGACAAGAGAGTCATGTCATAGAACATCTTCTGATATGTGGCAAGAGTAACGTTATGAAGTACTATGACAACTCTTGCTTTCACAAAAAACAAATGAACAAACAAAAGAAACCTGTTATTACTATAAGTTATTCCAGGAGACAGGGAAAGATCTATATCTGAAAACCTGGCCTCAAAGATCTCATTCTAAAGCCTGCTATAATGAAGCTAGCCAGATACCAATGTTCTTACTACTTTTCAACACTTGGGAGGATTCCAAAATGGCAGCTGCTTTGACAGACCCATGAAGTATTAATGGAATTTTGTCTAGAAGGGAGTAATCTACTTAGGCATGCCAACTTAGAAGCGAGGATCAAGGAGAACTTGGGTCACTGATAGAAGCATAGCTTTCCTCTCCTGAATGAATATGTGCTATCATGGAAAGAGAGCTTTCCCTTTGATGTTGTGTCCTCTGGTCCATGGGATGGTCTTCTCCATCCTGAATTACTGGGTGACATAATGTGCACTCCAGCAGAACACATTATTATTATTCAGGAGAGAGTGACTTGAAATTGGAATGCTCACATAGTTGTGAACTCCAACAGTGTTAAAAATAAATCCCTTTATCTGTTCTACATTCCTGGGCTGGTACTCTTTTCCATTGGAGCCCCCTTTAAAAGATGTGTGGACTGCACGTTGAACAAGATCGAATGTGACTTTGCAAAAATAGAATGCCTGGTCTCTCCTCTTTCCCTTTCCACTTGACAATGCAAGATAAATTCACTCCACGGGAACCTTTTGTGGGCTGTACTGCTCAGGCAATTTGCAGTTTGTTGGGGGAAAGGCAACTCACGCTACATTTATCACCCCCTGCCGCCGGCTACAATTCAACCCACTTCGAACCACTGAGCAGAGGTGCTGATGGGGGCTCTGGTATTAGAATTTCACATCAAAATAGAAGTGCAGGGAAGCAAAAGACAAATGTATCAGGGCCAGTCCAGGTCTTCACTAAGGAAGGGGTCAAAAGTATGACATGGGGTGATAGGGACCAAAGATGAGCATTCTGCAATAATGAAAAATATGGTTACTTTTCTCCATTCTTTTATATTTTTTCTTCTGATAATCTTAGCTCAAATAGTGAGTTTCCTAGTGTTATCAGAATCATCAGCTCATGTTGTGCGTGGTAACATCAATTCCACTCTACAGTCACTGCACAACTCATTGTGGCCAAAACAAATAAATAAGAAAAGGCATGGCCTGCCTTCCTTTCCTTCCACTTTACCCAAGGGCTTGTTCTCTAAAAAAGCAAACAACAAGAACAACAACAGAAAATGAGTGTAGTGGGTGGTTGGGTGGAGTTAATGTATCAGTCAAGATAGGCTAGATTATGCTGCAGAAATGAATATCCCCCAAACCTCCCAAAGTCAAAGTGTATTTATCATGAAAGTCAGTGGAGGATTCTGCTTCACATGTTTGGTCAGGGACCCACGCTGATGGAACATGATTTTGTCACTACACTATCTCTAATTCTGGAAGAAGAGTATACTTCCACTGGTATTGAAATTCTTTAACTTACAAGTGAAACACATCCCTTCTACTCACAGTCTATTGGCTACTGTTATACTATGTCTCTATTATTGATTGGCTTAATAAAGTAGATATGAATGGAATAGTAGTGGTTTTTGACTTTTAAATAGACCAGATACACTTACTGTTTCTTTTTGTTTCCACGTACAGTGATGTGCACAAATGGTCATTTCAGTGGTAAAAGGATTTTGGTGCTAGAAGGACTCCATCAACCCCCTAACTGAAAGGATGATAAAACTAGAGAGGTTGAGAGTTGTCCACAATTTCCTCATTGTTGACAGAGACAGGTTGATTTCCAGACCAGTACTCTTTCCTCTACAGCAAGTTGCCTTTCTGTAAGATCCCTTGTATGGCATCAAGAGGGAGTATGATCTCAGAGGTAATGTCGTGCAAGTCTGACCAACAATGAAAGTGAGACACTATGAGGATTAATGGCACAGTGGACAGCATGTGATTTATTTTCAGTGTTAACACTCAAGGTATTCATTACTCTGTTTAGAATGGATGTGTTTCTACATTATTCATCAATTTCTGTACCTGTTGGTATGATTTTTGACTTGTTAATCATAGCACTAATGACAAATGTTTTCCTTTGAATTCACCTGAAGTTTCATATTTGGTCCTAAGGCCATGTACTGATACATGGCAGTGCTTCCTAATGATTTTATGCCAGGACACACATAGAAAATGTTAATAGTATAGTGGAGTAAAACCACTGAGGCTGCTCAATCCCTGAGACAATAGCCCGCGGGTTCCAGCTGCTTCAGGACCCAGCCTGGCCACCGGAGGAATTGAGGGTTGGTCTTGGTGCACCAGTAACCCAGTCATAAGTCACAGGTTGGGAGCCCTGGCATTCAAAGAAGGACAGTGAGCTCTTAGTTTCTCTTTCAGACTGGCTGGGTTTGGGGTCAGAGCTATGTCCCTATTTATCTGTGCTGATTCAGATACTTGTGTTGGTTAGAAGTGATTGTTAAGAGGAAAAATATCACCTCGCCTTGACCCTACTTGGTCAGGGAAGGCTTCTTGGAAGAATTAGATTTTCAGCAAAGTTTAGGAAGTGGGCATGGATACCCATAGAAATCATAGACAAACTGGTAACCCTGGAGTGCTATTTGGAGCCATTCTGAAGGGGTAATGAAGCCATTTTAGATAAGGGATATTTTCAGCTTAAAATACTTAACAGATCAAAAGCCTCTAGGTTTCTGCAGGTTTCAGAGGAAGCAGAATGGAAAGCCACAGTGATGAAACACTGCTAACAGGCAAATGTTCCCTTTTTCCATGAGGTAAGCAGCTCACGGGGTTTAGCTTAGGTGAGAACTCTTGGGTGGCTGGCTTAGGTAATGAGCATCTGCTGGGAAGACCTTGTGAGCATTATTTGTGCCAGTGTCTGTGCAAAAAAAATCTCTTCCCTTTATGGTGTGGGGTTTGAAAGAAAAATGGCATCCCATTGGAGGAAAAGGGTTTGATCACTGTCTAGCCCTATCTTTCTGGTCCTTTATAATTCTTTTCTATGTCACTGCTTGACATCTATCATTATAATGCTGCCAGACAATTTCCTCCCTCCCTTTTCACTACATGAAAGTGTCTTTGTGTATGTGTATATGTGTTGAGTATGGACATACTTGTCTATGGGCAGAAGGCTGGAATTTCATTCTAACATAGTTACTGACTCTGCCCAGCAACCCAAATGCTGTGGAATAGACAGAAGTAGGTCAGGATGGGAATTGTCCTATCTCAGCATATTACAAGGTGGGTGTGACAAGTTAGTGAGCTGTCAGTTCAGAGACAGAAGTAGGGAAAACCAGAGATGGTAGGGTAACCATATAATTTATCATTCACACTGTGACACTTATGAGAATGAAAGGGGGTGTTATTAATAATTACACTCGGACAACGTGTGTAAATTGGGACTGCCCTAGGCAATCTGAGATGAATAGTAAGCCTGAGGATGGGCTAAGTGTCAAAATGCCAGGAGAGGAACAGCCGCATAATAGAACCTAGTCTTCATTGGAATGGAGTCAGAAGCATGGCCAATGCTATATACTGGAATAACATACAGAAAAATGCAAAAACTGAATGGGCAGGTGAGAGCACCATGGCATTTCATGGTTAACAAGAACTAACAAGGGTTATGTTTGGCAAGTGTAAGCCATGTGGACTTGGAATACTCCAGGGAAGTAGGTTGTTTGCTCTCAAAAGAACAATTACAAGGTGTAATAGACACATACAATCTGACTTTCCTTAACTGTCTTTCTGGTCCTGGGAGCTGTGGCTGAGACTCATGGTTACAGGGCAGCCAGGACTCAGCACAGATGTTAGGGTAATGACACCACAAAGCTTTCCCATAAAGGGACAAACCCAGTCCACTTCTTGCCTCCAAGAAGCATCTATGGGTAGACAAACAGTGGGGGTTTTTGTTGTTGTTGTTGTTTTTTAAACTCTGCTCTTCACAGCAAAGAAAGAGATCCAATGCATGGGGAGGGAAAACTGGGTTCTGTGGTTGGAGGCTCTGTTGGGAGACAAGGACCCACCCTTTGCTAAATTCTGTGGCCAGCCCTTGAGGATGCAGTGAAGGAAAATGCTGGTGCTTTACTGCAATGTCAAGCTACCTGCTGGCACAGATTAGCCTGAACTAAGGCTGCTTTTATATCAGAAAAATGTGAGCCTGTGGATCTTGGGCCATGTATTTAAAAGGAACACTCATATACACAGTGGTTCTGCTCAGTAATTGCCCCACCAGACTGGCTCCCAGGCAATCAAGATAAAGACAGGAACTTGGCTCCAAGGCCTAGCTCACCCCCATCATTATGGCAACAAAATGCACAAACCCAGATCATCAAACAAACATGCAGACACAAGGGTATATTTATTATTTACTCATTTTGCAATTCTGCTTCTTCTGGAAAAGTGGAGGATTATTATCCTCAGCTCAATAGCACATGACTATGCTGAAAACCACAGGGAATATCAACCAGCTGCTTCATGCACTATCTAGGCCAGGAGAGGCTGAGAGTACATGCAAGGAGGATGGGAGGTGTGGGACCAGGACCTGGCAGCCCTTATTTTTGTCCTTACTTTGCCATAGAGACCTATCAGTTAAGAATGGGGTTCCTGTTGGTCACAGGTGTATGACTCTTCCACCCAGAATCCTTGTACCCATCTTTCATTATGGGGTAGGGCAAATGTCACATTCATTTGTTCAATAAATATTTATCAAATAATAATCATGTGCCAGGAACTGTACCAAGTGCTCTGGATACAGTGGCAAGGAAGATAACCAAAGGCCATCTAAGGGTTTACATTCTAATGTGCAATATATGCTATGAATGAATGAATAAACAAAATTATTACAAATTGAGTTATAATACCTAATACTTATATATAGAGCTTACTATCCCACTTCTAAGTCCATATATATATCCCTAATTAAGTCATTGATATTGACAGTTTTGAGCCCCCATCCACCCAAATGGCAATTTAATAGGTTCAACCTAACCTTCATGATAACCCTAGTAAGGAGGTACTATTATGACCATTTAATCAATAGGAAGTGGAGGTAAACAAGATTAAGTAGGTTCCCAAATTCATAGGGCAAGTTTGTGACAGAATCCAGATTCAAATCCAGGCAATTTGGCTTCAGGGTCCACGGTCTTCATGGTTAAATTATGTACACAGATGAGGAGTCAGGGGGTCATTAGAGAAGGCCCTTTAGATAGTGAAGAAAGGTCTCTCTGAGGAGGACATTTGAGCTGAGACCTGAAAGATGAGAATGATCCAGCCATGAAATGACCTTGAAAAATGCCACTATCATTTGTCAGACCTACAAGGGCACCTCCTAATTTTCTTATGCCAGGAGTGTAGACCACATCCCCAAGGCAGGCACTTTCTAGTGATCACCTCTGGGCTCATGGCCCCTCCTGCACTGCTCCTTGCTACTTCTTGAAAGGATGTGGCTTGAGAACTGGCCTAACTTGCCGAGCCTTCACTGTTGGTCTCTGTGAACTGGAGCAGCTCTAAAGGTCCCGTCTCCCCCAAAGCCTTCATGTCTCTGGCCCAAATCAGAAAACTCTGGTTGTAGCATAGGCCTGCATCCTCCTCCAGCTGTGCATATCTTCTGTACAAAAACTGCCTCCTAAAATACTCTCAACTCCTGTACTTGTCACCACAGCCTCATGAACTGGGCTGCTCTCAGTGCCTGGACTTTCTTTCTGCATATCCTTGACTCTACTTCCCAGCCACATTCTGTAACTGATGCAAATGTCTCCACTGAGGTTCCCAAAGTGACCATGACAAAGGGTCTGGGGCAAAGAAGTCCTTAAAATCTTCATTTCCACTTCTCTACAGCTGGTCTCCTTTCTCTCTTTCTCTCTTCATCTTAACCCAGGTCTACCCAGGTTCTAAGATCCTGACCTAAAGCAAGGAGGACTTAAGCCAAATCACCCCGTCTTATAGAGTTCAGCACTGAGCCATTTTCCCTGTTATTCTGGTTGAGGGTGTGATGCCCTGTACTAAATCTGGCACTTCACTTTCCTCTTCTATCCACCTCCTTACCCATGGCACACTTGTTCTGAGAACAGACTCTTGCCTTTATCGTGTGCCCAATTACAATTGTGTGAAGCATATTTGAAAACAATAATCAGTTTTGATCCTTATCCAAGCTTCTGTCCAGCCTTGCTTTTAATTTTACTGGGTTTCTATCATAGATGGGAAGCCTGTTCTTGAATGGTTGTCCTGTGGCCAGAGGACTGCTTTCTACTGAAGATGGCCAGATAGGACCACTAGGTATCACTTACCTAGAGCTCCTTTTCCAACCTCCATTTACTTGCTGGGATCTGAGGCTACTTATTCACATCACCTCCTCCCTCATTTTTCATTGCTTGAATGGACCACAGTGAAAAAGTAACAGTGTTTGAGTGTGGCTAGAAATGGACCTCAGGTGAAGATGGTTTGGGGTTGGCCATGGGCAAGCCCACAAATATCATGGTATCACAAAGTTAGAAAGACAAGCATTACGGTGACTAAGCACATACCCTGGTGTCACGAAGATCTAGGTGTGACTCCTGCATCTCTCACTTAGGAGCTATGCAAACTTGACTGAGTTTAAACTCTCTGCCCTTCAAATTATATTTCCATAAAATAAGTACAATTTCAGTACAAATGTAGTATTTATTAAGTGATTCTGAGATCTAAAAGGTAATGCAATTAAACACTCCTGCTTCTAGACCAGATGGAGGAACATGGATTGATTTTATCATTCTGTCTGAAGCAACCAAAGGAAAAACAGATAAAATATATGAAGCAATGGTTTCAAGACATTGGACATCAGGCAACAGTGGCCTGTGAGATGGGAAACAAATGAGGTAAGCACTACAGTTATACCAGCTCACTACCTTGAAGAGTTTCTAGTCTGTGATGCAGACAGGAAAGTCCAGGCAGAGTCTAGCAAACTTCCGAAGCTGAGGAGACAGATAGAGTCCGATGAGTCAAAGGTGGTTAGACTTTGTAAGACAGAGTACTGGAGAGGAGAGAGCTACACAGAGAGAGAACCCCAGAGATCTGCAGACGCTCTGCCTTAAGTATTTAGCAGCATACTAATCTACACACATGTGTTAGGAAAATATCTGAGACCAAGACATAGCCATCCAAATGAGGATAGAGAGGATAGTATTGGGGACTCACAAGGCACTGTAAATAGTGCCTGTTCCCACTACCTAGAATGGAAAAATTCATAATTAATGAGGCATAGGGTGCATGCTCAGGAAGGTCTTGCCTTAGTAGTGGAGAATAATTAGCCCTAGACTGAGCACTGATCTGGTCTTGCCTAACAAATCTTAAAAGCAAAACACAAAAGGATCAAACTGTTTTTTTTTTTTTAATTAATTTAACTATGTATGAAAACAAAGCCCAGGGATATTTCTAGGAATTAAGAAAATGCAGCACTCAACAGAAAAGTTCACAATGCTTGCAATCCAATAAAGAAAAAGTATTAGGCATTCAAAGAAACAGGAAAGGATAACCTATGGTGAGGAAAATAATCAGTTGAACATGATCAAGAAATGACATAATTGATAGACAAGGCAAGGCCATTAGAGCAGTTATTATAACTGTATTTCTGTGTTCAAAAAGTTAAGTAGAAACATGGAAGTTATACAAAGGACCCAAAATAAACTTCTAGATATAAAAACCACAATGTCTGATATGAAAAATATACTACATAGGATTACTGGCAGA
The DNA here is from genome assembly GCF_949987535.1 of Balaenoptera acutorostrata. Classification (NCBI taxonomy): domain Eukaryota; kingdom Metazoa; phylum Chordata; class Mammalia; order Artiodactyla; family Balaenopteridae; genus Balaenoptera; species Balaenoptera acutorostrata. The sequence continues at coordinate 155,831,187 of NC_080064.1, read as the reverse complement.
TTATTCATTGGGAAAGAAAAGATTTTTAAACATGAAGACATAAGAATAGAAACTACCTAAAATAAAACACACAGAAAGAAAAAAAGAATTAAAGAAAAATGGAAAGAGCTGTGGGACAACCTCAAGCAGCCTGATATACATGTGATTGGAGTCCCTGAAGAAAGGGGGAGGGAGTCAGAAAACGTATTTGGAGACATAATGAACATTTGTTTTTCCTAAACTTGCTGAAAACTATAAAGCCACAGATCTGAAACATAAAATCAGCAAGAACAAGATAGACTTGAAAAATGCTATCAACCAACTGGCCTGATTTACATTTATAGAACAACTCCACCCAGTAACAGCAGAATATATATTATTTTTGAGTGTACATAAGAAATTATCAAGTTTTTCTCAGACAACCTGAGAAGCCTGCTCCTGAATGCCTGTCCTGTGGCTGGAGCATGCTTTCTATTACAGACTGTTAAGACCACGTTCTGGGCCATGAGACAAGTCTCAACAAATTTAAAAGGATTCAAGTCCTACAATATACGTTCTCTTACTTCAGTGGAATTAAATTAGAAATCAATAACAGAAAGATATCTAGAAAATCCTCAGAGACTTAGAAACTACATAATGTACTTCTTTTTTTTAAATTTTTACTTTATATTGGAGTATGTTGTGTTAGTTTCAGGTATACAGCAAAGTGCTTCAGTTATACATATACATATATTTATTATTTTTCAAATTATTTTCCCATTTAGGTTATTACAGAGTATTGAGCAGAGTTCCCTGTGTTATACAGTAGGTCTTGTTGATTATCTATTTTAAATATAGCCGTATGTACATGTCAATACCAAACTCCCAATCTACACATAATCTACTATGCATAATCTGCTACATAATGTACTTCTGAATAACCCATTGGTCAAAGGAGAAATCAGAAATATTTTGAACTGAATGAAATGAAAACACAGTATATTAGAATTTGTGGGATGCTCTGTAGCAGTATTTAGGGGGGAGATTATAGCACTAAATATCTGTATTAGGAAAGAGTAGTCTTAAATCACATGATCTCACCTTCCATGTTAAAAAACTAGGAAAAGAAGGGCAACTAAAACTAAAGTAAAAAGAAAGAAAATAAAGATCAAAGCAGAAATCCCTCAAATAGAAAACAGTATGGCTAGAGGTTTCTCAATTTTCTTCATCTCTTAGAACCAGTCACATGATCAGGAAACAAAGAAAGGGCACAAATTACCAATGTCAGAAATGAAAGGTGACATCACTGCAGATCTATAGACATTAAAAGGATAATGAGGGAGTATTGTGAACAACTTTACTCCTATAAATTTGACATCTAAGATGAAATTGACAAATTCCTTGAAAAGAACAAAGTACTGATTCTCATTCAAGAAGAAACAGATAACCTGAATAGCCATATATCAAACAAAGACATTGAATTTGTAGTTAAACATTTTCCTACAAAGAAAACTGCAGGCTTAGATGGCTTCACTGATGAATTCTTCCAAACATTTATGAAAGAAATAATACCAATTCTACATAAACTGCTCCAGAAAATTGAAGACGATAAACTATTTCTTAACACATTCTTTGAGGCTACCTCAATACCAAAACTTTGGTGTTAAAAACACCAAAAACCAGAAAAACTGCAGACCAATACCTTTCATGATTGTAGATGCAAGAATTCAAAATAAACTTTTATCAAATCCAATCCAGCAATATATTTTAAAAAGGAGAAGTTATCTTGAACTAGTGGGATTTATCCTAGGACGCATATTATCATATTACCAGACTAATAAAGAAAAACTATGTGATCATCTCAATAAATGCAGAAAAACAATGTGACAAAATATAACATTTATTCCTGAATAAACTCTCAGGAAACTAGGAATTGAAGGGAACTTTTTCAACCTGATAAAGGCCATCTACAAAAACCTATAGGAAACATCATACATAATAGTGAAAGACTAAGTGCTTTCCCCCCAAAATCAAGAACAAGAAAAATATGCCTGTTTTCTTCTCTTTTATCCAACATTGGAGATTTGACTAGTATAACTAGGTAAAAAAAAAAAGTACAAATCAAGCAGATTGGAAAAGAGGAAGTAAACTGTCTTTACTTGGAGATGAGATGCTTGTCTATTTAGAATAGTTTTTTTCAACCCCTGCTGGATATTTTGGGTTCAATAGTTTTTTGTTGCTGGGGGCTGTCCTATGTGCTGTTAAGACGTTTAGCAGCAACCCTGGCCTCTATCCATTAGTTGCCAGTATCACTGTCTGTACCCCCTTACCCCAAGGTATGACAACCAAAATGTCTCTGGACATTAATTAGCACATGATCCCCAGAGTCTCAACCACTCCTAGTTGAGAACCACTGATATAGAAAATCTGATGGAATCTATAAAAATCTATTAGAACTAGTAAGTGTGTTTAGCAAGAGTGTAGAATATGAGATCAGTACATAAAAATTAACTATATTTTTATGTACAACAATGAATAAATGGAAATTAAAATTAAGTTGCAGTACTATTTATAATTGCATCAAAAATATGAAATACCTAGTGACACATCTGATGAAAGCTGCTAAAAACCTGTACTAATACTATAAAATATTATTGAGAGAAGTTAAAGACCTAAATAAATAGAGCTATATAATTTACTATGGGTTAAAAGACTCAATATTGTTAAGATGTAAATGTACTTAAATTTATTTTCAGATTTAGTACAATTCCAATCAAAATCTCAGCAGGCTTTTTTTTTTTTTTTTGTAGAAGTTAGTAAGCTGATTCTAAAATTCACTGGAAGTGCAGAGAATCTGGAATAGCCAAACAACTTTGAAAAAGAACAAAATTGGAGGAGTAACACTACCTGATTTCAAAACTAATAAAGCTGTAGAAATCAGACAGTGTGGTATTGGTATAAACATAGACAGTAAGAAAATACGAGTCTATAGAAAGACCCACACATATCTGGACAGCTGATTTGATAATGGTAAAAAGGCAATTCAGTGGATAAGGGATAGTCTTTTCAACAGATGGTGCTGAACAATTGAATATCTATGTAAAAAAAGAAGCTTTAATCTATACCTTGCACAATATAAAAAAGTTAACTCAAAATGCATCATAGATCTAAGTGTATATCTAAACTATAAAACTTCTAAAAGAAAATATAGTATGAAATATTTGTGATCTTGGATTAGGAAGAATTTTCAGAGATAATATATAAAAAACACAATCTATAAAAGAACACGTTGATCAGTTTGACTTTATGAAAATTAAAACTCTGCTTTTCAAAAGATATTGTTAAGAGAATGAAAAGAAAAATCAAACTGGTAGAAAATATTTGCAAAGCATATATCTGATGAAGTATCCTTATGCAGAAATATTCATATATCTACAATATGAAGAGAATTCTTAAATCTCAATAATAAGACATCAGCAAAATTAAAACTCTTGTTTTCCAAAATACACCATCATGAAAGTGAAGACAACCTACAAAATGGGAGAAAAATTTTGCAAAATATATGTATTTGATAAAGGACTTGTATATAGAATACATAAAAAACTCTAACAACTCAATAATTAAAAACAACAAAACTCAATTCAAAAATAAGCAAAGGATTTGATTGACATCTTTCCAAGGAAGATATACAAATGGACAATAAGCACATGAAAAGATGCTCAACATCATTAGCCATCAGAGACTGCAAAACAAAGCCACAATGAGTTGTCACTTAATACCTACTGAGATGGCTATAATAAAAAAGGCAGATAATTTAATTGTGTCTTTGCAAATGTGGAAACATCAGAATCCTCACACACTGCTGGTTGGAATGTAAAATGGTACAGATCTTTGGAAAATGGTCTGTCAGTTTCTAAAAAAACCCATTAAACATAGAATTACCATATGGCCTAGCAATTTTTTCCTAGGTACAAACACAGGAAAAACAAAACATAACTGTATTGGAAAAATCCAGTCTTCCCTCCTTTATCTCTTTTACTTTTACACAGAACACTTCAGTTCTGACACTTCTGGTCACCAAATGTGTGTGTATTTTTTCTCCACGTCAAGCAATTCTCCATGACACCAGCTGGGTGTCCTACAATCCAACTCAATCTGACTCCATTTACCTGGAAATAGCATTGAATGCCACAGGTTAAGAGCTCAGCCCCATAAAACTGCCTCCCACTTCAGATGTTAACTGCAAGCAGTAGGGCCCCAAGTTACTTAGTTACCAAGTAGAGTGTCCTATGACCTCCTCCCTCTTAACATTTGATTAGTTTGCTAGAGGGGCCCACAGAACTCAGGGAGATACTCATGTTTACCAGTTTATTAAAGGATATACCAAAGGATATAGATGCATGTTGCTGCAAGTGGCATTATTTCATTCTTTTTTATAGCTGAGTAGTATTCCATTGTATATATGTACCACATCTTCTTTATCCATTCCTCTGTTGATGAACATTTAGGTAGAAAACAAACTTATGGTTACCAAGGGGTAAGGGGGGAGAGATAAATTGGGAGATTGGGATTGACATATACACACCACTTCTATAAAATAGATAACTGATAAGGACCTACTGTATAGCACAGGGAACTCTACTCAATACTCTGTAATGGCCTATATGGGAAAAGAATCTAAAAAAGAATGGATATATGTATATGTATAACTGATTCACTTTGCTGTACACCTAAAACTAACACAACATTGTAAATTAACTATACTCCAATAAAATTTTTTTAAGAAATGGATATAGATGAACAGCCAGATGAAGAGATACATAGGGCAAAGGCTGGGAGGGTCCTGAGGGCCGGAGCTTCTGTCAGCATGGAGTTGGGGTGTGTTACTCACCTGGTTTGTGGATGTGTTCGCCACCTGGAAGCTCACCAATCTCTCTGGTATTGGGATTTTATGGAGGTATTTTATCCAGGAGCCCACCTAGAGTTGCGTCATTAGAACAAAAGGTGTTCCTAGTACTCTTATCACTTAGGAAATGACAAGGGTTTTAGAAGCCCTGTGTCAGGAATGGGGTCAAAGACCAACGATTAGAACAAGAGATGCTCCTAGTCCTCTTATCGCCTAGGAAATCACAAGGGTTTCAGGAGCTCTGTGCCAGGAACCAGAGGCAGAGGCCAATATGTATGAATACATATATTTTTTCCTATTATCTCACAATAATCCACACAAAAACTTGTACACAGATATTCATAGCAGCATTATATACGTAATAGCCAAAAAAATGAAAACCCAAATGTTCATCAACTGATAAATGGATAAATAAATGTGGTATATGCATATGGTAATATCCAATGAATTATTATTTGGCAGTAAAAAGAAATAAAGTACTGATATATGCTACAAAGTGAATTGAACCATTATGCTACATGAAAGAAACCAGTCACAAAAACTACTTATTATATGATTTAAAGTAGTAGTGTTAGAAAGTAGATTGATGGTTGGAAAGTGGGGGAAGGGGAATAGGGAATGGGGAGTGACTGCTAATGGACATGAAGTTTCTTTTTGAGGTGATGAAAATGATTATAGTGATGATTTCAAAATCTGTGAATATACTATAAAACACTGACTTGTGCACTTTGAATGGGTGATTTGTTTGGTATGTGAATTATATCTCAATAAAGCTGTCATTTAATAAAGAGTAAAAGTTGAAAGAGTGGGATCAGCCATTGTGATGGCAGTTATTGGGATGTATACATTTTTCAAACCTCATTGAAATGTATGTAAATTAACCCCCAATAAAATTGATTTATGCAACCTCAACAATAAGGAATAGCAAAACAATCTTAAAGGTGGGCAAAAGATTTGAACCAACACTCACCAAAGAAGATATACAGATGGCAAATAAGCATATGAAAATATGTTCAACATCATTAGTCATTAGGGAAATGCAAGTTAAAACCACAATGCTATCCCACTACCTGTTAGAATAGCTAAAATTAAAATGATTGACTGGACATTGGCAAGAATGTGTCAGAACTCGAACTCTGCTGGTGCTAATGTAACATGGTATAAACATTTCGTAAAATGCTTGACAGTTTCTTAAACATTCAACATACATCTACCACACCATTGAGCTATTCCACTACTAGGTATTTACCCAACAGAAATGAAAACATGTCCATACAAAAACTTGTACATAAATATTGGCAGCAGTTTTATTTGTAACCGTGCAAAACTGGAAACAATCCAAATGCCCATCAATTGGTAAATGGATGAACCAATCGTGATGTATCCTACTAAGCAATGTAATAGAATGAGCTGTTAAGTACATATTGTATGTTTCCATTTATTTCAAAACATTAGAAAGTGCAAACAAATTTATAGCAACAGAAAGCAAGTCAGTAGTTGCCTGGGAGGAGGGTGGGGAGGGGCAGGAGGGAGGGTACAAAGAAAATTTGGGGGGATGATGAGTATATTCATGATCTTGACTGTGGTGATAATTTTATTGATATATAAATACATATGCCAAACCTTATCAAATTGTGTACTTATAAATCTGTGTAGTGTATTGTGTGTCAATTACACCTTAATAAAGCTGTGAAAACAAAGATGATCCATTTAAAGTTCCTGACTTACTGTTAGAGTCTGCTTTCTCTAATTGACCCTTGACTCCATGCACTGAAATTATCAGCAGGAGAAACTTCCACCTTGGCCTAGACAGGTCCCTGGAATTCAGCTGTGCTCTCAGGGTTGCCCAGGCTCCTCCTAAAAGCCATTTTTTAGAGGATGGAGGTCAGCAGTGCATCTCTATGCTCTCTAAGAAGGGCTGGATTCTCCAGTCCACAATGTTCCTTTGCTCATGCTAGGACCTCTTGGTGTCTTGGCTTTAATAGCTATTTCTTTACTACTTATTTGGTTGTGAATTTTCTTATGACCACCAACACAAGTCAAATCATCTAACTCAAATTAATTCTCCCAATATTTTTTCAAAAGTGAGTATATGAAGATATATGGCAAAGATGTGTGAAAAAGAGCCTATGTTTAGAAAGACCTCATTGCCTAGAAAAGCTTCAGGGCTAATGTGGGAACACTAGTGACTTATTGAGAGCTGGAATGGGATTGACATATGGGGGACCTGAGGATAAACTGACATGAGGGTTTAGTGACTTGGGAACGTCATCTGATCCTTCTTCTTTGAAGTTTTGTGAGCTCATCCTGACACCCCAGATTCCCCCTTTCTTCCACTGCCAGGAAAGCTGGAGATCCATTAAGTGGAAGAAGGGAAAGTGTTTTCTTGCTGATTTCTTTGCTTGCCATCTGTGCCTAGAGTGATGGAAACTTCTGAGCTATCAGATGATTTGGGGAGGGTATTTTCTATCTTTGCCTTGACTGCTATCTACCACTTCCAGAGATGTGCTAGCTGAGCTTGTAGATCTGATTTATGGAGGGCTTCTAAAGACAACTTTCAGCTGCGTGTTTGTATTCAGCTCTGTATGCGCTACTCGACAGGCATTCAGATTGAGGGGGAGAAGCATATGCATCTCAGAAGGAAGCAGATGCTCCATAATCAACACTAATTTAGAAGGAAAAGAGAAGGTGAAAAAAGGACAGATCCCATATCCGACATCAGGAGGTTTTGTGCTGCTACTTCTGTCCCCTTTCTGAGGCTCCTGAGTGCTTTATGTGTCTTGAGCCATTGCACCGGAGGCTACAGGCAAATATGAAAGAAGCAGCCACCAGAGGAGTGAGTTATGGGAGTATAGACACTGCCAGCCTCAGCTGTTGCCATGGAAGGAATCCCATTGTTAGGAGACAAGGCAGAAGAGACCTTCAAAGAAGTTACCAAACCTATAGCCAAGAATTGAATGCAGTATGGCGAAGGGTGAAGATCAAGGTCTTGGGAGTCTGAGAACTCTAAAGACCACTCAGAGTGAGATTCAGCTCTACCGCTTCCTGATCTTGTAAACATTATTTGCTTACTCACAGCCTCGTTCTATCAGTTGGAAAGTAAGGATATTAATAATAATGCCTGTCTTCTCAAATGTATGGACACCAAGGGGGGGAAGCGGGGGGTGGGGATGAATTGGGAGATTGGGGTTGACATATATACACTAATATGTATAAAATAGATAACCAATAAGAACCTGCTGTATAGCACATGGAACTCCACTTCACTGTACCTAGAAACTAACACAACATTGTAAAACAACTATACCCCAATAAAAAAAAATAAAGTAAAAAAAAATAATGCCCATCTTCTCAGGATAATTTTAAGTATTAAATGGAATGATACATAAAGTGATGAAACTGGGCAGTACACACACAAACCAAAAGATACATTTTAGGTGGTTTTAAATACAGGCGGCACGGTATTTAGTTGAAAAAGGACTCTTTAGCTGCCAAAGATGTTTCTTGGATCCAAGACTGATGGTCAAGTCAGGTGGTAAATGATCAAAGCAATGGCCATATCTACAATGAACGGGGCCATCTTTTCAGATTTAAACCTCAGCCCACTGACAGCATATCAGTGAAGGCTGTCTCTTTTTCCTACTTCGTCTTAGTGAAAATGAAATGTTTGCTGGCTTGGAAAAAAGGGCTTGACCTCAGGCAAGATCACAACTTCCAGGTACACGAAGTGACTTGTGTTCACCGGCTTTGTATGAACACTGAGATCTCTGGGTACCATGGTCTCTTTAGTCAGGAGTTGGTGGGGGGGGCATCAGGTAAAAGTCACTGGAACACCATGCTGTTCTTGTCGGGAGGTAGAACGTTTTTCTTCAGTGCCAAAGAAAATGTCTCTTTACAGGATCCTGATGCTTCTGTTAGTAGGTCATGCCCCTTCGCACACCAGCAAACAATAGTTATTTTTAAATTATTCTCTTCCCACTCAAAGAATCATGACAAGATTCAGTCCCCTAAAATCTCTACCTGAGGGAAAAAGAGGAAATCTCTGTGGTAGCTCGTAAGCTGACGTCTTCTCCAACTTCCCATGGAGTTTCTGACGAGTGACACTTGTCCCTTTGCCCGTAGTTGCCATTCACTGCCTGGTGTGCACCTGCCAGCCTCACCCACCATCGATTGTCCTCTTGCTTGTCTATTGAACGTGATGGGGTCATTTTCACCACTGCTGGTAGTGCCCTTATTGGGGACTGCCTGGACGGTTGACCATTTTGGACATACCCTTTTCCTTTGTCATTGAAAATCTAGAGGCATAGAACCATGGAAATGGTTAGGTGATAGGGAAGGAGGGTTGCAGTTGTCTCTGTGTGATGGTGCTTATATTTATTTTCACTTTCAGTTTGTGTTAATGAATAAACTGTGAAGTGTCTAGGTTAGTACCTGGCCCACACTAGGCATTGCACACATGCTTGCTATTATCATTATTATAACATAAAAAATAGAACTATGGCACATGCTTCACAATTTACATAAGCGATTTCATGGATTATCCTGTTTCATTTCTAGTGTTTCCAAAGTGCATCAATTTTTTCCTTATGAGATAGAGAAATGTTCCTTGGACTATTGGGGTGGCATAGATGGGGCTGTGAGGGGAATGTCAACTCTTCCATCTTTTCTAGATGCAATGCTTCTGAAAGTATCTTCTGGAACACTCCTGGTGTGATGCTTGGCACACAGGAAGTACAAAATATGTTAACAGACTAACTTTCTAATTTTTCCTCTGCATGAAAGAACTGCACTTGGAAAACTGAGCCCAGGCCCCATCAAGAACCCCTGCTCTGGGGCCCAGCTGAGCCCCTTCTCACAGCCATACTGGCGCTTCTTGTCTTTAAGATCACATTCCTGGAGGAAGTGAGTTTAGTTGCCCCCAAATCAGTGAAGGACTATGCCTTTCTCCTCTAATTCCTTATCCTGTCCCAGTCTAGGTGGTTATTGTTTCTCTGCCTCAGCTGGTTTTCTCTCTGCTTGACAAGCAGTTTGTGCTAATACTCTTTTGTTTTACAGATAATGATCATGATAATAAAAATCTTTCTCTCTTGTACAGTGCTTTATCACTGTCAGATCGCTTCCTCTGCCATGCTCTTATTTTTCCTTCCAACAACAACTGGGTGAGTAAGCAGGAATGTGCCACGATCATTCCCGTTTTACAGACCGGGACACTCAGAGATGCTCCTGTTTTTCTAAGGTCACACAGCTAGGAAGTGACAGAACCAGAGCTAGAATTCAAGGCCTTACCTCAGGCCCTTGGTGTTTTCACTGTCCCATATGATTTCCTGTGGATGAGTGTTGGATGTGGAAGCAAAGAGCTGGAAATGAACGAGCCCATGATGAACAACAGCAGGGGCTACTGTGGCCAAGTGAAAGTGAGTACTGTCAGGCTTAAAATGTATAGAGTTAGGGATGCAGAAATGAGAATTCCAATAACCAAGAAGTGTAGCAAACATCTAGTAAGAACTTTATTCATTGAGTGAACAAAGGAATGAATAACATCAAAGAGAAGTACATTCATCAGCGTCTCTCTGAAGACATGCATGCATGCTTATGATCAATTCACTCACTTTAGGTAAGGTATATGTAGCCTCCTAGAGCAGTGGTACTCAAAGAGCAATTTTGACACCCAGCAGACGTTGGACAGCGTCTGAAGACATTTTTAATCATCACAATTGGGGGGGGAGTGCTACTGGCATCCAGTGGGTGAAGACAGGGGATGCTGCTAAACATGCACAGGACAGCCACCCAGAGCAAAGAACCATCCAGCCCCAAATGTCAGTAGTGCCAAGGTTAAGAAACTCTGCCCTAGAGGGATAAACATTTCGATACTCGCCCTACTTCCAGGATAGAGACAATCTTGTCATTAACCTTTTTTATGGGTCTGTAAGTATGACTACTGGGTAATGGAGTTCTTAAGGGGAGGAGAAGGGCTTCAAGAACTGTATTTGATTTTAAAACCAAACACTGGCTCAGCCCAGTATTTTTTTCCTCTCTGCAAATTTAATATACTCTCCTCTGTGGATAATAAAGAAGTGGGGAAATAAGAGTCAAGTGATATTCTATAGGGATGTGCTCCCAAGAGTTGGCAAAGTAAGATCTGAAATATTGATAATTAATCTATACAGATCTTGAGAATGGAGAGCTCTGTTGAGAGTTGGAAAGGTCAAGAAAGAATTGATTGAAACAAAACAAAACAGTGTGAGAGGATGAGTGCTCTGGGGAACGTCAGGGCTGGAGGAAGTCTTAGAGATTATATCATACTGTTCCTTTTCCACATGGGGAAACTGGAGTCCCACAGAGTTTGCACTGATAATGGCACAGTGACACCCAAACTCAAGATTCAGAGTTGTTGAGGTGAAACAATGCCCCCAAGGATTCTTCAGTGTCATTCCAGTTGGCACAGGGCCAGTTCTGATGGGGTTATTTCTTGGTTTACTAGGGCATTGTCAACTCCAACAGGGAGAGAGCTGAGAAATGCTCTTCTGTGAAATATGGGTTCTTTAGTACAATGCTGACAAAATGATGTTAATACTCCTACTGAAAATTTGCACATCATTTTATCTTTTCTGAAGTTTTTTTTACATATGTTCTTTCTCACCTTCAATTCTCTGTACATGCAGTCTTTCTGTCTTTCTCTTTTCCAGTCGTCCTTTGGTTAGTGACCCATCCCTGCTTCTGTAAATCTGTCTGGGCTCTCCCTCTCTCCATATGCAGGTACACACACACACACACACACACACACACACACACACACACCACACACCCCATATAGAATAAATTCCTCCCTGCTGCATATTACTTCTATGCTTTGTACACACTTCTTGCAGTACAATAACCTGTATCATGTTGGATTTTCTCAAAGCCAATAAACAACACTCCCCTTATTCTCCAATTGAATTCAGAATCAACTGAGAAATAAGACACCGTTGTCAAACAGATGGAAATAAAAATATAAATTTTATTGGCAAATTTTACTAGAGAATATGGCTTAGATCTGCAGCCAAGTGTGGCTCCCTAATAATTTCCTCCAGAGTAAAACTCACCCACCCAGTCCCAGGCAGAATCAGCAATGTGCTGGGGGGGGTGAGTGAGATGATGGAAAGAAAGAGGCCCCACTCTTTTTCTTCCTATAGTTTGGTAATTTTTTCCTTTCTTGGGGACTAAATATTTCAGAGTTGACATCAAAATATACAGTCTGTCTCCTCTGTTAGACTGTGGGCAACTTGGGGGTAGGGATACCATATGGTCTATCTTTGTTTTTTCAACTCCAAGTTTAGTGTCTGGTACATAGCAGGTCTGTTAAATGAATGATGTTAGACATACTTCATGTCTCTTTCTTCTGCCTCATTTCATTCCTTTCAAACAGAAATTGATGCTGCTGACCCTCCCGCAGCCAGCCAGGCTCCATCCCACCCCACACGTTACACTAACAAATTTTACAAAGCTCCAGTGGAGTAGTGTCACTCCCCCTTTTAGCAAGGAGGGAAATGAAGTTCAGAGCTCTTTAGTAACCTGTTTAGGAATCAAGTCAGCCAGCAAGCAAGTGGTAAACCAGGTTCCGTGTGTGGGCCTCCTCATCCCTCATGTGCCCTGGGGCTTCTTCTCGCTAGCTCAGAGCTCGTCCCTATCTGCATCCTCTCACAAATTCTTAACTAGCCCTGACTAAGGCAGGACTTTGAATAGTCCTGCCTTAAAACTAGATTAAACTTTGAAGTTTTAATCTAGTGATTAGCCTTTGTAGGCTTAAGACTTAACTGGGTTCAGTGGCCCAGTTACCATTAGAATCCCACCAGCCAAAATATAATGGAGTATCTCTCGTCAGAGAGATCACTAAGCTCTGTGTGGTCCCCCAGCCAGGGCCCATCTTCCCATCAGCCAGGACACCTTTTTCAAAGTTCTCACCCATCCAAGGCTCATCTTAAGGGCACAGAGCCTGTCTTGAATTCAGTCCTACTAGACACAAACGTGTCTCAAGGACATACTCCCAAGAACCGACCACCTGCCTGGCCTCACCTGTAATCTTGACTAATGTGTTCTGCCCTCCTGGTCAGGATCTCATTGCCCACTCCTGGCTGAGCCATAGCACTCACCAAGATCTTAGACTCTATTTCCAGCTTTCCCAAGTGTCACCTCAGAGCTGGCCTCTGGTATGTAGTGTCCCCAAATGAGTATCTGCCTGTCCTTATGGGCAGGGATCAGGTGAGATCCCAGCCCGCTCTTTTCTCTTTCTTCTGTCATCTCCTTGCACCAAAGGTAAAACATCAAGTCTTGAAACTAAGACCCATCTTTTGTGAGGCAGGTGGGGATGAGTAGATTTTATTAATTACCCTTCATTTTATTAATTAAAATGAAGACATTGAGATCTAAGGAGGCTCAGAGGCCTGCCCACGGTCACACAGGCCTGATGATCTAAAGGAAATCAAGGCTTTGGAATGTTGATCTTTGTATTTCCGAATGTGTAATTCTGTCTCTTCACTATACAGCCAGACTCTCCCTCCTGGCCTCTGTGAGTCCCCTCTTGCCTTTTTAATTAGGAGTATGTAAAAAGAGAGAATAAAGGAAAGACAAAAATCTTTCACAATTCAGCATAGCTCTAATCCAATGTGACAAGGCCAAGTCCATCTTCTCTTGGTGCCAATTACTTAAAGGGCATTGATGCCATGGCACCATTAAAGTAATAGCAAAGATGAATTGTAGAACATTGTGGATCAATGTGCTAAGAGTTGTTCAACTAGTTCAATGAAATAAAACATTGGATGATTAACCTTACCAATGTCAATGTATTGTCGCTATCAAATTCAGCTAAGTGAATGTCCATGGCCCTCATTAAAGAGTTCACCTTGAGGCAACTAATGTATTAATACCTTATTGGCAGATTATAAAAGGAGAGACTCTCCAGGGCAGGGCAATGAGTCTGGACAGAAGCTAAGATGAATTGATATTCTTAGAGGGGGGGAAGAGTGACGCATACAAATACAGAGATGTGGACTGGATCAGTAATTGAGAGGGAGGTAGAAGGAAGCAGAAAGGAATGCCCAGAGCTAGGTGAACAATTGCCTCCTTGACAGGTGGGCCTGGAGTACACAGAAATTGAGAAGAAAACTGCAACTTTCCATTTTATTTTCTTTTGGGATAGCTGTCTAGTTTGGAAGGGGTTAACTCGTCATTTTGACCTTAACCCAGCTGAGAATTTTAAAGAAATGGGAGAGTGCCTACAAAGAAAGCAGTGAGTTGGTGCAGTGTGCAGTAGATGGATGGACTAAGAAACATATGCCTCTTCCTCTTGCTACCTTGCCCCACTGTCCTGGGGTGGTAAGAACCCATGGAGGAACATTGGCTCCTTGGCTAAGGCTCTCTTCTTGACGTGGAGGCAAGGGCAGTGGATTGCAATTCAAGAGACCCAAGTTCTGCTTCCAGTTTTGCTACTTTTGGCAAGGATTCTGCATGGCAATTCCAATCTCTGGGTCTCAGGTTCCTTATTTGTGGAACAAGGGGCTTGGAGGACTGCAGACAGTTTTTTTTTCAGCGTGTTAGGCACCTGTAGGGTGATTTAGGGGATACCGAGGGAGAACAAGGGCAGGGGGTAGCAGGAATCTGATTCCTTCCACTTGTCTATCCAGAGAAGCTCAGTGTGAATACATTGTGTATTAGGCTTCTGCATAATATTTCATTGGAAAAATAAACCCCATTGCCAAACAGGACAAAACAAACAAGCTAACAAACAAATTTGAAACAAAAACCCTGGACCGTGTAATCCTGAATATTTAATGATTTTTAACACCAAAATGTACTAGTTGAAAAGTGATAAATGCAGTCCATGATTTAGTCTTTGTAGTTACCAAATGCCGTTCAGAGTGATTTTTTCTTTCCCCTAACAAGTGCTTTGATTATCCTGGCACCATGTAGAAATAACTTCATTGTGTCTTTACCATCAGTGCATGCACTAATGACTCATGGGCTGATGATAAGCTTCCAGAGGAGGGTAAGAGCATTTGAAAGGGAGCCAAGCCCAACAGGTGGAAAGGGGAGGAGTCCTCTAAGGGGAGGGGATAATGGCAGATAAGGAGGCAAAGATGCTGATGCAGAGAGGGGAGAGAGGACATTGGGTTACCCGCGTGGTGGCAATGCACATTTTACAGCCAAACAGGGTTTTGATCATTCAGGAATTTCTGAGAACTATTTGTCCAGCTGCTCCAAGGTCTGCATACTGGCTGAAGCTGGGGAAATTTTTTGTCTGCATAATGTGTACTAAGTGTCTCATCTAGCATAAGCTTCTGCTCGGGTGACTGATTTTTACTTTTACTCATTCTCCACACTGTCTGCAAATATTTCCCAGAACCCAAAGAAACTCTTTTCTGTTTATGAAAGTTTACATTTTCATTTCCTGAGCCTTGATCTGCAGAGGGTCCTCCAGTTAGGCCAACATTTTCAATAGCTACTCTGGAGTCCTCTCCTTGGTTACCTGTCCCCATTTGGGGATTTCCAAGTCATTCCCTACAAGAGATGCTTGCACTGAAATCATACAAATGATATCATGGATTTAAGGCGGAACTCTAGTTTTCTTCATGTGTTTTCTTAGAAAGCCATGTGAGTGTCCCTTGAGTTGGGAATGATTATTTTAAAGAATATTTTTTTACCTGACTGTGTACTCATTGGAGGCAGGAGTGATTATATTTTATTTATTTTATTTTATTATTGTTATTATTGCTATTATTTATCTCTGTCAGTATTTCGCAACCTTGTCTGATGGTATAAATTCCTTGAGTTACTTGGAAAAATACATATTCTTAGGCCCCTTTCCTAGAGTTTAAATCAGTTGATATAGAATGGTTGTCCAGGAATCTGTAATGAAAATGATTCTCATGATCACAGTTTAGGAAACACTGAGCTATAGAATCAAGTGCCCAGCCCAGTGCCTGGCATCAACAGTCCTCAGCAAATGCTTACAAAGAATAAAGACACTCCGGGATGCAAGACTAATGATCCAGGCCTAGCCTAATGAGGAAGAGAGGGATGCATGAGAAAAGCCCATGCAATGCTTTGTGTTTCCTGAAAGCTCAGCACTGAGTTAGGGACTGAGTATATTTCATAGACTCTCAACACCCCATCCCCATCTACATCCCCGGACATGGAGCCTGGATCTGCAATAAGCAGATAGTCAGTCTACTCAACAGGCAGAAATTTAGACCCCTCTCCTCTCCCCAAAATAGTTCCCTTTCAAGAAACCAGCTGCAGATGACAAGGAGACATCCAGACAGCTGTCCATTCTAGGTTGTTATTGGCATCCACGTTCCCCTGCTGCCTCCTGCTCCCTTTCTGCTTTGCTATACAAGTAGACTCACTTCTTGTTCTCCCTTAGCCCATTGTGGGCTTCACCCTGATGAGCATTTCTGCTTCGTGGAGGAGCAAGACTGTCTGAGGTTGTGCTGGGCTTGTCCCCCAGGGGCACCCTTTGGTGGTGATTTTCCTTCACTCTCCTGTGTGTCTACTTGTCCCAGATTGTTGACAAATTATCTGGCTCAAGCTCTTCTGCAAATATGCCCCCTTGGCCTTGTCATGGCTTCCTGAATCTGTAAGATTTTGCATAATTTGGTGATATCTATTTGAGCACTCTGCATTAGGCTAGTGCTTGAGGATGCAACAGGGAACAATATGCAACCTCTTCATCTTAGAATCACAGGAGAAATAAAAGACCTGAAAACTAACATTGGCTACACTCTGAAAAATGTTTAAGTTTAAGATTAAGCACAGATTGCTCACAGAAGGGGCCTTAACCCTGAGCGTATCAGGGAAGGTCTCCTGGAGCAGGTGCTCTTTGATCTGCATCTTAAGGAGTCAGCCGTTCAAAGAAGAAAGCTGGATGGGCACGCTAGGAGGAGGAAGCAGCATGTATAGAAGCAAATATTTTCATAATTAGATTGCCTGTATTATTTGAATACCCTCGTCTTGGACTCAATTCCATTTAGAGAAAAGAGTTCTGGGATCAGGAGTCAGGGAATTGTATTTTAATTATTTTCCTCTTTATTATTAGTTGTATGATCCTGGAAAAGTCGCTGTTTTTCTCAATGTCTCAAGGTTATCTTCTCTATAAGGGGTTTGGAGAAAATGACATTTTAAGTCCCTTCTAGTTATTCTACTCTGAATCTTCCTGTAGTACATATGTTGTCACTCAGCATAATGACTTGTTCTACTCACCAGGTAATATCTGTGTGTTTATTTGTGGGTGCACACAGGCACTCATGTATGTATGGGTTCATAAGGCCCAGCTAAGTATAGCTGCCTTTGCTGTGGAATTAAACTGTATGTTGGGGAGAAGGCATACCTTTTTTTTTTTTTAATTGGGATATAATACAGTATACAACGCACACACACACACACACACACACACACAATCTCTTTGGAGTAGACCGCCCAACAGGGGTGCGGGGGGGTTGGAGTGTGGGTGAAGGAGAGCAGAACATGGGGTTGTCACAGCCTGTGGCTTAAAAATGGCTTGAGCTGCAATTAAAAAAGGCAGAGGCCAAAGGTTACTCCCTGGCATTTCGCTTGGGGTGGATAATTTTAGAGGGTGATGTGTCTCAGCTTGTTGAGATATTCTGAGAGACTTGCAACAGCTTAAGTCTGGCCAGCCTAAAATAAAAATGAAAAAGGCCGACACATTCAAAGACATCAGAGAGAAGCAGCACACTGGCCAACGTTAAACGGAGGAAAAACTCAGCTTGATTGACGCTGCTCCTGGATCCTTATTTCTTGATTAATAGTAGAGATTGGATAATATTAAAATTATTAATTATTTCCAGAAAGCATACACGATATCAGCTAGTCTTGGCAGTTCTGTCACTGGGAAGGTTAAATACTCTCTGTACTTGATAATTACCTAATCACCATTACTCTTTTACATTAATTCTGCCCCAGAATTCATTATGACTGGGTTGGTTTATTAAAGCTTGCATGGAAAGAAATAAAGCACCCTGTTGTTTGCACTGATTTAGCAGTGAATAAAATACCCTACTATACCAAGCTTCTCCAGAGCTGTCTGGAATAGATTCTGCTGCCAGTTTGTTAAATTTGCTCTCAGATTCACCTTTGTGTGTCCACAGGCATGAACTGCATAAGGAAATGCAAATGAGCCCCTACCTGGGGAAATCTGAGACCAGGAGGGAAATAACCTGCAGGAGAGGAAGGTGAAAGCAATTAAAGGAGGGATCACCTCACTCCAGCATGTCAGAGGCACTTCTGGAGAAGCTGCTGTCTCCCCCTCAAACCTCTTCATGGTCTGCTGCTAGCAGGTCTCCCTAGCGATCACATCCGTTAGCTTTGTCCTTTTGGCAAAACCGTTTGTTGAATCAATGTCCACACAGCCAGTGGGTCCAGAAACCCATCTCACGGCCTTGGCGGAGACAGGAATTCATGGGAGCTGCAAGGGGGTGCAAATAAAATGCAGTCACAAGGTAAGCTTGGCTTTTACAAAAGCTGCCCTTGGCTGAAATTACAATGAATGATAACCCCTAGCGTGGGCAAGGGAGTGGGGAATGAGGACAGCTTGCACACAGCTAGGAGCTGTGTAAATTGGTATAAGCTTTCTGGAGGGCAGTTTGGCAAAATGAATTAATGACCTTAATAAGGTGCATATCTTTTGACTGCATTTTTCTACCTTTGGAAATGCATAAAGATATGTCTAACATATTAAAATATTAGTAATAAACCTACATGTTAAACCATAAGGAATTGATTAGGTTAAGTGTACTTTATTTATATAGTATGATACTTTGCATTAAAAAAAATCAAGTTGTATACTATTTATTGATATTGGAAAGTGCTCCTGATCTATCTTTAAATTTTTAAGAACGGAGGCTGCAAAAAATTAAAATACCATACTTTTTCATTTAAAAAGGCATATATAAATATGCACTACAGACGTATGGACAGACACAAGCCATGACGTTAACAGTAATTATAGGTGGTGGATACTGGGTGATTTTTGTTTCTTTGAGCTTTTTTTAAATAGAAGTTTCCAAGTTTTCTGCAATCAGTACACATGATCCATTTAATTAGAAAATACCTGACAAAAATTTCAATTGTCTTTTCAGATTTTAAGCTTACAATGTCCTTCAAATGCCTAAACGGTCTCATAGAATGTCGGTAAGACTTAAATATAATCTAAATTATCTAGAAAATATCCAGATCCTCTGAGCAACAGCAATATTAGGTTCTGAAGACTGTTAGCGTGTGCCCATTTTAGAAAAGTGGTTCAACGGCTTTGGGTTAAAAGTGGTTCAAGGGCTTTTAGTCACAGAAGAAGTGTAGCCATAAATGATCAGAGCTCATTTCCCTTCCATCTGGGGAAAGGCTCCAGGGGGAGAGGGCATGGCAGAGTCTTTAGGGAATGGGTTTCTAGTCCTCATTCTGACTTTGAATGGGCTTGTGTTTCTTCATTTGTAACTGAACCATCAGGAACACGTGATTTTCCAGATTTCCCCAGATCTGAAATTGTAAGATGCTCTGGTTTGAATTACACTGAGAGCTGCAGCTCAGGGGGTTGAAAGTCAGCTTCTCTTTGTATTAAGAAGACATTGTGGCAAAATTGAATTCTTCTAAGAAAGACATAGTTACAGTGCATTTTTTGAACTCAGACACAATTTCCTTTTATTCATAGAAAAATCAAGATCTTTAATTAAATTACTTAGATTCCCTGAACTCTCCTCCTAAAATCTCCCCCGTTTTGGATTCAACATAGAGATTATAAATTAATTAGAAAGCAAATTTGGAATATTTTTAGTTCTATTGAATATTAAACCTATATAGTCTCTGAATTGAATTGTGATCTTCTTTGTCATGATAGCAGACACTATAAGCTTCCTACCCAAATCTGCATCTTCTGGTCTTGGTTGAATGAGGAGGTAGTGTTAGAAGTGTTGTACTCATCTTGGACCATGGACAGAAAAACTTTAGGGCAAATGCCAATAATCTGGAAAAGTGGAAAAATAAATGAATATGAAACCTTAAGTCTCTGAGTAGCTCTATTAGCTAATTCTGAAAATACTTGCCTATGGACCTCTTAATATGTGGGATAACAAACATCTGTTTTTAGTTGAGATTTCGATTACTTAAAGCCCAAAGCATCTTAATCATCCTTTGCCTTTCTAATTACTTCTGGCTCACATGTGGAAGATAGTTAGTTACAGCCAACATATTTTAAAATGTTTCATGATAGAGTGCTAAAAAAAAACTACCAGGAGTCAAAACATAATCTAGAGATGCAGTATTTAAATGATGTGGTATTGGTGCATAATAGGAAAAAAGAAATCCAGATATGGATCCATGTATATATGGGAATTTGGTGCAAAGAGGAACTTACAGTGTAGTGATTAGAAGTACACCCTGTAGAATTACACAACATGGTTTTAAATCCTGGCCCCAGCCAGGTCCCAGTTTATGCTGTGGGACATCATATGGAATGCAGGTGAGAATGTGTTTTGCACTCATACATGCCCAACCTGGAATTGTAGGGGAGTTGATATTTATGGGGCCACCCTTGACCAGTGATGAATGGGAGTCAAGGGATAAATTCTTCTCCCCTACATTTGCAGTGTATTTAGTATTAGTCCCAGAATATTTAGTAAAGTTTCTCAGAAGATCCAGGGAATTAGGTAATGGTTGTCCATAGGGGTGCCTGACTTGAAATCACATTCATGTATTAACTTTCCCTCCTGCCAGGTCTCAATCTCCACTTCAGAATTCCTGTTTCCTGGGATTACATTTCCAAATGCACTCTAGTTTTATTTAGGTTCTATGTTCAGGGAACCAAGGCAAAAGCAGAAAGTATCCAATGTTAGCTAATGTATTTATTGGTAACTAGTAGAAAAAAGGACAGAATAATTGATAAGTGGTATTTAAATCAGCAGACCATTTAGGAAAAAAAAAAGATAAATAAAAAACATACAAACTCTGTATGGATTAAAAATTTAAATGCAAATAAAACCCACCAAAATTACAAAGTAATAGAAGAAAATATCAGGATATTTTCTATACTCTTGGACTATGGAAAGCCTTCTAAGCAGAGATTCAGAATAAATAAGAAAAAAGGGAGTAATTTAATTAAATGTTTACAATTTTTATAGGGCAACAATAAAAAGCAAAAATCCAAGAAGAGAATTTAATGATATTATACAAATTGGACTAATTTCCCCGTTATGAAGATACCTTCTAAAAACTTACAAACAAATAAGAAAAAAAAAAAAAAATAGATGCAACCCAGCACTCTGACACATTATGGATGTTCTATAAATATTTGTTGGATGAATAAACAACTCCATAAAATAATGGGCAAAATATTTTTTTTAAATTCACTGAATAAAAAATTCAAATGGATTATAAACATTTTATGATGAGTTTGTCTAGAGATCAGAGAAATACCTATTAAACAATCTGATTTTTACCCATCAGATTGGCAGAAATATAAAGTATTGATAATCTCTAGTGTTAATGAAAATGTAGGAGGGTGGGTACCACTATATACTATTGGGTGTAAAAATGAATACAATTTTATGCAGGAACATTTTACAATAGCCATCACAATTTAAGATATACATATCTTACAGACCTAGAAATTCTGCTTCTAAGGATCCCATTCTAAAAAAAAATGCAAAAACAAGAATATGTGGGCTATGATATAAGATTTTTTATTAAAATCCTGTTTGGCATATCCGAAAATTAAAGATGACCTTATGTCCATCATTTGGGGAATGGTAAACTATAACACAATAAAACTCTGGATATCAGGCAGCCATTGAGAAAATGATGTAGATTCAAAAGGATGCCTATTGTTATGGATTGAATTGTGTCCCCCCCCCCAAAAAAAGATATGTTGACATCCTAACCACCCCTCAACCTAGCACATCAGAATGTGGTCTAATTTGGAAATAGTGTCTTTACAGAGGCAATCAAGTTAAAATGAGGTCATTAGGGTGGGCCCTAATACAATATGACTAGTGTCCTTATAAAAAGGAGACATTTAGATATAGAGACAGGCACAGAGCGAAGAGTATATGAAGACACACAGGGAAAAGACAGCCAGGTAACTAGAGTGATGTGTCTACACAAGCCAAGGAACATCGAGGGTTGTTGGCAAACACCAGAAGCTAAAAGAAGAAAGGGAGGGTTCTCCTCTAGAGACATTAGTTGAAGCATGACTCTGCCGACATCTTGATGTTGGATTCCTAGCCTCCAAAATGGTGAGGTGATACATTCTTGTTTAAGCCATCCAGTTTTTATTTATTTTTATTTTTTTCTAAATAAAATCTTGTTTATTTATTTTTATTTATTTTCTTCTAGTTGTATGAAGGTATAATTGACATATGGCACTGTGTAAGTTTAAGGTGTATCAGTCACCCAGTTTTTAGTACTTTTTTTATAACAACCCTAGGAAACAAATACATCCATGATCTATCACAGAGCAGAATATGCAGTTGCAGACTCATAAGAATTATGTAAATTTACTTTATCCATAAAATGTTGCTGTATTTATTCTCATTTGCTTACATGTACATACAAAGCTTCTGGAAGAATATTCTCAAGACTGTTCCACAAGACCACCCCTGAGAAGGGGACTTGTTGGGTTAGGCCATTATGGGAATAATTTGCTTTTTTCCTCACAAATTCTCTACTTTATTTTTTCCCCCAATGAGTGTGTATTACTTTTGTAAAGATATTCCCCCTCCCAAAATTCAAGTCCCTTGCACAACCCAGGGCCTTTTTCTGGAGGTGGAGTAAAGAAACTAGAGCTAGAGGAGGAGGAGAAGGAACCTGACCCAGGGGATGAAATATGGGGGCTGCGAGCACTGCCCACCTGGGCCTCTGAACCTTTTTTGGAGAAAGTGCTAGTTCCTAGTCAATATAATGTGCCATTGACAGAACTCTTAATGCCTTGGAGCTGCAAAGAGCAGGTATCAAATCTCAGCATGAGGCGAGGGGGCACCCTCTTCTTTTCCACTGGAGGAGGGAGCCCCCTTCCTTAGAAGCATCCGGCTGGTAGGTTCCATCCTCCATGCCACTCTTCACCAAGCAGTGAGGATGCAGCTTCAGTGTCAGTCTGAGCACTCTTTTAAGGTGTATTCCCAGGCTTATTTCTGAATATCTGGTAATCACAGCAGGGCTTGGTGCTAGGGATGGTGACCACAAATCACATGAAATCCCACCTCATCCCACCTCCTTCTTGCCCTCAGCTCTGAGGGGCCTCTGGGGGGTTCAGGGCAGTGTGGAGCTGGTGGGGGGAGGAGTGGAGAAAGGTAAGGAGAGATGTGGGAGTTTCTGATGGCAGAGGGGCGGGGGGAAGCACAATCAGTGGGACCAGAGAAGCAAATCTATACAATCAACAAAGCTTTGCTTGGACCTCTAGCAAACTCTCTTTTGGCCCCTTTCTCCTCTCCACCCCCCACCACCCCCAACTTTCTCACCTCTTTCTTCACAGCACTTAGTGCCATCTTATTTTCTTCCCTCTTCCTTTCAAACCAGGAAGGGATTTGATCTTGGCAAGATAGTGAGATAATCGTTAGATAAGTAACCATTCCCTTCTGCTGCAGCAAAAACTGGAATTAAACTTTCAGATCCTGAAGGGATAAATCCCTCAGGTGGTGAAGGAGGATTTGAAGAGCTTTATGAGTCTCCCCAGTAGTCTCTGACACAATATACCTTGCCTGTGCTCGATGAAAAAGAAAAGAAAAACAGGTGATACATAGATAAATATTCATATACCACAATCCTTTCCACAACATGCTGAGGTAAATTATTCCCCATTTTACACATGGGGAGACTGAGTCAAAAACGTTAAGTGACTTGTCACGGTGTGACAGAATTGGGGTTTGAACCCGGATTGTCTGGCTGTGGGTTTTGGTGCATATTGACCTCTTATACTGCCTCTTATACATGTGTCTGGAGCGCTGATCTACTGAAATCATCAGCGAACCTTGTGAACAAGTGATTTTAGGAGAGCCAAGTGACAGGATGTGAATCAGAGAGACACTTGGGATAGACAGAAGCAAGCAATTCTCTGGCAGGAGGACCCCATGGCAAAGGTCTCATTAGACTGTTGAATATGCCATTGTAATGCAGTCGAGACACAACTTGCTTGAGGGTAAGTGGAATCCCAACAGCAGGTGGAATTGAATTAGGTCTCCAGGGACTAGGAGAAACCACTCTCTCTTTTGGCCCAGTTCCATGCTGAATGTGACATCCAGGAAACTATCATTTGACCCTATAGAGAATCTGCACACATGCCTCCCCTGTCCCCGCTCCCCCAACTCATTCTCAAGTTTGCACTTCATAGGCTGGACAAGACAAAGCCTATGACCTTCATCCCTGTTTTCAGTACCTTATTGCCCTTGAGGATTCAGCCTATGGTCTCCGGTTATCACAGTATTCCAGGATGTTTAACGCCTCCTAAAAGCTGGTGGATGGAAAACCATATCTGCCGTGTAGTTTTGCAAGTTAAATATTTTTACAATTTCCAACCTAATGGCAAGGAGATCAAACAGCACAGCTGCAAAGGAAAGCTGAACAAGACCATTCAACTCCAGAAGCTATTTGCTGGTATTAAAATATTCCATTGTCCTCTGTCCTTTCCCCACCTTGCTCTCTTCTGGAATAAGAGACTTTGACTCTCCAGGCAGCCTGAATGAGGGTTATGGATGAGATTGATATTTAAGACTCTGGCAAAGCATGACCTTCGGCTTCCCAATAAGCAGCAAGGACAAACTGCAGTGCTGGGGACTTGAGACTTTAATTCCCACCAATTACTTCCCTCTAGTTCATTATGCATGAGAAGTGCAACTGGCTCAGCCCTGGTAATCCAGGGGTGCCTCTGAATCACAGACCCATAAATGTCAGAGCTGGAGAGGGCCTTGGAGATCACTGAGTGAGTCCAACCTCCTCATTTTCCAGATGAAAAACCTTCCTTCAGGTGTGTGTGCCTCTCAGGCTGGACTGCTCTGCTCTGGCTCGCTCTTCCCAGGTAGACACAGTGCAGCCAGCAGGCTGTGAGGTTCTTGCGCCAGCTAACATTGCTAATATGCAGGCAACGTGGGAGCAGGAGAGTATCAGCAGGCAAAGGCAGAAGCAGCAGACCTAGGTTTCAATGATGCTGAATGTGGACCAATTACTTGCTACTGTGTAAGTGAAGGAGAGAATGACCTCTGTGAGCCAGATCCTTGAGAAGTTTCCTTATGAGTGCAGGAAAGAGGATCTTTTTATTTGTCCTGCCCACCTCTTTCTTGTTTGGCAGAAGAATCCTGAAGTTTTCCACATTCCTCCCAACCCAATGAGGGGGCCACTGTCTCTCCAAATCTCTGACGTCCCTCGACGAGCTGGGAGTGTGATATTGACAACAAATAGTGGTGCACTTTCCACGTGCCAGGCACCATTCTAAGGGCTTTACATGTATTCATTCACTGAATGCTCACAAAACTCCCACGAGGTGGGCGTGAATATAAGCCCCATTTTATAGATGATGAAACCAAAGCAAGGAGAGATTAAGTAGCTCATCCTAGGTCACACAGTGATGCCACTGAGGTCTTGAGGAAGGAGAAATGCCTTGGAAAGAGGGGCTTCGGGATTGGGGTAAACTTCTCTAGGGAGTGTGCGCTGGTGGTGAGTTAAGTTTGACTAGGGGTCTCACTGAAGCAGAATACCCCATCATATACACGTGTACTCCAGTTGAGAGACGTTGCATTCTAGAAGAAATGCAGACTTTGGCATCTGTGATAGGTTGCTTGTGATTCTAACTCTTGCTAGCTGTATGACCTTGGGCAAGATACTTAATGTCATCAAGCTTCCACTTTCATGTCTGCCAAATAGACAAAACAACGGTGACGATGCTTATGAGGGTGATAAGAATATGTACCTTGCAGAGTTGTTGTTAAGGTAAAAGTTATCATGTAGGGTCTGATGTTGGTGGGCCTTTAAAAAATGGTAACCTTTGTGAGGAGGCCACCTCCTTTCCTCTTGCCTCTTGTTTCCAGGTAGATGCGTTTCCATTTCTATAATCTTCCTGGGTTCTCTCTTCTTCACTTACTCAGTAACTGAAACACCAAAAAAGTAAGTAACTTTCCCAAGGTCACCCAGCTAGTGAGTGGGGAGGTAAGATTTAAATCCAGACAGTCTGGCTTCAGAGTTCACATGCTTTGATGCTTCACCATACTAACTCCTCAGAAGACCAAGTACACATGATATCAAATGTCTTCTCTGTTCCTGGCAGCAAGAAGGCTGAAACCGCCAGCTCTTTGGAAAAGACAACATGGAGAAATGGACTCAGAGCTGATGACTCAAACCACTGTTTCTTCAGTCTTATTTTTTTTTTTTTTTTTAGAGCTCCTGACTTATTTATTTATTTTATTTTTTTGGCTGTGTTGGATCTTCTTATTTTATATCCCCATTTCTTGTTAACCCTGGAAGTGGGGTTCTTGGGAGGAAGTGTCCACTCACCCCCAGTTTGCCCAGGAATCTTTGGTAACATCCATTTTTCTTGCGTGACTATTAAGCTCCCCCTTTCACTCTCAAAAGTACCTGCGTTTGGAGATACATTATATAGTTGTTCTATGCAAAAGGCATGGGAAATGGTTAGGCAAGGGAGAGGAGCAGGTCATAGGCAAGATTATTGGCATCTTCTCTAAGGCAGAGAAAAAAATTTTGTCCACGTTCTTTTTTTGAGGTCTGAGATACCACAAGACTTCTTGGAATGTAGCCTTCTTGAGTTTTGCCTTGGCTGTACTATCTTTGTTCTGGCTCTTGAATGAGTCTCACTCATGCATTCCCAGGGCCATCAGAGCCCTAAATGACAGCTTCACAGCAGGCAATGAATCGTCTCTTGCCTCCTTCAACATGGTCAGGAGTAGCCCTCAGGCAACCTGTTGCAAGGGGCAAGGACAGGAAACCTAAAGCAAAGAATGACCTACCCAACCTAAATCCTGGAGTTAAATTTACCGGCATAATTGCCAGATGTAATTTCCTTGCACCTCTTTCTGCTAAGTGCTCTCTAAGAGCAAAGCACTTAGTAAATTATAAGGAGTTACCAGCACAAAAGTGCTTACAAATAAGAATTATGGAAAATCAGAAGCCAAACGCTCACAACAGCATTTTTTTAAAAGTTTAATCAGAAACAGAGTCAGAACCATACAGGAGGGGTGAATTCTCTCAGGCAAGCGATAACATAAGCTGTTCATATATTTTAAGATCTAATCTATCATTTTAAAAATTATTTTATTACAGGGCAGTTTCATAAAAAATGGAGTCTGTGTTCCATTATTCCCCTGGGTACTCCAAGGGAGGCCTCATAAAGGGTAATGATAGAACGACTGGGAATTAACTTTACGGCATTAACTCACCATGCTGAGAGAACGAGAAGCACAGACTGGTGGACAGGAGAATTCAACTAACAACTGGCACACGCCGACTGTGTTTGGAAGCTGTTTCTACTGGTTTCCATTTCAGGAAAGGGAGTTAGTCACACAGAAGATGGCATCTGACCTCAGACACAACGATGGCAGAAAGAAACAAAGCCCAGGCTTTCTGGAATCTTAGGCAATCCCACAGGAAGACTTTGGGTTTCTTAAAAACAGAGCCTGGAGGAGCCAGTCATCTATCAAAGTGATTGTGCTTTTGCCTGCTCCACATCAGTCACCTCCTGGGGGCAGATCATGAAGCACAACTGGGCACACATTTTTTTGTGTGTCTCCCCATCACAGCTGGAAACTGTAGCTTTGGGTTCGTGGGAGGCTATGTTTGGGGAAAACAGCAGATCGGGCATCTTAGAAAACCACAGATCACATATATAAACATGCCTAGCACAGTGTGTAGACTACAATGTGCACAAAAAATGTTGGCTCCCATCTTCCTCTCCCTTTCCCACCATGTTTCTATCAATAGAATAGCAAGATAAGGGAAGATGCCCAGAGACAAGACTTTGTGGGGCTCTCAGGAACTCAATCCATCGTTCTGACTCTATCCAAGTTTACAGTGGACTCACACCGCTTGGGAAGCTCACCTTTTTTCAGAATGAAATTTCTTCAAACACCTTCTCTGCTTTCAGTGTCATCCACATGTGTCTGTCAGGTCCCTGCTACTAAGGTCATGGCCACCAGTAAGCTGTAGGCTGATTTAAGATGGAACTGACCTGAGAGCCTTCTATTTGACTCTTAGATGACAAGAGCTCCCTTCTTAAAAAAAAAAAAAAAATACTTTCTTGCCCTGGATAACTCTTTTACTGTAAGTCCAACAGGCAGTCCTGAGGAAGAAAAGAGTCATGGAGAATAAACCAATGCTCTCAGTACCTAACAGGAATTCCCCTATCGCAAATAGAAACTGCCTAAATGCAAGGTTTTAAAGCCAAGAAATCTCTTTTTCTTGCCAGTCAGAGATTCCTTTTCCACGTTTATTCCCAATGTCTCAGCTAGTACTAAATGTTTCCAGCATCCTAAGTCACAGAAGATTCACAACGTACAGTGTACAAGTTGTGCATCTGTAGACTGCAGGCCCAGTAACCCAGAGATGGGCAGTCCTGCTGTTTCTAGAGGACAGTGTGCTGCTGACCCCAGCTACCAGTGAGCTGGTGCTTCCCTGCTCTCCATCCCCAGGGAGAAGCATATTAAAAAGCAGTGTGGCAGAGTTCATTTGGAGAGAATGTTATTTGCCTACCATCTCTTTTCTCTACATCATCAAAATTAGTCAGTTTGATAATGCTTTATATCCTTTCCACATTGTCAGGTAAGATACATTGCAAATGTATATGGCTTAACAAATATACAGTAAATAAGCATTTTTCCTATCCTTTCTATTGATAAAAGATTCTACGGAAAGTTGGAGGAAAGAAAGCCACTTTGTAAATATGATAGATATGGTATAAAATTCCATAGTTTAAACATCTAACTTGCTGGGTTTTAATGGGGTTGTCATCACTGGACTGTTAGCTTAACTTAAGAAAATCAAGAAAATGCCTTTTTGTTGCCTCATAAATCCTGATGAACAATAGTCCAACAACAGAAAACAAGCTCTGATTTTGGAATGATTGCTCTCTGTGCATCGCCAGTAATGAAGTATGAAGGAAATCGAAGACTTATTGCTTGCAGATATTAGCACAGACCCAGATGGCTCAATTTTTTTTACCATAATAGATAATTCTTGAATTATGTGCCTAACAAAGACAAATTCTAGAACTAATGGAAGGCATTTATTATATTAACAAGTGTGTTTTCGATTCCTTCAAAACAGAATGTAATTTAATCTCAGCTTCAGAGACAGATTGGAAATGTTAAATGTCTGCTTTTCAGAAGTGATTTCTGTAGGGAGAAAAGTATTCACCATCAGCTTGAGCTGTGTAACTGGGGGAAAGGATGTTTATCTTAACAGCACAGAAAGGGAGACGTTGTGGAATTTTTTTCCATTTTCTTTTTCATTTTTTAAATAGAGAGCAGATTGTATATAATCCTAGTCCTTCCCCAGGGCAACTTCTGCCTTGCTGCACGTAATATATTCCACTGTGAGAAAGAATAATTATCTGATAGTGATGGGGACCCTTCTCAGTGTTCTGTGTGTATAAATGAAAACCTGAGACCTATCTGCTACTCTAGGGACTCAGGTGGATCTGGCTAGGGTCAGGTTTGTGGCTTTTGAGGGAGGTCCCTGTCAATAATCATCCTGCCAAGGATAGTTGGAGCTGTGGAAGCTTTCAAACCACACCACATGAGAAACAGCGGAAGTACCGAGACTGTTGGACTTGAAGAGAGACAATCTCAGGTGCGGGAGTGTGGGGAAAAGAAGGTCACTGCAGGAGTTCGCCTCTCATGGAGGGGTATGTGGCTCCGGAAGGCACACTGGGACCAATGTCTACATTTCACAAGAGAAAATACTCTCACTCTGTCTAACTAATGTCCCAACTCACCTTCCAAGAAGAGAGCATCCAGAGTGCTGCACTCCATCAGAAGTTCAGGGACTTGTGTCTGAGTATGGAATGGGGGCGGGGGCGTGGAGTCAACGGAGGTGTGAAAGACAGTGTCTGGGGAGGAATCTGGAAGTCAGTGTCAGACAGTCCTAAGGAAGCCTCCATCTGAATGATGGAAGATCTGACACCAGGCAGGGGGATGGAAACAGGATGTAGCAGGACTAGGTAAATGACTTCAGAAAGAAATAAAGAAACCCCAAGTGGGATGATTTCCATTGGTGTTGGACACAACTGCAGGGCTTGTTATAGAACATCTGTAACCTCACCTATGGTTAGGAAGGGAACAGTTAGTGTGGAGCCAGTTTGGATGAGGAAGAACTTGCTAGTAGAACTGCCAAAGCGAAGAATCAATGGCCTTGTGCAGAAGTGATGTCTCGACATCTGATCCTGTACATGTGGAAGCCAGTCACGTTTCTGTCGGGAACACTGCACAGAGATGCCAGACTTTGGTGGAGGCCCTTGTCTAGATGACCTCTGAGCTCCTGCCAATTCCAAGTTAGTTCCAAAATATATCTTCCTGACCACCATAATTTATTAATTCAGCATTTCTTTATGAAGCCCCTACTGTGTGCAAGGCAAAATGTTAGGACCTGGGGACATGGGAGTCAACACATAGGCATGAACCCTGCTCCCATGGACCTGTCCCTAGTAGGGCAGGCAACAGTAGTTACAAGAGTGCTGGTGGTGATGACGAAGTGCAGGTGCTGGGGAATGTGTCATAGGCAGATTGTCTGATAGCATGAAGGCAGACTGCGTGGAGGAGGTGATGGTAAGATTGACCTAAAATGTCCGTAGGAGTTAGTTAGGAATAGGGAGGAGGAAAGAAAAAGAGAATACCCCATGCAAGGAGAACTGCATGTTTGAAAATCCTGAGGGAAGAAAGGAAGTCCCACTATGGAATCACCCTTTAGCTTGGATGTCGGGACAAAGCAAACTGTGGTCCTTGGGAAGAAACTGATTCATTTATTTGCACAGCGTAATTATTTATATTATATTAAAAGTTGAAGTGGGGAGAGCAGAGAAGGAATAGGTCCATTTTGGGATCAATTAGTGTGATCTGGAAGGGATTAAAGAAATGAGGATTATCCCTTGAAGGGAGAGTTTGATTGAATAAAGCAATAAAGAGATTTGGGGACATGGCTGAAGGAGGAAGCCTGGGCCGTCCAGGGTGGTGAGGAGCATTCAGAAGTGGCAAAGCCTGAAAGGCAAAGGCTCAGGGAGGATCCCTCCTTTCTGCCCTCAGCCAGAAAGAAGACGCCAAGACAAAGTCCTCTTCAGAGCATGACTCTCTCCTGGGTGTCTTTCAAGCATGACAACCTCGCCCTCCTGCTCTTATGAGGGGAGATCCTACAGCACAAGTAAATGGGGGATTTGAGGAGAGAAAACCCCATGTATTTTGCTTTCTTCCAATACTTTATAGCTTGCAAAGTGTTTCACATCCATTTGAAGAGGGTTTATCTTTGTTCTATAGAGAGGATTTGAGATTCAGAGATGGGAAATGACTTACCCAAGGTCGTGGCTCAGCTCTGTGGCAGAGCCATTATATTTCTGCTCTGCCAACTGATTTTTACCCTAACACACATTCCCACTGCTGGGGCCAGAGAAGTAATGGCATCTTTCCAAAAAAGAGCCCCTGAAGAGGAATTAAGTCAGGTGAATAAAGGGACTGACCTGGGACCTGAGGAGGCTCCTCTCTCGTGCAGTCATCTATCCTTGAAAAGGGTGACAAGGACTTTTCTGAGTGAAGGGAAAGAATGGGCCCACCTGCAACAATACCTCAAAATGGTTGATAAGCATTTACTTTTCTATTCTGGGTCTTTTTTCCCCCTTTTTTCTTCACTGTATTGCTGTGGAGTTGAAACTGGCTGAATCAGCACTGAATCATTTAACAGGAAATGATGAAAAGTGTCATTTTGCTCTGTCTTGCATGGTAACACACAGCGGTGAGAACTGATGATGACGGAGGGGCTGTCTGACAGTGCTTCCGGCCTCAGATTGGATTGTGGGTGGGAAGAGTCCACAGTCTAATCAGCAGTCTTTCCCCGGGGTGGGCTGGGGAGTGTGAATGAGTGCTGTCCCTACAGAAAGGATGCCAAGATCCACAGAAACAGCCCCGGTGAGGTGAGGAGGCAGAAGGACAATCTGCAGATCCACTGGGAAATCTCCCATGAGGAAACAGACACCCTGAGGATGGAGTCACCCGGATTCCTTTTGGTGCTCACTGTAGCTAAGGGAAAGAGTGCAGGGCAAGGGGTTTCCATGACAGGGAGGGGCTTCCCTTGGTTTCCAATAAGTAACAGGCAACCTTGCTGAAATAGTTTCCACTAACCTCATTCAGGAGACAGATGGGAGGTGTTTTCACCATGCACTCAGGATTTGTCATTAAACAACACAGCTCTGTAATGTTATCATGCAACTCTGTGAGCCTCAGTTTCCTCTTTTGCAAAATAGAGATGTTAGTACCTACAGCTGTAGCATTATTGGGCTGAATAATGACATAATGAATGTGATGGCGCTTTGGGCAGTGCACATCATTATATTAGTCAGAATCCAGAGTCTCTGGGGCATGTTAGAGCCCTTATTCTAACACTCATAAGTGAGCAAACACACAATTCTCTCTCTACTTCATCCACTGCTTAATGGGTTTAATGCAACTAGGGACATAAACACTGACCTATATGCTTCAATTTGGGAGGGGGGTTAATGGGAGTGAGAGTGTCCCCCAAACCCAAAGTTGCTTCTGCTTTCTTTGAAGCTAAGAGACTCTGTAGCTATGACTGTACATCATTCAGTATCCAAAAGAAATGTGAGCAAAGTTGTTAGCCATTCACATATTTCTAAAGTCCAGATTTTTGGCAACATTCATATGACAATTTAGGAATAATGCTCCAGAAGTGAGGGAGGAGAGAGTAAAGGAAAGCATGTTTGCTAGTTTTTCTAAAAATTGATCAGGCAGATGTACAGCCCAAGTAGTCCCTAAGAAGAGATAGGGCAATGTTAGAGCACATGACAGGGCCAGGAGAAACACTGAGTACTCAGTGGGCCATTATGCAATAGAAAGATTTGGCTGGATCGAAGCTACATTCACTCAGGATTACCACTCCGCTGAATTTTTGCCCACCCAACTTTTCTGTATCATTTATCATTTCACAAATATTTATCCAATTTCTACCTTTAAAAAAATCTTTTAAAAAGATCACTTTGGCCACTGTTTAAGGAATGAAATTTGAGGAACAGGAATAGAAGCGAGGGCCAGCTGGGAGGCTACTCTAGTTGAACTTCGATGGTGACTTGAGCTGGGGTAGTGGCTGTGGAAATACAATGGATACATCTATTTGTCACTAACAAATCGATTAGCATGACTTGTCAGTAGATGGGATACGGTTGGTGAGAGAGAAAGAGAAAAAAAAAAGGAACCAATGATGGTGCCTAGGTTTTTGGCTTGAGCAAATGGGTAGATTGAGGTTACATTTATTTAAATGGGGGAAACCGAGGAGGAACAGATTTGGGTAGAAAAAGCAGAATCAAGCACTCTGCTTTGGATATGACTGGAAGCCATTCAATTGGAGATGCCAAGCATGCAGTTGGGTATATGAGCTTGGAGCTCAGCTAGGAGAGAAGTCAAGGCTAGGAATACAGATACGGAGTTAATCAGCATTTAGATATCTAAATCTAGGGGGCTGGGTGGGATCACTTAGGGAATGAGTGCTTGATAGAGAAAGGGACCCAGCACTGTCATTCCAACATTTAGAAGAGGGACAGAGAAACAGAGACCAGAAAAGGAGTTGAGAAGAAATGGCCAGTGAAGTGGGAAGAAAACCAGGGAAGTATGGTGTCATGGAAAGGGAGCTTGCTGTAAATAATTGCTAAGGTCCCTTTCAGTACAAACAGTCTGTGATTCTTGCTGCTCTTTGCATTACATCTTCTCTTCTTGATTGCACAGGTTGATAAGTCCAGGAACTTAGACTTCTGCCTGCCTCTGGAAAGGGGCCCCAGGCTGTACAGAGAAACAAATTATCTGCTTATCATAATTGACACTGCTACAATTATATTTTATTGTTTCTTGCTATTATTTTCTCTGACTTTTGGAAAGCTGACTGCAGCCTTTTATCTAGATGCTCAGGCTCCGTCACTACTCTACTTCTTCCTCTGTCTACTTCCTCCCACTTTTCTGCCAGGAAGTCTTCCCCATCATCTCTACCCAATGAGTCTTTATCCACTTCATCTGGTTTACCTGCTGATAATCCTCAAGGTTCAGTTGTTTCTCCATTGTTATTTGCAATTTATCTGATTCCACACCTGACATTATATCTTGCTGTGATATACAGTTGTCTGGCTATTGTTTATCTAGTCCAAGTATATTTTTCTGCATCAACTTTCCCCCCCTCTCTCAAAAATTGTGGATCATATCTGTAACATCACAAAATCTGATGTCTGAAAGTCATCCTCATAACTGCAGAAGTAAGACAGGATTCATTACCATTCATGTTACCCTCACTTGGGGAGAATTTGGATCAAATTGCTTTGCCCTTTTAATTTTATGCTCTTCTTGCTCTCTCTCTCTCTTATTCCCACCCCACCAATTTCTGCTCTGATTGGAAGACCATTTCTACTATGGTAGGCATAGTGTACATATTTTATTTTTGTGGTTTGTTCAGCGAGGTCTATGTAGAGCGAAGACAAAATGCCAACTAAAGTCCCTGTGTGTGAAGAACATCATGTTCAGCCTTTTACTCCCAAGGCAAATTATTTGCTTAAGTAAGGGTTTCTTCCTTGATTACAGCTCTTATTACTGAGATCATGTCTGAATTTCCCAGGTGTGTTTTGAATTTCACAA
The DNA here is from genome assembly GCF_949987535.1 of Balaenoptera acutorostrata. Classification (NCBI taxonomy): domain Eukaryota; kingdom Metazoa; phylum Chordata; class Mammalia; order Artiodactyla; family Balaenopteridae; genus Balaenoptera; species Balaenoptera acutorostrata. The sequence continues at coordinate 155,796,456 of NC_080064.1, read as the reverse complement.
TCTTGCACTGTACTCTCCGGAACTCATCTCAGAAAATATATTTGCATGTGCTCCCAGAGACTGAGTCCTTACCTAGACAAGTAGCCCTGGGATTAAGAACTAAACAGAAACACAATATCTGGGTATGCTAATTGTTTTTCCTGACTGAGGCCATTGGCTGGCTGTTAACTGTGATAGCTACATCTATTAGGTGTCATGCTGTTTGTTTTAGGAGATTGCCTCTCTTGATTTGCAAGATCCTAGAGGGGAATGAAGTGAATAGGTGAACGTGGAATATGCTATATTTGATTAATTCATCTAAGAAACATACATTGAGTACTATGGTATGCCAAGCAAAGTGCTAGGCATGGGAATCCAGAGATGAAAAAGAAAAGCAGTCAGTCTTTAAGGAACTCCGTGTAGAGTCGGAGAGAGAGACATTTAGACAAACAATTGTAACATGCTGATAAGCTCTCTGACAAAACAGTATGGGAGCCTTGAAGATGGAGTTACAAATTGTCAAGGGGTGCTGGAAACAGTGTGACAATGAGCTTTGTGAGTGGCTGAGAGCATGTCAGATAGAGAAGGTGGGCACTGCGCTCCAGACACAGGCAGCTCCCAAGTGTGGAGCGATGACAAGCAGTGTGTGGAACCAGGCAGAAGGTGGTGGAGGGAGCAGAGGGAGTAAAGTGGCATCCTGGAAAGGTAGATGGGTGGTGACAGTATCAGAGCTCCTCCTAGGTGAAGGTCAGTTGTCAGGTTCAGGGTGCCTCCTAGTAAGACAGGGCAGGGGGAAATCATGGACCTTGCAAAGGGACAGCAGCAAAATGTAGTGCACTCAAGTAATTCAGCCACTCCTTACATAGGCTTCTGACTTTCTCTTCTTGGAAAATATTACAGCTGGTTCTTGAGTTCAGATTCCTCTCCTAACTTTGCCTTTCCCACTTGGCTGCCACAGATCTGGGGACTTACCAATGGGTTTGGTTATTGACTTTGCTTCATAGCATCCCTGTTTCTGCTTAGGTGACCCTGGCTTGTATTTATCTCTCTATCTACCATCTGTCTGTCTATCTATCTATCTTTCTATCTATTTATCTATCCATCCATCTATCTATCTCTGCTGATCTATTCATGTCCTCTCATATAATCTTTTTTGAATCAAGTCTATGTTTTCATTTGCCCAGCTAAGCAGTGACAAGGTAGGATAGTGCTGGGTACCATCCTGGGAACAGAGAATCAGGTAGAAGGGGCAAAAACCTCTCTTAATAGGGCTTATTGATATCTACTCATAAAAGTAAGTGGGAGGGGGTTTATTTAACTTCATCAAGGGTCGTGCTATTCTAGGATGAGGATAGGTGGGAGGAGGTAAGGTGATAATAGTAACTACATCTGAAAGGCAAAGTCTATGACATTACCACTGGTAAACAGTAGAGAGGTAGATTTTCCAGAGTATGGGAGTTTTTCAAATTACTAGATATGAATGATATTGGAAGATTAAGTGGAATAATTATGAGTAGCATGAAAGAGAAGCAGAAGATGGGGAAATAATAGGTTTGCTGAATTATGATGCTTAGGTTGTTTTGTTTTGCTTTTTTTTTTAATCATCACTTCCCTTCCTTCTACCTCCTCAGTCATATCAAGAGTACCATCAGAGCTGGTATGCAGAATGCAAAAAGAGGGTGGTGTGAAATGACAATCTTACTTTCACTATCTCTGGAACCCAAAGCATGTTAAAAATTTTAAGCCAGTGGTTAGCTCACAGAGACAGAAACCAACTGTGGGGTGAAATTGCCTCAGTAGGGGGATGGAGGCTAGACTTGAGGAAATGGGGTTATGAGGCACTAAAATAACAGAGGGAGGGCATTAGATTTCTCTCCATGGAAATCTGTTAGAAGAGGAAAGAAAACCATCTGTCTGGAAAAGTGTAAATATAGTCATGCTTATGCCCAGGGGATGGACTTATTTTTTTCCTCTTAAACAATTTTCACTAAAAATTTTATGTAAAAACACTACCAGTACTTATTTTCACATAGTTGCAACCAGAAGGTACTTTATATTCTGCTTTATCTTCTTATTATTTCATTTACTTAACATTATAGCATTAGCATATTTCATAATTCTACCTAGTCTTCAGAGTTATTTTAATGGCTGTGTAATATCCCAATATACTGTTGGATTGTTAATTTAATAATATAGCTGGGGTTAGCTCTGTAAATTCCTTTCTGGCCTTATATTTTAGTATTTTTATGGTCTTATTGGTTTCTCTATTCTATTCAAATTAGTCCACTTTTCCTTTCTCGAATATGCTTATACTTCCCTCTATAACCACCCCCACAACCACCAGCAGAATGCCTACTAGATTTCATCTCTGTTGACCTGCAGGGAGGAAACATGATATGGTGGTAAAGGTTTTGGTGTCACACAAGAAATCAAAATTTCAGTTTTTGTCACTTACTAGTTTTGGGATCCTGTGACTTGGACAAGTTACTTAATTTTGTGAGGCTTGGTTTCTTCATCTGGAAAATGTTTTAGGTATAACATATATAAATATATGTATCTTGAAGGATTGTGTAAGGATTGAACACAATTTGTAAAATGCTTGGTCCAGAATAGATGTCTAGAGACTCTGATTACTCAGGATCCCATGACAAAATCTTTCTTTGGGGCTTCCCTGGTGGCGCAGTGGTTGAGAATCTGCCTGCCAATGCAGGGAACACGGGTTCGAGCCCTGGTCTGGGAGGATCCCACATGCCGCGGAGCAACTAGGCCCGTGAGCCACAACTACTGAGCCTGCGCGTCTGGAGCCTGTGCTCCGCAACAAGAGAGGCCGCGATAGTGAGAGGCCCACGCACCGCGATGAAGAGTGGCCCCCACTTGCCGCAACTTGAGAAAGCCCTCGCACAGAAACGAAAACCCAACACAGCCCAAAATAAATAAATTTAAAAAAAAAAGATGGAGAATTGAAATTAAAAAAAAAAAAATCTTTCTTTGAACTTATTGCTTGTTCCATACAGCACTTACCATATCCTGCCTTATATTCTAAGTTATCCTCTTATGTGAATAAGTTGAGTCTTCTTACATTCAATTAAAAGCACATTGAGGGCAGGAATCTTATTCACCCCTGAATCCTCTGGTGGTGCACAGGGCTTTATAAAATTCATGCTTGTTTGTTGATTATGTAGATCTTTGCTGAATATATGACGTCATGGCCATTGTTGTAGCCTTACTATATCATGAATGTGGGGTGGAATATGTTAGGGGCAGATGTAGTGGAGGAGGCCAGGCTGTCAGGTAGTGACTTTCTGAGTTCTTGAACTCTTGTCCATCCTGCCAGTGGGTAACAGACTTCAAAAATGGCAACAGAACACTGCCCAGCATGGGTCTGCAGCTCCACCTATAGGAAAAGCAATAGGAGGAGAAAGCAGCTGGCAGCTTTATGACACAACTACCTGTTCTTAGAAGCAGTGTGGGCACCCAGCATGAATATTCAGTGTGTATTTCACACTGTGACAATTTCAGAGACCAGGTGCACTAAAGATGCACTGGCAGATGAGAACAAGAGAAGAGAGGGGAGGAGGGAACCCATCCACAAACATACCCGATTTCTCCGCTCCTCACAAAACATTTGCCTTTTACAAGCATTCAGGTAAACTCCAGCAGAACAGGGAGTGCCAAGAGAGGGAAACTGGCATTTGAAAGGTTTGCAGTAACAGCTAATTGGTCTCAAACCTAAATCATAAAAAGACCTGTAATTACACTGTTCAGAATGAACACAGAAGGCTATTGGGTGCATGGTGGTGGAAGGAGGAGTGGTGATAGGAGCAAAGAGTCTTTTTTTTAAAGTGAATTTATACTATTATAAGACCTGTCGCAGGTGACTAATAAAAATGGCAATGCTAAGTTAAGCCTTGTGTTATCCTGTTTGCTCAGATGCTGCTTATGCCAGCTGTAGCCAGCAGAAAGCACTTTTCAATTTATTTTTATGACTCTTCTCTAAAAGCATTCCATTAAAGGAATATTACCCTATATGAAGTTTGGAGGCACCAATGGCAGTTCATTTGCTTGTTGTGCTGGAGAGGAATAAACAGTTATCTGTGGTACCCATTATTTCAGTTTTGTCTTTCTCCCACTCCAGCGAAGGGTCAAATGTGGATTCTGCCATCTACTCTTCTATGGAGCTCCCCTCCTCCATGGCGTTTGCCTGAAACTCGGCCACATTTCAGTCCAGTCTGATTTTCAGAACCGCTGAGTCTCAAGTTTGTAGCTTGCTCGGTTAATTTCCGTCATCCGATCGGTGAGAAGGAACTTCTGCAGCCATACTTCATATTTGCCGGGATGAGCTGAGTGAGACAGGGAGATGTCTTCTAAGGTAGAGTCTTTCCCAGCTCTCATAGCTTCCAAGCCTGCTTATTTGGTTCCTTTGGCAACATATTCCACAGAAGCTGTGATGTACAATTATGGGGACTTCCCCTTTCTCTCTCACAAATAAAATATTAGGTTGGCCAAAAAGTTCGTTCGGATTTTCCATAACATCTTATGGAAAAAACCGAACGAATATTTTGCCAACCCAATAATTTCTAGGAGGAAAACAAAGCCTAGTGGTTGAGAGTACAGGTTTTGGAGTCATATTGCCAAAGTTTGCAATCTAGCCCTACCACATAGTATACCTGTTATCTCAGGCAAGTTACTTAAACTCTCTGCCTCTTAGTTTCCTAACCTATAAAATGGGGATGAAATAGTTCTCACCTGATAGGGTTTTTGTGAGGGTTAAATGATGTCACAGATGTAGAGTGCTTAAAGCAGTACCGGCCCCATAGTAAGAGCTGTAAATAGTAGTCATTTTTTACTAATATTGTTGCTGAGATCTCAATGAATCTAAGGGGAGGCTAGGTTTCTGGCTCTGATTTCACTACTAACTTGCCATATCACCTTCAACTCATCACTTAACTTCTCTGGGATAATCATTCAAGCCCTTTTCTCATTCATGGATAGATCTGAAGACTAGCAAACAGCAAAAATCATGAAATCATGATATGTGAGTGGCCTATGACTATTTATGATGTTTTTATGACCCAGATGAAGATAGTACTAACTCATAGTGTCAGCATGGTCCTTAATGTCTAAGCATATTTTGAAGATCTATTGTTGGGACATGAATTTCCTGGTACTGTAGATTTTTATTTAAGTAATAGAATCTTAGAGTTGGAAGATTTGTGAGAAGCCATGAACTTTTTATTTTTAGGCAGGAATTCCTTCAACAACTGCAGTTTGTTGCTGGTCACAGCCTGCACTATAATCAGATCTGAGATGGTGGGTGCACTCTCTTGCAAGCTCATCTTTCCCACTTCTAAATGATAGAATGTGCTCCTTTACAGTATCTGAAATCTTCCTTGCTGTCACTTTCATAGAGTGGTGTTGATTCTGCCCCATGAACCTTCACAGATGTGTCAATTCCTTTCCACATCACAGCTCCTCAGATATTTGCAGACAGTAGTTCTTATGTCTTTTCTGTTCCTGGTGAAACTCCTCCAAACATTCCTTATACGCCATGATGTCCAGACCCTTCATCATCCTAACTACCTTCACTGGATGGAGGGATCCCTTATTGTCAACATCCTTCATAAAATGTTGCTCCTGAAACTGACCACAGAATTCTCATTATTGTTGAGACTCTTTGATTGGGAAGTCATTCTTCAATCCATGTGATCAAAGATGGTTCTCACTTTTTTTTTTTTAATTGCTGCACAACCTCGGTCAAGTCATTTACGCTCTGAGACCACATCCCCCCTTCTAATCAGAGGAAACAGTAAAACTTGCCTGATGCAGCCCTCATAGAGTTTGTGTGAGTCTCAAAGATGAGCAGGTACATGAAGGGATTTGAAAGAGCACCAATAGGAATGTTTGGATTAAATTTTACTGCTGTTGAGTTTATGTGATCTGCTGCAACTCTTGTTGTTTCTCCCATATAAGTGAACCCATTTATTACTCCACATTTATAACTGTGCAGCTTCATCTTGTTAACCTTTCCTGTCATTCTGGTTTGTAGATCTATTTCAGAACCTTGATTTTGCTAATCAGTTTACTGGCCATCACACCCTGCTCTGTGTTATCCATAGATTCAAGAAGCTTGTCTTCTGTGGCTTTACCTAAATGATGGATACAGATATCGAAAGTTTCCCTTCATGAGAACTTCTGTTAGGCTCTCCCTGACCACAACATACACAACTAAAAGTAACAACTGCCTTTTCTCTTTTATCTCTTCTGGTACATATATACATTTCTCTCACAGAAACAATTTATCTTTTCTTTTAAAGATATTTGGGTAAATACCTCATCTTCTCCTGTGGACAGTAAACTCCTTGAGGACTGAGAATGTGCTGCATTTACAGTTGTGGCCCCAAAGGCACTGATCTCACCTTGCACATAGAAGTCAACTGCAAGAATGTAGGACCAAGGGCAGAGGTTTTCATATACACAAAGAAGGCGCCCAACTAATTAAACCATCATTAAGCTCTTGTTTTTGTAATTTGATTAATACTCAAGGGTTATAATGATTATTATCTTCTATTAAGTCCAAAATAGTGATAGGCCTGAGATGTTACCTTACTTACAAGTTAACAAGTTAACCTGTCATGTACAGGTGTGTGTGTGTGTGTGTGTGTGTGTGTGTATAAACACACATACACACTAACAGTGTATATATACACATACACTAACAGAAACACCAGAACGCCATATTAGAGAATACATCATTTATTATGCATAGAGCATCTTAGAGCTGGTTTCCTGTGTCCCAATCAACCACGGATGATGTGACAAGGACCTGATGTTACCAGTGCATACAGGAAAGTTTTTACCTGTGGTATTAACCATGTGATTAGAGGGTTGGAACTTTCAGTTGCACCCTCTTGGCCTCCAGGGAAAGGAGGAGGAGCTAGAGGTTGAATCAATCCTCAATGACCAGTGATTTGATCTATTATGCCTATGCAATGAAGCCACCATAAAAATCCAAAAGGTTGGGGTTTGGAAAGCTTCCTGGTTGGTGAACATATGGAAATTTGGTCAAAATTGTGCCCTTGCAAAGAGCATGGAAGCTCTACACTCCTTCCCCATTCTTTGCCATGTACATCTCTTCCATCTGGACATTCCTGAGTGATATCCTTTCATAATAGACTAATAATCTAGTAAGGGAAATGTTGCTCTGAGTTCTGTGAGCCACTGTAGCAAATTAACCAAACCTGAGGAGGGGGGTGTTGGAACCTTCAATCTATAGCCAGTTGGTTAGAAGCCTAGGTGACAAGGTGGACTTGTGATTGGTGTCTAAGGTGGTGAGGGTGGGGGGCAGTCTTGTAGAGCTGAGCCCTTAATCTGCAGAATCTGATGCGATCTCCAGATAGATAGTGTCAGAATTGAGTTGAATTGTAGGGCACTCAGGTGGTCTCACAGAAAATTGTTTGGTGTGGTGACCTGCCCTAGCCTCCCTTGATGGAATTGATTGCAGAACACTTAGTACCACAGAAATAAACCCCTAAATCTTTCTGGTGCAATATATTATCTCTAACTGAATGTTTACCATTTAATTCTACTTTTAACCCAGGTTCTAGTTCTTTTGCTGAAAAAGCTTGGGCCATGCAGAAAGTTGAAAATATTCATGGAGAGTTGTTTCTCAATATCTTCTTCAAAGAGGTCATCTTCAGCAGCTGTATACTTACTCTAAAACTGTTATCAATGCTCAGAATCTATTGTGTTACAGTTTGGGGATGGCCTGCTACTTTGTTTTTACTTTGGTAGAGGTAAATTCTTTTGCTTGGAGGGAATCATAGGTAGTAATTTTTGATGTGATCAAAGTAATAATTTTGGGCCAGTGGGGTAAACAAAGCAGTAGATCAAGTTGAGTAGTATGAAAATATAGGTAAAAAAAAAACTAAGAAAAATGTGTTGAAAATTATGATTGACCGTAAATTAAGACAACTTTTTTTCTGGGGTTTATAAACTGGCCGTGAAGGTTACCAAAAAAAAAAAAAAAATAAGGAAAGAAAAAGAAAGAGAGAAAGAAAGAAAGAAAGAAAGAAAGGAAAAAGAAAGAAAATCAAGTAACTCTTCGATGATTAAAGTCTAGTACTACTTCTGTTGTACAATTTCTCATGTGATTTTCTGAAATAAAGAACATAACTGATATTATCACTTTATAGCACTATCTTGTAACATTTTCAAAGTCATGCCCAACATTGTGTGCTTTTCTTTTTTTCTTTCTTTTTTTTTTTTTTGCTGTGGAAGAAGCAAAGAAACAGAGTTGCTTGGTCCACAGGAATATTACAGTTTAATAGGGAAGATGAAAAGAAATCCATGCACAAAAGAGCAATATGCAACATAATGTAGATTCTGTGGGTTAAGAGAGATTCATTGTGAAGAAACTATCAGGGCTGGTTGTATATTTAATAGGAAAAAGTGCATAATTGAGGGCTGGAAAGTGTCAGTGTGCAAAAGAATCCCATCCTGAGTTGGTCACCTTTTCCATTTGCTGAGAGAATGGAGGAAAGCTTTCCTTTCACCATGGGCATTAATTTTTCCAAAGTCTCAAGCTAGTTTGCATTCTTAATTTTCTCTGGATCTTCATTCCACACCCCAGAGCAAGCTATTGCTGAGACAGGGAAACATGGGAAACTTGGTATGAGTTAAATGAAGGTTAAAATAAACAGGGGTTGGGGTGATGAGAGGTTCATGGGAGTATAGAGTGAGCCATGAGAAAAGGCAAACAGAAAGGAAGACGTGTCAGAGAACTGAGGGGATGACTTTCTTAGTCAATATATGATTCTTCTTTGTTCAGATCCAAATGAAAGACTACGTACAGTAATTGTTTTCCAATAAAAGTTGAAAGCATGGAGCAAACTGTTTCTTCTCAGACCTTTCGAGTCCTTGATGCCCAGATTAGTTTTTTGCCTGCATTTCAGTCATTGTATTTTCAGCTTTATATTTGTATGTGATTTTTTTTTTTTTTTTTCCTTAAGCCTGGCTCCCTTCTTCAGTCGCCAACTTCAGAATAAAGTTCACACAATTGGGAGAGAAGTCTGGAGATTCATCTCCTCTGGACTGGAAAGATGACAAATCTCTCTCAACTCTTTGGTTAGAAAATACAATTAAGTGGACTGGAGTGGGCTCTCTCCAAAGAAAATTGGCTGGATTGAGATGTGAGTATCCTAGGAGCTGAACCAATAAAAATCAATCATTCCCATCCCCTGGGGAAATGGCACTAGGGGAAAAGTTTGCTTTGGTATCTCTGTGCTGTGGACAAAATGTGTGTGATTCTTAATCAACAAATATCTCTAAAATGAAAGATTGAAGCTGTCAGGAGTTGTAACATCTCTGAGATGAGAAATGTTTGTGAGAATTGTCTCCACTAAATGCCAACCCCTTCCTCTCAGGCCCATCTGAGTGTTTGCACAGCTTTGGAGCATTGTATGTTGTCTTTTTGCTCAAGCTAAGAAGGCTTGAGGAATCTCCAAGTCTGTGTGAGATACTTCACAGAAAACAACACATAGCTAAATGACCTACCTACAGGATCATGAGGCAGGGAGGAGGCTGCAGAGTGATGGTGTCCATTCCTTGCTTTTACCTTAACCTAGAAAATTTGATCCTATCCTGTGCCTAAATGCTTCCAGAAAACAAGCTTGAATACTCCCTGAGGCACTCAGTGCCAGGATGAAGAACTCTCACTATGAAGACATTTGTTCTTATTTTTAGTCTTATTGTTTAATTCCTTAACCCCAATTATAAGTGCCTTTTCGTCTGATGCCATGCTGGGGCCAGAGCTGGCTGTGAGCTATACTTAAGGTGACATTTCTTGGGGAGAATAAACTAATAAATTTGCTACCAAATTCTTGAAATCATTTTGTTAATCCCAGTCTCCTTGTTTTAATAAGATGTATCATAGCATAAACATCAACAACCACACGCCTAACTTGCTTCCCTAATACCAGCCTCTCTAAGATGATTAGTTGGACCATCATTTGGATGAATGTATCTGGGTCTCTCCTGCCTCCTTACAACACACACACCACAGGGCAAGAGAACCTGCATTCAACTTCCAACTTTATGCTTGGCCAACTACTTTTTGGTTAAATTGTGGTAAAATATATATAACATAAAATTTACCATTTTAATGATGAAAATTTTTTTCTATTATATTCACTACATTGACACTCAGTAGTTGTTTCCTGTTACCATTTCAACCACTTTTAAGTGTACAGTTCAGTAGCATCAAGTATATTCACGTGGTTGTGCAACTCTCACCACCACCCATCTCCAGAACTTTTTTCACTTTCCTAAACTCAAACTCTGTACCAGTTAAACAATAACTTCCCATTCCCTTCCCTCCTCCCCCAGTCCCTGGAAGCCACTGTTCTATTTTCTTTCTCTATGAATTTGACTACTCTTAGGTGCTTCACGTAATTGACTCATACGTTATTTATCTTTATATCTGGCTTATTTCACATAGTATAATGTCTTCAAGATTCATCCATGTTGTAACGTGATAGAATTTCATTCTTTTTAAGGCTGAATAATATTCCATTGTACGTATGTACCACATTGTTGTTATTTATTCATCTATTGATGGACATTTGTGTTATTTCACCTTTTGGCTATTGTGAATAATGCTACTATGAATAATGGTGTACAAATATCTTTAAGTCCCTGCTTTCAATTCTTTTGGGTATATAGCAGAAGTGGAATTCCTAGATCATATGGTAATTGCATGCTTAACTTTTTGAGGAACTGCTATAATGTTTTCCACAGTGGCTATCTCATTTTACATTCCCACCAGCAATGCACAATGTTCCAATTTCTCCACATCCTCACCAACATTTGTTACTTTCTGTTTTTTTTTTTTTTTTTTTGATAATGGTCATCTTAATGGCCAACTACGCTTTGATGTACGGGAATTCATAAAATCCTGTGGTCTTTTATTAACCTTTTTCTGTTCTTGGTATTTCTTAGTAATCTTTTCTTGGGCAGATCCATGAAAAATTCTGTTTTTTTAAAAATTTTATTTTATTTTTATACAGCAGGTTCATATTAGTTAACTATTTTATACATATTAATGTATATATGTCAATCCCAATCTCCCAATTCATCCCCCCACCACTTTCCTCCCTTGGTGTCCATAAGTTTGTTCTCTACATCTGTGTCTCTATTTCTGCCTTGCAAACCGGTTCATCTGTATGATTTCTCTAGATTCCACATATATGTGTTAATATACAATATTTGTTTTTCTCTTTCTGACTTACTTCACTCTGTATGACAGTCTCTAGGTCCATCCATGTCTCTACAAATGACCCAATTTCGTTCCTTTTAATGGCTGAGTAATATTCCATTGTATATTGTACCACATCTTCTTTGTTCATTTGTCTGTGGATGGGCATTTAGGGTGTTTCCATGACCTAGCTATTGTAAATAGTGCTGCAGTGAACATAGGGTTGCATGTGTCTTTTTGAATTATGGTTTTCTCTGGGCATATGCTCAGTAGTGGAATTGCTGTGTCATATGGTAATTCTATTTTTAGTTTTTTTAAGGAACCTCCATACTGTTCTCCATAGTGGCTGTATCAATTTACATTTCCACCAACCGTGAAGGAGGGTTCCCTTTTCTCCACACCCTCTCCAGCATTTGCTGTTTGTAGATTTTCTGATGATGGCCATTCTGACCAGTGTGAGGTTATACCCCATTGCAGTTTTGATTTGCATTTCTCTAATAATTAGTGATATTGAGCAGCTTTTCATGTGCCTCTTGGCCATCTGTATGTCTTCTTTGGAGAATTAATCTTTATGTCTTCTTTGTCTATTAATCCTTTGTCTGTTGATTCATTTGCAAATATTTTCTCCCATTCTGAGGGTTGTCTTTTCGTCCTGTTTATGGTTTCCTTTGCTGTGCAAAAGATTTTAAGGTTACTTAGTTCCCATTTGTTTATTTTTGTGTTTATTTCCATTACTCTAGGAGGTGGATCAAAAAAGATCTTGCTGTGATTTATGTCAGAGTGTTCTTCCTATGTTTTTCTCTAAGAGTTTTATAATGTCTGGTCTTACCTTTAGGTCTTTAATCCATTTTGAGTTTATTTTTGTGTATGGTGTTAGGGAGTGTTCTAATTTCATTCTTCTTCATGTAGCTGTCCAGTTTTCCCAGCACCACTTATTGAAGAGACTGTCTTTTCTCCATTGTATATCCTTGCCTCATTTGTCATAGATTAGTTGACCATAGGTGTGTGGGTTTATCTCTGGGCTTTCTATCCTTTTCCATTGGTCTATATCTCTGTTTTTGTGCCAGTACCATATTGTCTTGACTACTGTAGCTTTGTAGTATAGTCTGAAGCGAGGGAGCCTGATTCCTCTAGCTCTGTTTTTTTCCCCTCAAGATTGCTTTGGCTATTCGGGGTGTTTTGTGTCTCCATACAAATTTTAAGATTTATTTGTTCTAATTCTGTAAAATATGCCATTGGTAATCTGATAGGGATTGCACTGAATCTGTAGATTGCTTTAGGTAGTATAGTCATTTTCACAATATTGATTCTTCCAATCCAAGAACATGGTATATTTCTCCATCTGTTTGTGTCATCCTTTATTTCTTTCATCAGTGTCTTATAGTTTTCTGAGTACAGGTCTTCTGTCTCCTTAGGTAGGTTTATTCCTAGGTATTTTATTCTTTTTGTTGCAATGGTAAATGGGAGTGTTTCCTTAATTTCTCTTTCAGATTTTTCATCATTAGTGTATAGGAATGCAAGAGATTTCTGTGCATTAATTTTGTATCTTGCAACATTACCAAATTCATTGATTAGCTGTAGTAGTTTTCTGGTGGCATCTTTAGGATTCTCTGTGTATAGTATCATGTCATCCACAAGCAGTGACAGTTTTACTTCTTCTTTTCCAATTTGTATTCCTTTTATTTCTTTTTCTTTTCTGATTGCCGTGGCTAGGACTTCCAAAACTATGTTCAATAATAGTGGTGAGAGTGGACATCCTTGTCTTGTTCCTGATCTTAGTGGAAATGCTTTCACTTTTTCACCATTAAGAATGATGTTTGCTGTGGGTTTGTCATATATGGCCTGTATTATGTTGATGTAGGTTCACTCTATGCCCATTTCCTGAAGAATTTTTATCATAAATGGGTGTTGAATTTTCTCAAAATTTTGTCAAAATTTCTGCATCTATTGAGATGATCATATGGTTTTTATTCTTCAATTTGTTAGTGCGGTGTATCACATTGATTCATTTGCATATATTGAAGAATCCTTGCATTCCTGGGATAAATCCCACTTGATCACAGTGTATGATCCTTTTAATGTGTTGTTGGATTCTGTTTGCTAGTATTTTGTTGAACATTTTTGTATCTATATTCATCAGTGATATTGGTCGTAATTTTCTTTTTCTGTAGTATCTTTGCCTGGTTCTGGTATCACGTGATGGTGGCCTTGTAGAATGAGTTTGGAAGTGTTCCTTCCTCTGCAATTTTTTGGAAGACTTTGAGAAGGATGGGTGTTAGCTCTTCTCTAAATGATAGAATTCACCTGTGAAGCCATGGTCCTGGACTTTTGTTTGTTGGAAGATTTTTAATCACAGTTTCAATTTCATTACTTGTGATTGGTCTATTCATATTTTCTATTTCTTCCTGGTTCAGTCTTGGAAGGTTATACCTTTCTAAGAATTTGTCCAGTTCTTCCAGGTTGTCCATCTTATTGGCATAGAGTTGCTTGTAGTAGTCTCTTAGGATGCTTTGTATTTCTGTGGTGTCTGTTGTAACGTCCCCTTTTTCCTTTCTAATTTTATTGATTTGAGTCCTCTCCCTCTTTTTCTTTTTTTTTTTTTAATTCACGTTCTTTTATTTATTTATTTATTTATTTATGACTGTGTTGAGTCTTCGTTTCTGTGCGAGGGCTTTCTCTAGTTGCGGCAAGTGGGGACCACTCTTCATCGCGGTGCGCGGGCCTCTCACCATCGCGGCCTCTCTTGTTGCGGAGCACAGGCTCCAGACGCGCAGGCTCAGTAATTGTGGCTCACGGGCCCAGTTGCTCCGTGGCATGTGGGATCTTCCCAGACCAGGGCTCGAACCCGTGTCCCCTGCATTGGCAGGCAGATTCTCAACCACTGTGCCACCAGGGAAGCCCCCTCTTTTTCTTGATGAGTCTGGCTAATGGTTTATCAATTTTGTTTACATTCTCAAAGAACCAGCTTTTAGTTTTATTGATCTTTGCTATTGTTTTCTTAGTTTCTATTTCATTTATTTCTGCTCTGTTCTTTGTGATTTCTTTCCTTCTACTAACTTTTGGTTTTGTTTGTTCTTCTTTCTCTAGTTCCTTTAGGTGTAAGGTTAGATTGTTTATTTGAGATTTTTCTTGTTTCTTGAGGTAGGATTGTATTGCTAGAAACTTCCCTCTTAGAACTGCTTTTGCTGCATCCCATAGCTTTTGGATCATCCTGTTTTTGTTGTCATTTGTCTCTAGGTATTTTTTGATTTCCTCTTTGATTTCTTCAGTGATCTCTTGGTTATTTAGTAACGCATTGTTTACACTCCATGTGTTTGTGTTTCTTACATTTTTTCCCGTGTAATTTATTTCCAATCTCATAGTGTTATGGTCGGAAAAGATGCTTGATATGATTTCAATTTTCTTAAATTTTCCAATGCTTGATTTGTGACCCAGGATGTGATCTATCCTGGAGAATGTCCCATGTGCATTTGAGAAGAAAGTATATTCTGACACTTTTGGGTGGAATGTCCTATCAGTTAAATCTATCTGGTCTATATTGTGATTTAAAGCTTGTGTTTCCTTCTTCATTTTCTGTTTTGATGATCTGCGCATTGGTGTAAGTGGGGTGTTAAAGTCCCCTTCTATTATTGTGTTACTGTCGATTTCCCCTTTTATGGTTGTTAGCATTTGCCTTATGTATTGAGGTGCTCCTATGTTGGGTGCATATATATTTATAATTGTTATATCTTCTTCTTGGATTTATCCATTGATCATTATGTAGTGTCCTTCCTGTCGCTTGTAACATTCTTTGTTTTAAAGTCTATTATATCTGATACGAGTATTGCCACTCCAGCTTTCCTTTGATTTCCTTTTGCATGGAATATGTTTTTCCATCCCCTCGTTTTCAGTCTTTATGTGTCCCTAGGTCTGAAGTGGGCCTCCTGTAGACAGCATCTATATGGGTCTTGTTTTTGTATCCATTCAGCGAGCTTGTGTCTTTTGGTTGGAGCATTTAGTCCATTAACATTTAAGGTAATTATTGATATGTATGTTCCTATTTTCATTTTCTTAATTGTTTTGGGTTTGTTATTATAGGTCCTTTTCTTCTCTTGTATTTCTCACTTAGAGAAGTTCCTTTAGCATTTGTTGTCGAGCTGGTTTTGTGGTGCTGAATTCTCTTAGCTTTTGCTTGTCTGTAAAGCTTTAGATTTCTCCTTCAAATCTGAATGAGATCCTTGCTGGGTAGAGTAATCTTGGTTGTAGGTTCTTCCCTTTCATCACTTTAAATTTATCATGTCACTCCCTTCTGGCTGGTAGAGTTTCTGCTGAGAAATCAGCTGTTAACCTTATGGGAGTTCCCTTGTATATTATTTGTCATTTTTCCCTTGCTGCTTTCAATAATTTTTCTTTGTCTTTAATTTTTGCCAGTTTGATTACTATGTGTCTCATTGTGTTTCTCCTTGGGTTTATCCTGTATGGGACTCTCTGTGCTTCCTGAACTTGGGTGGGTATTTCCTTTCCCATGTTAGGAAAGTTTTTGACTATAATCTCTTCAAGTATTTTCTCGGATACTTTCTCTCTTCTCCTACTTGGACCCCTATAATGCGAATATATTTGCATTTAATGTTGTCCCAGAGGTTTCTTAGGCTCTCTTCATTTCTTTTCATTCTTTTTTCTTTATTCTGTTCCATGGCAGTGAATTCCACCATTCTGTCTTCCAGGTCACTTATCCTTTCTTCTGCCTCAGTTATTCTGCTATTGATTATTCTAGTGTATTTTTCATTTCAGTTATTGTATTGTTCATCTCTGTTTGTTTGTTCTTTAATTCTTCTAGGTCTTTGTTAAACATTTTTGGAATCTTCTCGATCTTTGCCTCTGTTCTTTTTCCGAGGTCCTGGATCATCTTCACTATCATTATTCTGAATTCTTTTTCTGCCTATCTCCACTTCATTTAATTTTTTTTCTGGAGTTTTATTTTGTTCCTTCTTCTGGTACATAGCCCTCTGCCGTTTTATTTTGTCTGTCTTTCTGTGAATGTGGTTTTCGTTCCACAGGCTGCAGGACTGTAGTTCTTGCTTCTGCTGTCTGCCCTCTGGTGGATGAGGCTTTCTAACAGGCTTGTGCAAGCTTCTTGGTGGTAGGGATTGGTAGTGGGTAGAGATTGGTGTTGCTCTGGTGGGCAGAGCTCAGTAAAACTTTAATCCATTTGTCTGTTAATAGGTGGGGCTGTGTTCCCTCCTTGTTGGTTGTTTGGCCTGAGGTGACCCAGCAGTGGAGGCTACAGGTTCTTTTGTGGGGCTAATGGTGGACTCCAGGAGCGCTCATGCCAAGGAGTACTTCCCAGAACTTCTGCTGCCAGTGTCCTTGTCCCCATGGTGAGCCACAGCCAACCCCACCTCTGCAGGAGACCCTCCAACACAAGCAGGTAGGTCTCCTTCAGTCTCCTGTGGGATCACTGCTCCTTCCCCCTGGGTCCTGATGCACAAAGGACTTTGTGTGTACCCTCCAAGAGTGGAGTCTCTGTTTCTCCCAGTGTTGTTGAAGTCCTGCAATCAAAGCTTACTAGCCTTCAAAGTCTGATTCTCTGGAAATTCCTCCTCCCTTTGCTGGACCCCAGGTTGGGAAGTCTGATGTGGGGCTCAGAAACTTCATTCCAGTGTGTGGACTTCCGTAGTATAATTGTTCTCCAGTTTGTGAGTCATCCACTCAGCAGTTATAGTATTTGATTTTATTGTGATTGCGCCCCTCCTACCATCTCATTGTGGCTTCTCCTTTGTCTTTGGATGTGGGGTATCTTTTTTGGTGAGTTTCAGTGTCTTCCTGTCAATGATTGTTCAGCAGTTAGTTGTGATTCCAGTGCTCTTGCAAGAGGGAGTGAGCGCACGTCCTTCTACTCTGCCATATTGAACCCGAAAAATTCTTAATTTGCCTTTCCAGCCTCCCACCCTCACTTTGGTGCCCTGTTAAGGAACCAGAGGTACTTGGTGGTACCTTCAGACAACAAAGACATGGCAATAATACCTCTAGTTGATTTTCTTTCTACCTTGGTTTCCAAATTGTATTTCAACATTTCTTTTGTGATGTTCTCTCACCATCTCAACATGCTTAAAACTGACCTCATTATTTTTACACCATCACTTATCACCTAGGACTTCTGACAAATGATTTAACCTAAGCTTCAATTTCCTTGATTGTAAAAGAGAATAATAATACCAAAGCACAGGGTGTTTGTGGAGACTAAATTAGGTAGGGTCTGTAGAATGTTTTATACAATGATTGGCACATAGTGATATTTCAATAAACAGTAGCCATTATTGTTTTTAATTCTTCTCCTAACTGGATATCTGTATTTATTTTTGCTTTTTTTGTAAACTGATGATACCAGTCTTCTCTACGTAACTGAGGCTATACACCTAATATAACAGAGGCTATACAGTAAACCTTTTGATCCTACTTTATAACCATTCCAAAGGTTTTTAATCAATCATCATATTCAACATTTCTTGCATTATACTAACCTTTTAATGTACTGTCACTTTAGCAAAAGTTTGCTGAATCCCCGAAGCATTGACTGCATTCTCTTCCTCGTTAGTGTATCCAGTACTTCACTAATTGATTCATTTCCCTAAAACAGTCTTTTTAACTGATCATTCTTATTTTCAAAAACGTTATTGACCTCTCCTAACTTTTATTGCCTGGAAGTAATGCACACATTCTGTCTTTCCAGTCATAGCAGAATTTTTTGTGTGTGAGAATTTCCTAATTTTATGAAAAGAGCTATGTTTCTCTAGTTCTCCCCCGACCCCCACCCCATATGCAGATTTAGTGAACTCTGAATTATTTTTCTTTCATTTGAGGCAACCAATCATTCTCTTGGCTTTGTTAAATTATTCTCAAATGATAATCAATTATTCCCTTCCATCACCATATGCAGAACTCCAGAGCTCCAAGCTTAATTCACTACTCAAGCAAACTCTAGTTATCATTTGAAACCTAGTTCAACTATGGTTGTCATGTGGATCACAGGCTCCCAGATCATTGGAGAGAGTTGCTTGGACCTAAAGAAGAAGAGGAAATAGCTTTCAACCCCTACCTGGGCTGCACTCTGTTTCCAAGCAGACCTTAAAGCAGTGGTGCCTTATTCTTGTCTTACAACAACTCTGATTTAATAACACAGCAAGAGAGAGAAGTGGTAGCATCCTAGTTAGAGCACTGTCTCTGCAGTCAGAGGTGGGTTCTAGTCCTGGTTCTTCTACTTACTGACTATATGACTCTGAGAATTACTTAAACTTTGTGTTCCTTAGATTATCAGTAAAATAAGGGCAGGATATGAATATTTTAGAGTTGTCAGAACATAAAAAATTAAATCATTCATTGATTATTTGGAATAGAAGGTGCCTAAATAAATGGCAGTGTTGTTGTTATTGACATCGTTATTTCATAGGTTTTTCTTCCTAGGTGTTTGGTATTGGTATGGTTGGGGAAGGCAAGAACAGCAAAACAATGAGAATGCCATGAACCTTGTAATGGCTGAAGTTGCTCTTTCCTTCCAACTTGCCCTTTTTATTGCTTGTATCCAGCTTATGCTTGGACTAACTCAAGAGAGGGAGCCTTCCAACACAAGCAGACATTGTTCTCATGGGGATGTTGGGTCTCTTTTCTTCTACCACCTTTCCAGCCATGCCCCGTTTATTCTAATCCAAAGCTGGAATACAACATATTCTCTTGCATAGTGAACCACACTGAATGTATTTTAACATTACGAATCATTTATACTTTAGATGGGTTGATTGAAGTTTGCTTACTTTCTCCTTTGGATAAATATGAGATTAAGCAACTGGAAATAAAGCCACTTGATTGAATATTTAAGGATCTCATAATTGCTCAAGGCAGCCTGCTAGGCACTAGAAGATTAAGTGGACATTCTACTTCATCTGGAATGTCATCTTATGTAACACTAGCCAATACTTTTTTTTTTTTTTTTTTCTTTTTGCTCAGTTAATGACAGTACCTTACTGTTTATAGTGGCTCTTTGGTACTTAATTGCATAATTTGCACCACTGTCTATTTGTTTCTTATTAAATTATTTTTGCATGTAGTCATCCAAATAATTATAACCTCAATGAAGATAGTAAGAGAATCATACTCCTTTATTCCTGAAGGGCCCTGTGCAGTGCTAGACACTTAAGCTTCATTCATTTGAAATATACTGAAGGCCTACTATGCACCATACCCTATGCTAGAGGTTGAGCATGTGATGACAAATGATATAGAGAAACTTACATTTTAGTAGACACAGACTATATAATTCTTAAGTTTATCATTGAGAAGGGGGCAGTCAAGACAACCTCAGAGTAGGTTTGACTAGCCAGGGAGCCTTCAGGCCCAACCCACATTGGGACATCATGAAGCCTGACTTTGCAAACTCAGACTGAGCCCAGAATTTGACTTCTTTTTATAAATGGGCTTGAGGATTCTCTAGTCTTATCATATTTGAAAAGCTTTCCTCTCCCAGCTTCATCATATTTCATAACTCATAAAATATATATGAAAATCAATGACATCAGATCAACATCTTATGTCTTAAGAGTTTTCCCTGTCTCCCTAATGATGTAGTGAATCAGAAAATAATTAAAAATCATTTAGGTTGCAACCTCCCTTTCTCCCCCTCTGCCTGACTCCCCCACTGCTTGCAAGGAAGAGTGTGATTTGTATCGCTTCCTCCACCCTGATTGCTCTAGATAACTCAGAGACATCTACTTAGATGGGAACTCTGCCAGAACTGGCAGTACCCCCAGCTTTGCCTGGATTCTTCAGGAGACAGTGCATGGATGCATAATAGCTAGCACTATTAATAAACTTCCACCTTTGATGTCGCTGCTTATTTTTCCTAACAGCAAGCAACAACCACAAAAAAACTACAGATGACATTTTTATAGCAATTTAACATTTTCAGGATGCTTGTACATCCATTATCTCATTTGATGCTCACAAAAGTTTTGACATAGATATTACTCTTATCCTGTTAAATATCAACAAACCGTGGCTTAGATAAAGCTGGGGACTTTTCCAAGGTCATTTTTCTTATGAGAGGTTGGAAACAGAATTACACTCGTTAGGCATTCCCTTCACCTTCTACCCTGCCATCTCCACAGAGACAGGAGAGTGAAGGGAGAAAAGAGGAAAGTGAGGATGTGAGGAAAGAGTACGGGAGGTGGGATGGTTTTAGTCAAATCTGGTAGACCTGTTCCCATTTTTGGACAATTAGTAGGGTTTTACTGCATTATCCTGTCCTTTGTTCTACATAAGGACAGTGGCAATATAAGTTGATACCTTCATTCAAGTAAAGTTAGCTTAAGCAATAACAAATTTATTGGCTCACATATATCTAAAAGACTATATATAGGAACATCTCCTGATATCCCAGTGACTCATATTAGGTGACATGCATATTCTTCCACCACCATTGGCAAGGGGGTGGGGGCTTAAATAACCTTAGGACAACTCAGACTCTTACCTTGATCTGGAAGCATGGTCAGCTTCCCTGGATCCTGTGTGTTTGGGCTGAAGGTGAATTTCTATACTAAATGTCCACCAAAACTATTCAACATAAAAGACTCAGTAATTACTGAATTTGCCAAGGAGCAGAGCTGTTCATCAGTATAGATCAAGGATTCTCAGGCTTGGCCATACAAAGAAATCACCTGGGGAGATTTAAAAGATACTGATGTGTGGGCCCACTCCTAAAGATTCTAATTTGACTGGTCTGGTGTGAGCCTGGCATTGGAATTTTTAAAAGCATCCCAGATGATTCTAGTGTGAGGTCAAGGTTAAGAACCATTCTTATAGAGCCTTGTTACCCAAAATGTGGTTCATGGACTAGCAGAATTGGCATCACTTGGTAGTTTATAAGAGATGCAGAATCTCAGGCTCCACTCTGGACCTACTGAATCAGAATCTGCACATCAGCAAGCTTCCCAGGTGAGTCACAGGCACATTGACATTTGAGAAGTACTGTTATAGCTGATAACGTCCAAGATTTTGTTCCCGATCCATGTCCCATGTCTTTACTCTGGTTCTCAAGTCCAACTTGTGATTCTGTTTAGTGATTTTATTGGTGGGTAGTTCCCAAATATCTGCTCAACTACCTAGTTTTCCTCAAAGGGGAGCTTGTAAATCAGTGATTGTTAGTGATGTGTGTGATTGAGAATCACTTGAGGATTTTATTCTAAATTTAGATACCTGGTTCCCACTGTAGAGCAAGTGAAATAGAATCTCTGGCAATGAATTTGAAGCATGTGTATCCTGGGCAAAAACCATGTCTGGGTTCAGGTGACTGTTGTAGTCTGGAGTATGAGAAAACATTGTGTTTTCCCAAAATGAAAACCAGAGAGAAATAAGCTGATTGGAGATTTAATGATGATATAACAAAGAGTACTCTAATTGAACTCATTTCTAGATGCTTGCTCTTTAGTCTGCCTGTACACTTGACCACTGAAGGAGCCCAGCAAAGAGGAGAGATCAGAGATCCCAGTCCCCTGAGGCTGACCAGAATTGGGGTTGTGGGGGTGATGGATGGGGTTGGTGCCATAGATAGTTGCTGCCTCAGCCCATCCTACAATTTTCCAGAATAATAAATTCTGGAGGGGACACCAATACATTCCTGATAGCAGAGAGAAGTCACTCTTTAATATGGGCCTGATAATGTCACTGAGCTCAGTCTTCCTAAATTTAAATGATTAGTAATGACCAGGCTCGCTCCTGTTTGATGCATCGCTTAACCTGGTAATCGGGAAATCTATTCCACTTGCCTCCTTAGATTGATGATGCCACTTTACACTGAGACTTGCTTTCCCCCCTTAATGGGGGAAGAGCATGTTAGGATGCCTTGGCCTTCAGCATTCTGGCCTCAGCCTCCTCTCATGAGTTTGATTAATATCACAGCCTCCATGGGCACATCTCAGAATTGCTGAATATGACATTTCTGGGAGGACTATGTTTAGGGAGCATTGAGATGTTACTAATGGAGTCTGCCATTGGATGATTCTATTCATTTCCTGACTTCCAGACTTAGAGTATTCTTTTCTAAGAAAGAAAAATATATGGGTTTTGGTTGAGCTCTATTGAATAGGGAAAAAACAGGACCCATTCCCTAAATTAGAGCTGGCCACCTATATCTACCTGTTGTGCTGAGTGAGGGAATCCCTAACCAATGGCTAAAGATCTCTTTATGGATTCTGGGGTACTTTCTGGTGAAGCTCAAAGCAGGTTTATCACCAAAGTGTCCCTCACTCCCTATCCAGCTCCTTAGCCCATCAGGAATATAAATGTTATTATTATCTTTCTCCTGCCTCCTATTCCACTGAGAGATTTTACTGCTCCATACTCTCTCATCTCTCTGGTTATTACAAGGGTTGTCAAACAACTGAAGGATAGCCTCTCTTCAAGAAATTTCTGGGGGTTCTTTGTTAGGAAACACCCATGGGAGTCAGACTTAAAACCAGGGCTGGAGAAGAGGGAAGGAAGGTAAGTGACAAATGGTAAGAATGGAAGAAGAAATAGAGAAAAGTGCCCAAAAGGGGGAATGACAGAGGACAAGAAACTATAGTGTCAGAAATAAAGAAATGCCCAAATTACTGTGGTGATCAAGGGAAGGAAACTGGAAATCAGAATGAAATTCCATTTAACAAACAGAATTAGTAAATATTTATTGATTACATGCTATGTGTCAGGCACATAGCAGTACTAGGTACTGAGGATGCAGAGCTGAATAAATCTTCATCTTGCCTGCAAGGACTCAATTCTAATAGGAGAAATATCCACTCAACCAAAAGTTGAAAAGCAGCATGACAAATGCAACTGAGGTAAGTCCAGGACACAGAACAGAGAGGAAAGGCTTCTTCAAGAATGTGATATCTGAGTTGAATTCTGGTATATCACCACTTTTCTAAGCAGATTTTTAGGCAGGGAATGAGAGACCATTGGACATCTACCTAAAGGAATGGTTCTACAAATAAACATGATCCCCTTAAATTTGTTTCTCCCTCAGAATCACCAGAGAAGAAAGTGGATGTCTCCATTTCTCAATCCCAACTGATGTTTCCCTCCAGACTCTGGACTTTGGGCTAAGATGTATCTCATTATGCTATTTATATAGTGCTAAAAACTCATTCACACCTTGCTGCCTCTTTTTCTATTAAGACATCAACATTTGGCTTACAGAGAATTCTCTGATATGAAAGTTAACACATACCCAGGGGGTCATAGCTTAGAGTCTCTTATATATCCCCATTCTCCAAATCTGCGTGTGCTTATGGATAATAATTCTAAGGTCTGAAGGAACATGAAGCTCTCCAAGGGCATGGGTTAAGGTTTTTGTCTCTACATAGATACAGGCTATCCCTTGGGCCACTGGATCATCAACCCATCACTCTGCTTGCTTTTAAGAAGTAATTTGTGTACAAACTGTGGACATGACCAACTACAGATGTCACTGCTTCTCATTGTTCTGCTCACAGCCTCTTCCTAAGGTGGGGAAGTCCTCTAGAGGAGAAACTGCTCAGCTCTTCAAGTGAGACAAAGCATCAATTTGGAGTTTGGAGCAGCAAAATTCTCTGGGCAAGGGCAACCCTGCTGAGATCTCAGCACTGTAGATTGAGGTGAATGGTGTGTCATGTAATAATGGAAGCCATTCAAAAATACATGAAGGAGAGAAAAGGAGAGAAACATATGTATTCCCAGGCTGGAGGAAGATTGAAGGGTTAGAACCCAGGAAAAATACCATTTTAGAGGGGAAGCGTTTTCTTGGCTCCGTAAATAAATCATTGACCAGGCAGGGTTCCCTCTCTTTTCCTTTCTGTTTTTGCTTCTTTTTCTTTTTTCTTTCTTTCTTTCTTTTTTTTTTTTCTGAAGCCAGCAAATTGCCCCTGATTTGGAAAGGAAGTAAGAAACAC
The DNA here is from genome assembly GCF_949987535.1 of Balaenoptera acutorostrata. Classification (NCBI taxonomy): domain Eukaryota; kingdom Metazoa; phylum Chordata; class Mammalia; order Artiodactyla; family Balaenopteridae; genus Balaenoptera; species Balaenoptera acutorostrata. Next base: position 155,772,291 of record NC_080064.1, on the reverse strand, counting down.
TCTCATAGTGGTGCTTGACTCTTGCTGCAGACAAATGAGGCAGCCGTTTTAACATTTCATGAAGGTGTTTATTAAGCTCCTGCACTGTTCTGGTCTAATGTTTGTGGCAGTTCATTTTTTAATTTGTCCCCATGTAAAGCAAGGAACAAGTCAGATAGAGCCATTCTTACATTGAACACTCAATTTTTATTTGTAAACTGACCCAGTTTTAACAGAGGAGACTGGTGTCTTATTGATTTTTTTTTTTTTTTTCTTATGTTCTGGTAACTACATCTTAGGACAGGCCCTTCGCAGATGAGTGAGTATTGAGGTCCTCATTAGTGACCCAGTGGACCAGAGATAGATCATGCCCCATCACTTTCACTAAGGCCAGTGACAGCAGGGTCAGCTGAGAGATCCAACCTTCTTTTTCATCCCATCCCTTAAGCAATGTCACTGTTTATCATCAGGAATGAAACTCTGTCTTAGGGGATTATGTAAATTGAAATATCACTTTAGTCAACAAATGTTTATGATACATTTTTAATACTGTGTAACAAATGTGTTTGTATCCCCCTTTGTCTTTATATATCTGGCTTATTATAAATATTTATGGGAATTACTGGTTACATATTTTCTGAGCCACTGAAATCCAGCTCATCACATTCACTAACACATTCCCATATTTCTCTTCCTTGAAGATACTTACTGCAGCCAAGAAAAATAACCATTTTTTGATTCAAGATGCTAGGAGAGCTTCCTCCTGACAATTTCTGGAACTTTCTTTGTATACTTTCCAGTGAGGTCAGATGTGCAGGTGACTTACTGCTCCAAGACCAGCCAGTGTTATCATTGTCTTTGAAGCCTCTGGGACATTGGAGATACAACTCTATACCCTGTGAGGGTATAAATCGTGTTTATTGTATTAATCCAGTACAGAATATATAGCCCAACAATCAATTTTAAATGGCAGCTGTTACAAACCTACCACAGACAAAGCCACTGAAACTTATACAACTTATTATTTTTTTCCATTTAAAAAAAATGCCTTAGTTGAGTATACTTAGGCTGAGTCACTACTAAAGTACAATCTACTGGGTCTCTGCTGATGCATCTTTCGGGATCATCTTGCTTTGTGGTCAACAAGATGAGAGAAAAATTTTATTCTTTCTCGGTAGCGTTTACAATGCCAAAGAGTTATTTTATAATCGATTTCGATGAAAGTTCTTTTGAGAGTCAAGAATGGGTGTGCTGGTCTATCTGAATCAATGGATAGGAACTTAAGTGGGTTTGTTCTCTATCCCTCAGGAACCTATTGAAATGAAGGACTGGGGTGTGTCACAACCAAGGCTGCTGGGTGTGGCTGTGCAGGTTGTGCAACTTCAAGAGGTGCCATTTATATAGTCTTTGTTATAAATGATGCTCCCTGGAGTTGTGTAATATACAACATGCATGGCCATTCATGACAATCTTCATTGGCTGATATTTTCTTCCATAAATAAATGTAAATGCTATAACTCATTCAGCCTCCTAATAGGTACTTTTCCCTCTGACTTTCAGTACTAGGCTATGCTATCCACTGTTGTCTGATGCTCTGGTCAGATGGCCCCAGCTGACGGACTTTTGGCTATATCCATTCCATAGAAATGTCTTACTTGGCCTACAAAAAAGTTTAAAAAAAACTAGTTATCAAAACTTTAAAATCAGGAGATTTTATATAAAAACTCTAATTTCTAGCTAATTAAATAATCAGATCTGGTAATATGGCACCCTTCCAGTGGGGCAACTATCCATCAGAGCTGAGGATCTACTATTCCCTTAAAAAGAGCCCGCAGTCTCACCTCGACATTCCCTCTTATCTCATTGCTGGGCTGGTTTACTAACTTATGCTATTTGCCTGTCTCCTGTAGCCACGTCAGTCTGGGACCCCTATATGATTTACTCCAAAAGAGGTCCTCACCGTTCTCCTCTGAACAATTCATTCTCATGACTGCAGAGCATTTGCAACATTTCTTTGAGTAGCTTTCTCTGTCCTCTCTGTTCCAGAATTCTTATTTGCATTCACATAGCCATGATGGAAACAATGGCCCAGATCTACTGGTAAACAAATTTCAGAAAGCACAGCCTCAGCCCCAGAGGAGCCTGATGGCCTTTGCACACACTGGCTGTCACATCTCAGCACTGCTGCTGGTCTATAGAACAGCCTTCCCTGTGGCTCTCCTCTATCCTCAAAGCCTCTATTGTCATCAGCTTCTATTTTGGGTGGGGTGAGATTTTAGTCCCCAAAATGAGAGTGAGCAGCACCTGCACAGAGAGTGGTGCTCTGAGGATAAAAACCAACAATGCAGTACCTTCTGCTTTAATGAGTTTACCTTTATTTCTCCTTTTCTGAAAATGAAATGCCCTTGCTCCCAATTCCTCTCAGTGTTGGCCTGGCAGGGCTCCTCTCCCTGTGTTCTGGGCTCATTAGATTAAGTTTTTGTTGATAACCTTTGGCCAGACACATCTTTAGGAAGACTCTAATACATGTTGATCAGCCAGACTTTAAAGGCAGCAAAGATCTCCAGGCCCGTGGTCCTTTTCATGCCTCAGTAGCTTCCATGGCAAAAGGATGACACGACTTTTATCAAGACTTTGGCTACATTCATATCTCATGACATAGATTTTTTTTTTAAGCAGAATTTCAGAAAGCTTTCTTTATCACAATATCTTTAGTCTTCCTTAACAGTTCATATGGACATTTTCTTAGAAGTTGTATAATCAAAGTCATAAAGTCATTTGTACGTTTATATAAGATTTTTTTTTTTTTTTTATCTTCAGGGGCTCACAGAGTTGGGAGAATTATGTCTTTAAAAGCAATTGCTGATATAAAGACCAGCTTCAAATCAGCCCTGACCTTTTGTTCAACATCTCCTCCTGTTATAGAACACATTCAAATAGCTATTTAGATATCGGTGGGGAGAAGAGTCCATTGATTTCCCTAGTTAGGGGGGTTGGTTGTTTCTGCAGAAAGGATTGTTGCTGAGTAGGGCATGGGACCTGGCTTTTCTCACACCGCAGTCTAATTGAGGTGCCGGGCGTCATGCCTGTGGGATGGCACAGCTGCTGCAGAGCCCTTTTGGTTTTCTCAGCTCCAGCTGAGGGGCTTGCTTGGAACAAAGTGCCCACAGGTGTATGAATATGTCCGGGAGCAAGAAAAGGATGGTTTCAAGAGCTCATTAGACCTGGTGTTGGCTGGGAAATGGGGAGTGCACTGCATGGAAGTTCCCGGGTCCTCATAGAATCCAGGAGTCGGACTCCCAGGCTTCCATCCATACACATCCCACTCCCTGGGGGGAACCCTCTGCTATTTAGAATGTGTAATTCAGAGAACTGTTTATTGAGTTCTTGCTGTGAACCTAGCACCATGACAGGCACTTTTAAGTATATCGACTCCTTTTGTGCCTTGAGCCCAGTGAGGCAGCTGTCTTTCTCTGTCCCTTATAATAATGAATGAACTGAGAGGCAGAATGTTGAGGAAATGTACCCACAATTGGTCAGCTTGGGAGTGGCAGAGTGACAGTTGTAACCGTGTCTCCTTCCACCAGGTCACATCTTGTCCCCTTGGGAAATTAACAGATATTCTCTCAACATCCATGGCCTACAGTCATGGACAGCATGTGCTCTGGACTCGTGGAATCTCTGAAGAACTGCTCCTCTCTGGCTTGCTCCTTGTCTGAATATCCTGACTGACACAATTACCAGTCAACAGTCTAAGAAGTCTTTATGAAGTGCCTAGAATAGTACCTGGTTCCCAGTTGGCACACAACAAAATACATTTATTACCACAGTGTCCTGGGTTTATTGCAGGCACTTGCACAGTTTCTTTAGCAACTTCAAACAAGTAACAGATACTATTGTGCCATAATCCTCTTTTTTTTTTTTTTTCTGCTAGTTAAGTCTCATTGGTTAAATAAACCATTCTTCCAATTATGATATTTCAGGCTATATATTCTTTTTTTAAAATTTAATTTAATTTATTTTTTTATACAGCAGGTTCTTATTAGTTATCCATTTTATACATATTAGTGTATATATGTCAATCCCAATCTCCCAATTTATCACAGCACCACCACCTCCCTCCACCGCTTTCCCCCCTTGGTGTCCATATATTTGTTCTCTATATCTGTGTCTCAGTTTGTGCCCTGGAAACCAGTTCATCTGTACCATTTTTCTAGGTTCCACATATATGTGTTAATATATGATATTTGTTTTTCTCTTTCTGACTTACTTCACTCTGTATGACAGTCTCTAGATTCATCCACGTCTCTACAAATGACCCAATTTCATTCCTTTTTATGGCTGAGTAATATTCCATTGTATATATGTACCACAACTTCTTTATCCATTCATCTGTCGATGGGCATTTAGGTTGCTTCCATGACCTGGCTATTGTAAATAGTGCTGCAATGAACATTGGGGTGCATGGGTCTTTGTGAATTATGGTTTTGTCTGGGTATATGCCCAGTAGTGGGATTGCTGGGTCATATGGTAATTCTATTTTTAGTTTTTTAAGGAACCTCCATACTGTTCTCCATAGTGGCTGTATCAATTTACATTCCCACCAACAGTGCAAGAGAGTTCCCTTTTCTCCACACCCTCTCCAGCATTTGTTGTTTGTAGATTTTCTGATGATGCCCATTCTAACTGGTGTGAGGTGATACCTCATTGTAGTTTTTTATTGTTTTTTTTTAATTTAAATGTCTTCTTTTTTTAAAAAATTAATTAATTAATTAATTAATTTTTAAAAAAAAATTTTGGCTGTGTTGGGTCTTCGTTTCTGTGCGAGGGCTTTCTCTAGTTGTGGCAAGTGGGGACCACTCTTCATCACAGTGCACAGGTCTCTCACTATCGCGGCCTCTCTTGTTGTGGAGCACAGGCTCCAGACACGCAGGCTCAGTAGTTGTGGCTCACAGGCCTAGTTGCTCCGTGGCATGTGGGATCTTCCTAGACTAGGGCTCGAACCCGTGTCCCCTGCATTAGCAGGCAGATTCTCAACCACTACGCCACAAGGGAAGCCCCCCTCATTGTAGTTTTGATTTGCATTTCGCTAATAATTAGTGATGCTAAGCAGCTTTTCATGTGCTTCTTGGCCATCTGTATGTCTTCTTTGGAGAAATGTCTATTTAGGTCTTCTGCCCATTTTTGGATTGGGTTTTTTGTTTTTTTAATATTGAGCTGCATGAGCTGTTTATATATTTTGGAGATTAATCCTTTGTCCGTTGATTCATTTACAAATATTTTCTCCCATTCTGAGGGTTGTCTTTTCATCTTGTTTGTAGTTTCCTTTGCTGTGCAAAAGCTTTTAAGTTTACTCAGCTCCCATTTGTTTATTTTTGTTTTTATTTCCATTACTCTAGGAGGTGGGTCAAAAAAGATCTTGCTGTGATTTATGTCAGAGTGTTTTTCCTATGTTTTCCTCTAAGAGTTTTATAATGTCTGGTCTTACATTTAGGTCTCTAATCCATATTGAGTTTATATTTGTGTATGGTGTTAGGGAGTGTTCTAATTTCATTCTTCTTCATGTAGCTGTCCAGTTTTCCCAGCACCACTTATTGAAAAGACTGTCTTTTCTCCATTGTATATCCTTGCCTCATTTGTCATAGATTAGTTGACCATAGGTGCGTGGATTTATCTCTGGGCTTTCTATCCTGTTCCGTTGATCTATGTTTCTGTTTTTGTGCCAGTAGCATATTGTCTTGATTACTGTAGCTTTACAGTATAGTCTGAAGTCAGGGAGTCTGATTCCTCCAGCTCCGTTTTTTTCCCTCAAGACTGCTTTGGCTATTCGGGATCTTTGTGTGTCCATACAAATTTTAAGATTTTTTTTTCTAGTTCTGTAAAAAATGCCATTGGTAGTTTGATAGGGATTGCATTGAATCTGTAGATTGCTTTGGGTAGTATAGTCATTTTCACAATATTGATTCTTCCAATCCAAGAACATGTTATATCTCTCCATCTCTTGGTATCATCTTTAATTTCTTTCGTCAGTGTCTTATAGTTTTCTGCATACAGGTCTTTTGTCTCCCTAGGTAGGTTTATTCCTAGGTATTTTATTCTTTTTGTTGCAATGGTAAATGGGAGTGTTTCCTTAATTTCTCTTTCAGATTTTTCATCATTAGTGTATAGAAATGCAAGAGATTTCTGTGCATTAATTTTGTATCCTACAACTTTACCAAATTCATTGATTAGCTCTAGTGGTTTTCTGGTGGCATCTTTAGGATTTTCTGTGTATAGTATCATGTCATCTGCAAACAGTGACAGTTTTACTTTTTCTTTTCCAATTTGTATTGCTTTTATTTCTTTTTCTTCTCTAATTACCATAGTTAGGACTTCCAAAACTATGTTGAATGATAGTGGTGATAGTGGACATCCTTGTCTTGTTCCTGATCGTAGAAGAAATGCTTTCAGTTTTTCAGCATTGATAATGATGTTTGCTGTGGGTTTGTCATATTATGTTAAGGTAGGTTCACTCTATGCCCACTTTCTGGAGAGTTTTTATCATAAATGTGTATTGAATTTTGTCAAAAGTTTTTTCTGCATCTATTGAGATGATCATATGGTTTTTATTCTTCAATTTGTTAATATGGTGTATCACATTGATTGACTTGTGTATATTGAAGAATCCTCGCATCCCTGGGATAAATCCCACTTGATCATGCTGTATGATCCTTTTAATGTGTTTTTGGATTCTGTTTGCTAGTATTTTGTTGAGGATTTTTGCATCTATATTCATCAGTGATATTGGTCGTAATTTTCTTTTTTTGTAGTATCTTTGTCTGGTTTTGGTATCAGTGTGATGGTGGCCTTGTAGAATGAATTTGGGAGTGTTCCTTCCTCTGTAATTTTTTGGAAGAGTTTGAGAAGGATGGGTGTTAGCTCTTCTCTAAATGTTTGATAGAATTCACCTGTGAAGCCATCTGATCCTGGACTTTTGTTTGTTGGAAGATTTTTAATCACAGTTTCAATTTCATTACTTGTGATTGGTCTATTCATATTTTCTATTTCTTCCTGGTTCAGTCTTGGAAGGTTATACCTTTCTAAGAATTTGTCCAGTTCTTACAGGTTGTCCATTTTATTGGCATAGAGTTGCTTGTAGTAGTCTCTTAGGATGCTTTGTATTTCTGTGGTGTCTGTTGTAACGTCCCCTTTTTCCTTTCTAATTTTATTGATTTGAGTCCTCTCCCTCTTTTTCTTGATGAGTCTGGCTAATGGTTTATCAATTTTGTTTATCTTCTCAAAGAACCAGCTTTTAGTTTTATTGATCTTTGCTATTGTTTTCTTAGTTTCTATTTCATTTATTTCTGCTCTGTTCTTTGTGATTTCTTTCCTTCTACTAACTTTTGGTTTTGTTTGTTCTTCTTTCTCTAGTTCCTTTAGGTGTAAGGTTAGATTGTTTATTTGAGATTTTTCTTGTTTCTTGAGGTAGGCTTGTATTGCTATAAACCTCCCTCCTAGAACAGCTTTTGCTGCATCCCATAGGTTTTGGATCGTAGTGTTTTCATTTTCATTTGTCTCTAGGTATTTTCTGATTTCCTCTTTGATTTCTTCAGTGATCTCTTGATTATTTAATAAAGTATTGTTTACACTCTATGTGTTTGTGTTTCTTACATTTTTTCCCGTGTAATTTATTTCCAATCTCATAGTATTATGGTCGGAAAAGATGCTTGATATGATTTCAATTTTCTTAAATTTACTGAGACTGGATTTGTGGCCCAAGATGTGATCTATTCTGGAGAATATTCCGTGCGCACTTGAGTAGAAAGTGTAATCTGCTCTTTTTGGATGGAATGTCCTATAAATAGCAGTTAAATCTATCTGATCTCCTGTGTCATTTAAAGCTTGTGTTTCCTTATTATTTTTCTGTTTGGATGATCTGTCCATTGGTGTAAGTGAGGTGTTAACGTCCCCCACTATTTTTGTGTTACTGTCGATTTCCTCTTTTATAGCTGTTAGCAGTTGCCTTATATATTGAGGTGCTCCTATGTTGGGAGCATATATATTTTTAATTGTTATATCTTCTTCTTGGATTGATCCCTTGATCATTATGTAGTGTCCTTCCTTGTCTCTTGTAACATTCTTTATTTTAAAGTCTATTTTATCTGATATGAGTATTGCCACTCCAGCTTTCTTTTGATTTCCATTTGATTGGAATATCTTTTTCCATCCCCTCACTTTCAGTCTGTATGTGTCCCTAGGTCTGAAGGGTGTCTCTTGTAGACAGCATATAGATGGGTCTTGTTTTTGTATCCATTCAGCAAGCCTGTGTGTTTTGGTTGGAGCATTTATTCCATTCACGTTTAAGGTAAGTTTCGATATGTATGTTCCTGTTTCCATTTTCTTAATTGTTTTGGGTTTGCTTTTGTAGGTCCTTTTCTTCTCTTGTGTTTCCCACTTAGAGAAGTTTCTTTAGCATTTGTTGTAGAGCTGGTTTGGTGGTGCTGAATTCTCTTAGCTTTTCCTTGTATGTAAAGCTTTTGATTTCTCCATCAAATCTGAATGAGATCCTTGCTGGGGAGAGTAATCTTGGTTGTAGGTTCTTCCCTTTCATCACTTTAAATATGTCATGCCACTCCCTTCTGGCTTGTAGAGCTTCTGCTGAGAAATCAGCTGTTAACTTTTTGGGAGTTCCCTTGTATGTTATTTGTTGTTTTTCCCTTGCTGTTTTCAATAATATTTCTTTGTCTTTAATTTTTGCCAGTTTGATTACTCTGTGTCTCGGTGTGTTTCTCCTTGGGTTTATCCTGTATGGGACTCTCTGTGCTTCCTGGACTTGGGTGGCTATTTCCTTTCCCATGTTAGGGAAGTTTTTGACTATAACCTCTTCAAATATTTTCTTGGGTCCTTTCTCTCTCTCTTCTCCTTCTGGGACCCCTATAATGTGAATGTTGTTACATTTAATGCTGTCCCAGAGGTCTGTTAGGCTGTCTTCATTTCTTTTCATTCTTTTTTCTTTATTCTGTTCTGCAGCAGTGAATTCCACCATTCTGTCTTCCAGGTCATTTATCCGTTCTTCTGCCTCAGTTATTCTGCTATTGATTCCTTCTAGTGTATTTTTTATTTCAGGTATTGTATTGTTTATCTCTGTTTGTTTGTTCTTTAAGTCTTCTAGGTCTTTGTTAAACATTTCTTGCCTCTTCTCAATCTTTGCCTCCATTCTTTTTCCAAGGTCCTGGATCATCTTCATTATCATTATTCTGAATTCTTTTTTCTAGAAGGTTGCCTATCTCCACTTCTTTTAGTTGTTTTTCTGGGGTTTTATCTTGTTCTTACTTCTGGTACTTAGCCTTCTGCCTTTTCTTCTTGTCTATCTTTCTGTGAATGTAGTTTTTGTTCCACAGGCTGCAGGATTGTAGTTCTTCTTGCTTTTGCTGTCTGCCCTCTGGTGGATGAGGCTATCTAAGAGGCTTGTGCAAGTTTCCTGATGGGAGGGACTGGTGGTGGGCAGAGCTGCTGCTGCTCTGGTGTGCAAAGCTCAGTAAAATTTTAATCCACTTGTCTGCTCATGTGTGGGGCTGGGTTCCCTACCTGTTTGTTGTTTGGCCTGAGGCGACTCAATACTGGAGCCTACCCGGGCTCTTTGTTGGGGCTAATGGCCGACTCTGGGAAGGCTCTCACCAAGGAGTACTTCCCAGAATTTCTGCTGCCAGTGTCCTCATCCTCACTGTGAGAGACAGCCACCCCCTGCCTCCGCAGGAGACCCTCCAACACTAGCAGGTAGGTCTGGTTCAGTCTCCTATGAGGTCACTGCTCCTTCCCCTGTATCCCAATGCACACACTACTTTGTGTGCACCCTCCAAGAGTGGACCCCCTGTTTCCCCCAGTGCTATTGAAGCCCTGTAATCAAATCCTGCTAGCCTTTAAAGTCTGATTCTCTAGTAATTCCTCTTCCCATTGCCAGACCCCCAGGTTGGGAAGCCTGACGTGGGGCTCAGAACCTTCACTCCAGTGGGTGGACTTCTGTGGTATAAGTGTTCTCCAGTTTGTGAGTCACCCACCCAGCAGTTATGAGATTTGATTTTATTGTGATTGTGCCCCTCCTACCATCTCATTGTGGCTTCTCCTTTGTCTTTGGATGTGGGGTATCTTTTTTGGTGAGTTCCAGTGTCGTCCTGATTGATGATTGTTCTTGCAAGTTGGGGCAAGAGCACGTCCTTCCACTCTGCCATCCTGAACCAATCTGGCACTCAGATTATTGTATTGAGATCTTAAAAGCAACATGGCACCTCATTTTTAAACAGGCCACTAGCTTGTTCCATACACTGGACATAGAAAGGTGCTTTAACTATTTATTTTGGGAAGATATTCAAAACCAGTCTGTCCTTTCTCTATGATAAGTCCTCTTTTAAATTCAATTAACAAGACCTAAATAGCCCATAAATGACTGATACGCGAATGAGAATTATTAACCACATTATATTTGCTAAAGGCCTCATAGATTTTGGATGGGAACATTTTCAAAGCTGTTAGCCAGTGCTTGATGTCCACGTCATCTCACATCATCATAGTTGAATCCACTTTCATAGTTGGAGACTTCAACACCCTTCTCCAAACTCCTAAACTCCACACTCCAGAGGCCCCCCTTTGGATGTCTATATTCTTTATATATATTATTTCATTTAATGTTCACACAACTTCTGAGGAAAGCATTGTTACCTCCGTTTTACAGAGCAGAAAACTCAGAGAAGATAATTACCCAAAGTAAGCATGGATTCTAACCCATATCTGTTAATTCTAAAGACCTTCCTCCTTCTAAAGACCCCACGCCTCACTTGTCAGCAGCCTTGCCTGTGATATACTCTTCCCAGATTCCAGGATTGGCTACAAGGCTCAGAGACCTGCATCCACCTTAGACCTTGGGCTTGGGTCCTAGACCAGTGATCCCAGATATTGCTGCACATTAGAATCACTGGGGCAGGTAGAGTTTTAAAAAGTCTCCAGGCTCAGATAATACCTGTCTCAGCCATCTGGACTGCTGTAACAAAAATAACATAGACTGGGTAATTTTGTCAATAGAAATTTTCTGTTCTCCTAAATCACAGTTCTGGAGGCTGGAAAGTCCAAGATCAAGGAGCTGGCAGATTCGGTGTCTGATGAGGACCCTCTTCCTGGTTTGCAGATGTCCTCTCCTTGTATGCTCACCTAGCAGAACACAGAGAAAGCAAGAAAGCTCTTTCACGTCTCTTTTTAAAGGACACTAATCTCATCATGAAGGCTCCATTCTCATGACTTAATTATCTCCCCAAAGTTCTATCTTTAAATACAATCACTTTGAAAATTAGGGTTTTAACATATGAGTTTTGGGGAGGTTGCAAACATTTAGTCCACCTCATACTCCACATGGATTAAATATCTGGGGATGGGAGCCAGAAATTAACATTTTTAAAAGAGCCCTCAATTGATTCCAATGTGCAGCAATCTTTGGGAGACCCTGTGCCAGGCTGTTAGGGGGCCTTGCCCTCTAGAATCCCAAGTTGGTTTGGGCAATTTTGGACTAGTGCACACATCTTCATAGGAGCTGGCCACCAGGGTCAGAAAGGACTGTGCTGAATCTAGAAGGCGTCTATCCAACTGGAGTGTCAGACATGAATTCATCATAAGTTCCCAAGCACTTACTGTCTGTCAAAGCTTTAGCACTCAGCTGGAGGTGACTCTAACTCTGTCAGGCAGAGCCCAGAGGTGTAAGCAACAGCCGTCTGCCAAACAAAACTGCCCTGGAGGCTGCATGGCAGAGAGGACCTTTGCTGCCACAGAGGGCACATATATGAAGAGGCATGTGCCTTCACACATTCTTCCCAGCCATCTGCCCTGCTCCCATCCATAAATTCCACATTCTCCTTTCTTTTACTGACTATCACCATATGGGCCCTGCTAATGATTTATACATCATACTCTTCATTAACTGATGGGAAATATACTCATGGTAATTTCCTTCCATCAACTCTCATTCCTCGTAAGGCTCCCAAATAATTTCACAAAGTGTGGCCTTTTGGTTAAGTTGTTAATGAAGCAAGCTCTAATTAACATTAAGAGTGTCCTCCATACACACTCTTAGAGAATGGCAAGATCTTAAAAAGCTCCATCGTCATTAAATTAGTAAATTATTATTGCAGCAGCCTATGTGTGCTCTAACTTTTGATTTAAAAATTATCGTAGTAGGTTGATATGTTGTGTTTATCTTCTGCTAATTGAACGCTACCTTGTAATTAAGCACAGTAAATTGGTCTTCCCTCTAAATAGATCTAAGGGCTTTTAACACTCATTAACTCTCAGTAGCTCTGAGAGTAATGGGGAAGAGCAGGGAGGGGAGAAGGAGGCTCTGAAGGGGGATGTGGGACCCAGCCTGGCACCATCAGTGCCCCTGCTTTGGGCTCACTTCAGAGTTTTGAGTTACAGCTCTTTCAGATTTCAGAGATGCAGCCAAATGGTCAAGCTTTTGGTTCTGGGTTGGATGCACCCAGGGAATCCAGAAAAATGTAGTAGGTATGAATCCTTCTAAATAGAGGAATAAGCTAGAGGGTCCAGGGACCTGCCAGGTGTCAGAGTTGCTCTTGTCAGTATCTCCACTGGGGCTGCCAGCTTGGAGGGCCCACGGTCACCTAGGCAGTGACAGGGAGCTGACAGGTAAGAGCTGGGCTGGTGGCCACCACATTGTGTCCAGGGGAGATGGTTGATTATCTCTGGAAGGGGAAATGGGATCATGGAGTTTTCCCAGGGGAGAGGAGTTCAGAATGAATATGTTAGTCTTTGCCATGCCAAAAGAACTTTGATTTTTTTTTTAACTGGAATGCAGTCCCTGGTTGCCTCGGCTGACTTCCATCTTTCCCTATTGGCTGCCTTTGCTGTCACTATAGCCATACCTAGCATACCTGATCCATTCCCTGGCCATTGCTCCTGGGTGTCTCCCTGGCTGCAAGCTTTACTCCAATCAGCTGCTATTGACTCCGATCTTATATAACTCAATTTCAGCTTCTTAAAGAAATAGTCACCTTTCCTTTGGGTTCCAGACATAAGCTAATAATGATGATGATGATGATGATGATGATGATGATGATAATAACAGTCATATTTATACTCAGTATTATATGTGGCCAGGCCTGAGCTCTAAGCCTTGCACATATTTCCTCATTTAGTTCTTGCTGCACACCTATGAGTTAGGTATTATTATCACTGTAATTTGGCCAAGGTTACACAGAGATTGCGTGGAACAGCTGAACTCAGGCTGGCTGATGTGAAATAACCTGCATTGAGGGACTATTTTATACTGATGCTTTCTACTGAAGGAGACAATGCCTCCCTTCTCTGAACCTACCCTCTCCCCTGAGAGATAATTCTTCTTCCTTAATATCATTATCACCATTATCAAACACTTGCTGAGGACTTTCTAAAGAAAGGGCATGAGGCTATACAATAGGGAGGTGCAAAAACCACATAGCATAATCACAGAGGTCAGGAGGCTGGTAGTCGTAAATTGGAGGGGGTGGAATATGATTATTACACTTAAAAAATCGTTAAAACCACACATTTTGACCCCTCAATTCTACTTCCAGGAATCTAGCCTAAAGAAATATTGAGACCTGCAGCCTGAATTTTGTGTACAAAGATCATTATCTAAGCATTATTCATAATAGTAAAAAATTGGGAACCATCTAAATGTCCTACAATAGGATAAAGGTTCAAGGTTAAACCAGTATTTTCCAAACTTCCGTAAAAATGAATCCCATGAGATGCTTGTTTTAAAAACGAATCCATTGTTAATACATTTGGAAATTACTATTTGCTAAAATTCCTTCTCGAAGAATCAAAATCCACATTGTGACTCTTCAAAGACTTACAGAATCCAGAAGAAAAAAATTATTTTAAATTGATTTAACCTGTTACTAAATCTTTTAGTGACATCCCATAGCATTACACTTGGGAAATACTAGGTAAAATGGACTTGAATATTCATATGTTAGAATATTAGGCAGCTGTTCACAACAATGTTTTCAAGGAATATTTAATGATGTGGGCGTGTGCTCATTATAACCTGCTAAATGAAAAAAATAGATATACAATTGTATGCAGTATTATTTCAGCTTTTTAGTAGAAAAAAATATAGATGTGTATGGGGAAAAATGTTCTGAGGATCAACGAAAATGCTCACTGTGGTTATTTCCACATGGTAGATTTAAGAGTAACTTAATTTTTACCAATTTTCTATATTTTCCAAATTTTCCCCAATGAAAATGTTTAATAATGAGAAAAATCATTGCTTTCAGAAATATACTGATAGAAATTCAAAGAAATGAATAGATATCTGTGCTAAGTGTTCTAGTTGAGTTGACTCAGATCATAAAAATAAAAGGAGTTCAGAGGAGGAGGAGAGCTGAGGACACACTTATCTATGTTTCAGCTGAATCTCTCACATTTCTTCATGAACAAGCCAAGCTGTGCTATTTCTCATCCTGTGTATCGTCTTCACTGCCCTACCTCTGTACTCAAAATTCTCTTTCTGCCCTGCCTTACTTCCTCACATCTTGTCTCTCGTTCCATCCAAGCTGAAAGGCCTTGCAGAAAACACCAGTTCCTATATAACCAATGCTCTTTCCCTCGAACTCTTGTTGCTTTCACATTTTACATTTTACATCTTATTATGGTTGCTGACGTCCACCTACTCAGCCTCAGAGCTCCTGGAGGGCAGGAACCACATGTGACACCTTGTAGTAAACCTGAGGAAGAGTCTTGCATCAGAGGGTGCTCAATGCAATTAATCTCAAGAATTAATATGCACGAAAGTTTTGACAGAAGTGAGCTTTGAAGGAAGAGGAGGACTTAGGTGGAGTAAGGGTTCCAGGGAGGGGAGACAGCATGAGCAGGATCTTGAAATAGGAATCTGCAAGAACCTGGGGAGTCGTGAGCATACAAGTTGGGGTGGCCGGTGGTGTTACTCATGGGGTAGAAGGAGACAATTTTGGAGACAAGGAACAGAGAACAGATTTTTCATGAAGGGTCTTGAACGGGCCAGGGATGCTGACCCTTCTATAACAAAAGATCTCACACTTTGAATCACCTGCAGAGTTTTCTAGAAATAGAGAGCTTTAGGCCCCTCCCCTAGAAATTGTGACTCAGTGGGTGGGGAGAAGGGCTGAGCAGCTGCATTGGTGACAATGATCACAGGAGAATCTTCCATCGGGGTCTGAGGGCCACACTTAGAGAAGTGTGGCTCTATTTATTGGCAATGGGAGGAACAGGGGGTTGCTACAGAGAGGACAGCATCCTCAGAGCAAGGACAGAGTGGATTCCAATGGGGAGAGAGTGATAGGGCAGTCGGCAGAGGGCTATTGCTCTAACACAGGGCAGCAGGAGTGAGGATGACCGTTCAAAGACTCCCTGGATTTTTCTGGCTCTGCTTCTCCCTAATCCTCTCTGATGCTGGAGGACTAGTCTCTAAATCAGGTTCTGTGTGTAGGCACTAGGTGGAGGCAATCCCAGAAGTTTCCAGAGCCTCCTTTGAACAGGCAGGGCTATCCTCCAAGGAGAAATATTTGGTCATGTTGAGTTTGGTTTTCTCCCTCAGTTTTTGCTTTGGGAGATTTGGCCAACTCAGTTATGCTTGGGGAGATTTTGTCTCAATTTCATTGAAAGAAAAAAATCAGATGACCTTCTGAGGTAAATATTCCCATTTTTGTTCCTGAAGAATTCTTACCATCTGTTTTCCCAAGACAGCTGTATATGACACCCTTGACTCATCTGTGCACTTGGGACGTATACAGATAGGACAGAGACCTGGGTGGGTGGGGCTTCTCAAGTCTCTTCCTGGAAGTGAGTCAGGTACAAAGAGGAAAGGGAAGCTGGTGGAGAAACATGTCAACCAACAGAATAATTTGTTCCAGGTGAAGGTACTTGGGAAGATGACTAGAAGAAAGTAGTTGCTCCTGAAAAGAACAACTCAGAGAATCTGCTTGTAGGGGTTGGAAAGAGAGACACATTTAATAAATGATTACTTATTTTAAATAATTAAAAATTGAAAAATATCTAAGGCATCCCTGCCCTATGGAAGGAGTTTCTGGTTACCATTATTATTTAATATTTATGTTTCTCTGCGCTAAGTGTTTGATTAATCTTTGCAATCCTCACGATAACTCTCTGGGTTAGGGAATATTATTATTCCCACTGTGTGGACAAGGCAGTGAGGGTAGGGTGGTTATTATACCTGCCCCCAGTGGATTCCCTGAGTGGAGATTGGGGGGTGGGGTGGTGGGTAGAAAAGGGGAGGAAGTTAAAGAACCCTTTAACCAGGATTTGATGATCTGTGGGCACTAATTTCTATTTGGAACTGTAATGAGGGCCTCATCAGACAGGACTGGTCAGAAGTTAGAGTTGCTCATCCGCTGCACACCTGAACGAGGGTAGATGCAAAGGAGAGGCCGTGAGATACAACTGGAGGTGAGTGAAAGAGCCTCATAAATGAGTTGAGGTACCTCAAAATTTTATCAAATAAAGGCTGCTTGCCTCAAACTTACCTACTTGTGTAAAGGAAGTGCCCCTGTTTATATCATGTTGCATCCTGCCAGATTGAGCCTGACAAAAGCTGAGCAAATAGGACAAGCTCAAAACTGCAACAGTGTGGCCTAAAATGGCAAAGTCCTCAGCCCTTTAAGAGTGAGGTTTATTTTCAGCACCATCCCCCTTTTTTGGAGGCCCTTGCATTCTGCTCCCCGCTGAGGTATACCTTATGCGGGAACGGGGTTGGGGCCCTGGGTGAGGGGAATGGGCGTGGTGGGGGCCAAGAGAGGAGAAAGAAGCTTTCTTCTGAGATCCCAGTGGAGCGCCCTCTCCTGCCCTCTCAGGTTGATGTTTTGCTACTTGAATTCCTGATTTCCTGTCAACAGTGCTCCTCTCTCCCTCATTTATTGAAAATCTAGTTAAGCAAGCCCCAGGCACAGAGGAAGACACAACATCAGGATGGATGAAAAATACAGTCCCTGCCTCCCAAAGAGCTCCAACCCAAGGAGAAAAACAGGTGTGTACGTAGTTGCAGGCAGCACCATAACACTGTGATGCTACGATTCCACAGGGACTCAGAGGAGAGAGCAGCCGGCCATGCACAGAGGAGCTAGGACTCAGAGGAGGATGCCGTGGCTGGATGTTGAATGACAGAGGATAAAATTGACAAGAAGAGCACTTTCTGTAGAAGGAATGACACCTGCAGAAGTGATGAGGTTTAGGGGAGCAGGACATGTTTGAGAATAGCAAGAAGTGAGATGCATCTGACTTTCAAAAAGATTTTGCATATGCTAAAACCCAGTTTGTTATCTTGGACATAACAAGTTATTTGACACCCAGCAGGTACACCTAATGCTGTTGTTATGGGGCAGACTTAGAGCCAGGATGCCAAAGACCCTGGAGGCCATATGAAGATTGGCCCTTTTGGGACCCCTCCCTTTTTTGTGGAGAAAAGTAAGGGTCATTGAATGTTTTTCCGTGGGTGTCATGATTGCATTTGGGGAGTTTCATGATAACATTTGCTTATTTGGATACTTGGGCAGCAAAGCCAAGAATAGCCTTTCAAGGGCAAGACTGGCACAGGAAGGCCAATTGAAAGACTGTGCCAACCCGTCAAAAAGGGGTGATAAGAACTGAGAGGCAGAGGGCATAGAGAGGAGTGGGCAGATCTGAGAAAACTTTATGAAACAGAGTTAACAGGACTTTGTGGCTGATTGGCTGGGAGGATGAAGGAGAGAAGTCAAGGACGACTCTCAGGTACTTTGGAAGTTGGGGCTCCCATGACCTGAGATACGGAGGACAAACTGTCCCGTTCTTGGAGAGAACATCGCCTGAGTAAGCAGGGGAGACACGAACCCTGTGTGCACTGCCTCTGCTGGCTGGAATGCAGTGTTTACACATAAGAGCTTTTTGACACTCTCCAAACCACAGGTTGCAGCAAGACCACCCACGGGAGAGCTGAGCAAGCAAGGAGGGAGGCTGGGTTAACAGGCTGCAGAATCCCCAGGCAGCAGCTTGTTTATAGTCTAGCCTTGCCCTGGGCTGGATCTAAGGTGCCGCTTACATTTGACCTGTGCCCCAGCTGTGCTCTGACATCATCTCCTAGTCGCCACCGACCTTTCCCCCCCAGACCAGGTGGGGGCAAGGGGAGGGGGTAGGTTGGGGGCAACTCATCTACAGAGAGTAAGAGTGATTTTGTACATCAAACGATGACTTGACCAGGGCCACCTAGACTGCATTCCCAAGTGAATACTGAGAGGCCACTTGAAGATGGAGGTTAATTAACTGTGATTGTTAATTGTTCTCCATCTGAGTAAGCATGACTGACTGTCAGGGTCCTGGTAAAGGAGGTCTCATCTTTCACACAGATGCACAGGGACATGGGCTTAACCTGGCATGCAAACGCACCTGAAGAGACACATGCCCATGTAAGCCAGGGAGGAGAAGGTCCACGGAAAGGAGGGCAGGTGTTTTATTCTTGGAGCTTATTAGGGAGAGAGGAATCGGAAATAGAGGAGAGAGTGGGAAGCCCTTGGAAATTTGTATGCCTGTTTCTGAATTATAACAGAGCTTGGAGTTTGAAGGGAGCTTAGAGAAAATCTACTTTAATTCCTTCATTTCACAGAGGTCACAAGTGATTAATCAAAGGAGCTAAAACACATACCCAGGCTCTCTGACTCCAGTGCCTTTAGACTACAAGGACTTTTGCCTCTTACCCAGACTCAGGAAGTGGAGAGTTGAGCAACAATCAGAATCATTATCCAACCCAAATAACAGCCTTCTGATGCCTCAAAGAAAATTATTTTCTTTAATAGCTGACTCTCACTCTCCTGCCCTCTGAACCTAGTTTCTCTGCTGGGAATCAGATATATGATATTCACAATCAGAGGACCAAGCGAAAATATGGGAAAGGAGAATTTTTTCTCTCAGTCATTCATAATTTCTCCCCACCAGGAAGAATTTCCCTGTCAAATGTCAGGGCCCCAACCAGGTCAGCTACTCTCCACATCATCCCACCTATTTGCCAGGCAGCACCCCATTGCTGAGTGCTGTCTTCCTTATACCACCTTCATATCAGCATTTATCTGTTCAGGACTTCCTTTCCTTAGAGATAATTGTCACTGTGGAAAGAAAGCGATCACTAATATCTGCAAAGGTGTTCATAGTGAACAATGATATCTTAATGCAGTCACTTTCAAAAATTTTAAAACTAGCTTTTATTCAAAGATCAAAATATACTCATGGTAAACAAACAAAGGGAACTCATACAGAATACAGTGAAATACTAAATGTATACCCCAAACTCCAAGTCCAAATTTTCAGGTTAAAAGTTATGAACTTTTCCTAAACTAGTTTGTGCATATGCAAATGTATAAATGTGCAGTTTAAACGCATTTAGAACTAGCCCATACGTACTCTCTCCTGTTACTTGACTTTCTCTTTTATTGATGTATTCAGATATTTCCACATCAGAACATATAGGTCTATCTCATTTTTTTAACAGCTTCCTACATTTCATTGTGTAGAAGCAGTATAATTTAAGAGGATGGACATTTAGGCTGTTTCCAGGTTTTTTCCACTCTTAAAAATGATTTTTAACATTTTGAAGGTAAAGGTAAAGCACCTTGTCTGTAAATGCTCTTACATGGAAGCTCCTAAACTTCTCATGGAAAAAAAAAAAAAATAGTTCCTCTGATTAAAGCTGGTGGGACTGGTGGACTCGAGGGGTTGGTTAGCCTTGTCCCCTCTGGTGGGTCCTGGGAAATGTTCAAAGGAACCTCGAAGGGTCCTGGGAACTCAGTTTGAAAAATTTTGCTGTAATTATTTACTTTGGCAATGGTATTTATTTACATTTAAAAATACGTTTTCTGAAGAATGAATTGCTAATGGTAGAATTGGAGGCAATACATCAAGCTATTGCTGCAGATGACTTTGAGTGATGGAGCCTTTCCTTATGTTTTTCTTGAATCAAATTATCCACTGGACAGATTGCCCAGATAATTCCCCAATTCCCATTTCCAAACCACATTAGGGACACTCAGGTCACCAGTGAGGGACAAAATGGAAAGAACCCCAAGCTGGGAATTAGGGCTGCAGGGTTCATAACTTTGCTTCTTCATGCATCCTCTTCAAGCCTCTGTTTCGAGGTGTGTGAAATGGCCAGAAAATCCTTGCCCTTCTACCACTTATTATAGCAAATATAGATAGATTAACTTTCTCCCTTAACTTTCTCTTAGGGGAGAAAGTTAATTTGGAGACAAAATGATGTTGAATTACACTTTGTATATATCAAGTTCTTAAGAGGATTTTTAGGTGTAGTTCATAGATTCAGGAGCAAGCTCATAGTTGGAGCAATAGAATCCAGAATCATGACGCACTCAATTCATAAATGAATAAATGGATGAAGAGAGCAAGAGGCAAACAGCATCAGATCAAAATACTTGCTATTTTCCTTGAGCTTAGAAACACATTTTTTATTTGAATC
The DNA here is from genome assembly GCF_949987535.1 of Balaenoptera acutorostrata. Classification (NCBI taxonomy): domain Eukaryota; kingdom Metazoa; phylum Chordata; class Mammalia; order Artiodactyla; family Balaenopteridae; genus Balaenoptera; species Balaenoptera acutorostrata. The sequence continues at coordinate 155,751,800 of NC_080064.1, read as the reverse complement.
ATTTTCTTTTTTTCCTGAAACCTATCCTACCCCCTCTTGGGTGGCTTGATTCCCCTAATAGTCAAAAGGAGGGGGGAATTTGCCTTGTTTCCTGAGGCTCAGAATACTAGTGCTACAGTTGTGTTGACTGAATCCTTGGACCTGAATCTTCCTCCAATTAACTTTCTGGATGATTTGGTTCCTCTAGTCCTAAGGACTGCTTTGCTGTTGTCTGTCTCTCTACATTCAAGTTTCCTCAAGAGTGGTCCTCAAGCCATCACATCAGAATCATCTAAAGAACTTGTACAACTGAATCACTTCACTGTACACTTGAAACTAACATTATAAATCAACTCTTGTCCAATATAAAATAAAAATTAAAAAAATAACTTGTTAGGAATATCCTGTCCCAGACTGCATGATTCAAAAACTCTGTAGAGGATGACAGAGAATCTCCATTTTTAATTAGCACATTATGTAATTCTTACACACGTTAGAATTTAAGAATGACTATCCCATACAATTAGGGACAGAAATCCCAATCTCTTTCTCAAACCCAAGACTTTTAATCATTCCCTTGTTGACTTCCTATCTACCTGTCTGCTTATTTAGGTCTCCATATGAAGCCCAATTCTTGCTGGCTGTTGCCATAGTTTCCAGGTAAAGAGTGCCGTCTGCTGGACTGGACTTCCTGCTGAGACCCGTAGCTGAATGTGCCCTTCCCCACTGGGGCCAGATCCACCTCAGTTACCTGGTTTTTCCAGCTTCTGACCTTGTTCAGTTCTCCCATCTCCAATCCTGCTGATTCAGGACTTTTAAAAAAAACATAATAATACAGTCAATATGTGTTAAGTGATTATTGTGTGTCATTATCTCATTTAATCATTCCAACCTCACTAAGTAGATATTATTATTTTGCTGCATATGGATATATCCTCAGAAGAATTAGCATGACTTCGAATTTGCTCCAAGATGTGACACGATAATTTATTTCTTGCCATATTCCCCTAAATGGTCACATCTGAATCTCATCCATTCCTTCATATCCAGAAATTCAGCTTAAAATTGATTTGTGCCTAGTTCAATAAAAATGCTTTTGAAGGGCTTTTTTTGCAGATAGATAACCAGTGCTGGTCTGGGCTAGAGGCTGGTATCTGTGAAATCTGAAATGAATTATGGACGATGAGGAATCCCATGTCAGGATGTGGAGGAAACCCAAGCAAGCAGATCAGCAGGCAGGCAGTAGGCAATGGGGATGGGTCCTGTGTTGTAGGGCTCTGAGCCCTGCCCCAGAATTCAGGAAGTCAGTCCTGTGGGTGGAGATAGAGGTCCCAAACAGTACAGATTCTCTGTTTTAGAGGAACTGAGTTAGTCACAAGTTACTCTGGATAAGAGCTCACACCCAGGGGTATAGTTACCAGAACAGTAGTACATGGTTGGTTATGGAGCTTCAGAAATAAGTCTGAGTGATCAGACTTTAGGTTCAAGGATAGAGCCAAACTGGCACCAAGGGCAACTGAATGGGGAGCTGCGGCATCAGGGTCTGGAGCTCCTGAAATCTCTATGAAGATCAGCATCTGAAGGGTTGTAGGTTGGGGGTGGGGAGTTAAGGGGATAGTGATAGCAGCTATGGGGTAAGCATAAATAGGACTTCAAAGACCAGGACCCAGGAAGCCTAAGTCAGAAGACTTGGCAGTTGCAGCAAAGCAGGATCCTTTGTGTTTTGGAAAAATCCACAGCAATTTCTTGACTTGCTTGGATTTAAAACCAAAATCAATTTGTATTAGATTAGCTGTATGTCAATGTAGGCCAGGCTTTCAGGCTCCACCAGTTTTAGGTAAATTGAATTGGCAATTCCGTATCCTTTTCAGGTCTGAGGGTCATGCGGCTGACTCCAGGAAAAACAAAAAATACAAACAGAAAAACACACAGATCAGACAAGAAGGTAATTGAGTTAGAGGGCCGTGCCTTCAGAGGTACGGACCAGTAACTCCTTCAGATGGAGTCCCCAGAGGCCATCTTGTCCGGCCACCTGCTTCCAGAAAGGACAGACTCAGAGAGGTCCAGACAGCTGTGAACTTAAACTGTGTTTACAATTTTCACAAGAAGAAGGCTGCACCTGGATGCTGATTCAGAAACTTTTTGATATAATAACTATTGTCAACACTTCCCGAGCACTTTCACCATGGAGTAGTGTGATGTGCTCTGTTACAGATACATCTTCATGTAAACATCATCATGCATGATGTTACCACTGTTACAGATGAGGAAAGCAAGGTTAGAGAGGATGAGCGTATAACTCAAGGTTACCCAGCTGGTAAGAGGTGAAGCAGAATTTGAGAACACTATTTTTAAGGCCAACCATTTATCTACATTACGATGAAATTTGGAGATGGAATCCTGATCTCCTTTTGTATCCCTTGTAGAGACTCTTTTTTCCCAAATCTATCTTTTCTTTTCTCATCCCATCATTGCAGAAATCTGGGTGGTTTTCTATTTGTTTGGTTGGTTTTTTTTGTCTAGAAAATAGTGTATTTTACTTGGTTTAAGATTATTTTAACTGTGAGAAGTAAATATTTCCTAAACAGAATCTCTCTCTTAAAAGATTGCTGCATCCCATCCCCAAACATAGGGAAAACCAGCTGAGCTAATTGAAGGCCTTTGAGCAGAAATTTCTCTACAGTAATAAGAGCAAGGGTACATAATCCAGTATCTCTCTACTTTCTTTTAGGCCATCCCAAATGCATGGGGAGGCAGGAATGCAGCCTCCAGTGAGTCCAGAGCCCTCTCCTCCCCACACACAATTGCCTGTGAGCCCATCACCCATCCAAAGGGACATCTCTGCCTCTATCATCAATTATTATTTCTCAGGCACCCACTGGGTGCTCAACACATCAGAGAAAAAAATGAATTGACTCTGCTGTCAACAATCATCCTGCAAACAGCCAAATAATTTTGATGTTCTTCAAACATATTATAATTAAAAAATTACATGCTGGGAGAAAAATTATAAGCATTTAATCAGAAGAAAGGGTCAAGCTGATGCAATTAGGGAGGGGAGATGTGCTGGCTTTTATCAACAGAGCCAATTTCATCACTTTCCTGGTGAAAGCAATTGGATTTGAGGCTAAGATGTTTCCATCAAGTTATTTTTGAATTGAGAAAATATAATTTCATTTTGCTTGTTCAGGATTGTCTTTAACCTCAGTGCTACTCTCTGAGGTCACACTCCTTTTACAATCCATTGTCATGGCCACAGCTTGCTTCTTACTGGGGATCTCATGCCAATTATGGCCTAATACATAAAAGCACTTAAAAAACAGTTAGCCCTAGTGGAAAAAAAAAATCACAAATGTAAGATAAGAGAAAGCTCCCAGATGGCAACCACTGAAGTATTTGCCAGAAAGGGAATCTGTTGGTAAGCTAAAGTGCTTTTAAGAGAGTTGAATCATTCAGTGAATCAGAAAATTGCCCAGGTCTTGGAGTCATGACTGAGAGACCATGGAAAACCAAAAAGAAAACAAACGAAGTATGTGAATTTCCATACTACCCCCTTTAACAGATCTCTGGGCTGGCTGTACAGCGACTATTTGGATAGGTCACAGGTGTTTAGAGAGGTCTGCTGCTTTCTTTTCTCTGGCTCAAGCCAAATTCCTCTTCCATGAGTCACTGAGATGGAGAGAAACTTAGTTTGCTGTTCTCCTTGGTGGAGGAAGTCCTGCTCCTCCACCTGAAACCGGTAGGCTGGGTGGGGAGGAAGAAGTCCTGGAATGGGAGTTGGGAGAGTTGAGTTCTGCTCATCAAGAATTGTCTCTATTCCTAGAATTTGGTAATATGTTACATGTAAGAGTAATACTTTAGTAATGACAATTCCGATCCCTTTTGATTTTATAATGCTTCACGACATCAAGAAATCTTTCATCTATACTATCTTATTTGAGCCTTTTCAAAATTGTGAGAAGTGGTTAGGCACATACTATTATATATACTTGTTCTAACTTAAAAGATAGGAAAGTGATAGGTATTACTTATCACAATGTAAGAGGTGGGAAAAAAGAGGCTCAGGGTAGTAAGTGATTTGCTCATAGTCACACCAGCAGATAGGAAGAGCTCAAACACAAATCAGACCCAACTGCTCTTTTCAAAACCCTGATGTATTTTTAGAGAATAATACCTGCCCTAAATTACCCTTGTGAGACTCAAATAAAATAATGCTTCTGAAAATGCTTTGAAGAATGAAAACTCACCATATAGTTTCCAGTTCCTACAGTCTCTGATGGGTGTGTGAGCATTCTATTTCCCATGTAGCTGAGTTCAGCAGGAACCAGTGGCATAAATTCCTAGCTCCAGGAGGCATCTTGTTCTCTTTTCTAAAGGCAAATACTAAGGACAAGGCCTCATCCAAGGTGAATGCAGAGAGAGAAAAATACAACAAAACTGACAGATATTGGGCAAAGACATTAAAGTAAACATGGCAAGAAAGCAAATTGCTGCTGCCCTCCTCTTAAAGGAGAGGAAATGCTGGACAGCCACCAAAGAGGAGAGGTTGGAAGGATGAAGATAGTTACCAGAGATGGGGATGGAATCTCAGACAATATTCCAGATCTGCATGACTGGTATTAAATACGACAGTTAGAGAGATGGTGAGCTCAAACTGTTGACAGCTGAAGGCAACCTCTCTGAGGAATATGTTTGACAGCACAGAGAGACCTGGCCCAAGGATAAGCATCAGAGGAACACACCGGTAGCCTGTGTGCCTGGCTGTTTGCATATGTGTGTGTTTATGTGTGTATGTGTGAGTTACTCCTCTACCCATTCATTTATCCATCCAGCTATTCCTGTCTCTTCATTCTTTCATCATTGTCTTCCACCCTGGACACTGGTCCTTGGGATACAAGGATGAAAGACAGAGGTCCCTGTCCTCCAGAAGCTCATAGTGTAGTGACGGGGAAAAAGAAGTAAGTGAACACATGACATTCAGGGACTCTAAGATAGAGAAGGGCAGGGTGCAATGGAGGCTCAGGTGACGGCCACAAAAGCCAGGCTGGGCTGGGAGTAGGGAAGGGGAGAGAAAAGTGATGGAGACAGAAAAACTCCCATGAAGAGCACAGATTACACACCAGTTACTTGCAGCATCTAGGAGCTTGCTTTCTGAATCACTCTGCAGCTAACACCTAAGAGTACAAATGGGGAGGTTTCTCCAACTCAGACGATGGTTATGGCCACTTGCTTCTTGAGTAGAAACTTCTCCCTCTTCCTTGTCCCTACCACACAGAAGTCTGCTTCACCAACAAATTAGAACAATCAGAATTATTTTATTATCAATGATAATTTCAACAATAAAAAGATTATTACATTTTTCTCCAGGTGCTTTCTTTTACCACTGCCCATTAGCTCAGTCTTCTTTAAGGCGTTTGAGACATGTGATCCACCCACTCTGAGCCAGCCTCCTCATCACATCATCAACATTGTATCATCCCATTTAAGATACCTCTTCTGGTCTGAGGGAGAGAAAAGAACTTTTCTGTTTGGGCTATGGGCCACCATTTTTGACTTCTGGTAAAGCCATTCTAAATTTGCAGGCACATTTCCTACCAAAATAGCTAAGAGTAGCTGGTTTTAGCTCTAGGCCCTCTGGGCTTCCTCTGTCTCTGCTCTCTAGTATCTATTCTTTGCATCTCTTATCAATGGTGTTTCCTTTCCTACCTCTGTCTCCTATCTCTGATCCAGGGTATCCTGATGGGCTCTGCCTCTACACTTGGGATTTTCTATCTTTGATCCTTTAGCTTTCCAGTTATCCCATTAGATATTCATTCTGAACTTGATTTTTTTCCTCTATACCCTAAATTCAATCAATGAAAAATTTTAAATCTTCCCAATTCTGCCTTTATCTATAATAGCTTTTTGAAGGCCCCCTTTTCTCTTTGGCTTAGTTGCTTAATACACTACCTCTCTACATACTACTCATATACATTGTATATTGACCTCCATTGCACATTAAAAAAACTAAAGCCCAATATTTGTAGCTTAAGAAGATATCATCTTGTTAAAATGGGATGATGATCCATTTGCCTAAAAGCAATTTAGCTGAAACCATTTCTCTTGTTAATCAATTTGTCTAGTTTGCCTAAAATTCAACTCATTTAAAAAGCCTCTTCATAGCTCTTTAGGGATTTCATTTTATAAAAATATTTCTGCCACATATAGTAGTTTTTGAGGTAATTTTAACCAATTTTCCCCTCAAAAGTATTTCATTTAATTTCATATTTTTGGTAAGTATGCATCATATTTGCATAATTTTATGAATGGTAAAATTATTTTGAATCCTCGAGTAGCTTTTTATACTGATTTTATTTTTGGATATCAGAAAGATTTTTAGCCAGATTTTCTAAAGACCTTATTTTTCAAAATTTCTTCTCAAAATAAATATTTACCAAATTTGTATAAAATTTAATTTACATAACTTTTTGTTACTGATAAGCAGCTGGTAAAGAACCTACCCCTCTCCATCTTGCTATCATTTGGGGGGAAGAGTATAATTTTCTCCAGGTGCTCATTCTCAGCCAAGTTCATGTTCCCAAGTGTCCACTTTGCCACGTGTTGTGTGGGGGCCTGGAGTGACTTAAAAAAGAGAAGCAGACAGAGGTTCATGTGTGCTGGCTCATTTGTGGGATTTTGGTCAGATGGACCTAGACTAAAAGCATAAATTGTTGAGGGCCTTGCAAAGCCTTGAGACCTGTTGAATCGAGTTGAGATAAAGAAGAAAAGAAATTATTTTCTAAGAAGGATATTTTTGGATGGATTTCTAAAGCAGGTGTACAATTCTCAGGGCTAAATTATCCTCCAAGTACATTTTAATGGGGTCATTTTGTCCTACTTGTTACAAATCAGAGGAAACTTGACATTTGTTTTACTTAAAGCTCTCTTTCATTGTGTTGCTCCTTCAACTGAGTCTCAGTTTCCCCTAAAGCATTTTCCAAATTTAGCAGATCCCCCATGGCTGTGCACAGATGAGTCAACTTTCCACAGGCTCCTGTTTCTGTGTACAGGAAATCAAATATGGTGACTCACGAGGAACTTTCAGTGGTGAGTATATAAGTTGGCCATGGAAATTGATCTTCTTATATTAGAACAGTGTTGAATCAATATGCTTGAAGATACTGCTAAAGAAATTGGCATCATGAGTCACAGAGAGATAAAGAGATAAAAAATAGGAACAAGAGATAGAAGAAGGAATAACTGAGACAATTCAAAATCTGTGCAACAAAATTTCTTGAAGAAAAGAATGGTGGAGATGTAATAATCAGGGAGAAATTTCCAAACCTGATAAATATGACCATCTGCAGATTGAGGAACCAAAGTGAATATATTAAACATCCTATCATCCACTACGTTGTAGGGGAATTTCAAAACGTAAAGAAAAACCTCTCAAAACCAACTAGAAAGAAAATTAGATCACCTACAAACAATGATCATGGTATTGATAGCAATACCCAATCAATAACAAAAGGTACCTGAAGACAATGTAGGGGTGTCTTCAAAATGTTGATTATCTGGGGGGTAGGGGAGGAATGGACTGGGAGTTTGGGATTAGCAGATGCAAACTATTATATATAGAATGAATAAACAACAAAGTCCTACTGTTTAGCACATGTATATTGTATATATTCAATATCCTGTAATAAACCATAATGGAAAAGAATAAAAAAAAGAATACATATCTAACAATCACTTTGCTATATACCAGAAACTAACACAGCACTGTAAATCAACTATACTTCAATAAAAAATAAATTAAAAAATGCTGATTATCTTATCTGATGTAGAAAATCATCCACATGTATAATAAAAACTCTAGCAAACTTGGGATAAAAGGGAACTTCTTAATGACAAAACTATAGTGAGCAAACATATTTAGTGGAGAAATTTTAGACAACACATTTTCTTTAAGATGTGAAATTCTTAGATGACTGCTATTACTAATGGTCTTGGCTACATGGAAAGAAAAGAAATAGGACTTACAGAATTAGAAACGAAGGGGTAAATTGTCATTATTCACAGACAAGTTGATTGTATATGTAGAAAATGTAGAAAAGTACCAGACAAAATTTTGTAATTATGGTGACTATCATACAAGATCACTAGATAAAAGATCAGCTCATAAAAATATGTTTAGAAAATATTAAAAATAAAATACCATTCATAAGAGAGACAAAAGCAGTACGTATCAAGGAATTAATAATGAGTTTACAAGATCTTGATGTATATAGAAAATAGAAATATATTAAAGGACATAGGGGGACTTCCCTGGTGGTCCAGTGGTAAAGAATCCGCCTTACAATGCAGGGGATGCAGGTTCCATTCCTGGTCAGGGAACTAAGACCCCACATGCCACGGGGCGACTAAGCCTGAGAGCCATAACTACTCAGCTTGTGCGCCTCAGCTTGAGAACCCGCCTGCTGCAAACTACAGAGCCCACACACTCTGGACCCCATGCACCACAACTACAGAGCCCACACGCCCTGGAGCCTGCACTCCACAACTAGAGAAGAGAAAACCCACACTCCACAACTAGAGAGGAGCCTGCGCGCACCAACGAAAGATCCCGCATGTCTCAACGAAGATCCCGTGTGCTGCAACTAAGACTCAATGCAGCCAAAAATAAATTAAATAAATAAATAAATAATAAAGTAAAAAAAAATAAAGTAAAAGACCATAGTATTAAAAATAAATAAATAAAGGACATAGGGAAAGATCTGAAAATGCAGAAGTCTTTCATACTCTTGAATGTGGTGTGATGAAAATATTATAAGGATACTGATTCTAATGTAATTTACAAATTAATTTAAATTCCAGTGAAAATTCCAGCTGCATTTTAAAAGCAATTAGATATAATTTATTTGAAATTTATGTGAATTAAGTTTCACAAATAGCTAAGCCAACTTTCAAAAACAGCAAAGAAAAGAGATTTATCTTACAAGATATCTTGCAAGCATTTTACAAAACCACATAGTAAAGTTGGTATGACATTACTGCAAGAAAAACCAAATAGAACAACTGAACAGAACAGAGCCTTAGAGACCCAAGTACACAGGGAAATTTGACAGACAATCATGGAGACCATGAGGGTAAAGTTGTTGGCAAACCTGGCTTACATTAAAGAAAATAAAACTGATCCCTATTTAAAAACATATATAATAAGAACTTCCAGATCAATTAAAGATTTACAAGTGACAGGTAAAACAATGAATTTAGTTACAATTATCTTTCCAACCTAGGAGCTGTTAAAACCTATTAAAACGTTAATGGTAAAACTTATGAAGCCAAAAATTGATGGAGTTGATTACACATACCTTAAGAATTTCTGTTTAAGGAAGGATACTATGTGTAAAGTTAATAGATGATTGACTATGGAAAAAATGTCAAGGAACTAAAATATTTAAATAAATATTTAAATAAAATATTTAAAATACATAAGAAATGCCTACAAATCTACCAGAAAAGTATTAAAACTCAAGAGACATTGTATAAAAGAGGTAGGAGATAATTTACAGAAGACATAATCATTACTAATCAGGTAAATAAGAATTAATACAGTGATATATCACTTTACATACATCAGATAGGCAAATATCAAAAAACTGGATAATTCTAAGTGTTTGCAGCAGTGTGAGAAGGAAAAGACCAAAGACACACATAGCCACATGGGTAGACCTTAAAAACATAGTCCTGGGGGAAATGTGGTTACAGAATGAAGTCTAGCACAGTATCACTTATGTAAGTTAAACATACATGCACAATAATTACCTTTTATAGGGACACATTAGAAAACTACACATTAAACAAATAACAGTGGGAATGGGGAATGAGGAATGGGATTATGTATATATGTATTATGATACATATATGCATCATACATATATACATAAAAGAGTACAGAGGTGTTGAATGGACTAATGGTGATACTGTGCTATAAAATAAGATGTACTGTCAATTTGGCTTTTTGCATTAGGTGTATTTTTCTTTCTTTCTAATAAGGGTAATAACTATATTAAGGGGAAAAGAATGCATAACTAATAAAAAAGGGATAGAATACAATAGGGGTAGAATAAATAAAAATGACTAAAGAACACTTTATAAAAGACAGGAAAGGAATGTAAAAGAAAAAATTTAAAAGTACAGTAACTTGAAAGCCCAAGATGATAATAGAAATGTACCAAATCAGTAAGGATAACAAACAAAAATGAATTAAATCTTCCTGTTAAAGACAGATTTTCAGAAATAAAAATAAATCCAAGTATATGTTATTTATGAGTCACACCTAAGACTCACAAGACAGAAAAATTGAAAGTAAAGGGGAAAAAGGGAGAAATATTAGGCAAAAAAAGCTTACTAAAGGAAAACTGGCATAACAATTTTTTGAACAGTTTTATTGATATGTGATTGGCATAAGATAAAGTGAACGTATGTATAATTTAATACATTCTGACATTTGTACATACCTGTTAAACCATCACCATAATAAAGATAGTAAACCAACAAAAGTTTACTTGTGTCCCCCTCTAATGTCTCCCTTCAGCCCCTCCACACCCTGGCAACCATTGATCTACTTTTTGTCACTATAGCTTAGTCTTTATTTTTCTAGAAGTTTCTATAAAATGTAAGTAAATAATACATGCTTTCTTTTTTCTTTCTGGCTTTATTCGCTAAGCATAATTATTTTTGAGACTCATCCACTATTTTTGGAATGAACAGTTCATTTTTATTGTTGAATAGTATTCCAGTATAAGACATAGCACAATTTGTCATTCACCTGTGGATGGGTATTTGGTTGTTTCCAGTTTTTGGCTATTACAAAAAAAGCTGCAAGAATATTTATGTACAAGTTTTTGTATGGACATATACTTTCAATTCTTTTGAGTAAATGCCTAGGAATAGAATGGCTGGAACATAGGTAGGTGAATGTATAACATTTTACAAATCTGAAAAACTATTTTCTAAAATGCTTGCACCATTACATTTCCAACAGCAGTGCATAAAATTTCTAGTTCCTCCATATCCTTGCCAATACTTGGTATGGCCAATTATTTCATTTTAGTCATTCTAATATATGGGTAGTATCCTATTGTGGTTTAAACTTGCATTTCCTTAAGGACTAATGATGTTGAGCATCTTTTCATGTGCTTATTTGCCATTTATAGATTTTCTTAGGTAAAGTGTCCGTTCAAATCTTTTGTTATATCTATAAAGTTCAGTTGTTTTATTTTTATTGAGTTTTGAGAGTTCATATATATTTTGGATACAAGTCTTTTGCATTTTGCAAATATTCTCTCCCACTCTGTAGCTTTTCTTTATATTCTCTTAATGTCTTTTGCAGAGCAGATTTTTAAACATTTGATGAAGAACAATTTATCAATTTTATTTTCTTTTATGAATCGTGCTTTTGGTATCATATTTAATACATATTTGCCTAATTCATGTTTCCCTATGTTTTCTTCTGGAAATTTTATGGTTTTAGATTTTACATTTAGACCTAATTTTTGTACCTAGTGCAAGACATAGGCCAAAGTTTTTTGGGTTTTTTTGCATGTGGATATCCAATTGTTCCAATATCATTCCTCAAAAAGACTATTCTCTGAACACTGAATTGCTTTTGTACCTTTATCAAAAATCACTTGTTTGTTCATGTGTGGATCTATATATCGACTCTATTCTGTTCCATTGATTGATCTATTTTGACAACAATACCATATTGTAGTGTTAAAATAAATAAGTTTAGAAATTAAGTAGTATAGCAGGATGAATAATGGCTCCCTAAAGAAATTTATGTCCTAATCCTTAGAACCTGTGAATATGTTACCTTACATGGTAAAAGGAAATTTGTAGATGTGATTAAATTAAGGATCTTGAGATTATCTTGATTTTCTGTGTGGACTCAGTATAATTACAAGGGTACTTTTAAGGAGGGAAAATGGTCAAAAGTCAGAAGAAGGACAATGGAAGCAGAGATTGAAGTGATGGACAAAAGAGCCATAAGCCAAGGAATGCAGGGAGCCTCTAGTAGCTGTAAAAGACAAGGAGATGAATTCTCCCCTTGAGCCTCTAGAAGGAGCACAGTACTTGTCTACTTTGATTTTAGGCCTATAAGACTTAATTCAGACTTCTGACTTCCAGAGCTGTAAGGTAAGATTGTACTGTTCTATGCCACAGTTTGTGGTAATTTATTATAGCACCAAGAGGAAACAAATACAGATAGAATTAGTCCTCAGACTTTATTCTTCCTTTTCAAAGTGTTTTGGCTGTTTTATGTCCTTTACATTTCCAAATAAATTTTTAAAACAGCTTGTCATTTTCTTCAAAACCCCTGCTGGAATTTTGAAATTCTGGGATTGTATTGAATCTATAGATCAGTTTGGACAGAATTCACATTTAAACAATACTGAGCCTTCCAACCCATGACCAAATATGTCTCTCCATTTATTTAGGTCTCTTTCAATTTATCTCAGCCATGCTTTGTAGTTTTCAGTGTTCAAGTCTTTCACATCTTTTGTCAGATTTATCACTAAGAATTCTATACTTTTTTGTGTGTCTATTGTGATCATATGATTTTTCTTTTTTAGTGTCTTAATATGGTGAATTACACTGATTGATTCTCAAGTGTTAGACCAACCTTACATTTCCAGAATAAATTACAAGTGATCATGATCTATCTATCTATCTATCTATCCATCCATCCAGTTGGATTCAACTGAAAATTTGTTTAGAATTTTTGCATCTATATTCATGAGGGATATTGGTCTGTAATTTCATTTCCTTGTGATATCTTTGTCTCAGTTTTAGTTGAAATAAGTTTGCCCTCATAGAATGTGTTGTAAAGCATTCTAACTTCTTCAATTTTCTGCAAGACTTTTTCAGAATTCATATTATTTCTTCCTTAAATATTTAATAGAATTTACCAGTGAATTAATCTGGCCCTGAAGTATTCTTTCTTTCTCTCTCAGTTCCCTTCTTTCTCTCTTCTCTTCTCTTCTCATCTCCTCTCTTCCCTTTCTCTCCCCCTTCTCTCTCTCGCTCTCCCTCCCTCCCTCCCTCCTTTCTTTATTCCTGACTTCCTTTCTATTGAAAAGTTTTAATAACATTTTCAATTTCTCTCATAGATACAGAGTTATACAAAATATATTTCTTCCTGGTAAGCTTTAGCAGTTTGTATCTTTCAAGGAATTTGTATATTTACTCCAGGTTGTTGAAGTTTTTGGCATTGAAGTGTTCACAATATTCCCTGATAATTCTTTTAATAACTGTGGAGTCTGTACTGGTGTCACCTCTCTCATTTTTGACACTGGCAATTTATTTCTTATTTCTTTTTCCTTTATCAGTCTGGCTAGAACTTTATCATTTTTATTGATCTCAAAGTACCAGCCTTTGGTTTCATTGATTTTTTCCTGCTGTATTTCCAATTTTTACTTCATCTGTTTCTGCTCTGTTCTTTATTATTTTCTTTCTTCAGCCTACTTTGGACTTAATTTTTTATTCACTTTCTAGTTTTTTAAATTGGAAGCTGAAGCCATTTATTTGAGATCTTTTTAAAAATTTTTCTAACATAAATATTTAGTATTATAAATTTTCCTCTAAGTATTTTTTATTGGTATGACATTTTGATATATTCTGTTTTCATTTTCATTTAGTTCAAAATATTTTTCTCTTTTGATTTCTTTTTGGACTATATATAATTCAGACATGTGTTATTTGAATTCCAAATATTTGAGAATTATCCAGAAAGCTTTATGTTACTGATTTCTAATTTAATTCCATTTTAGTTGTAAAACATGCTTTGAATGACTTGATTCCTTTTAATTTTATTAAGATATGTTTTATGGCCCAGATCATGATTTATCTTGGTAAATGTTCTGGTACATTTGAAGAAAATATGAATTCTTCTGTTGTTGGGTGGAGTATTCCATAATTTGCAATTAGGTCACATTTGTTGATAATGATATTTAAATCTCCTATATCCTTACTAATTTATGGTCTAGTTTTTCTCTTAATTATTGATAGAATTATTGACATCTCTTATATTATTTGTGAATTTGTCTATTTATCTTTATAGTTCTATGTTTTTGTTTTTGTTTTTTCCTTCGTGTAGTTTGAAGCTCTGTTAAGAGAAACATTGTATTCTCTTGGTGAATTGTGAATCACTGTGAAATGAACTTCTTTATCCTGGTTAATATTCTTTACTCTGAAATCTACTTTGTCTTATATTAATAGATTAATATAAGATTAGTGTTAGCATATGGTACATCTTTTTCCATGTTTTTACACTGCCCATATTATTTCTTAATTTTAAAAGTACATTTCTGTAGTAAATTCACAGTGGTTCTTATTTTTTATCCAAACGGACAATCTCTGCCTTCAAATTGTTGTGTTTATAGCATTTATATTTAATGTAATTATTGATATAATTAGATACAAATCTATTATATTATTTTTAAAAATTGCTCCAATGATTCTTTGTTTTTTATTCTTTCCTTTATGCCTTCTTTTGGATTTAGTATTTTTTATTACTCTTTTATCTTTGTTGGTTTCTTAAATAAAACTGTCTTTCTATTTTTCTATAGTGTTTACAATATACATGTTTAACTTATCACAGTCTACCCTCCAGTAATAGTATACCACTTCACATATAATAAGAACCTTACAAGAATTTACTTCCATTTCTCCCTTTCTGACTTATGGTATTGTCATACATATGGAATAAAATTCACATGCATTGTTCTATTTTGTTTAAATAGTCAATCATCTTCTAAAGAGGCCTAATGAATAAGAAAAATCATATATACTTACCCATTTAGTTACCATTCTGGTGCTCTTTACTCTTTTGTATAGATACATATTTCTGTTTGATATCATTTTCTTTTTGTTGGAATCAATTCCTCTAACAATTCTTCTAATGTGGGTTTGCTGGTTATGAATTCTTTCAGTTTTTCTATGTCTGTGAAAGTCTTTGTTTCACCATTACTTTTGCAAGATATTTTCTCTGAGCATGGAATTCTGGGTTGGTGGGCTTTTTATTTCAGTTCATTACAGATGTTGTTCCACTGTCTTCTTGTTTGCATTGTTAATGTTGAGAAATATGCTGTCATTTTTATCTTTTCTTTTTCTCTGTATATAATGTGTCTGCTTTCTTTGGCTACTTTTGAGATCATTCTAATTATTACTGATTTAGAGAAATTTGGTTATAATGTGCTATGGTGTAGTTTTCTTCATGTGTTGTGTGCTTGGAGCTTGTTGACTTTCTTGGATCTGCGAGTTTACAGTTTGCATCAAATTTGGAAAATTTGGGGCTATAAACTAATATTTGAAGGCCCCCAATCTCTCACTTCTCCTTTTGGGACTCCAATTATGTATATTAGGCAGCTAATTCTCATATTAGTTTTCTGATGCTCTGTTCATTATTTTATTTTATTCTCTTTTCTCTTTTATTTTCGACAGTTTTTATTACTATCTTTTCAAATGTACTAATTATTTCTGCAGCGTCTAAGCTGCCATTCATCTTGTACAATGTATTTTTCATTTCACAAATTTTGGTTTTCATCTATAGAAGTTCCATGTGTATCTTTTACATCTTTCATGACTCTACTGTTTGAACATGGAATACAGTTATAATTGTTGTAATGTCTGGTCTGTTAATACTAACATTTTGTCATGTTCTCAGTTTGTTTTCATTGACTGATTCTTCTTCTCATTTTGATTTGCATTTTCCTGCTTCTCATGCCTTATAATTTCCTTTTTCTTGGATGTCAGATATTATATATTTTACCCTGGGTCCTGAATATTTTTTGCTCTCTTAAAATAGTTTAGAGCTTTGTTACCTGGAAACAGTTTGGTCCTTTGAGTTTTAACTTTTCTTTGTTAGGAGGGACAAGAGCAGTGCTTGGTCTATAGCACTAATTATTCTCTACCACTGAGGAAAGATATTTAATAGTATTTTACCAAAAGACCCATGAATTAAAAATTTTTCCAGTCTGGTTGATGGGAAAAGGAAATATTCTCTACCCAGTGTGAATTTTGGTCACTGTTCTTCCAAATTCTTTCTGGGTTGATCTTTCCCCAGCCTCAGGTCTTTTTCTCCCATGACTGTGCTTATCAGTATTCAGCTGAATACTCAAGAGGGACCTGCTAAGATCAGTGGAGTTCTCTTTTTGTGTTTCCCTCCTCTTCAGTACTCTGTCCTGTGAACTCTAACCCCTTATTCTCCCCTGACTTGTGACTCTGCTTCTTTTACTCAGAGAGTCTGCCAAACTCTACCCAAGTTTTTTTTGCTTTTTTGTTTTGTTTTGTTTTGTTTTGTTTTGTTTTCCTGCATCGCACCCTGGAAACTCTGAAGTCAGTAAACTAGACCAGTTCCTCACTTCATTTTCTTCCCCATTTATCAGGGAGCATTATTCTACATTACCTGCTGCCTAGTGACTTGAAAATTATTGCTTCTTTTATGTTTGTTTGTCTTGTTTTGTTTTTTCAGAAAGGAAGGTGAATAAATCCAGTAATTGTTTCTTCATCTTAGTTGGAAGTGGAAGGCCTAGTGTAATATTATTAATGAAAGAAAAAATAGACTCTAAGAAAACATAAGTATTTTTTAGAATAAGTAAGTTCATTACATAAAAATTATAGAAGAAATTTATGAAGAAATATAAACTTCAATATCAAGCAATTGCTGTCATAGAGTTTAATTCCATAATGCAATAAATTTAAAAATCATTAACAAAAAGATAGCCTCACAGAATCCCCCAAAACAGTGGTACATGATCAAGGCAATTAGGGATAGAGATAGATACTTATAGATGAAAGAATTAATATTAAGAATATGTGAAGAATTTGTATAAATTGATATTTAAACTATATAGACAAATAGCTACAGGATTTAGCAGACATTTCATAAAAGAGGAAACCTGAATAACCAATAAATATGAAAATATGCTCAGTCTCACATTAATTAGGGAAATGAAAATTAGAGCAACTGTGATTCTGTGGTGTATCTAACATATTTGACACCTGGAACGTATAACTTTTTAATACCCCCTGTTGTATACAACAAAATTATTTTCAGTGACAATCATGAGATTGTGATGTTAAAGGCACTACATATTTAAAAATAGACATAGATGCTGATTCACTGTCTCTGCTGGATTTTTAAATTGTTCTCTGTTGAGCTTCGCTAGGTCAATGTCATTTTATGCTGATTCTCCACTTCAAATTTTTTTTCCAAATTCAGTAATTATGAATGAATATTGTTGTTACCTCCTTCCTCCATGTTCCTTCTGGACAAAAAAAGACACAACTATTTATTCCACACTTTTATACACACTTAATAGTTTGAACTTTGATCCTTTGATAATAATCTAATATAATAATATTCAATGTACATGACTGTCTAATAAATTAATTTTAATAAAACCTATTTTTTCTTAATTCATATTTTAGTTTTAAAACACTTAAGAATTTAAATGAATAAATTTCAATTTTAAAGATATTGTTCAAATTCAGTAATATATTTCATATGTGAACTAAGATCTGTAGTTACCAGCAAAAATATTAGACCTCAGAGTTTACACTGCTTCATTGTTTTAAATATTAAACACAAACAAATACTCCAAGTGGTCACATAGAATAATAAAACTGAAATTACTCAAATTCTCTTTCTTTGCTTTTTCAGTCACTGTGCTATTCTTGTTTACTTCGAATCTACTGTTTAAACACAAGAGTATGTAGTGCCACAGGGGTTGGAGATATGGTTTGTGCAGACGCCAGAGCAAACATTCAGCCCATTATAAACTTACTCTTGAAATGCAGGTGGGTAGTTGAATGCATGTGTATTCAGAACCGACTGTATAACTGGGAGTTCTTCAATTTAACTTTCATGTAAAATGTATTTATTGAAAGACAAGGAATAAAAATGTGCTAATTTGAAGTTTACATAACATATTATTAAATTTCAACAGTAACTGTCACCGGATAGGTTTCCTCACCTGGAGAAGTAGGGTAGATTTTAATAGTTCATTGGAAATGATCCAAACCCAATGCCTCAAAAAATCTGTGGATACCAGGAGTTGTCTGAAAAGGGCAATTCCATAGCCAAAAAGGACAAGCATAGCTTGGACATAGGGTAGTGGTATCAGCGAGCAGCAACAGCCATGGCTGTTATGAGAGAATGAATGAGACCTCTGGCAGAGATAGCTATAAAATGATTAGTGCATCTGAAAAGCCATTTAGGCATCTAGTTATATGACATCTCCAGATGGGGAAGACGATCATTCTGATTCTAAAGGGCACATATTTAAAGTGGATTTAGAAAGGAAATTATTTTAAATGTAAGAAGATATAATTAACCCAAGCAACCTGGCTATGGCAAGATATTGTTGAAGGAAAGGACTTAAAGAAACTCAGAGCACATTAGGCATATGGCTGAAAAAACAGGGCAGCTGCATCTCCGTGGGAGTATTGCTCTGTGAATGAATTTCAACTTGTGGGGTAACAAAACATTGTGGAGGCGATGCCCAAGGAAGGTTCACACTCTTTCAGATGATGACTTAATAAAAGGACCACCTATATGTGTATGCATAGGAAATGGCTATTTCTTTGCTTTAATATATTTGTAAATAATCCTTTCCTTTCCATTTACTGACAGATCCTGGAGACAGATGTTAGAGCAAGCTTTGTGTAGCCGTTAGTCACAGACTTCTGCTGGAGTTATACAACTGGGGCGTGGCCAAAAACAAAGTGAAACCCTTCCCTGGGGACCTTGGGGACCATCACGTTCAGATGGTAGGCTTGGGGCAGGAAATAGAAGATAAAGCTAGAACAGCTGGGAACCAGAAAGACTCACATGTAGGACCATGTAGGAGAGCTCAAGGGTTGGAGCAGAGTGAGAGATAGTAGAGGCAAGAGCAAGGAAATGGACACCAGGAAAAGGAAGGAAGCTGGGGAGCAGTTGGACACATGGATTCAGGAGTATGGACACAGCTGAGTTCAGTGAAGTCTGCTTAGAGATGGAAATCTCTGGGCTGGGATGCATCTGAGCAAGGCAAAGAGCATTCTGGAGACTATGGCAACCAATGAGGAGGAGCACAGACAGGTAGACAGACATTGGACTGGGTCCCAGAAGATGAGTAGCTTCTTCCTCTACTGACTACACTGTGGACTTGCTTTACCACTTTCATTTCATCATGGTGCTTATCATCACCTAATCTATTATTTTTCTCTCCTTATTTATCTAACAAAGGAGGCAAGGGTTTTTGTTTGTTTGTTTGTTTTTTTGTCAGTTTGGTTTACTGATATATCCCCAACACTTAATTTAAGAGTGCTTGGCATTTGTTGAATGAATACATGAACATATATTGCACTGACGGGAGATTTCCCACAGCTCAGCTGGGGTGGAGGCTGAGCTACTAGTTATGAAATCCTTGCCAATCTAATTCAGTCAATGTATTTGTGGTATGGATTCGGTCAGTCCATTTCCTTACAAATTAAGGTGAGAGTCTGGGGGACTAGGCCAGCATCTTCATGCTTTTCATTCTTCTTCTTGGAAACATTTCTCCAGAATGAAAACTTGGTTTAATGACAAGAAATGCTTCTTTTTCTTTTAGGTCTTTTGATGTGTAGGTGCCCTTGGAGGATAGATTCTGTGAAGAGACAAATCATTAGTAGGTTATGGGGACACCAATTAGAAAGATCCAAACTAAAATCTTATTTCATTTATTGGTCTATAACTCATTGCATTAATAGGGAGTTTGTTCTAAAAAAATATTGTTGAAGAGATGGAAATATCTCCATGAAATATAGTTCACTCCTACTTTCTCTCCTTCTTACCCTCAAATAACAGCAACCATGGCTAGGGCCTGGAATACTATGTTTCTGAGGTTAGTCCAATCATGTTTTGTGACAAGACTAGATCACTCTAGATAAAATGTGAAAGGCTCTTCCACAAATTGTAGGATGCATATTTAACAGAAATCTAAGAAAACCTCAGAGTTGTTTGTGCTTTGCATGTCAGTTGTGGGTACTTTGTTGTTTTTCTTCTCCATGTTCCTGATAAAATTGTCTCAAATCAGAATGTAAAGAGGCAAAATAAACCATAATGTGTTTAGAAATGGTGGAGAGATCATATTACAGGCACAAAATGTATTAGGACCTGGCGACCCTCTGTATCAAAGCAGCAGTTTCCTCCAGGTAGGAGTGGTGTGGGTTTGGCTTTATTCCTTTGACTTTGAGCCTTAGTCTCCTCAACCCCTAGACTGGGCAAGGCATCCAGCTTGGTACTTGCAATGGTAGTGCAATACTTAGAATCAACAAGGCACAAATCCAAGTCCCAGCTCAACCTCTCAACAGCTGTGACCTCAGGGAAGTTACAAAGGCCCTCTGGGCTTCTGTTTTTTCATTTGTTAATTTAAGGTTTTGCTCCAGCTGGCCTGTAAGGTCATCTCTGTCCCCAGGGAAGGGAACCTTTGCTTGGAAACAAGCCCTATTTTCCTGGAAAGAAATTGAATGGCAATTTAAAGGCAGTAAGATTCAGAGGAAAAGAGGTAAGCTTTGGAGTCATAAGATCTGGATTCAAATTCTGATTTTATTTCTTTCTAGCTGGGTCATCTTTATCCTTAAAATGGGGGTGACTGTATTACCAAAGTCACATGTAGTTGTAAGGACCAACTGAGATCAAATGCACTGCCACAAATGAAAGTACCTACCTAGCACAGGGCTTGACATAATGAAAGGGCTTAAAGGATAGATGAGGGCCATCAAGGATAGGGGAGCTGTGTTTGCACAGGCCCCCAGAGTAGAGTGAACACACCATGACTGTCGTTCCTAGGCCAGGGGCTGGCTGTGCTGGCTGGGTTCAGTGCATCCAACTGGCATGTCATGGCAGAGGAGGTGCCCTTCAGAGAGACTCCTTTGAGACCCCTGGCCGGGGACTGTCCAGCGCTCATAAGAAAGAACTCTAGAGTGTTGAACTTTTGATTCAATCTTTAAATAATTCCTCAGCATATAAGAAAGTGTTCTGGGAAGAAAAAGTTTGTAGGGGAAGAGAGGTCAAGGTGAAGAGGAGGAGACAGAAAAAGCATCTTTGAGATCACATTGAATGAATAAGAATGAAATTCAGAGAAGTAAATTTCTATCAAAAGCCATTCGAGAAACATGATATGAATTGGCCGTATCTTGTTTTGTTTCTTGTTCAATTGAAAAGTTGATCAGATCACTGCTTCTGTCTAATCAAAAACAAGAATGTACACCTGAGAAAAATGAACAGCCTGCTGGTGAGTGAAATGTTTTAAAATAGGGGTTTGATTTCGATTACTTTGCCTTGCAGTGCTTCAGGGCAAGTGTATGCCTTCTCCCTACAATGGCCAAGGCTCCCCTCGGCTACCCAGGCCTGATTAATATTTGAGGTTGGAGTCTGGCATGTAGAATTCTAACCCAGTTTCACATTAGCATTTTTAAGACTTGCAGGCAAATGAATACTCATGTGCACACAGGGGTTAGATATGCACACAAGTGCTCCAGAAATGAAGGTAAAGCTACTCAGAAGGATTGATGTCTGTAACCTCAAAGTCAAGGGAATTCAAAGCTAAGCCCCAAAGAGCTGTGGTGAGTCACCAGGGCTGCACAGGATTAAGATACATGCGATAGCCCATCAACCAGGAATACAAAGTAGCATTTTCAGCCTAGGCAACATGGGAAAAAAATTATGCTGAAACAAGATGTTCCCAGCTGATTCCCTCCAAGCACCCCAACAAAGAGGAGATGTGATGTATTCACCCAAGTAGAGACTTACTCTGGAAGTAGCGTGTAGCCAGACATGGGGAGTTGCCAGTAGAGAACATTTTGCAGCCTCATAGGTCAGGATGTTGACAAAAGTTGTCAATGTTTTCATTGACAGCAATGAAAACAGCAATGTTTTCTTTCTCTTTCCTAGACATGCTTTTTTTTTTAAATTTTTATTTTATTTATTTATTTTTTATACAGCAGGTTCTTATTAGTTATCCATTTCATACATATTAGTGTATATATGTCAATCCCAATCTTCCAATTCATCCCACCACCACCATGGTCCCCCCCCCCACCGCTTTCTTTTTTAAACAAAACCTCTATTAATCATAACTTCAGAGCACGCATGACAATCAGCTGAGGCTGTTTAGGACATTTACAGTAATTGATCTGCTACAAGTTCTTCACAAGTGGGTTGCACTATACACGCGCATGTAGTTTTCAAAGAATTAAAAGCCATTAGGATGTTCTCAACTCCTATTTGATAGTCTGAGGGCCATTGACTGGATGTGATCATCAGAAGTGAGCTGGGCCAGCAGCAGGGGGCTTTTGATTAGAAAGGAGAGAGTTCCTGTGAATGAGGGTTGTGAATTCTGGAAATGGTAGTTGAGAAAAGCAGAGCTAACTTCATCATCATAATCATGAAAGTTGCCACAATGTACCAAGTATTTCACATACAGTTATTATATCATTTAATGTTCACAAAACCAAGTAAAGTTTTTAATATCTTTCACTGAGATTGGGAAACTGAGTCTAAGTAGTTATGTGCTTTACCCAGGGTGGCACAGTAAGAGCCAGAATTGTGATTTGAACCCAAATCCGCATCTAAAACCCATGTGCTCCCACCCCCACACCTCAAGCCACTTTGCCTCTCACTTAATAGCTGGATATCTGTTTTCCAGAATATTTTAGCATAAGCTTGCCTGGAGTCTGGGGACACACAAAGTAAACATTTTTGATCATATCTCGCTCTGAATTTGTAAGTCTCCCCTTTTGGATAATGATGTGGGTTTCTTTGTTGGAAGAAAGTATCCAGACAAACTTAGGAGCCTGATAGGTGTTCCTTGCAAACAAAAGGCGGAAAGATGGAGAGCCTGGGAAGATGGAGAGCTGATAAAGCAGTGGCACACATAAGTGAGTGAGTGTATTTGAGTAGCAAGAAGAACTCAAGGGACCTAATGGTCCAGTTTAACTCAGATCCAAGGAAAGCAATGAGAGCCCAGGCAGAAAGATGGCCACATACAGTATGGGACATACAAGTGGCTTGATCTCGTACCCTCATTTGTTTTTCTAGTATTGAGTGGCAAACCACTCTGACTACCTTTCCTGGATTGTTTAGAATGGGTTCCCGCACTAAAAGTTCTTGCCTTTATCACTCAGAACCAATCTTTGTGATAGAGCTCAAATGCTATAGGTCCTAGTTCTAATCTCAGCTTTGCTAATTAATAATTCATTTAATTGAGGATCAGAAAGTATAAGTAATCACTGTATGCTATAACTTAGGATATGAAAAACTGATTCAGACTCAAGGTATCTGATGTCAGAGCCTAACATTTAACCACTACATCCTGACAGTGGCTTCCTATGTAGTAATGAGCTGACTCTCAGAAGACCAACTTCTTAAGGGGTTAGTTAGGTCAAATCTCTCCTCATGCCTTTGGCTTCTCTGGAATTAAAAGACAACTAATTTAAAAGAAGCATGAAACTGAAAATGGACCATAGGCTTAAATATATAATATTAAACTATAAAATTTCTAGAGAAAACACATGAGAAAATCTTTGTGACCTTGAGTTAAACAAAGATTCCTTAGACATGGCATCAAAAGTAAGAACTATGAAAGAAAACATTGATAAACTGGACCTTATAAAAACTGAAAACTTCTGTTCTTCAAGAGACACTGTTAAAAGAATGAAAAGATAAGCCACAGGATAGGAGAAAATATTTGCAAACCATAAAGTCTTTGAATCCAAAATATATAAGGGCTTTCCAATTCAGTTCTAAGAAAACAAACAACCTAATAAAAAATGGGTAAAAGATTTTAAAAAGACACTTCACCAAAAAGCTATGCAGATGGCAAATAAGCAAATAAGATGCTTAACATTATTATTAGTCATTAGAGAAAAGGCAAGTTAAAACCACAGTTGAGATATTGCTATACAACTATAGAATAACTGAAATACAAAAAGGGGGGAAAACTGACAGTTGCAAGTGCTAGTAATGAGGCAGAACAACTAGAACTCACATGCATTGCTGGCAGGAACGCAAACTGATACAACTATTGTGGAAAACAGGTTTGCAACTTTTTGTAAAAGTAAATGTACACTTACCATGTGTTCCAGCAATCCCATTTTAGGTGGGACTTAAGATAAGTGAAAACTTATGTTAAAAAAACCTGTATGTGAATGTTTATGGCAGCTTTATTCATAATCACTTCAAATTTGAAACATGCCAAATGTCTACTGGGGAAAAAATAAGCTCTGGTACTTCCACACAATGCACTATTATTCAGCATGAAAAGAAGCAAACTACTGATACATGCAACAACATGGATGAATCTCAAATGCATTGTGTTACAAGAAAGAAGTGACAGTGGAAGAGCTACATGCTGTGTAATTCTAATTATTTGACATTCTGGGAAAGGTAAACAGACGGGTGGTTAGTGAGCCTGGGGTTGGGGAGGGGTTGACTACAAAGAGGCATGGGGGGGATTTTTGGTTTTATGGAAATGTTCATTATCTTGATTGTGGTGGTGGTTCTAGTGTCAAACTAGAACACTATACCAAAAAGCAAATTATACCTCAATAAGAGAAGAAGAAAAAGGAGAAAGGTCAGTAGCAGCAGCATGAAACCAAGTAGGGCTCTGAGCAAAACAAGACCATCATTGCAGGGGAGATTTAGAGATAATCTGGGTGGTGGCCGAGCCCGCATTCTCACCATGTATGAGGCAGGCTCTTCATTCTCACCAGGATTTTCTTTCATCTCATCCCCACAGCCTTGATAGGTTGCGATAAAGGGAATTTGGGAGAAAATGCAGACAGAAGCCAACAACTATTTCAAGGCATTAGTGCTTCACTACCGGCATTAATGTCTGGCCGTGGAGGGGAGAGCTACAGCTTCCCTGACATTTGCTTTATAGCTAGAACTGGGGTTTCTAGAACCTGCATTGGCAAGAGGGAGAAATAAATGTCCATGAGCTTAGTCTAATAGATTCCCTATAACTTAAAGCAACGGCCTCTAAATGATCCGTCTTCCATGCTAGGCAACTGCTGTTTCTTTTTCTTCCATAACTTTTGATTTTTCTGTTTAAAGGACATTTGATATTCTTTCCTTCCCAGTTACCTGTGAGGAGGGGACCAAGAAAAGAGTTAATTTTCAGTATTGCTGATGGGTGAGGTGAACAAGATGAGGAAACAGCTTTGCAGCCACTGTAAAGGGTGCAGACTCACAGGAAACAGAGGGGTACAATGGCTGGTAAAGGAAAAAATGTGTGCATTGGCTTTGGAGCTAGAGAAGAAAGTGGTCTCACATCTGTAGTAACATGACCTGAGGACCATAGGTTCGTTATAGTACTCTGAGGTAAAATTCCTGAATGTTCCTGCCAATTAGGTCATTTGGCATCCTTGGGGGAAAAAAATCACACTTTCACAGAGGCACCGTAAGTAGCTGGAGGTTGGGTCTCTGCACTGCAAAAGATATGAGTTCAAGTCCTGCCCTCACTACTCCCACACTGTGTAACTGCTCTGAGCCCTGGTTTCTTCATTGTTTGGTGGGGAGACCATAGTGTGTACATTCTGGCACTGTTGTCAGGGTAGAATTTATGAGTATAAAAATCTTACTGTATTACTGTGGCAGACACATGGCTAGGCTTAGCAGCCTTTTAAAATATTTTTAAGGCCTAATTTTATCTTGACTGTGTCTATTCCACACATGAAATGTAAGGCTGAAAAATTACCTGGGTAATTATCCAGATCACGTATACAGCCAACCTGATTAACTTACACCGAAACCTCCTTTTCTTTCCTTTTTCCATGTCACTAGCATGTTTGGGATTTAAACTACTATCTGTGTACACATTTGGGAAACATCATAGTGTCTGAATTGCCAAAGTACAAGCTATCCTCTGGTTTGATGTTTTAGGGCCTGGGCAATGAAAGAAGATTTGGAAAGTTCTAGTTTCTAAAACCTGATTGTCCAGAGAAACTTTTTGAAATGCAAAGTTGACTAGCTCCTCTATGTCTTCTGAGAGGTCAGGGTGGCAAGGAATACAGCGAGGTGCTCACTGAGATTCTGGAGGCTTCAGGGAGCAGGAAGTTTAGATGTGAGTTTAGGAAATAAGACTCTAAAGCCCATTTCCCAAACTCTGTGCCCAGGTGCCCTAGGGAGCCTCAGTAAACACACAGAGATGCCACAAAATATTTCTAAATTTCTAAGCAAATACAATGATACTCAACATCTATCAGAGACTATAACATGATAGCTTGAAGTAGTCTATAGTTCCAACATATTTTGTTCATTTAGTCCATATTTAGTAACTAAGTACTTAATAGATAGATTTCTTTTGGCCTACTGTGAAAAAAACTTACTAAGACTTTAAGGGTGTCATGAATGGAAAAAGTTTGTGAACCTCTGTCACAAAGTATCCTAAGATGTTGCTGTATTCATTGTCTGAGCACTGTGCCTGGCCCGATGCCTAGGAAGGGCTAATATGAGTAATCCAGAGAACCATGGCCTGTTCCAGGTGGAAGAGATCTTTCAAATCATCTAGGTTAGCACCTTTACTTTACAAGTAGTGAACCTGAAACGTTGGGACGACTTGCTCTGCCCTATTTTTCTTGTGTGTAGGTTGCAGAGGAGGGAGTCGAGAAGAGGACATGTGCGTGAAGGGGGCAGTGGTGGAGAGCTGCGACCCCTAGGGAAGCAACAGGAAGAGGCCACGTTGACCTACCAAAAGCAAACACCTACTCCCCTCCTCCACCATTGAGTGGGTGGGCAACAGATAAGTGTCGCTTGAGGGAGCTTTAAGGGTGTCATAACACAGATACTCCTTAATTCCTCACAGGAGGTAGAGAAAGGCAACAGCGGGATTGTAGCACATCATGGGGACGATGTGCTGTGTTCCAGCATCTGGCTCCAAGAGCCTCTTGCCTTATTTGTTCCTCAAGGGTAGGCTGGGACATCCATATCACAAGAAATCATCTCTATCTAAATTAAATCTCCTCCAGTCTCAAAAAGACAGGGCCGGGATCTGTGAGGGTAGTGTTTTGGGCTTTGTATTCCTGTGTGCTTAGCATTAAGTCAGCGCCGACATCAGTAGTGCATCCCTGAACAGAAGTGTCAGGATCTGTTTGCAAAAGGGAGTTGGGGGGAAGGGGGTGCGATGCATGGCAAGAAAGGCAAAGGATTCAGAGCCCTGGGGCAGGTTGTCAAGGTCAGGTGTGCAGGCTCTGCAATTTACCTAAATGTTAGAAGATGGGCTACCTGTCAGATAATGCAAACTCAATTATATCTGAAGGGATTCTAGAGGTCAGCTGAGTTCGGGCTGGTTATCTGTTTGCAAGATACAAAGCAACGTCCTGATAAATTGCTAATGAAAGGGCGCTATGTAGCACTCTGCTTGGCCACCTAGAGACCAGTACATGGAAGATAAGCATTTAGGGAAGTTCAGGGCTTAAAGGAGGCAGCCTGGTGTGGCGGAAATAGTGCTGGATTAGGATTTAGGCATCTGGGCGTTAGTCCTGCCCAGTTGCTAATTAGCTGTGTGACCTCTGGTAACTCATTTTGCTTTTCTAGACATCATCTCCCTGTCCGCCCACACACAGGGCTGCTCAGAGGCCAGGGTGACATTATAAATGCAACCATTTATCAAGTGCTTGCTAAGTGCCAAGAACTGTTTTAAGCACCGCACATACTTTATCTTATTTAACCCTCACTGCCCCGATCCGAGGTAGAGATTAATATAATCTATAACCAGAGGTATAGATGAGAAGACAGAGGTCAAGTTGGTGGAGCTCATGTGTTCATCTCTCTGTGGGTGGATTCAAAGCATGGCCTTCTATTCACCATGGCAGAGTTGGGAGCCTTAAGTGTTCATAAGATTGTGATTTAGCAGAGCTGGGGCAGGTTTAATAAGTGCCTGGGTAGTTTTGATGTGGGTGGTTCATGAACTTCAGTTTGCAAAATACTTCCCTAAACCACAGTGCCCCGCTTCCACTCCAGAAGCCATAAAGTGACTCGCACATATGAGGGAAGATGTTGATAGGAGGGCACCTCAGAGATCAGAGATAACCAGACACAAGCTGTAAGAGGAACATCCCAGAGGAATGCTCCCAGGTCTGGGCCACAGCCCCAAACTGTCATCCTTGGCACTTGCAAAAGGGGAGGTAAGTGTAAAATGGTAGCTTGCTGGTTGGGTCATTCTGCACAGGAAGGTAAGTAGGAGGCTGTGTTGGGTGCAGGCTGGGTCCATAATCCCTACCCACTCTATCATTAAGTATGTCATCTCACATGTGCATAGCATTCTAGAATTTTCACTTGTAATATCTTATTCAATTCTTTCACAGAAACTTTATAAAATGTATATGGTTTCATTTTTTATGTGTAAGAAAACTGAAGCTCAGAGACATTATGTGCCCAACCACAAGGTCTCAAAGCTGGTAAGTGGTGGGTGTGTACTGGAAGCCTGGTCTCCTTTCAGTAAGTCAAGTGTTCTTTTCAGTACCTCAGGGCTGTTTACCAGTGACCCAGAAGGTACCCAGTACCATCCTAGGCACAACAGGACAGCAGAAGGAATGAAGACAACATCCTCGACCTTGAATAAATTACAGTTTTGTTGGATGACAAGAGTAACATAACTAGGGAATAATATCAAGTGATATCACTAACCCAGAGAGAACGAAGAGCAAGCTCAGCCATAACCTTACATAACGGGCATATGTCCGTGATTCAGAAACAACACACAACTTGGGAGCTGCACCACATCCAAAAGGCCACATTTCCTTAGGCCAGATATGATTTGGCACTCCTCTGCCTGAGATCCTTCCATGGTCCGACCCCTGCTCTTAGGATAAAGTCCAGAACTCACCTCTCTCTCCAGCCTCATCTCAGGCCATACTTCCCTTCCCTCTGCTCCTGCTTCCCTGGAATACTTATCCCCTGCCATATACCCGCCACCACCATCTCCTCTCATTGGGAAACTCTTACCCATTTTTTCAGGTCTCAATTTAACTTCACTTCCTCAGGGAGTCCTTTTTTGGCTCCTTACCCTATGGGACACCCACATAGAATCCTGTTTTTTTTTTTCTTTGAAGCTCACAGAAAATCTAATTGATATTCAACATTTGTCTTCCCTACTGTATTATAAGCTCTATGGGTCAGATGTTGTGCATGTTACATTCACCACTAAATCTCCAGTACCCAGTGATGGCACATAGTAGGGATTTAAATATCCTTTGCACAAATTAATGGACCAATAAGTAGATAAATAGGTGGATAGCTTAAAGATGGAGTGAGTGATAGAAACTATGAGATCTGTATTTCATTGTTGCAGACCAGTATACTAAGCTTATTTCAGTTCAATGGATTTTGGGGCTAGGTAAAGAACAGACAGATGAATAAGACTTGGTTCCTTATAATCATGCTAAGCAAAGGGAGGGAGTGTGGTAAACAAAGGACAGCAGCATACATGGCTTCCTTTTGGAAAATTGGTGTACTTCACTTTCCCAAAGGTTATAAGCCCAGAGCCATGTCCCACAGTTAAGAGTTCTTCCCAATGGCCTGCACCGAGCCCCTCCAGGATATAAGGGAAAAGGAAGGTGAGGTCCTAAGAGAGGGTATTTAGAGGGTGGCAAGGCCTCCAAGGCCCTGGGAAATTCCCGTGATATCTGGCACCTAAAAATCCCGGACTAGCAGCCTCTATACCACCTGGGAACTTGGAAGTGCAAATTCCCAAGCCCTACAGTAGACCTGCCAAGTCAAGCAGGTGGGGCCCAGCTAGTGGTGCTGCAGCTGGCCAGTATAAACTCTAGAGAGCACGTTGTAGATCTCTTCCCAATTTCAGGGTAGCTTGAAATTGACTATTGTGGCGGTATTTACACCACAGAAATTGGCAATTGCAAATCACATCTTCCAAAGGGAGCAGGTTGTTAAATATTTCTAAGAATACCATTTGATCCAGAAATCCATGTTTTAATAAGCCCTCTGGAGGATTCTGATTCCTTCTAGGTTTCCCTTCCCAATGCTAAAAGGCATCCAAAATTCAGGTTTGTGCACATTTCAAGAGCCTGAGCCTGGATGCTCCAGGGGTTGTGTGTCCCTGGCTGCGCTAAGAATATCAGCAAGGGAACAACTGTTCCTCCTTCAGGGATCTCACACCCCCTGTCTTTTGTAAAGGGAGGAGACGGAGGGCCAGAAGTGACTCTAAAATTGCTATTTTGGTCCCCACACCCAGCATTGTTGAAAAGAGGCCTGATTTGCAAACAAAGATTTCATAGCTGTGAATCTCAGCCAGCTAAAAACAGCCCCATTCTGACTACATAGCAAATTGAGTCTGTTTTTTTTTTTTTTTTTGACAGAATTTAGAATCACTCTGGATGACAGTGGTACTGATATAGCCAAATCCAGATTTCTGCCTGTATCAGCACAGTGTGTATTACACACCTGCACATGGTCTCTCAGGTTACAGTGACACATATTAAGGAGGGACGGAGGAGAGCAGAAGTAAACAAAGTTGCTTTGAGCAGTAACATCTCCCGCTACTGTAGGAGGTGGGAGTGGGAGTAGAAAGGGGTCCATTTTTTAAAACAAATAATGCTTCATCTGTTTAATCAGTTGTATTATCCACTGAACCAGGTATATTGGCTAATGAACCAGGTAGCTCTCCTAATGAATCCAGCAGATCACCTGCTGAAAACATTTCCAAGATGCAGTCACTCCTCAGCTGTGTTCCGTCTTCTGAAGGTTAGGGGGTTTAACCTTGGCTTTGGTTCCAGCCCCAAGCAAGGCTTACAGGTTTTGTGGCCAGTCTAGAGCAGAAATGAAAAACTTACACTATGCAGGACAGAGGACTAGGAATTTGGTTGACCACTTGTAAAGAACTTCCTATTCACTTGCTGCCATAAATAATAATTTGTTACCAGGAAGTAGAAAAGGATGTCAGTTTCACTGATTTTGTGATCTAGTACTTGGCACTTAGCTGATCCTTGAAGGTTTGTTCAATAAATGAAGAGGAAAGATGGATGAATGAATGAGTGAACAAACTGACAAAGGTTTTAAAAATATGAAATTATAGATTTTACTTTTATTTGCAAGTCTGATTTAGATTTTCTCCCCAGGCCAACTGTACCTTGCCTCCCTTAAAGAATTGCAGATGTTTGCCGCTGACTTTCTTAACCCTCTATGGCATCATTACAGTTGTAACATCTTCAATAACTACTGTTGATTTATCAGGCTGAGGATTTGAAATACACTGGGCATGGGCTTTCCATTTTTGTCCCAGATGAAAGTTCACCAGGACTTTCACTTTTCTGATGCCAAACCTGAGTTGGGGAAGATGATCTTGCCCATTCGGTTATGTGAGCCATTCAGGCCACATTGCTTCCAGTTGTAAAAAAATGTCTATAGTGCACCTCCCCACTCCCAGGGACAGATTGGTTTCCACCATCCTCCCTGATATGCCTAAAATATCCTCATATCTCATAAGAAGTTGGGAGAAAAGGACCCCTACTGAGCACATGCCCTATGCCAGATATTTTGCTATGGGATTCATGTAATTATTTAATTCTTATTTAATTAAATGGGATAATTTAATTATGTCAACAACCTTGTGAAATAACGATTAACCCATTTTACAAAGGAAGAAATGAGTTTGGGAAAGGGGTTAAGTAATTTGTGGGAGATCACATAGTTCAATAATGGAGAGCTGGGATTTGAAATAGTCTGGCTTCATGTACTCTCTACTTTTCCAGATTGCTCTCTGGCTCTTGACAATTTCAGTTGTAGCAAAAAAAAACCTAAAAGACATAGGTGTGTGTGTGTGGATGTGACAAATCAAAACTTGAATACTTTGTTAAGCATCAAAAAAGAAATGTCACTGTTACCTAAGTGACAAGAGAGGAAGGGTTGCTAGGGCTTTGCCCACAAATGGTACCAATTCCCAAATTCATGGACAGCTGCTGACAGGCTGAAGGTCCAACCCACAGCTCAGCTTTCCTCTTTGCCTTATACCAACTGTGAACAATTTTCCTAGTTACCTGAGATGACTGCAAATTCCACTATAAGTACTACTCTTAGTGGCTAACATTTATTGAGTACTCGCCTATGTCAAGAATTCTGCTTCAACTTTCTTTTGATTGTGTTTTCATTGTGTATCTGTTATCATCATTTTGCTTTTAACCTATCTATGTCATCATACTCAATGTGCATATTTGGATCTTTTCTTTTTAATCCAGTGTGACAATTTCTGTGTTTCAGTGACAGGTTTAGACCTTTCACATTCAATGTAAATATTGAAATGATGATTTTTTTTTTTATTTTATTGAAGTATAGTTGATTTACAATGTTGTGTTAATTTCTGCTGTATAGCAAAATGACTCAGTTTTATATATATATATATATATATATATATATATATATATATATATATTCTTTTTCATTTTCTTTTCCATTATGGTTTATCACAGGATATAGAATATAGTTCCCTGTGCTATACAGTAGGACCTTGTTGTTTACGTAATAGTTTGCATCTGCTAATCCCAAACTCCCAGTCCTCCACCCCTGCACTCTCCTTCCCCCTTGGCAACCACAAGTCTGTTCTCTATGTCTGTGAGAGTGTTTCTGTTTTGTAGATATGTTCATTTGTGTCAAATTTTAGATTCCACATATAAGTGACATCACATGGTATTTGTCTTTCTCTTTCTGACTTACTTCACTTAGTATGATAATCTCTAGGTCTACCCATGTTGCTACAAATGGCATCATTTCATTGTTTTTAATGTCCAAGTAATATTCCATTTAATATATATAATATGTATATTATATATATAATATGTATATTATATATATATATAAAATATGTATATTTTATATATATATAACACATCTTCTTTATCCATTCATCTGTTAATGGGCATTTCGGTTGCTTCCATGTCTTGGTTATTGTAAATAGTGCTGCTATGAACATAGTGGGTGTATGTATATTTTTGAATTATAGTTTTGTCTGGGTATATGCCCAGGAGTGGGACTGCTGGATCATATGGCAACTCTATTTTCAGTTTTTTGAAAACAGAGTTTTTCACAGTAGCTGCGTCAATTTACAATCGCACCAACAGTGTAGGAGGGTTCCCTTTTCTCCGCACCCTCTCCAGAATTTATTGTTTGTAAACTTTTTATTGATAGCCATTCTGACTGGTATGAGGTGGTACCTCATTGTAGTTTTGATTTGCATGAAATGATGATCTTTATATGTGCAATCTTGCTAGTTGGTTTCTGTTTGTCCATCTGTTATTTGTTACTTTCCCCCCTCTTATTCTGCCTAATTTTGAATTTTATTGGGTTGTATTTATTATAACTCCATTTTATGTCTACTCTTGACATTTTAGTTATACCTGTTTTCAAGAATTTTGTTTAATGATTGCTTAAGAGTTTGCAATGTATCTTTATCTTATTACACTCTATCTTAAAACAGTATTGTACCACTTTACGTATAGTGTAAGAAACTTTCAGTAGTCTTCTGTTTTCTCTCTGCAGTCCTTTGTCCTACTGTTTTCATAGAGTTTAATTCTATATATGTTACAACCCACAAAATTACTTTATTTTTACTACAGACCACTAATTTTCTTTTAAAGTGATTGAAATAAGAAAACTACAGTCTTTTATCTCTACCTTTATTTTACCATTTCTGACATTCTTCATTTATTTGTGCAGATCCAAATTTTCCATTTGATATAATGATCCTTCTGTGGAAGAATTTCCTTTAACATTTCTTTGCAGTGCAGTGCTACTTTCAATGCCTTCATTCTGTTTTTGTTTGCCTCAAAAGCCTATTCTGCATTCATTTTTAAAAGATGTTTTTGGTGGGTATAGAATTCTTCATTGATTATTTTGGTTACTCATTCAATTAATTACTGAGAGAATAATGTTAACATTTTTAGTTATGATAATGGATTTATTTCTACTTCTTTCTGTCAGTTTTTTTGCCTCACATATTTGTAAGATTTGTTATTAGGTGCATGCACATTTAAGATTGCTGTTTCTTATAGTAAATTGAACTTGTATATATTTGAAAGTTGCTGAGAGAGCAGATCCTAAAAGTTCTCATCATAGAAGTAACATCTCATCACTAATGCCATATTATGTTGGTTATAAGTCACTAGTCTTGCCCACAATCAAGGGGAGGGTATTACACAAGACTATAAATATCAGGATCAGGGATCATGGGGGTCATCTCAGAATCTGTCCATCACAAATATATATACTTTTCCATCTTCTTATTTTTAATCTGTGGTTTTACGTTTTAAGTGTACTACCTATAAACAGCATAGGTTTGCTTTATTATCCAGTCTGGCAATCTCTCCCTTTTAATTGGGATGTTCAGTCCATTTAAATTTAATAAAGTTATTGATATGCCTGTATTTGAGACTATCATCTTATGTGTTATTAAATTCCATGTGCAGTTTGTTACTCAATTACCCATTTCCTACCTTCTTTTTGGTGAATAAAGTGATCTTTTTAGTATTGCATTTTATCTCCTGTATTAACTTTTTCAATATGTCTCTTTGTATTATTTGTGTTTATGTACGTATGGTTTTATAAGAGATTATAATATGTCTTTTTAACGTATCAGAGTCTATCTTTAACTACTACTTGTTAAAAAATGTAAAAACCTTGGAACAATATTCTTCTAATAAAGATGGGGAGAGAAAAGGAGAGAGTTGAGAAGGAAACCAATATTTTCTGCATGTCTACTACATATTCCATGAAAATGATTATAGTAATATTCTTGAATATTTATTGAATGTTTGTTATTTTCTAGGCACTCTTCTTAACATTGACATGAATTGTATTTTAATCCTACCTAAGAGATAGATTCTGTTATCATCCCATTTTATAGATGAGGAAACCAAGGCTTGGAAAGTTTAGGTCACTTGCTAAAAGTCATCCAGCTGGTAATCAGTAGAGTGTCGAGCAAGAATTGAACTCTGGATGGTCTGACTCAAGAACTTAAGTGCTTATTCACTGCACAAAATGCCAAGCACTTTTTGTATACTCTTTCATAATTATTACTACCCTGTAAGGTAGGTATTTTTACCTTCTCATTTTACAACTAAAAATGCTCAGAGATTGTAAAACTGATTTGTCCTTCATCATATATCCAGTAAGTGGCAGGCAGCCTGGATGAGACCAATTATGTGTTATTCCTGATGTTCTGCTCTTCCCGTGGTACCCTGGACACTCCAACTGGGTGGTGCTTACATAATAAGTGGTGACACTGCCTAGCCAGGAAGAAAAGCAGTTTACCAAGAAATTGTGCCATGAGGGAAAAGATCAGAGATTCTGGCCTAAAACCCACTTCTGTGGTTTCCCTAGCCCTGTAATTATAATTCCCCTCAAAGCATCAGCCTCTTTCCTTTATCTCAAAGCTGTCTGGCAGTTCTAACGCCCTTGAGACTCTCTCGAGACAGATCATTGACCAACAGTTGCCTTGGACAGCAAGGAGCAGGAGATGCAAGAGCATTTGACTCCGTCAGTACCAGACATGTTCAGGCTAATGTAACCCTGAACCAGACCAGCGACTGTGGAATCAGTGGCTGAGTCTGCAGAGATGGTAGGTGGAGAAACAGATGTACCTTGAATGGAGTCAGTGCAGCATCTGGCAAACCTGATCCACTGCTTCGTAATTAATCTTGGTGTTGAATCTAATGACACGATAGGATTGAGAAACTGAGCGATTTGATTGGACACATTTTGATAGTTTAATTTTCAATAACACATGGTCTGAGCTTGTTTGCATAATTACTAAATAGATTAATATGCCAATATCTCTGACCAGCTGGAAGAGAAAGATTTAGGCCTTCAAAGATCTTTGACAGGCCTTTAAATTAAAGTTGATGTTCTGGAGAGATTGAGGGTGCAGGCCTCCTGAGAATATGAAGTCAAATCAGGGCAAGTGAAGGCCTTAAAAACAGTGATTTTATCATTACCCTAAAAAATAAACCCTTGGCTGCCCATGGAATGTCAATTTGTCTTCAGAGACACTGTACCACGAGTTATAGGTTTGTTGGGAAACCTGTCTTCCTTTCCTAAAGTGTTTGAATTCACGCTCATGATAGAGGTTAAGAAAAACCATATAAATGAGTCAACAAGGGCCGTGGAGCATGGTGTGGTACCAGTTGTCCCCTGAGCCTTGTGGCCTCTTCTTTCAGGATGTTTCAGACACAATCCAGTTGCAGGTGTCTACAAGAACAGAAAAGAGAAAGCTAAGTGTCTCCACACCTGTAATCTTCAATCTGTGATCAGTTGCACACAAGAGCCAGGAAGGTGATATTATTTTCCTAGTGGAAAAAAGAGGTTACATGTTTGTCACTGAGGGGGTGAGGGCCAGACCAATGCAGGTTCAGTGAGACAGAAAAGCACAAAAGAAGACTCTGCAGAGAGATGGCCTAAGTTCA
Source organism: Balaenoptera acutorostrata (assembly GCF_949987535.1). Lineage (NCBI taxonomy): Eukaryota > Metazoa > Chordata > Mammalia > Artiodactyla > Balaenopteridae > Balaenoptera > Balaenoptera acutorostrata. The sequence goes on along the minus strand of NC_080064.1, from coordinate 155,715,341 downwards.
CGATCAATGATAAGTCTCAGTTTTCTTATCTATAAAATGGGATATTTGTAGTCCCTGTGTCATAGGTAAGAGTCATAAAGTACTTAGAAACAGCAAGTGACACACAGTAAACCTTAATAAGTGTTAAGCAGGGTAAAGAGACATGATCCAGGAGAAATGTGGGCTATTTCAGTTTCGGGGCAAGGGGAAGGTGGTAGGGGTGATGTAATTTTGTGGGAAGGTAGAGTGGGGTCGTTAGGTGTGTGTGCGTGCAGGGATTCATTTCAGACAAGGATTTGCTTTTTTCCCCATTGTTCAGGGTTGTGTAATTGACATTCAAGTCCCTCCAACTTGAGTTGAAGCATTTGCTCATTGAGTTCTGGTCAGTGGATCTGACAAGGGCAAGTAGGGATGAGGACTCCTTGAGGATGGGGCTGGGTCTTATTCATCTAAGCGGTGACTAGGACATAGCCTGATAGCAATGACTTTGGTTGCATGAATGAAACTTCCTAGTTGTCCATTTCTCCCTGACTTTATTCCCCTTTCCTTTTCATTGAAAGGAAGAGCCAGCCCCAGCCATTGCCTGATGAATGACCAGAGGTGTTTAGACAAATAGAGTGTCTGACATCACTATCAGGCATGATCTGCAGGTTTAGACCCTCCCCACCTCCCTGCAGCCTGAGCATGAACACCCCAGCCCCAAGGAAGAAGGGTCTTGCTTTGACTGGGTGTGGCACCTGCTTGCATTAGAGGGCAGAGCGAGGATTCCTCAGAGCATCGTGGCCTCCCTGGTCCATGAGAAGGGGTGAAAACAGTCCTCCCCATCCAAATGAAGCTGTCAGTAGAAGGTAGGACTGGTTTCCTCTCTCTGCCCTTTTCCTCTTGGCCTTAAGACTAAAGCCACTCAGCACTCATAGAGTTGTGGACACTTGAAAAAGCTTTCGGAGGAAAATGGCAAAAAAGTGGAAACAAAATAAGAGGCAGCATGATTATACCGAAAAGAAAGATACGCAATACCACCCATTCCTGCTTGCAGCCTCCCCTGCCTTCCTGCCCGCTTCCCACTGGCCTCCCCTCTTCTCCACTTTCTCACATATGCTTTGGAAATCAGGGACTGTCATCAAGGCCATTAGCAACGTCTATTCTGGGGATGTACAGTACAAAGCTTAGACCTGGTATTTACCTCTGACTGACAAGTGAAACGTTTTAGCTGTCGCTGGGTGGGGACGCGACAGATAGGCTGGGGAAAGTTGGTTCCTGTTCTTCCATTTGTTAATTAAAAAAAATGTTTTAAGTGAATTTGGTGCCTGGGGAAAGGGGTGTGATTGGCAGCCCCTGGGGGTCCCCTTGGATAGAGATGGTGCTAAAGTGGGGGCTGTCTCTTAAGAACCACGTATTATCTGCTGGGTCTTTCATTTCTGCATCACCTGTTCAAGCACTTGGCAGCCATATAATAATAACAACAACAATGATTGGGAGGATGATAGCCCTTGTGTCTGCCTCTGAGGAGGTCAGGCTGCATGTGTTATCTACCCCTGGTGGAAGAATTTATTTTGTGAAGTTCCACCTATCTATGAGAACAGGGCAAAGTCATTTTCTTCTCCTGGCAGGAAATTCAATTCAACAAATATTTATTGCTTTATTGAGCACCTACTATGTGAGAGGCTGTCCCCCATGCTAAGTCAATGGCGGGCTCATGCCAAGCTGCAGCGACATGGTTCAAAGCCTAGAAAATATGTGGGAAGAGGGGTAAGGGGGAGAAATGTGGTGAGCTGCAGTGTAGGGTAGTATTAAGAATTTAGAGTCAAGGGAGCCCTGGGTTTGAATCTCAGCTTTGCCACTTACCAGACCTGTAACATGGGGCACGTTATTTTCTGGAAGCCTCAGTCTCCTTAACTAGGAAGTGTGCATAGTGATAGCTCCTTGGTAGAGTTAGTATATGTAAAGCATCTGCAAAGAGTCGTTATTCAGTAAATGTAGTGCTTTTATCACGTATGCCATATGCCAGGGCCAACTCACCCCTGAAAGTTTGCTAGAAAATCCAGCCTACTGCTCAAAGAAATGTCCCTCTCCTGCAGCCTTTTAAGGCTCTGCTGCCACCCCACATGTGGGCGACTGACCTCATCTCTGAGGTCCACCTCCTCTTCTCCATGAAATATTCAGAGTCGATGTTATCTGCTGACAGAGTCATTAGCTCTGCCTCACGTTCCCATTGCCACAGAGAGGCAGTGATTCATTAATATTTATTCATCTTGATTTGCTTTGTTTTTCTTTTTTTTAAAAACCCATTTCAGGATTTATGGGATCATTTTGTACAATGCATAGCTCACGCTATCTCACGGCCTACATTGCCCCTCAATCCTTCCAGGGGTGTAGTGGGTCAGCGTTCTTACGCATCTCTGTTTAATCAAATTCTTGCACAAAGGCATTTAAGAAAGGCTTCGGTTCCTTGGCATTATGAGCCTCCGTATTCCTTCACTGTGGCTGGGAACAACCAACCTGTTCCTATCCCCGTATTCTCCCAAAGCTTTTTCCTAGGTACCAGAGTCCCTGACGAAGAGTCTTAGTATGTCCTTTGCTCATACAAGACGTGGGCAGCGTCCTTTAGCCCTACATGCTTCTAGGAGCTGAAAGCATCTGTGCCAGAAACGGAGAAGCTGGACCTGCAAGGGACCTGTTCCTGCCTCACTCTGCCTGCAAACCGCACCCACACAGCCAGATGGGCAAGTGCTGAGGAGACTGGGTTCTAGCCCCAGCGAAAGAGCTTTCCTCCCTCCTTTAGACTGTGCAAAGTTCAAGCGCTCTGAATCAGAGTTGGACCTTTCTGGGAGGCCAGGCCACCTCCCGGAGGTGTGGACAGGTTGCATCTGCGCATGCTCACCAGAGAGCATGCGCCCTTCAGTCCTGGCTGAGCCACTCTCTTTCCAAAGAGCTGCCTCCGTGGTTCGTGCTGCCACGCCGGCTGCATCGTGTCTGGCTCCGACGTTCTGTGCCGCATCTTAAATTAGATGGCAAGAGTGGGGAAGGGAGAGCACAGCCAGCATCAACTGGACGGGGGTTTTTCACCCGACTCTTACCCGTTCCTGGGCGCTGACGTGTGCTGTAGCCAGCACTGAGCCAGGAGCACTGAAGTGAGGTCTGACAGCACGTGCAAAAGGATGGAAGGGGATTTGGTGTTTCTATAGCAATTATGGGGGGAGAATACTGTTGACGAAAATAAAACCCGAAAATGTGCCCCTGACATGTGACTGCTTTATTCTCTGCTCTCAGATAGGAAAGGGAGACGGTTTGCTGTTTTATTCAGGTTTTTTGAAAAGGGAGGCAAACTGACAGACAGGCAGAGACAGACACAACGAGACACAGAAGGAGACTTGAAGTTAAGGAAGAGAAAAAAAGATTACAAATGGGAAATGATCCCAGAGGCTGCAGAAACTCTTTTTATTTATTTATCTATTTTTAATTTACATTTGCAGGGAGTTTGCAGCTTAGCACTCCACTACCTCTCCCACTTCACTAGGGGCTGGGGGCTGGGAAGTGTGGCTGGTTGTAGCTGGAACAGTGTCTCCTGGCATGGCTGGCCTTCTTTTTTAACCAATGAATGCCATCAAAAAACATCTCGAAGGCTGGTGCACCTGAGGGCAGTGCTCTGGAACTGCCCCCGCCCCAGGATAAAGGCAGCAAGGGGAACCAGGTGGGGACCAGTGAGGATGGAAGGAGGGCTCCTGCCTGGTATTCTTAGAGTTGGTTGGCACACAGGAGGGGATCCCAATTTCTGTTTTAAATAATCCATATTCCATCAGCAAATCCTGATGAAGATTTTCCACTCTGCGTTAAGGACCCTGGGAGCATCACGGAAGTGCAGTGTATATTTCTAATGGGAATTTTCAGGCTCAGCGCAATATCAGTGTACTAAGGAGTCTTTAAATAAGCTTACAGATGGGAGCTGAGAGGAGCAGATGATGGAGAAGGCTGGAGTGGGCAAGAAAGTCTTCAAAGAGAGAGGGGACTTGATTTGGGCCTCGATGCGTATAGAGGAGTAAGGGAGGAAAATACCAGCAAGGAAAGGAGCAGCGTGTGCTAAAGCATCAAGGCAGGAGTGACAGGAGAATTCATGGGACAGGAAGACCAGGCTGCCTGGAGGGGGCGAGAGTGGTTGAGGATTATATACTGTCGGGGGGAGAAATGCTGAGAGGTAATAGATGGCATAGAGAAGTATTCCCTGAGCGCACTCTGAGATCCCCAGCCTGGCAAGATGCACTCTGAGGGGCAAAAGGGATTCCATGTTTAAGTAAGCCTTAACCCTCTTTCTAAGATTCACAATTCACATCTCCATTTTCAGGGCTCTGAAAAGTCCTGCAATAAAGAAATCCTTTCACTGAATTTAATCTAGAATTTTTTAAGCATACATCTTCACAGTTTTTTGGGGTTTTTTTTAATATCTATTACTAAACGTTGGAACTACTTTTCTATGACTCACACACTGGGAAACACAAGCACAGGAGCCAATGTCTTGGGCTTTGAGGTCAGATCAGTTCTGTTCCCAACCTGGTACTTATTAGCTGGTGACAATTGTCAATTCGCATCATTTCATCAAGCTATCCCATCCCATGGATGGTTGTGACAATATAGCGCAGGTTGGGCAGACACAGTCCTGCTAGAGTCAGCACTGAATAAAGCCTGACTGCTCTGTGTCACTGAGGACTGCAGGAACGGGTAGAGTGGCTTCAACTTGAAACAGTGGGGAATAAGGGCTACTGAAAAGTCTTCTCTGAGGGAGCCACACAATGACAGCAGTGTTGATAGATGCGATCGGGAGAAGGGGCAGGATGGATTAGCAGGGAGTGAGGGAGAGCTTATTAAGGCTAGAACCCAGGCTTGGGATTATAAAAGCATCCCCTTCCCTTGCACGCCCTCCACGCTTTCTCAGGGTCCCAGATGAGCAAACTAGTTGGGGGCTCAATGATATAGGTAGAGGCCATAGGATCCAGTCAAACTTGTGCACTGGTCTCTCCCAAGTGAAGGCGGGGGGGTGGGGGACGGAGGGTGAGGTGAAGACCTGGACTCACCTCCCCACCCTCAGAAAGCTGGGCAATTATGCAACAGCTGAGCCTGAGGAGGAGGAGCTGGGGATGCAGGCGTGCCTCCTCTCCTGTGACTCTGACATGGTGAGAGCCCGGCTCCCCAGGGGCTGATGCATTAAGATCCAGCACAGATTGGTGCTGTCTTGCTCTCACACACATCAGCACATCGTCATCAACTCGGGGAGTGATTGACAGGGACTAAAGGGCAGGCATGTCTGCCTATCTTGTCACTCCCTGCCACACCTCGTGGTCCCCATCCCCTTTCTATCTTGCTCCCCCCAATCTCATTCCTGAGGCTGCAGCCCAGCTCACCCAACCATGTGTTCACTAGGTACTTGGGCCACCAACGTAGAAGTGGGTGTGTGTCCCTTCTCCCTGGCGCTCCTGCATATTCTCTCTCTCTTTCTCTCTCTCTGTCCTTTTAACTTATTGACTTTTAAATGCAAAAACAGCAAACATCCACCGAGCAGTTTCTTGAGACCAGTCACTCTGCTCTGTTTTATTGTATTTATTTAGCAAACACTTATGTAGGATTTACAATATGCCAGAAATTATTCTAAATACTCTTCAAATATTAACTCAATCCATCTTACAATGCTTAAGGTATTACTACTATTTTTTTTTTTTTTACAGATAAAGAAACTGAGGCGCAGAGAGGTTAAGTAACTTGCCCAATGTCACTCAGCAATTAAGTAGAAATTCTATCCCAGGGACCTAGTTTTGCATCTTAGCACATGAATTTTTATAATTAGGAAAACTGAGGCTCAGCAAAATGGTGACTTGTGTGAGATCACACAGCAACAAGTCATACATTTGAACTTAGGTCTTTTCACTTCAAGTCCAAGGCTCATTCCCCTCCACGAGGCCGGCTCTCTTCTCCACAACCCCTCTTCTCCTACAGTCCTGTATCTAAGATGCACAGTGTGTGGCGAGGCTGGTGTGGGGGGAGGAGGCCACAGAGGGTACCATTTCCTGAATGGAACTGCACTCCCAGGCTAGGGATGACGTGTGAGATGGGGGCAGTCAAGACAGGGACCAGACAGGCCTGGGAGAGGCGGGGCCAGGAGCTCTGGTTGGTGTGCTGAGATTTCCTGTTTAACACTGAGAACTCCTGGCAAGGCTCTGGTCAGGACAACTCTCACCACCCTGCTGGGAGGGCAAAAAAGATAAGCCTGGAGCCTGCAGGAGGGAATCTGGAAGCCTATTCTGTGCTCAAATGTGAATATGCTTATGACTCCCCTGGCTCTGTTACAAGCAGATCGGATTCAGTAGGTCAGGAGTGGGACCTGAAATTCTGCGTTCCCAACAAGCTCGCAGATGCTGTTGGCATTGCTGATCCAGGGACCACACTGACCATCTCTCCCAGGGTGTACTGTCTGGGGGTTTCAGGCCTGTATTTGCAAAAGGTAAGTGGTTGTGGTTTACAGAGGCCTTGATGGGTGCTACCTTTTCCCAATTCTGGGAGGGGAGGTAGGAAGAGGAGGGATTCAGTTGGAGAAGAAGCAAAAGCTTTGCTCTGCCAGTTTTCTCAGACACCCTTGCCCTTCTGCTCCACTCAACCCCTGCAAGGCTAGCTTGAGAACCCCTCCTCCAAGCCCTTTCTGACCAGGTCAAGCCCCCAAGCATCTCTCCATAGCAGTAGTTTGCTTTTTAATCTCTTACAATCTCTGCTCACTTCAACTTGCCTTAGATTGGTTCTGTAATGGCCTCATTTACATATTTCCTCCCTGTGCAACCAGACTGCCTGAGCTTCTTATTCCTCTATCCTCAGGCCTAATACCTTGCTGGGATCTAGGATGTGCTCCAAAATGTTAAATAAATGAATTAAAGAATGAAGTGAGACCCACCGGTCAGAATGGCCATCATCAAAAATTCTACAAACGATAAATGCTGGAGAGGGTGTGGAGAAAAGGGAACCCTCTTGCACTGTTGGTGGGAATGTAAATTGACACAGCCACTATGGAGAACAGTATGGAGGTTCCTTAAAAAACTAAAAATAGAACTACCATACAATCCAGCAGTTCCACTACTGGGCATATACCCTGAGAAAACCATAATTCAAAAAGAGTCATGTACCAGAATGTTCACTGCAGCTCTATTTACAATAGCCAGGACATGGAAGCAACCTAAGTGTCCATCAACAGATGAATGGATAAAGAAGATGTGGCACATATATACAATGGAATATTACTCAGCCATAGAAAGAAACTAAATTGAGTTATTTGTCATAAGGTGGATGGACCTAGAGTCTGTCATACAGAGTCAAGTAAGTCAGAAAGAGAAAGACAAATACTGGATGCTAACACATATATATGGAATCTAAAAAAAAAAAAATGGTCATATTGAACTTAGGGGCAAGACGGGAATAAAGACACAGACCTACTAGAGAAAGGACTTGAGGACACAGGGAGGGGGAAGGGTAAGCTGGGACGAAGTGAGAGAGTGGCATGGACATATATACACTACCAAATGTAAAATAGATAGCTAGTGGGAAGCAGCCGCATAGCACAGGGAGATCAGCTCGGTGCTTTGTGACCACCTAGAGGGGTGGGATAGGGAGGGTGGGAGGGAGGGAGACGCAAGAGGGAGGAGATATGGGAACATATGTATATGTATAGCTGATTCACTTTGTTATAAAGCAGAAACTAACACACCATTGTAAAACAATTATACTCCAATAAAGATGTTTAAAAAAATAAATAAATAAAATAAAATAAAATAAAATAAAAAAGAATGAAGTGAGACCTCTTTCAAAACTTTTCTTTCTAATGAGAGGAATGTTTAGCAATGGCTTCAAGTGTTAGGTAAACAGTTTTAATCTGTTCAGATTTCCAAGGTCTTTTCCAATGGCCTAATTCGGGGGGAAAGAAAGCAGAGGGGGCTGGCTGGAGAAACTTCACAGAGCACAGAGAGCAGTTAAAGAGGCTTGTGAATTTACTCACTTAATCAGGAGGATGAAAAGTCTGAATCCTGCAGCCAGGAAATGGTCCCCGGGCCAGCCCAGAGCCGGCAGCTCCCCTCCCCTTGGCTTTTCACAGGTCATATTTCAGCCTCAACAAATTCCATAATCTCCTGCTCACATTCCCCTTTTATGCCAAGACTGTGATCTCAGATTCCCAAGAGCATTTATCAAATCCATGAAAATGTGCCCCTCTGTCCCCTGAGGGAGAGGCTTCCTAGGGGGAAATTGGGGCACTAATAAGCTTTCTTGCTGGCTAATCAGCAGCCGGAGGCAAACCTCAGCAGCCATGGGCTCGCAGGTAGCGTGTGATAGATGCCGGCCACAGAGCTGCTCACAGCAGAGCCAGTGCTTGGAATGCAAAGGGAACATTGCATTCTGTTTCCTTGCTCTCCCTGGGCAGTGTTTCTCCAGGTTTCCTGGGGGCTGAGGTAGCTCTAGCTCTGTACCCATCAAGGAGGCTCAGACCTTATTCTGTATTATTTTCTTTTCAAAGACCACCCATTTGGGGGGCTAGGCTGCCTTAGACCTTCCTTCTTTCCCTGCTGCCCATCTCTTCTTTCCCTAAGAGCAGAGGCGGGGGCATCTGCAGGAATGTTGGATATTCTGCACGTTTGTCAGACTTTCAGTTCCTGTTTTGGCCAAGGGGTCTGTGCTGCAATGGATATTGGGAAAATCTGGAGTCTCATGAGCGAAGAAGGAGTCTGGGGAACAGTTGCTCCTTCCTGGGCTGATACTTCATTGCAAGAAATGCTCAAGACCCTATTGTAAAGCACAGAAGTTGGGACTGAAGAATGCACTTCCCACTCTTGACTTTCATTGTGACCTCACAGACCCCTGCCCCACTTCCCTGAGCTCTGCAGTCAGCCAGCCTCCCCACTGTCAACCCGTGGTAAATCCCTTTTTTGCAGGTACTTCTGAACTCACGTGTGGCTTCTGAACAGCCCCCTTGTGTTCATCTCCTTCCAGATTTCCAGTGTGATGAAGGCTCAGATGAAGAGCTCCAGAGAACAGATGGGAGGCTGTCATTACATGTTACTGATACACAGAGCTGCTTCAGCCTCACGCATGCCAGTGTGCTCATCCACACTCGTAATTCTTCCTCTGTTCCCCAGTCCGAGCCAGGAGCTCAGCCAGTTTTGACAAGAAGGAAAGTGAGAGCTTTCTAGGGGCATTTATATAAAACATGCTAGGATGGATGATGAACTAGGGAACAAAACCTTTCTTCTTTTACTGGAGGAGAAAATACCGCGTTTCTCCAATTCCCTTTTGAGAACCAAAAATGAGAAGTCAAAAATTTGCTATCCCACCTTGGTTGCCATTGTGATTGGGTAATGCAGGGACCTTCTGGAGATAGGCTTCTTTGTCTGGTCCAAGAGCTCTCCGATGGCTACAGGATGTACTTGGTAAAGAATATTCTAGCAGCCCCGCAAGGTCATGTCTCAGTAAGGATGAAAAATCCACAGGGACCTTACATTTCAACTTCCTTTAATTGACAGAGGAACTCAAACATTGGCTAGAGGCAAGAAATGACTAGTCAGTTATTCATTAGCGGAGAAACTGGGAACTGAAGTAAGGTCTAAGTCACTGCTTTTTTAGGAAAGGGCAAAGACCCTAGGTTGGAGAGTGAGGATATTTTTCCCAGAGGAGAGGGAGTGGCTTCTTTGCAAAATTTTATAGGAAGGCCCGGAATTTTCCTTTACTCCCAGCATGGTTTAATAATCTCCATTTGGAGAGGACATCGGTTATCTCTTGGACAATCTAATACTTTTAGTAAAAAAATTCACTTTGCCCCTCTTCAGATGGTTTGCAGAGAGAGAAAACAAAGCAAAACAGTTTTCCTTGAGCTTTATTCCTGTATGAAACTTGGTTCTAAGACCTTTGAAACCTTGATAGAAATAGTGAAGCTTGAAATAATGAAGCTTGAAATAGTAAATCTTGAACTTGAAAACTGGCCCAAGGTCTGGATTTTCCCTTGTCCTGTCCTGTGGGAAGTGGAGCCTTGCATACATCTTTAAGGCAGTGTTCCCAGAAATCCATCACGGGGTGTGGAAATTTAAAACCAAGCGCTAATCTGCCATGGAGGTGATTCAGAAGTGTTGGCTCCAAATGGCCCAACTGTTGTCTGTGACGCAGTAAGAGGTTTGTTTGTGTGGTAAGCAGAGCTGCATCTCCTCAGACTCTTTCCTTTGAGGGAATGTTTCTCTTCTAAGTATGAATTTAGACTGAACTGTGCCCACAAACCATTGTTTGTTCTTCTGTAGACGTCTGTGTTCTTGTTTGAAGTGATGCTTCCAGGAGATGGAGAGCTCAGGCCTACGAGAAAACAGGCAGGAGCTGCCAGCCTAACCTCCACCCCACGCTGGAGACACGACCATCCAAAGGAAGTGATTCAGAATCAGAAAACTCAGCCTGCACTGTTTTGTGGTTTGTGCACCATAGCATAACAGGAAATTGAACACATTTTACTTTAGGAAAGATGGAGAATAAAGGTAGCAGGTGAAAAAGGGCTGTTGCAGATTTTCAGGTCTTAAGTGAGAAAGGCCCGGGATGGGCAGGACTGAGTGTGAGAGATGATTACCGGGGAAGAATAGGGTAGATATTGAGGCAGGCAACATCTAGGGGATTAAGGAAAGGGAATAATTGATACGATCTCCAAGCGTTTGAGCCTGCTTGACAGTAGATCTGCAGTGCCATTAACTGAATAAAGGCATTTAGAGAAGGGGATCATTTGAGGTCTGCCTCTGCTCTCAGCAGTGATAGAAACCCTCCTTCCAACAGCACAATAGCCACCCTGGTCGATTGCCACACCCTCCCACAAGCACACGGAGGCAGGTATTAACTGATTTGCTGCCTCCTGATTTTTATATATTTTTCTGTGTGTTGACCTTTGATTTCCTAGGGAATTTTACATTTTTTTGTAAAGTAGGCATGCAGAGACAAGGTGTATAGGGAAAACAATGCAGTAAGAAGATAAGAGTTGACAGCTGCTCTGCCAAAGACAAGAGAAAGGAGAGGCATCATTCTCTTGGAGCTGATACCTTCTTGACACATTTACATAAATTGATCTCTTAAAGTTTGAAACCCTTCTCCCCATTATTCTTATTTTCCTCTCAAATCAATGAATGCATCTCAGTTTGATCTTCTATAATCAGTGGCTTGCCATGAGCACTTCTATCCTACAATTTCAAGACCCACATATAAACACTTGAGTGCACCCAGGGGAATGGCTGCTTAAAGGTGTTCTTTGATAATGCACATGACCCACACTCACTGCGTCTTTTTGCAGGTTTCCATTTTCACGTACACAAGTCTTCCTAAAGAGAGCTATTCCTAAAGTCAAGGATCCTTCTGGAAGCCCCCTGTCAGCCCCAGGCTCAGGTACGCGGCTGGGCTAGGATTTGTCTCCAGGGCTCCTTGATAACAATGGGCTCCCTTCTCACTGGGCACTGACCAGCCTCTGGGAACAATGGGCTCACACCATCAGCCAGCATCAGGAGCCACTTAGTTCTCCTTTTGACCTTGTCTTTCAGAAGCTGATCCTTATTAACTATAGGATGGAGTGGGGAGTAGTTGAGACAACTCATAGTGACAGGGTGACCCCCCCAGCTGTGTCTGCTCCAAGACGATATAACCCCAGAGCTTTAGGGCTGTGAGGGTAGTGATTTAACAAATCATATGTTTAAACAACATGATGACACACTGCTGTTTGAGGGGTTTTGAAGCACGTTTCTAAATAATGGAGGAAATAATGAACACCTCTGACAAGTGCATTTAAATGCCACATGCATTAGGAGGTGCTGGCAGGAGTGCGGGGGGTTCTTGTATTCCTGCATAATGAACGTTTTCTTCCTATTATTCCATCCCGCTTTTATTTCATGTTTCAAAAATGGTCGCTGAGTGAGCAGACCTCTGAGCACTTTGTAAACAGAAGGAAAAAGGCAGCCTATGCCCTTCACCAGACTTGCAGAGAGGCTCAAGTTGGTGTCCTGACACAGGGGAGGGATGTAGCGGGTAGCCCAGAGCCCTCCTGCTCCCAAATCTCATCTTTCACCTGCAGTTGCAAGCGTTCTCTTATCTAAAGCATTGTTATTGCTACAGAGGAAGTGGTGTAGGAAGCTGCTCACGGGAAGGAACATTTTGGCACACACAGGCAGACCTCAGAGAGATTACTGGTTCTGTTCCAGACCACCGCAATAAAGCGAATATCACAATAAAGCAGGTCATGTGACTTTTTGAGCTTCCTTGTGCACATAAAAGTTATGTTTACACTATATCTGGCTTATCCTGAAGTCTATTAAGCATGCAATAGCATCATATCTAAAAAAAAAACAAAAAACAAAAAACACAATGCACATACCTTGATTAAAAACTATCATTTTTATGCTAACCATCATCTGAGCCTTCAGTGAGTCAGACTAGTAACAGCAAAGATCACTGATCACAGATCACCATACCAAATATAGTAATGGAAAAGTGTAAAGTATTCTGAGGATTGCCAAAATGTGACACAGAGACATGAAGTGAGCAAATGCTGTTGGGAAAATGGCTCCCATAGACTTCCTGATGCAGGTTTGCTGCAAACCTTCAACTTGTAAAAAGTGCAATCTTTGCAAACACTGTAAAATGAGATACGCTTGTATTTGTTACCCAGATTATGTTCTAAGGAGAATATTAGCTGGGAGAGAATGTAGCACAGGACTGGCAAGTTTTGATCAGTGCAGTGGGTTAAGTGAAGGCGTGGAAGGGAACAACAGGCTCATAGGACGGATTCCGGGTTAAGACAGTGGATGAGGCTCTCTTCCACGTCCCTGCCTTCTTTACCTAATCTCTCACTACTACCTGTTTCCAACTTGTTCCCTAGCATCACTGGCTCACTGGTATTTCTGGCTGGCTTATGCTGGTCCCCCTATTAGCAAGTCCTCTCCTCCACCGTGAAGTTTCCTCATCTAGGCAGTCACAGTATGACTTTCGGAGGCCCTAAGCAATATTGTCACTGTGGGCCCCTCTTCTAAAAAAAAAAACCTAAAAACCATATTTTACAACTGCATTGGTATATAAAGGATGAATTTATTGTTATATATTCATTATACTTTTATTCATTTTTTCTTCTGATTTTAAAAACACTTAAAATTAAAAATAAATTATCATGGGCTCTTAAAAGTATTATGAGTCCTGGGCATGTGCCTCATGGGCCTAATGGCTAAGTCAGCCCTGCATCTAAGGGGCCTTTCCTGCCTCCCCGCTGGCTAGACAGCCTTCTGGGCTGTTTCCATAAACTTCTCTCTTGTATTTCACTTGCCACACCACTAAACTGGGTGTTTCTTGAGAAGAAAGAACTGCACTTTATTCATTGTGGAACCCAGCACAAAACCCAGGGCCTACCCGTGAGCAGCCCTTCCATATATTCATGTAGAGCTGGATGGTTGAGAAGGACAGAGCTGGTGGGTGTTGTCCTGAGGGTTCGGCCACACCAAGCAGGTCAGCAGAGAGGGTGCCTATGGGGTGAGTGGGTGGGAGGGTTTCGTAGATTTGCCTTGCCTGTTTCACCCTTTTGCTGAGGGTCGGATCTGCCTACAGGCAGGGATAGAGCAGCAGCAGTCAAAGTGGTCTGCAGATCCAACAAGAGGAATAGCTTAGCCTCATAGCATCCCTGCCTTAAGGGAGGCCACCTTCTGGAGTACAGCAAAGCCACCCCGCTGGTGAGGAGGCTCTGTGTGCCCCCAGAAGATGCAGAAACAAAAACAGAACAATACATAAACTGGAGCAATTTCATAAGTACAGTTTGGAGTCAGTTTGGCTGGAGGGGAGAATTTAATTGCAGAGCTCCTATGTCTCAACTGCCTGAGGCTAGACATTGGAAAGGGAAGACAGGGAGACTCAGATGTTGAATGTTGATGATAAGTAGCATAAAGGTTGAGGGTGGAAGAAGGCCTGCTGAGGACTGGGGTTAAAATGACGCTTCTGGAGTCACTTTTGGTGAGTGCTCTGGGTTTATATGTTTCTGCTTTTAATGACCCTGGGCTGAGGAGAGGGATGATCTGCATCACATTTCAGAATTTGTTCTTATAAAAATTAAAATCCTAATAGTGTATCGTGCTAACAACCTGCTAGAATACCACTTGGTATAAAAGAAAAAAAGTTTAAGATAGGGTCCCGACTGTCAAATAGCTTAGAATCCAATCTGGACAATAAAGATCATGTGTGAATCTCTTGCAGGAAAGGATAGAGCGGAGCTGGAAACCAGGTAGGCCCGATAAGGGGCAAAAAAGCAGGTGGGCAGAGAAGCAAGAGACTCTAGTCCCTCCTGTACAAGCTGGCCTGAGCATCTTTCTCTGGCCGACCTCACTAAGGGTGCAAGACTAGAACTGTCCTAAATCTGCATCTCCAGACCTCATCTCATTCCTGAGCCCCAAATCCAATTCTATCAGTCTCTGGGATATATTTTTCACAAAAGATCTCAAATTCTGTCACCTAAACAGACCCCATCATTTCCCTCTGCCTCCTGCTGATGTCCCTGTATCTTTAATCGCACCATCACTCTTCAATCAGATCAAAGTTTCAGGATCTTGCAAGACACCATTCTTTCCCTTGTGCTCTGCTTTAATTGGTACTGTGGCCTCACAGAGTCTTTCTTCAGTCTCAGTTGGGTCAAATCCTGTCTTGTCTTTTCTACTTACAGGCCACCCCCTTTAATTTCATCCCATCTCACCTTCTTTGGGACCCTTGAAATGTTCTCCTAATTGCTTCTTCTTAGAATAATTTCAGCCTCTGTACTGGCATCAGGATCATTTTACCTACAGTGTTCTGCCCCAGTATCTCCAGTAGCTTTTCATTGCCTCCTAAAAAAGACTCTTCACTCAGGCATTCTAGAGAAGTGGTTAAGAAGAAAGGGCTCTGGTGTCATACAGACCTAGTTTGAGCCCTGGTTCTATCATTTATTAACTGCATGACACTTGCTGAGTGAACTACTCTATTCCTGATTGTTAAAATATGGATAATAATTGTATCTACATCACCGTGTTTCTGAAAAGATACTAGATGCAAAGCACTTAGCACAGTGCCTGGCACAAATAAGTGCTGATTAAAGGAACTATTATTACTAGCAATTAGGATTTTTTGTTTCTTATCAATCTTTCTACATTTATCATTTAAAAAAATAGCTGGTGTTAATTTCCCTACACTTACCTATATGCTTACCAAGTGAGATTCTTCACTTGCCTCCTGCAGGGTGAGCTCTGAAATTCCTTCTGCTGCTGCAGGCCTGGTATCCAGAATAACGGGGGAAGGACTTTTTATCAACTGCCCCCTGAGCCCAACTTGCCTGTGTCCACCTGCATTTCCCAAGCCACAGGTTCAAGCTGCTTCTTCAGTCTCTGATTAGCTCTGATCCTTCAGCACCTGCAGCTTCCCCTGAATCCCCATCAGATGGGCTGCCCTCAGAACCCTTCTCTTCCTTACCAATCTGTGCACCTTCATCATTGGCCTGGGGTTTTCTCTGCTCCCAGAAAGAAGGACCACCTCAACATGAAACACTGCCATCTGCCAAATTCTGAGTATGAGGCAGCATACTGAAATTAGATAAACTTCTCTTCCATTTCTGACCCGAATGTGACCTTGGACAATTTATTTAACGTCTTCCTTCCTCATCTGTAAAATGGGGATAGTCTTATCTTGTCTTTTCTTGCAGTATTCCCCTAAACACAGTGCCGGCTAAATATACAGCGAGTTTATTTAGGAATGTGATCCCAGGCAGAAGGAACACAAGACACTGGGATTGAAGCAGGGTAGAGGTGACAGGCAAGGCAATAGGAGGAAGCATTATGAAGTTGGATACTGCAAAAAAGACTGGCACAGGACCCCGCTGGAGTATCAAATCAGAACTAGCTGTCCAGGGGAACAAAAGGAGAAGCATTTATCCATCATTTTCTGTTACCCTGTCGTCAAGGACGACTCCCACTGTGTGTTAACAGCTGTCACTGTCATATCAGACTCCTGAATGCCAAACTGGGAATCAGAGAAGCCCTGGGGCAAGAAGTGAGAGGTGCATGGTGAGGCCAGGATGTAGTGCTGTCAGGCTATGCCTGAACAAAGCTGGTGAAGGCCCTTGTGGGACTGGTCCTGCAGAAGCAGCCAGAGTAAGAGGTGGAGCCTAGAGAGGCCCCGTACACATCCCTATGTCCCAGACATGTGACTTCACATGAGGAACTATATAGATAAGAGGTTAAGTTCCATCAGGCACATAATAAACATTTCCTTCCCCCAACCTTCTCATCGTTTTCCATCAAATTAGAATAAAATTCAAATTCCCTGACCCTGGTTACTAAGCCTCTACCAGAACTGGACCTGAGCTGTCTCTGAGACTTCATTTTCTACACTCTCCCCTTGGATTATTCCTCTCCAGCTCCACCCTGCAAGCTGGACCACGTGCTAACCATGTGCTGCTGTACACACTCTGAAACTAACACGCTCTGAGCTTGTTTTGGTCTCAAGGCCTTTGCACTTTCTACTGCCTCTGCCTAGACGTCTTTTCCTCAGATATTTGCTTCTGTCTCCCTTCATTCAAGGCTCTGTTCAAATATCACCCCCTCAGAGAGGCTTTCTCTGACCACCCAACCTAAAATAGCACCCCTAGTGCTGTGGTTATACCCTATCTCTTTACCTTGCCCCCCATACCATTTACTTTTTATGATATTATAATAGGAGAAAATTATTTGTTCATTATCTATCTCCCTTTTTAGAATATAAGCTCTATAAAGAAAATAAATTTGTCTATTTTGTTCCCTGCTCTATTTCCAACGCCTAGAATAATGTCTGGTACATAGTGCGTGCCCAATACATGTTTCTTACATGAGTGAACATGTAAGAAATATTTGGATATTTGGATATGGACATGTGGACAAGTGGTCATGGTCTCTTGACCCTGTGGAGGCTGGCTTCTTACCCTCGTTCCAGACTATGCCCTGACCAGACTTCCTTCCCTGCCCTGCCTCTCCATGCTCTTGAAAATTCACAATATCTTTCAGCAAATTGAGCTAAGATATAACAGGTGCTGCAGAGAGAAGCCATTTTCCATCTTTCTGTGTCACACATAAGAGTTTTCCTTCAGAGACAAGGTTAATTTGAAACAGTACATCCCTTTATGTTTCTGGGCAAAAGTGACTGTTACTCAATATGTATGTGAAAATATGTAATAACCTAAACATAACCAAATGGCACTACAGGCATCCTGGAGCTCAGTGATCCTCACACACACTCCAGTGAATGTGTGAGTATCGGTACATGCGCACATGCTTACACACACACACACCTGCTCAGCTCTCCACAACCTCAGCTGCTTTCACCCCTACCTACCTTTTTCCTTTGTCTCTACTACCTGTCAGTATACAATAGTTATTTAAACAAACACTCCATAAGATGTTGGGAGATATGGTACTGGATTCATGGAGTGGTCAAGTTCTTAGAAAGTTGGTGTGAACTCTTGACTACCTGGGACAGTGTTCCTTCCAAGGTCAGTCTTCCCCTTCAGCTCAGGTGCTGAGGGGGTACTATGTTCTGAATATTTGTGTCCCCCTAAAAATCACATGTTGAAATCCTAACCCCCAAAGATGTTGGTATTAGGAGGTGTGGACTTTGGGAAGTGATTAGGTCATGAGGGTGGAGCCCGCATGAATGACATTAGTGCCCTTACATGAGATGCTCTAGAGAAATCCCTAGCTCCTCCCACCATGCAAGGACACAGCAGAAAGGCACTGCCTACAAAGCAGAAGAAGATACTCACCCAACCATGCTGGTGTCTTAATCCTGGACTTCCCAGACTCTAAAATTGTGAGAAATAAATGTATATTATTTATAAGCTACCTAGTCTGTGGTATCTTGTTACAGCACCCTGAAAAGAGTAGGACAGTGGACTTCCTCTTCATCCTACTAGCCAGCTACCCCCCAATCCCACCTATTCTGAGCCATGGACTTGGAGACTCAACAAGAAAGTTCTGCTTATTTTTAATACTTAAAGTACAGTACTCTGGTGAATGTGTTCTAACTTCTTATGTCTCTATCACTCTCCCTCCATTCAATTTCCCATAGAGGACTTGTCTACTTTATCAGGTTGATGGTGGTGGAGGTGATAAGAGTCACCTTATGGTGGTGGTGATGTAGCTAGTGATGAAAGTGAAGATGAAAGTGGAGGTGGAGGTGATTGTAGTGGTGGTGGTGGTGGAGGTAGAGGTGTTGGAGATAGTGTTTGAAGTGGAGGAGCTGATAGAGGAGGTGGAGGTGGTGGTCATGGTGGTGGTGGAGGTAGAGGTGTTGGAGATGGTGTTGGCAGTGGTGGAGCTGACGGTGGTGGAGGTGGTGGTGGTGCAGTTGGTGTTGGAAACAGTGGTAGAGGTGATGTTGGTTGTTGGTAGAGATGGAGATGATGATGATGGTGGTAGCTGTGAAGATTGCCATGGTAATTTTGTCATTCAAAGGATAAGATTGGCAATATGTACAAAATGAAAACAACCACAATTTTCTCCTACCTGGTCTAAGGAATAAGGTATTACCCACTAAAAAATAGCCGCCCCTTCTGTATCAGCTGGGAATTTCCTGAATATCAAAATTTTATTCTCTTAGTTATCATTCAGTTTCTCCACTCTTTCACTTGCCTACTCTTTCCCCCTATGACGTTATATTTTAAGAAATACTGTTAGAAAATGTAACATTTTGATAAGCAATTGTAGTTTTAATAAGGTTTATGTTTCCTGTTTATATTATAAACAATGTAGAATTATTTTAGAAAATGTGAAGAAACAGATGATGCTAAAGAAGAAAATAAATTTTAACAATACCAAGAACTACTCAGAGATCACCTCTAATTTACATGTTCCTGCATTTACCCCCATTAATCCATCTGTCTCCTTCCTCCCACCCTCCCTCCATTCCTTTCTTCCTTTTGTTTCCCTTCCTTAATTCTTTCCTTCTCATAATCTTTCTATCTTTATATTGTTACATTGAAATTACATATTATAGTTATATAAAAATTGTATTATATAAAGCAAGTTTATATAGTGAGATTTTCTCATGTCACTAAAAGTTCCTTCAAAAATGTTTTTAAGGTACGGATAATATTACATCACAAGGCTATCTCATAGTGTATTTATAGAGTTGAGTATTGAGGCTATTTCCAATTTATTTTTCTTATGGAAAGGTCGGTTTTCCTGAGGCCAGGGGAGAGTTCTACTTCAGGCAGCCTCCAGCAAGCATCTCTTGAGTCTGTTCGCTGTATAGAGTTATGCATATGTGATCAGAGCGGGCGCAAATGGAAAGATGAATCACTGCCTTTGGGGAATTTTCATCCAGTTCGGGAGAGAGATTGAAATGAAGTCATAACATTTATAAACTAACATATCATCAAGTGAGAATTGCTGTGCAGTGGAGCCATATTATAAAGCTGGTACTTGGGGAAGGATCGAGATCAAACTTAGTGGCTCACTCTGGAGCATCTAGGAGGGATTTCAGGGATCATAATTTATCCCACAAATATCCCAAGTCCTGTCACAAGATGGGGTGTAATTTACTGCTACAGTATATATGTCTAGGAAGATGTAGTTTTAAGCTAAACTTTGCAGGGCAATTGGGGGCATGAATTAACAGAGAGGAAGGGCAGACCATTTCAGATCAGGGAATGACAGGTAAAGTTTATGAAAGAAAATCATATGCAGGGCTTGAAAAGCCAATAAGCTTGGTTACAGTGAAGGATGCTGTGTAGAAGAAGGGGAAATGGGACTGGTGAGGTGAGAGGCAGGAGGGAACCAGAGACACCAAAGTCCCTGGTGATGAGGGATGATGTGACAAAAACATTGCCTAAGAAACATGATCCTGGCAGCTGTGCTGAATGTACTGGAGTCAGCAGACCCTGGAGACGGGGACATCTGCATAGAAGGTACTGAATTCAATCAGGCATGAGCTGACAAGGGCTGGCTGAAGAAAGGCGACAGTGGAACGAAAATATAAAGGGAAAGCAAGAGAAACATTTTAGCAGAAGAGAAGGCTCCATGTGTAAAGGACCGATTAGGTAATGGGAGGTAAAAGAAAGAAATTTTACAATGTGTTTCATTGGGTTGAGCTGATGGGACAGAACACAATTGGTTGGAGGAGATGACTAGACTGATTCCTTTGCCTCTCCTTTCTGCTGCTTAGATTCCTTTCCACTCACAGGTCCCACGATGCTGTGATGGTGAAGGTGGCATGGCTCTGAAGGTGGCATGGTACCACCTTTAGTGGCTGGTGAAAGACCCTCCCAGGTACAGCCAGATCTGTAAATTCCCCAGGCACATGCATTCTTATTCTAACTTACCTGCTGCTTTTCCTAGGACAGAAACTCGAAACATTTCTTTTGTTGACTCTGGCTGCTCCTGTTCCTGATCTTAACATATTTCATCAATAGATGAAATAGATGAGCCCTGGTCTCACTTCTGATTCTCCTGCTGCTAGACAATCCGTCTGGCACTCCTGAATCAGGACTGTGGCTGAGGTGGAATTTATGTGTTTTCCACAAGAAGGGCTCAAAACTGTTCCTCCCAAAGTCTGTTGATGATGATGAGTTTTGTATTATTATTCCTAACTTTTATTGAATAGTTTTATTCCAGGTTCTTACATGCATTAATTTTCATCTTCAATGTTAAGATTATTTTTTCCATTTTACTGAAAGGAAACAGCAATTCAGGGGAGTGATATATATTCTTCTAAGGTCACTCATTCATCTATGTTGGATCTGGGAATCCATAGTAAATCAGATAACAGAGTTTCTGCTTTTATTTATTTATTTTTAAATTCTACCACAGGGCCTTTTAAAGTTAACTAAGTCTATATAGGAAAAAGTACCAGGGACCCCAGGATGTTGTTATCTTAGCTATGAATCTGTGACAAGTTCATCTCTCAAATACTATTCTCTGCTGTCTCATTCATAAGTTCTGGAATGGAGAGGCATTATGAAAACAGGCTGAAAACTTTAGAATCTGTCTCTTCCCTTTTCTTTCTGTCAGAACCAGGAATCAGACATGGATCTCTAAATCTAAATGGCTTAGTATTTTTATAATGGCTTTCCTTTTGTTCCTTTTGTTCTACCAGCTAATTGCTTCAGGAAATCTTGGCAAAAGTCTGCATTTTCACCATCTATATAGTATTTATCTCTGTTTTGAAAAATTGAGATCGCTTGGAATCTTCAAAGCACAGTGTCTAGAATCAGAATGGTTTCATGGAATGCCAAGCAGAAGGTGAGTCCTGAGGGGGGCCTAACACTGGAAGCTTTCCCTCAGGTCTCCATTATTAATGAAATGTGTGTTGTCATGGTGATGGGAGAGCAAGTGGAATTGGGAGAAGACTTGAGAAAATACTGTAACACTGAGAGCTGTAAAATCTATGTGATAGGTTGTATCCTGTGATAAGCTTGGGACATCGCATGACTCTGTCCCATGACATGTCTCAGACATTATGAGGTCAATATCATGTCCTAGGATTATTCAAGCCAGATGGCTCTCTGCATCCCCCTAGTTAGCTTGGACCCCAAGAGACCACAGTCAGGGCAACGGATTCTGATACCTGTTATTGGTGATAGCCCAAACCTATGTAAGTTATCTACAAAACCCAACTAGGAGGTACATTGAAGGATCCCAGGTGGGGATATCTGTGACAATACACCCTTTGTTTCTGTACTTTATACAAAGTGGTCTTCTATCCCCTTCACTCCCCTACCTACAGAGAAATAAGAAAAATGTAGACTTATTAAGTATGTATAGACATAGAACATGAGATCTAGTTGGGTGATGACCATATATTCTGGTTTGCCCAAGAAAGGGGGTTTAAACCTGTTGTCTTGGTATAATTGTTAAGAATGACTCCTTTCAGTAAAACAAGTGTCCAGATTTGAATGATATATGGTTACCCTTGATTGGACTGGTGTTGTGCTCATGGGATATGTCTGGGAAGGCTTGATACATCAGCATGGAAGGGTATTGTTGAGTGCACTAGGCCTGTCAAGCCTGTATGCAGCACTCCTGACAATGTGAAGTCAAGTGGCCAATAAGAGGTAACCCGATGGCTCCAACTCTGCATGATTCCAGTGACCCAGGAAGCAACAGCCACCTGAAGAGCTGAATAAAATTTCAAAAGATGGTAATGTTTCCAGGGGTTGAGTGTGGGAAAAGAGGTATTCCCAGTAGAAGGAATAACATAGGCCAATACATGATGGTTAGAAAGTTTGGAAAAATTAGTGTCCCGTTTTCCAGTTTGGAAAAATTATTCTGTTGTCTCTAGAACAGGATGTAAATAAAGGAAGTACTAGGAATATACATTAAGAAATAGATATTATGGCCAGAGAACAGAGGACCAGGAATTAAAGGTAAGAACTTGAAACTTATTTCAGTACCTGGTGAGGAACAATTTAAAATATTTTAAGGAGAGGAAGGGTGAGAGTTGCATCTTTGGATGGTTAATCACAGGAGGAAGATACAGACAGTAACTAGTTAACCATTGAAAAATGATCCTTGACTAAAGAGATAATAAGATCGAGAAACAGCCTTAAATGTTTTTATTATTAAACAGAAAGTCAACAACAACAAAAATAAACAAATTAAGCAGTCGACTCAAAAGATTAGCAACAAACGTAATTGAAAGGAACAAAATGGATAAAAGGAGAAATCAATAAAAAATAAAGAGTAAATTCATTAATGTATTCAGGAGATAGTTCTTTGAGAAAAATAAATTTTAAAATCTTTTGACATTTCAAAGTAAGAAATAAAAAGTACAAATATACAACATTTGCAATGAGAAGAAGGATATATGGTCAGTGTAAAGGACAATTTTAAATCCATAAACCAAACTATCCTTATCTAAGGTAAGAAATTTGAAGTTCTTAATGAAATTGATGATATGCTAGAGAAAGTATACACATAAAATTTGGTTAAAAAAAAGAAAGAAAAGGAAACATAATAACTTGCCTTAAGAATTAGTCTCCCCCAAAAAATTCAGTTGTAGATTATTTTATAGTTGTCTTCTGTCAATTTTTTAAGCAACTGTGTAACTGATTAGTTTGCCTAGAAAAGAATAGAAATCTTCTTAATTCATTTTAAAAAGCAAGCATTATCATTATACTAAAACTTGACAGAGTGCCACCCCACAAAACAAAACAAAACAGCAGAGCCCTGGCAGGACAATCTGCATTATAAATATTGATGTAGAAATCCAAAACAGAGGATCAGCAAATCACATTCATAAGTATATTAAAAGAACTATGGTATCATATAAAAAAAGTACAGTTTATTCCAAGATCGTAACACAATAAATAAGACAAGTAAAGGGCTTAAGCCTTAATAGAACTCATTGGAATTCATAGGAAAGCTCTTAAAATCCCAATAGAAAAATGGGCAGGATATGAATGGACAATTCACATAAAAAATGGCTAATAAGCATATGAAAAAGTATTAACCCTGTTAGTTATCAAAGAAATGTAAATGAGGCATCATTTTTTGTAAATCAAATTAGCAAAGTTTAAAAATAAATAATAGTAACACAAATGCCAATAAACATGAAAATATCCTCAGCCTCATTAAATTGGGAAAATGCAAATTAAAGCCACAGTGAAATGTCGTTTTACACCCACTAGCTCGGCAAAAATGGAAAACTGGCAATCCTCAGTGTTTGGGAGAATATTCAGAAATTAGGAACTCTGTAGTTCTGACAGGAGTGTACAACTTGAAAAACAAAGTAACATTATCTAGAAATATTGAAGATGCGCACACCTTTGATACAACAATTCTGCTCCTGAGTATACACGCTCGGATAGTGGGTGTCAAATGTTTTCCCCTGGGCAGCCCCAAAAGAGTTCTGAAAAACTGTGCTTTGCTTGCATAATTTTAAATTTTCACTTAAACTTTTCATTGGAGATTTTCATGCAGGCAACAAATATAATTCCCTGTGTATTGACTTTAAATAAAACAAGCGAACCAGGATTAAGTTCTTTTACAGTTTAAGATTTTAATCAATTTTTTTCCTTAGACCTGTTTTTTTTTAATTCCATGTCTCCCTAAATAATTTTATCCAAATTTAATATAGTTTTAAGCTTGAAAGTCTTTAATTGATTACCCTACCACACATCTTTAGAGCAAAAATATGTGCATTAATTGAATTTTTCAAAGATTTTCTGTATGATCATAAGGTTTTAAGTATCAACATTTTCTTCTAGATTGAGTTATCATTATAGTTATTCATAATAAATAATTGATTTAAATAATATGAATAAATGACAACCTTGTTACATAATTATTAGTGATGAAAACTAAAATTTTATTGGAAATGTATATTTTATTGGAATAGAGTTTTTTCAATTGGTTTTGTATGTTTAAGGATAAATATTATTTAAGGCTAGAATGAGACAGAATAAAGCATCAGTTTTATTCCTATTTATTGTTTTTATAGATATAAGTGCTAAGAATCCTTGTTCTTATGAATAAACAGAGGAATACAAGTAGTTATGTTTAGCAATGTCACTCAATTCTTTGAATTCATTGCCAGCTCTATGCCAAATATCACCTAGTGATTTAGGATTGATTATTTTATCATTGGAAATTAAATTTAATAATCTAGCAGCTGAAAGATTGGTTTTGTGGACAACAAGGAATTGGAACGCATCTGACTTGCAAAATGATTCGTTATCCATTAAAGTCATTTGCTTTCTCAACGTCATCATAAAATTTTTAAATGTCCCTTTGTTTGTCATCCTGAAGTTTTTTATACTCCAACTGAATGCACCATAATAAGAATCTGGGGCTTCCCTGGTGGCGCAGTGGTTGAGAGTCGGCCTGCCAATGCAGGGGACACGGGTTTGAGCCCTGGTCTGGGAAGATCCCACATGCCGCGGAGCAACTGGGCCCGTGAGCCACAATTACTGAGCCTGCGCGTCTGGAGCCTGTGCTCCGCAACAAGAGAGGCCGCGATAGTGAGAGGCCTGCGCACCGCGATGAAGAGTGGCCCCCGCTTGCCACAACTAGAGAAAGCCCTCGCACAGAAACGAAGACCCAACACAGCCATAAATAAATAAATAAAGTGGAAAGTCATTCTTCTTATCAAGCAAAACCAATAAAAAAAAAATAGAATCTGGATGAGTGAGAGGTATGCCTTACCTTACTTTTTTTTTTGATCTTTATTTGTTTACTTAATTTTTTTAAACATCTTTATTGGAGTATAATTGCTTTACAATGGTGTGTTAGTTTCTGCTTTATAACAAAGTGAATCAGTTATACATTTACATATGTCCCCATATCTCTTCCCTCTTGCATCTCCCTCCCTCCCACCCTCCCTATCCCACCCCTCTAAGTTGTCACAGAGCACCAAGCTGAACTCCCTGTGCTATACAGCAGGTTCCCACTAGCTATCTATTTTATACATGGTGGTGTATCCATGTCAAACCTAATCTCCCAATTCATCCCACCCTCCCATTCCCACCCTGTGTCCTACATCTACGTCTCTATTCCTGCCCTGCAAATACGTTCATCTGTACCATTTTTCTAGATTCCACATATATGCGTTATTATACGATGTTTGTTTTTCTCTTTCTGGCTTACTTCACTCTGTATGACAGACTCTAGGTCCATCCACATCTCTACAAATGACCCAATTTCATCCCCTTTTATGGCTGAGTAATATTCCATTGTATATATGTACCACATCTTCTTTATTCATTTATCTGTCATTGGACATTTAGGTTGTTTCCATGTCCTGGCTATTGTAAAGAATGCTGCAATGAACACTGGGGTAAATGTGTCCTTTTGAATTATGGTTTCCTCAGGGTATATGCCCAGGAGTGGGATTGCTGGGTCATACGGTAGTTCTATTTTTAGTTTTTTAAGGGACCTCCATACTGTTCTCCATAGTGGCTGTATCAATTTACATTCCCATTCCCACCAACAGTGCAAAAGGGTTCCCTTTTCTCTGCACTCTCTCCAGCATTTATTGTTTGCAAATTTTTTTGATGGTGGCTGTTCTGACCCGTGAGAGATGATAGCTCATTTTAGTTTTGATTTGCATTTCTCTAATAATTAGTGATGTTGAGTATTTTTTCATGAGCCTCTTGACCATCTGTATTTCTTTGGTCAAATGTCTATTTAGGTCCTCAGCCCATTTTTTAATTGGGTTGTTTGTTTTCTTGATATTGAGCTCCATGAGCTGTTTGTATATTTTGGAGATTAATCCTTTGTCCGTTGCTTCCTTTGCAAATATTTTCTCCCATTCTGAGGGTTGCCTTTTCATATTGTTTATGGTTTCCTTTGCTGTGCAAAACTTTTAAGCTTAATTAAGTCCTATTTGTTTATTTTTGTTTTTATTTTCATTACTCTAAGAGGTGTGTCAAAAAAGATCTTGATGTGGTTGATGTAAAAGAGTGTTTTTCTATGTTTTCCTCTAAGAGTTTTATAGTGTCTTGTCTTATATTTAGGTCTTTAATACATTTGGAGTTTTGTGTATGGTGTTAAGGTATGTTCTAATTTCATTCTTTTACATGTAGTTGTCCAGTTTTCCCAACACCACTTTAATATTAAAGAGGCTGTCCTTCCTCCATTGTATGTTCTTGCCTCCTTTGTCATAAATTAGGTGATCACATATGTGTGGGTTTATCTCTGTGCTTTCTATCCTGTACCATTGATCTGTATTTCTGTTTTTGTGCCAGTACCTTACTGTCTTGATTACTGTAGATTTGTAGTATAGTTTGAAGATGGGGAGCCTGATTCCTCCAGCTCCGTTTTTCTTTCTCAAGATTGCTTTGGCTGTTTGGGGTCATTTGTGTTTCCATACAAATTGTAAAAAAATTTTTTTCTAATTCTGTGAAAAATGCCATTCATAGTTTGATAGGGGTTGCATTGAATCTGTAGATTGCTTTGGGAAGTATAATCATTTTCACAATATTGATTCTTCCAATCCAAGAATATGGAATATTTCTCCATCTATTTTTGTCATCTTTGATTTCTTTCATCAGTGTTTTATAATTTTCTGAGTACAAGTCTTCTGCCTCCTTAGGTAGGTTTATACCTAGGTATTTTATTATTTTTGTTGCAATGGTAAATGTGATTGTTTCCTTAATTTCTCTTTCTGATTTTTTTTTAAATTAATTAATTAATTAATTTATTTATGGTTGTGTTGGGTCTTCGTTTCTGTACGAGGGCTTTCTCCAGTTGTGGCAAGCGGGGGCCACTCTTCATCGCGGTGCGCGGGCCTCTCACTATCACGGCCTCTCTTGTTACGGAGCACAGGCTCCAGACGCACAGGCTCAGCAATTGTGACTCACGGGCCTAGTTGCTCCACGGCATGTGGGATCCTCCCAGACCAGGGCTGGAACCCACGTCCCCTGCATTGGCAGGCCGACTCTAAACCACTGCACCACCAGGGAAGCCCCCTCTTTCTGATTTTTTGTTGTTAGTATATAGGAATGCAAGAGATTTCTGTGTATTAATTTTGTATCCTGTAACCTTACCAAATTCATTGATTAATTCTAGTAGTTTTCTGGTGGCATCTTCAAGATTTTCTATGTATAGTATCATGTCATCGGCAAACAGTGACTGTTTTACTTCTTCTTTTCCAATTTGTATTCCTTTTATTTCTTTTTCTTCTCTGATTGTTGTGGATAGGACTTATGTTGAATAAGTGTGGCAAGAGTGGACATCCTTGTCTTGTTCCTGATATTAGAGGAAATGCTTTCAGTTTTTCACCATTGAGAATGATGTTTGCTGTGGGTTTGTCACATATGGCCTTATTATGTTGAGGTAGGTTCCCTCTATGTCCATTTTATGAAGAGTTTTTATCATAAATTGGTGTTGAATTTTGTCAAAAGCTTTTTCTGCATCTATTGAGATGACCATATGGTTTTTACTCCTTAATTTTTTAATATGGTGCATCACATTGACTGACTTGCTTATACTGAAGAATCCTGGCATTCCTCAGATAAATCCCACTTGATCATGGTGTATGATCCTTTTAATGTGTTGCTGGATTCTGTTTGCTAGTATTTTCTTGAGGATTTTTGCATCTATATTCATCAGTGATATTGGTCTGTAATTTTCTTCATTTGTGATACCTTTGTCTGGTTTTGGTGTCAGGGTCATGGTGGCCTCGTAGAACGAATTTGGGAGTGTTTCTTCCTCTGAATTTTTTGGAAGAGTTTGAGAAGGATAGGTGTTAGCTCTTCTCTAAATGTTTGATAGAATTTTCCTGTGGAGCCATCTGGCCCTGGACTTTTGTTTGTTAGAAGATTTTTACCTAGTTTCAGTTTCATTACTTGTGATAGGTCTGTTTATATTTTCTAATTTTTCCTGGTTCAGTCTTGGAAAACTGTACCTTTCTATGAATTTGTCCATTTCTTCCAGGTTGTCCATTTTATTGGCATATAGTTGTTTGTAGTAGTCTCTTATAATCCTATGTATTTCTGCAGTGTCAGTTGTGATTTCTCCTTTTTCATTGCTAAATTTATTGATTTGCGTCCTCTCCCTTTTTTTCTTGATGAGTCTGACTAAAGGTTTACCAATTTTGTTTATCTTCTCAAAAAACCAACTATTAGTTTTATTGATCTTTGCTATTGTTTTCTTCATTCCTATTTCATTTATTTCTGCTCTGATCTTTACGATTTCTTTCCTTCTACTGACTTTGGGTTTTCTTTGTTCTTCTTTCTCTAGTTGCTTTAGGTGTAAGGTTAGATTCTTTATTTGAGATTTTTCTTATTTCTTGAGGTGAGATTGTATTGCTATAAACTTCCCTCTTAGAACTGCTTTTGCTGCGTCCCATAGGTTTTGGGTCATCGTATTTTCCTTGTCATTTGTTTCTATGTATTTTTTTATTTCTTCTTTGATTTCTTCAGTGATCTCTTGGTTATTTAGTAATGCACTGTTTAGGCTCCATGTATATGTGTTTTTTACAGTTTTTTTTTCCTGTAATTGATTTGTAATTTCATAGTGTTGTGGTCAGAAAAGATGATTGATATGATTTCAATTTTCTTAAATTTTCTGAGGCTTGATTTGTGACCCAGGATATGTTCTATCCTGGAGAATGTTCCATGTGCATTTGAGAAGAAAGTATATTCTGCCACTTTCAGGTGGAATGTCCTATCAATTAAGTCTATCTGGTCTATTGTGTCATTTAAAGCTTGTGTTTCCTTCTTTATTTTCTGTTTGGATGATCTGTCCATTGGTGTAAGTGGGGTGTTAAAGTCCCCTTCTATTATTGTGTTACTGTCAATTTCCCCTTTTATGGTTGTAGACATTTGCCTTATGTATTGAGGTGCTCCTATGTTCAGTGCATAAATATTTATAATTGTTTTACCTTCTTCTTGGGTTGATCCCTTGATCATTTTGTAGTGTCCTTCCTTATCTCTTGTAACAGTCTTTATTTTAAAGTCTTTATCTGATACAGGTATTGCTACTGCAGTTTTCTTTTAATTTCCATTTGCATGGAATATCTTTTTCCATTCCCTCCCTTTCAGTCTGTATGTGTCCCTAGGTCTGAAGTTGGTCTCTTGTAGATAGCATTTATATGGGTCTTGTTTTTGTATCCATTCAGCCAGTCTGTGACTTCTGGTGAGAGCATTTAATCCATTTACATTCAAGGTTATTATTGATATGTATGTTCCTGTTACCATTTTCGTAATTGTTTTGTTTGTTTTTGTGGGTCTTTTTCTTCTCTTGTGTTTCCCACCTAGAGAAGTTCCTTTAGCATTTGTTGTAAAACTGGTTTAGTAGTACTGAATTCTCTTAGCTTTTGCTTGTCTGTAAAGCTTTTGATTTCTCCACTGAATCTGAATGAGATTCTTGATGGGTAGAATAATCTTGGTTGTAGGTTTTTCTCTTTCATCACTTTAAGTATATCCTGCCACTCCCTTCTGACCTGTAGAGTTTCTGCTGAAAAATCAGCTGATAACCCTTATGGGGATTCCTTTGTATGTTATTTTTTGCTTTTCCTTCACTTCTTTTAATAATTTTTCTTTGAATTTAATTTTTGTTAGTTTGATTAACATGTGTCTTGGTGTGTTTCTCCTAGGGTTTATCCTGTATGGGACTCTCTGCTCTTCCTGTTCTTGGGTGACTCTTTCCTTTCCCATGTTAGGACAGTTTTCCACTATAATCCCTTAGAATATTTTCTCAGACCCTTTCTTTTTCTCTTCTTCTTCTGGAACCCCTATAGTTAGAATGTTGGTGCGTTTAGTGTTGTCCCAGAGGTCTCTGAGATTGTCTTCAATTCTTTTCATTCTTTTTTCTTTATTTTGCTCCTCAGCAGTTATTTCCACCATTCTATCTCCCAGCTCACTTATTCGTTATTCTGCCTCATTTATTCTGTTATTGAGTCCTTCTAGTGTATTTTTCATTTTGGTTATTGTGTTGTTCATTTCTGTTTGTTTGTTTTTTAGTCCTTCTAGATCTTTGTTAAACATTTCTTGTATCTTCTGATCTGTTCCTCCATTCTATTTCTGTGATTCTGGATCATCTTTACTATCATTACTTTGAATTCTTTTTCAGGTAGGTTGCCTATTTCCTCTTCATTTATCTGGTCTTGTAGCGGTTTTTATCTTGCTCCTTCATCTGTGACATATTTTTTTGTCATCTCATTTTTTTTTTTTTTTTTTGATTGGTGAGATTGAGTTCCTGTCTTACTGGTTGTTTGACCTGAGGCTTCCAGCACTGGAGTTTGTAGGTTGTTGGGTAGAGCTGGGTCTTGGTGCTGAGATGAGGACCTCCAGGAGCCCTCACTCCAGTGAATATTCCTTGGGGTATGAGGCTCTCTGTTAGTCCAGTGATTCGGACTTGCAGCTCCCACCACAGGAGCTCAGGCCCGACCCCTGGCTCATGAACCAAGATCCCACAAGCCACGTGGGGTGGCAAAAAAAAAAGAAAAAAAAGAAGAAAAAAAGGAGCAGAACTATGACAAAGAGTAAAAAATAAAATAAGATTAGGAAACTAACAGATATGTTAGAAAAAATTAAAAAATAAAATGTAGGTGAAACAACAATAGGAAGGTAAAACAGAACCATGATAGCAAAAAAGAGGAGAAAAAAAAGCCAGAAAAGGCCTTGGCTGTGGGAGGTGGGGCTTAGGCAGGGGTAGAGTTTAGGTGGTGGGCGGGACCTATGCTTAGGATCCACAGGCCCGGAAGGGGCCCTGGGGGTTGGGGCTTAGGCTCAACACAACAGGAGGGTCGCAGGAGTGCCTCTGGCCTTGGAGGGTGGAGGACCAGGTCTGGGACAGGCTTTCTGGGGCCGAGTGGGTGGGGGAAATGCCTGTGGCACTTCCCCAGATCCCCAGGTCCTGGAGTGTCCCCCCTGTCTGCCTCTCTTTCTCTTCCCCCCTCCTCCATCCCTCTTATGCCCCTAGGACGCATGTGGCCCAGAGGGGGCCTTGGAGAATGGAGGACTAGTCCCGGGAGCCCAGCAGGCTTCCCAGGATGCAAGTGGGTGGGGGAAACACCCTCAGTGCCTCCTCTGATCCTCCAATCCCAGAGATTCCCACCCCCTGTCGCCTCTCCTCTTCTCCCCTTGCCTCCCTCCCATGCCCCTAGGACCCACGTGGCACAGAGGGGGCCTCAGAGGGTGAAGGACCTGGCCTAGGACCCCAGCAGGCTTCCTGGGGCCTGATTGGGCAGGGGAGATACTAGGCATGCTCCCTCTTGATCCTCGGACCCCCACCCGCCCCCGCCGGTGGTCCCTCCAGACAAGGGAACCCCTCCCCTCTCCTAGCCACCCCGCAAGGGCAACGGTCCTATCTGGCCTCCATTTCTCCTCCCCCCTCACTCCCCCCCACATCTTACCCAGTTGTTCGGGGGTTCCTCCTGTATCCTTGGGCATCGAGGTACCCACCAGCATCCTGCAGGTGCCCTAGTTGTGGGGAGATGTGAACTCTGCATCCTCCCACTTCACCATCTTGACTCTGCCCTCGGTATGCCTTACTTTTGTAAAGCGAGAAAAGAGTTATAAAATAGGAGAGGTTAAAAGGATTTGCTTAAGGAAAATATCAATATATGGAAAGAAATTGAAGATTTGGAAACTGATTCCCTAAAGGCTGTCTATGCCCCTGTGCCTTTGGAGAGCTTCCCCAGGGCCACCCATACTCTAGGTTATAAGTCATTGCCCAGGAGGTACTCTCACCCAAGGATGATACCAGGAGACACAGAAGAATCTTCACAGCAGCATTGTCCATAAATAGACCCAAACTAGGGATAACCCAAATATCCATCAACAGGAAAGAGGATAAACCATGGTACATTTATATGATGAAATACTATATAGCAGTGAAATAGATGAGTAAAAAAAACAAGTTACTGAAAAATATGTACAATATCATATTTACAAAGTTTGAACATAAGCTAAATTAAATTGCAGATCATTTAGGTTATATACATATATGGCAAAACTAGGAAGAAAATAACTAAAAAAAAATTCAATGTCGTGTTGACTTCTTGGTGGTATGGAGGGTATGAGGTATGTTGGGAAAAAGCACATAGAGAACTTAAACACTCAATCATATTCTCTTAACCTGTGCAGCAGGTTTTAACGTATGTTTACATTCTTTAAAACTTTCATATATTATTTTTAAACTGTATGCGTATTTGATACTGCAAATAAAATAAAATTAAATATATTATTATATGTTTCTTTGTATGTATGAAATAATATAAAATTTTAAATGGAAAAAAAGATGCATGCAGCATTCCATGTTTAGATGGTTTTAGTGAAACCAGTACTTTTTTTTTTTTTTTTTTTGCACTGCTTTTGGAAATAAAAATGGGTACTGTGTTTCTGCAAAGTGATTTAGAACTATTTATAAAGACTCAAACTGCTCATAGTTGGGGATTCAATGATACTATTTCTAGGAACATGCCTTAAAAATCATTAGAAATGCTATCAAAGATTAATATTAAAGGGTATTTATCACAATACTATTTGTAATGGAGAAAAATTGGAAATAATATAAACAGGCAATAATAGGAGAGTGTTTAAATATATTGTGGTAAAGCAATGTGACAGATCATTCAGCCATTAAATTATATTTTAAAATAATATTTAATTACCAGTGTAGCCAGAAACCTCATGCTGTATTAAGGGAATAAAACTAGAAAACTGTACATACATCAGGATTCCAATTATTATTGTGCATGTGCATGTTTGAGTGTATAGTTAGTATGCTTTTATACTAAACAACAATTGAGCCCAAGAATCGCCACTTTTCCTTATCTTGCTGAGTCTGCTGCTTCATCATCTACCTGAGCTGAGGGGAAATCCACTCTCAGCTGGATTCCTTTTTTGACCCTCTCTAGCATTTACCTCCCTGGCCACTGAGCCTTAATTACTTGGAGCCTGACTTACACATGAAGACACTATGTATGTAAGGTGCCATAGTGCAGGTGGTATACGCCAGAGAGAGCCAGGCCATTTGAAACCAGGTCCTCACTAATTATCCAAATCATCATTGATAGATAACAAATTTTCTTCTAGTTTGGAATGATTTCCCTTGCCTACTGCCATCCAAATTCTCCAATTTCCAGATCCATTATCTCCCCACTCTGTGAACCTGTTCTTACTTTGTCTCATGACCCTCTCCCCACTCAAGACGCCCTCCCTGCCCTTATCTGCAGCCCTAATGCCTCATACCACACAATTTATACTTTTACTAGTTATACTAGTGTTCACAGATCACTTTCATTTTATCTGTACTAATAGACAGTTCTTTTTTTTTTTTTAATTCATTTTAATCTTATGGTTACCAAAATACTTAGTATAGGGTTGGAAACCCAGGTGATGCCCACTACTTAGTGGTGAATTGGTTAATTGATTGAATAATAAGAAGTTAAGCCTAGCTTTCAAATGACTTTTGGTATTAAATCTAAAATCCAGATTCTTAAACATCAGCTTTCACTTTTCCTCTGTAAAACAGTATCATCTTTTCAATCTGAGTTTGGGTTAAAGACAGTTCAGATACTGAGAAGGAAAAGTAGAAAGGTGGGGGGAGTGAGGTCCTTTGATGTGCTTGCTACACAGAGAACTAAAGAAAAATGCAAATGTTCCTTTCAAGAGAAGCTCATCAATATTAAGAGGTACATGGAAAAGAAGAAAGAGGAAAGAAAAAATATATATCACTTAACAAGAGGATAATTTAGCTTGTTGGCAAGCACTTAGGAGTCTGGTTCATGAAAAATTACTCACACAATTGCATAGCAGGTTTTTCTAGGCTTTTGTGTGTGAATCATGGTATTGATTTCATGCAAATAATCACATTTTGTTGGGTGTTAGGCTGTAGAAAGATGGTGTGGCGAGGGAGGGGTAGTTGAGAGAAAATCAAAGAGGGTGGAGCAAGAAAAGCCTGTTGCCATCCCAGCCTTGCTGCAATGACCAGAGCTGGATGAGACACACATTGCTAATTAAAAGATGGAAGCCCCTTTCTTCTACCTCCTTCTCTCAAGGGTTCTTCCAGAGAGACACTTGCCAAATGGAAAGTTTTATTCTATTTCGGTTGCAGTGGAATTATTGGAAGGGAGAAGAAAGGAAGATTACGCATGTACCTTAGTGAGAAAAATAGACTTGATTTTTGTTGAAAAAACAACCCATGTCCACAGTCCCGGCAGAATGTGATAGGGACTTCTTTTGGCTGAGAAAAATCCACTAGTTGTTTGCATGTTGGCCTATTTGGTGCATCTCCCAAAGTGATGAAATTTGTTTCTTAAATTAAAAAGAAGAAGAAGAAGAAGAATTAGGTTGCTAATAGAAGCATCCAGGAGAGCTCAGGTTGGGGTAATGAGGTGACGATAACAAAAATATTTAAGATTTATTGGGTGTTCACTATTTGCCACATGCTGTTCCAAGTATTTTTCATATTTTTATTTCCTTAATCTTCATACCAATCGTATGACGTAGGGAGTTAACCAATGAGGAAATGTTAATATTCCAGCATTATGAAGCATGGAGGTCCCAGAGTTCACTTTTGTTCATACATGTCTCTTGGGTTCAAAAGGGGCTGATGGCTCTAATCACAGGTGAGATGGCAGGAAATAGGCAAGAGGGTAAGAACTGCTGAGGGATGGAGATGAGGAGGAAGTGAGGATGGTACTCAAGAGTGAAAGACCTCAAAGGAACCAAAGATAGAGTAGGAAAAGAAGCATAGCATCCAGAAGTTATGGGCCGGGAGACCCCAAACCCATCAATGAAGTAAACATTCAGGGCAGGGAACCCAACACAGCAGTGGATGAAGCCCAACAGTGAGAAGGTGGAGCCCTAGGGAAACACCATGGCCCCCAAACTGAGAACCAGACATGGATGCTTCATCATCACTCATCAGTCTAACCACTTACATTGAATGATGTCAACTAAGTCAGTCTGTGGAATCACATGTTTCAACCCCCAGTTGAGATGATTCTAAGTCTAATTAGCACGGGGAGAACAAATACAAAACATAACAAAGAACATTTTTCTCAAGTCTGCTGGTTGTCAGTGCAGTGAGGGTGGGACTCTGCTTGTCTGAGCGGGGATTGTTGCTCAGAATAGAGAAATAATTCTGTTTCTCTTTACTAAAGAACTGCTGCTGCATGGCTACAGGATCTTCTAATATATTTTGGGATAAGTTGTCAAAATCAGGGATAAACTCTTCTCTCATTTTATACGTGTTTGCCCATGCTTTTCCTCCCACTGGGCCCCTTGGAAAGTTATTTCCTTATGATTTTTTAAACATCAGTGTTTCAAAGACAGGCTAACTACATGGCTTACTTGAGTAGCAAGTCTAAGTCTCATTGCCTGCACTGTTTGGCTGGGGAAGAAGGAAATGTCTTGATGGGGTTGCTACGGAGTTCCTTGGGGTTTTGAACAAATTGCTCTAATATGAGAAGTCATCACTCTGCTTCCTGGTGTTATTAAGGAGACCCAGGTGAAGGCACGATAATAGTTTTCTCTTAGAGAGTGAAGGCCACCAACAACTGGAGACAAGAAAACTGAAATGTGGTGAATGGGCCAATTTGGTGACCCAACTGGGAACCCAGACATTTTGCCACCTGCCAAGCTCTCTCGAATTTGTGTAATACAGAAACAGAGAAAAGACTTAGAGGGCTTGGTGAGAAGAATAGATCAATGCAGTTGTTCATTCTATTAAGGAGAAAAAGGAAAAGACATAGTTTTTATTTCTTTCTTTCAAAATCAATTCCTCCACCTCACAGGTATGAGAATTACATAGCACTATCTTTTGTTTAGAAAGCTGGAAAGTTGTCCCAGCAGGGAAAGTTCAAGTTTTATGTAAGGAAATTTGAACTAATAATCAGCCTTTCAACTCAATGATATCTGTTGTATTAAAAACTTAATAAATATTAATTACATGGTAAGGCTAGTATCATCTTTTTTACAGATTTAACTCACCTGAATCTTTTTTAAATATGCAAATAAAGGACCATTTTTCTTTTATGAGAAATCCTGTAGTATAACTTGACTTTCAATTTATTTGGGGTTTTCTTTCTAATTCTGGAGTTACAACAAAATTTGACTACCTTTTAATATCTAACTGAACTGATTTCTTTACACCATGGACAATGAATGAATGCAGGTCTGATAGGGAAGCAGAACACTTGAGGAGAACGGAATTCTGCTCAGAGCCAATATCTTCTTTCATTAAATGAGAGAAGGTAAAACTATTTACTAACGAATATTTAGTCTTCAATTGTCCACGCTTGGACTCACTTCCTTCTTTCCAGAGTACTCAGCCTTAACACACAGTGATAAATGGGGAATTACCTCGTATAATGGGCATTTGTTGCTTTTACCTGTCTAGCATCTTTCTTCTTTTCTTCCCCTTTCTTCTAACAACAATGCCATCATTTACTTGAGGAAAACCCCTTTCTCATCCTTAATTCCTGTCATTTGAATGGTGGCTTCAGGAGTAGGCAAATGACCCAGGCCTGCTTGGACAGAGCATCAA
Source organism: Balaenoptera acutorostrata (assembly GCF_949987535.1). Classification (NCBI taxonomy): domain Eukaryota; kingdom Metazoa; phylum Chordata; class Mammalia; order Artiodactyla; family Balaenopteridae; genus Balaenoptera; species Balaenoptera acutorostrata. Next base: position 155,678,364 of record NC_080064.1, on the reverse strand, counting down.
ATGCTCTCACCTTATTGATGGACACAGGGATGGATGTGTCAACCTGCCTTAGCCAGTCAGCACAATCCCCATTTTGTAGTCCATTATGAATAGTTTAAGGATGGGTGCATGACTACATTAGTTCAATAAAAATCAATTCCAGGCTGATTATTTCAAAGAGAAGTTTTCTTTCTGATAGGTTTGGAGCTGGAAAGTCATAAGCTTAGAGCTGATGGGGGGTCACTCACAGAGAGGTCCTGCCTGAGAGACCAACATGAAGGAGAACAGAGTCAAGGGTGAAAGTTGGAAGCCTAGTTCTGTTGGGTCCTTAGTCCAACTATGTCATGGACCAGTTTTACCTCTGGGCCTTCCTTAGATGTTAGCCAGTAGAGTCCCTATTTAGTTAAGACAGTTTGAGTTGAATTTTTGTCACTTATAGATATTAATATAGCACCCTCTTCCAAAATATGATTAGCCCATTCAACAAGCATTGTTTTTTTGTTTTTTATTTTTTTATTGAAGTATGGTTGATTTACAATGTTGTGTTAGTTTCAGGTATACAGGAAAGTGATTCAGTTCATATATCTACCTATCTATCTATATATATATACTTTTCCAGATCCTTTTCCATTATAGGTTATTACAAGATATTGAGTATAGTTCCCTGTGGTGTGATTATGTTAATTTCAAACTCCTAATTTATCCCCCACCTTTCCCCTTTGGTAACCATAAGTTTGTTTTCTATGTCTGTGAATCTATTTCCATTTTGTAAATAAATTCATTTGTATCATTTCTTTTTTAGATTCCACATATAAGTGATATCATATGATATTTGTATTTCTCTGTCTTACTTCACTTACTATGATAATCTCTAAGTCCATCCATGTTGCTGTAAATGACATTATTTCATTCTTTTTTTATGGCTGAAGTAATATCCCATGGTATGGTGGAACCACTATGGAGAACAGTATGGAGGGTCCTTAAAAAAAACTAAAAATAGAGTTACCATATAATCCTGCAATCCCATTCCTGGGCATATATCCGGAGAAAACTCTAATTTGAAAAGATACATGCACCCTAATGTTCATAGCAGCACTATTTACAACATCCAAGATATAGAAGCAACCTAAGTGTCCATCAACAGATGAATGGATAAAGAAAATGTGGTATATAAGCATTCATTTTTATATCTCTTATTTTCAAGGTATTATACCTGACTCTTTGGGGATTTTAACAAGGTCCGTTTTAGTAAGAAGTTGTTAAATATGCATTTAGGGAAATAAGAGATGAGACCACTGGAATATATATGGAAAAAAACATATGCATAAATGTATGAGTATGTATCCCAATAAACGTGTTGAGAGAACTCTAACTCAAAGAGCACTGAAGGGTAGAAGTGATCTGGGAAGGCTTAATTTGGGTAGTGAGGTTTGAATTAGACCCATAAGGAAATATGGGTTTGGGATTGGTAGAGAGTAAGAGAAGTTCATTCAAGGGAGATCACTGGTGGATACCTGAGAAGTGGAAAGGTGTGGTGAGTGGCCAAAACATTGTATAGAGCTGAATATGAGTAGAGAAATAAAGATTAAAGTTGGGTCTAGAAAAGAGAGAGTTTTGAGTTTGGATGTGACCCAATTGGTGATGAGGATGAGGTGGGTTCTTAAGCAAGGATTCAGAGGTTGAAATGATATTTTACAGAGACTTTTGTCAGTAATATAGAAATTGGAGTGGAAGATGGGAGACAACAGGGCAGAGGAAGAAACAAAGCATCTGTTGCACAAATCTAGGGAGGTATTGATAAGGACTATTGACTGAGGGATTGGTTAGCAAGAGGACGCGTGAGACTCTGGAGCAAAGTCAGTCCTCAGAAACTGGTGAGAAATGTGGGAAGAGATGAGTAAAATGGTGATGTCATGGTTTTATTAAATTTAGAACGTGAGAAATAAAGGATGAAAACAGTTTGAAAGGAAAACATATTAGGCTTGATTTTAGACAATAATTTTGGGGCAAATTTCAGTTAAAAAATCCTGCGTGTGGGTGGAAATGTGGACATAAACCACAGGCGAAAGGTCAAGTTTAAGGTTAGAATGGAGATCTGAGGATCATTGTCATGGTGTCTTTGGTCAAAGTCCTCAAAGGGTAAAGATTCTCTAAGGAAATGATGATAGGCAGAAAGGGACCCAGTGTAAGCCTGAGTTTCAGGGGTACACACAGGCAGCACTGAGAAAAAGAAAGAGGAGATGGTAACCAGCTTTGAATTTCAGAGAAGATTAAGTATTGTGGTATTTCTAAAAGTTGCAGCGAAGGTTTTGTCAAGATAGAAAAGACTAAGGTGCGATTACACACCAAAGAGATGTATACACGTGAGAGACAGAGGGGGAGTGAAACCTGTGAGATGGGATTAACTTACTGTGAAAAATGCCTTTCTTTGGGAAAAGGGCCACACATATATATGCAGTCAAGAATTTACATGGGCAAAAAAAAAACAAAAAAACAAAAAAACAAAAAACAAAAATCAGTTTGATTGTATAGAACACTTAAAAATACATTTTTCCCCAATGAGCTTATGTATATGTATGCACACACACTTATAATTTTGTAGTTTGTCAACATGTATAGACACACAGGCACAAATGCTTTAGGAGGGTGTTTGGATAGTCTGTGTGGTGAATGGAGGGAAAGTGATACTATAAAAACAATCCAGACAGAATTACTCTGTGTAAATGACAGCATGTGTGGCTGGTTGCCACACGCAGAACAATGTGTACCGCAAACCAAATCATATTTTTGTTTCAGGTTTCTTTTTTTTCATCTCTGATCTCACAAGAAACACACCGAGAAACCTGCAATCCCCCCTCAAACACACCCCAAGACATCCACTGAGACTTCTAAGGAGAAGCAGAGTGTGTCTGAGCTTAGACCCTCAAAGTCAGCACTGTGGTTTCTGAGGAGGAAGATCTAAAGTCTAGAAGTTGATCCTATATATTATTTGAGGGATGACTTCACAGAATTTAAGAAGGATAAAAACATCTAGACGCATATCCACATCCACGGCCTACTCATACACACATGGAGACAGTCAAGTTTAATAAGATCCAGACTGATTTGACTTTAAAAATATATCTGTGCTTTTAAAATAATCCATGCTGGCTTCAGTTCAACCCTTCAAATGGTAACTAAAGTCAGCCTATCTTCTGTATGCATCTGTTTTGCATCCCTGAAATAGAGTCCTTCAGTCTCCTACAATAGAAGGGTCTGTGAAGCTAAAGCTAGGAGATACAGTTTCCCCACACCTTGGAAAAAATTATCCTGTTAGAAAGTGGTGGAGTTCCCTATGTCCTTAAGCGTGGTCTCTCCCAGCAGCCCTGTCTTAAGGAGGCTAGTTAAAGGAGACATTGCTGTCCATTGATTTAAGTAATCCCCTCGGCCAAAACCAGAGTAGATATAATTCTGAGACCCTGGGATGTGCTAAGAGGACTTTTGGATTCCAGCCCACGATTTAAAAGAAAGAATCTTAATGCTTTTTGTACCCTCTTGCTGCCAAGTCCCAACTAAATAAAAAAAAAGAGCCCGAAGAAATAAGCCAGAAGAAGAAAACGAGACAGACAAGGGAGACAAGTGAGAAAAAAGAGAAAAGGAGGAAGAGAGAGAGAATGGAGGTACGGAAAGAAGACAAAAAGGGAGGAAGAGAAGAAAGCAAGGAAGGAAGTCAGTCAAGAAGAAGGTATGGGTTTTCACGAGAAAGTGAAACAGAGAGCCTGAAACAGAGGGTGATGGAGAAAGTGAGGGAGACGCTGTCTGAAGCAGCTCATCTGAACAAAATCAGACTTCCCACAGGCAGCCGCTTGGGTGGCCCCCCGTCATTCACATCTCAAGCTCCCACAATCAATGGGAAAGTCTGTCATTTGGCCATCCATGTAACATCAGAATCATTAGGAACCAAACACCAGAGACCAGTGTATCGAACTCCTCTAACTGTCTGCACCAGAGGTAAGGAATGCTGAACAAACAGGCTCCGTACCCTGCACTTCAGGGGCTGTGTGCTTGGTTTGGGACCTGGTCATTTTTCTTGTGCTCTAAAAAAGTCCTAAGACAAATCAAATTCTTAAGAGATGACTCTCATCTAGACATTCCTGGGCTGAAGAGAGCGACCACGATGACTTTCCATGGTACAGGAAGTCAAGTCCAAAACCTATATCATGACATCACAACTTTCCTTAATCTGTCCCCAGGGACCTCTGAATTGCCAAGTCCAATAGGCACTTTTCAGGCCCTCTCTCTCGTATCTGGTGCCATCAATCATTCTCTCCTCTGTGGAACTTTGCCTCCTTTGGCTTCGGGAAACCGTGCACTGCTGATCCTCTTCATTATAGAGTGACCAACCATCCTGGTTTTCCCAGGTCTGAGGGGTTTCTGCTAGTGGGGACTTTTAGTGCTTAGATGAGAAAGTGTCAAACTGGTACAGGCTGGTCACCCTACCATGCCTACTCATCTTCTCTGCCCAGCCCCCAAAATGGACTCCTTTTTGCTGCCCATCCTTTGGAAGCAGTTCTAGCCTCCTCTCCTGAGCCCACACATTCCTGGTGTATCTGACTCATTGGGTGCTTAACTCCTCCTGTGTATTGACAAGGGCAGAAGTACCTCCAGTTCAACAGGTCCTTCACAGCATCAGATCTGCATGCTATACTTTCACACATTCTGTTCTCCCAATGGACTTCTCAATTGTCCTCTTTACCTTTAAGGGTCTAACTCAAGTTTGATTTTCCCCACATAGTTTAACCTGATTTCTCAAGCCATTTCTCAGCCTTCTTTTGATAGAGACTACACTATATACCCTAGCACTTAATCAAACTGTGTCCTAAAATGTTATCTAATTTTGTACATTGATCATATAAGTCTCTGAAATTATAGTGTCAGAGACAAATCTAGATCATGAGTTCCAGATCTACCAATAATTTCCCAACACTTATTGAGCACTTGCTCTGGGGAGCCAATATTTCAACTGATTTACATCATCTCATTTATACTTTACAACTTCAAGAGGAACTGTTTTACAGACGAAAGAAAAAAATGTAAACCAGAGATGTTAATGAACATGCCTGTGGAAACACAGTAAGCAGGGTTACACTTTAGCTGTCTGAACCCAGAACCGGGCTCTTAGATACATACTGTTGTTGAGTTTTAATAAAATCAAGATTAAATGTACTATGACTATTTCCAAGAAAATCCCTTATTACTCTAAAGATTATACTACTAGCGACCAAATCTTTCCATAAATTCTCTCCTCTTTCTCTCCGAATCTGCCCAGAAAGTCTGAACAAAAGTCCCTTTAGCCCTGAGAGACTCCAGACCCATTGATGCTTGATGATAATGTAACCTATGGCACTCTTGCCCCAGACCACACCCTCAAACTCCCCCTTGGCATCAAACCATCGTACGTCCTCCCCACCCCCCCGTCCCCAGTAAATATGTTATCTTTCACAAGCAGCTGGAAAGAGAGAGGTGTGCTAGCAGCAGGCTCGGTCAATCCTGTTTAAATATTGATCACAAACATCGTTAAAATAAAAGTCTATCGACTCAGCTGGTGACTTTGCAGCTTCAACACTTTGCAGAATGCAATTTTCCATGTGCAGTGACTCCAAGCAACTTGCTTGAGTTATGATGTTAATAAGTGAGGTGCCTCCTTTGGGAGAGCTCTGGTGTCCTGAAGGCAGCTGCAGATAGGAACTAGTCCTTTGCTTTGACAGGATTAAAGTACTTCCCCCAGCCTTATTATCCCTATAGATCAGCGTTCCGGATGCTAGCATTTCACCTTTGGAAGCCGAGTTGGTGTGCTTCCAGGAGTTTGGGGTGTGTACCTTATGTGGCCTTGAAAACATAAGGGTAAAGTGAAAGGGAAAGAGAATTGTAAGAGATCTGGCAAAGGAGTTAAGTCCATTCCTCTGCAGTAGTTTTCAGACTTTAGCATCTATCAGAACCATGTGGATTGAAGGGCCCACCCCCATCCCCCAGGGCTTCTGATTTAGTAAATCTGGGATAGGGCTCGGGAATTTGCATTTCTAACAAGTTCTCAGGTGACCAGTAATGCTGCTGGTTCAGGGACCACACTTTGAGAAATTACCATCACTTACACCTGTACTAAGATAGCAGCTGGTCCTGAAATCAGTTTGCCCTCAGTGTGCTCTCAGGTGCTGCCTCCTCACATCCTTCAACTTGGAGCTTATCTAGCCCAGTGGTTTTCAAACTCTTTTAATGAAACTCCTTAGAGATGAAATCCCATGTGGAGGTCCATGATTAGGAGTGATAGACAGCTCTGCACTGGCTGAAGAGAGAGAAGGCCAAGCTTCTGCGGCTCTGAGGATTTGCTCCAAATGATGGAGCATTTTACATTGCTTTACAATGCTTTACAAAGCATTTTAAAATGATTTGCTCATTTTACAAATGAGACAACTGAGACCTCAGATGAAGACATGACTCATCCGTGGAGAGCCAGGATTGGAGCCCAAATTTCCCTTTTCCCCATAACAGCTACTATATCTAACAGTTAATGGATAATTGACCACTCCTAGTAGAAAGGTGATGGTAGATGAAGATATCTTCAAGGGAAAATTTATCTAGCCATCACTCTTGTGGGAAAATCTGTACCTTCTACACCTGGGTGAAAGAAAGTTCATTCAGCGCTTGAGTTTCTGAAAGCTTTTCCAAGTGGTCTGAATGTAGGAATTCAGTCTGCTTCAAGAGTATGTCCAGATCACCTACGATTCTGCCCTCTAGACAGACAGAGATTATGGCAAAAGGGAATAACAAAATGGAAGAGTAAAGAGGGGTTAGTAAGGAAGAGGTGTAGCCCAGGAAGTGTATCATACACAAAACACAGAGCCATAATTCACAGAAGTTTGACAATGGACAGATTCTAACAAAAAGAAAATTATGAGTTGGTCTGCTTTTCAAATCTTTCTATGTGGTTATCTAGGTAATTGCGCTGATTGGCTGGGAGTGGCAATAAGGGTTAAGTACAGAACCAGAGTAATTCAACAGGAGGCATCCAAGAGGTGAGATTCTGTTCCTCTAGCTCCTTTTCTTGCTCTGGTCTGATTCCCCTTCCTGTTACCACTTGGAGCCATGGCAAACCCGGGGATCCTGAGTCAGCACATTCATAGTTGCCTTGTGGGTTCCCAGAAAGGAAAGCTTAATAGAATCTCATGTGAGATAGTTTTCCCTGTAAAAGGGAACATGAAGAAAATAGGAGGGTCCCCATTAACTAATTTAACATAAAACAGTTACAAAGATACTGTTTTCGTTCCTCTGGTGCCAAGTGGCACTAAGCTGGTGACTCAGGTGGCAGAGAAAAGCAAGGGCAGCTCAAACTCCATTTTCTCTGGGGAGCAAAGTTGGCTCTTTATGAAGCTCTTACCCGCATATGCAGAGAGGATTGAGCTGTGCAAGTGGATTTCATTGTCTGGTTTGGATCGGCGTCTGCAGAGAAAAACAACTATAAAGCAAGTATATATGCTTCCACCTCACCCAGCAGAGCCTATCCATTTTGTTCCCTTCTAACTCTCAGGTCTCCAGCCAACTCTTTCTCTGCTGGTAACTTTTCAGACATCCTGCAGGGTGCAGATGAGGCCTTCTGTGGCTCCTTCTACCCCAGCATTTACAGGATCAACCACTTCTCACTTAACTCTGAAGATAAACAGGGAGCCTTGAGGTCTCAGGAGGTCTGATTGGGATAACCAGTCCCAAATGCTCTTTCAGAGTCTGTGGGCCTTATTTGAAACAGCTGACATCCTGAACTCAGCCAGCTTTGACGGTAAATTTTATTCCACTCTAATGCAAAGTGTATGTTGCTGCTATATTACCCATAAAGAGTGAATAAATAATAATTAAAAGACTACATCTCTTTTAGGAAGACCGAAAATGCTGGAAAGGATCCTGCGAAAGCATTTAATCTGAACAGGGCTGGGTCTGAATTGTCTTGTTCTTCAAACATGCTAAGTGTATTCTTGCCTCAGGGCCTTTGTGCTTATTTTCATTTTGGAACATCTTTCCCAGAAATCCATATATATTTCTCCCTTTCTTCATTAAAGTGTCTGTTCAAATGGCAACGCCTCCGAAAATCCCTCCCTAACCATCTTTTCTAAAATGTCACCTCTATAGTGTCTATATTATTATCCTGTTTTATTTTCCTCATAGACCTTGGAATTCTATTCTATTTTCATTTTTTTTTCATTCTTTCTGGACTGTTTCTTAGGGGTATGTAAGTTCTACAAAGACGGGGTATGATTGCCACCTTCTATACTATATCCTGAAAGCTGCTTTGCACATGGTGGGTGCTCAGTGAAGATTTGTTTGTTGAGTGAATGAATTCTAGAGCTGTCACTGCCAATTCTACTCTTAAGTGCCTCCCCAGGGGGAATAAACTGCCTCTGTAAACTGTAAAGTGCCATATAGACATATAATATTACTAATGTATCAGTCTCCATTTTCTGTATTGAAAAATATTTTCCTTTCACTTAAAATCTTCCACTGTAGATTAGGTTTTTTTTATTTCTTAAGGGAAACCAAGAGTGGCTTTTAGCCACCTTTTTCAAAGAAAACAAAAGCACACTCTGATTTTCTTACAAGAATTGGCATATTTGGTAGCATGACCCTCAGTACAGAGGGCGAGAGAAAGGAGCCCTATTTTCCCTGACTGTCCCAGAATTCCCAGTCATGGAAAAGGTCTAATTCCATCGTGTCTAATTATCAATGAGATACAATCTGTCCCATTTTCCACTGTATCCCAGAATTACCTGTCGTGGAAATGGTCTAATTCCATTTGTGTATTACCAAATGATCCTATTTACTCAGAATTTTCCAGGGAGTATTTCAAGTAAGCTTCTCAACCACACCGAGAGTGATATGGTTATGGTTCTTATTTACTGGGGGACAAAGCAGACTCCAAGGGCTTAAGTGACATGCCCAAAGTGGCAGAACCTTGACAACTGGAAACAAATCAGTTACTGGAAAGAAGTAGGCTTCAAACCCAGATACTCGGGCCCCTGCTCAACCACACTGCCTCTTCTGCAGAATGTGATTCCCAGGGGAGGTAGAGTTGGCTTAACATTTCCTGCCTGGGCATTTATCTCATAAACTCCTATGCCTTTTCTAGCTCTCCTTGGGGTGAGGAACCATGTAAACATTTAGTCTCCTCACACCAGCCTCTGCAGCTGAGTTCCAACAGTCCAGAAGGGAAAAAGCATCCAGAAATCAATCAGAGAGCATTAACAGACTGTGCTTGTTAATAGCCTAACAACAAACAGTAAATCTTCCTCTCAGCCTAGACTCTCCATGCTGGCCCAGCAGGGTCATTTCCTGGGGGGAAAAGGGGAGGCAGAGAGTAGTGTTCCTGAGAAGAAAGCCAGGCACAGCCTCAGAGAACCCAACAGCCATAAGGATGCTCCCCACCAAAGGTGCCCTTCTGGCCCAGTGTGCTTCCTGCAGGAAGAGTAGGAATTAACCAGGTGAGGAGTGGAGGCTCCATCCCAGCTCTGCTGTGAGTGAAGCTGCTGTGTTGCTAATTGCCTGATTCAGGGCATGTGGCCAAGGAGGAGGTCAGGTGCCCCAGGCCTTCTTTAGCTGAAAAGCAGTTATCACAGGCAGCTGTTGCTTTCCTGGTGGGTGATATTCCTCTTAGGAAAAGGTTTATCTGGTGATACCCCAAACAGTCAGCATGGGGCTGTTATTCTGCTCCTGGTTGCCAATATGAATCACACAGGTGGAGCTGGGTGATGGCTCAAACCCCAGAGGGGACTTGCCGGGTTCCTATAGGGAGCAGGTAATTTACAAAGGAGACTGTGGTCTTCTGAAGGTAGAATTCACAAAGTGGAAAGAAAGTAAACACCATGTTTTTTGAATGACAATCAAGAAGTTCACAGGACTTTGAAATCTTTTTGACTATAACCAGAGCAAGAATACCATTTTATGTCACGAGCCAGTACGCACATGATATTGTTCCATAAAATAGCACTTACCTTTACTGAGTGACATGTTTCCTGATCTGTCCTATTCTAATCTATTTCTATATCAGGTAGTTTTGGTTGTCTAACAGACCACCTCAAAACTGAACGGCTTAAAACACCAACTGTTTAGTTTGCTCATGATTTTGTCAGGTGTTTTTTCTGGATCAGTTGTTCTCAACTGGGGGTGATTTTGCCCCTTCAGGGGCACGTGGCCATGTCTGAAGATATTTTTGCTTTTTATAACTGTGACAGCGACGTTACTGGCATTTAGTGGGTGGAAGCAAGGGATGCTGCTAAACACCCTATAATGTGCAGAACAGCCCTGAAACAAAGAATTATCTGACCCCAAATGTCAATAATGCCAAGGTTGGAAAACCCTTTTCTGGACTGGGCAAGGCTCAGCTGATCTCCGCCAGGCTCGCTCATGCATCTGTGGTCCTTTGGTGGGTTGGCTGTGGTTCTGAATAGGCTTTGCTCACGCATCAGGTAGTCGGTTTGCAGTCCAGGGTACAGATAACCAAGGCATGTGCCTTGTTTCTTCCACGGGCTGGTCCAGGTTCACTCACATGGTGATCATCTCAGAGTTCCTAACAGCAGCAGGAGAGGGTAAGTTCCAAAGCTTAAACAATTTTGAAGTCCTTGCTTATGTCACGCTTGCCATTGTTCCATTGGCCAGTGAGTCACATAGAGGGAGGGAAAAAATGGAGGGCCATGACTGCAGCAATCTACCACAGTTTCATTAAAAGAAAATTCTGGTCACAACTTACTAAATGTATTTCATGGCGTACAAATGGATCACTACTTGCAGACTGAAAAATGCTACTTTGTATCAGACCCTTTGCAAGCTATTCAACGGGGTTTATCTTCTTTCCTTTTATTTCAGAATATTGGACAATGTCAAATGCATAATAGGTGTTTAATACATATTCTATGAATGGACATGAGAAATTGGAGGTGCCAGTAAAGAAACTTGCCCGACAGAGAATGGATACTTGGTAAGAAAAGTCGACTGGTTGAAGTTGAGCCAGAGTACGGCACCTCTAAAACGCCAAGCAAGGAAACATTTTTAAACGAGCTATCAGGATGAAGACTGAAGCTACCAGATTCTCAGTCAGGCCTACTTCTCTAGATTTGTAGGGTGTCTCATAGGTACCCTTCTCTTCTGGTTGCTTCATCCATTATTAACTAAATAAAACTTCTAGGCCTTCCATACCTAATCAGAACATATGACAAAAAGGAGGTTGTACCCTATAGTCCTTAAAGATGGTTGGGAAAAAACTTATGGGAATTCAAGAAGTTGTGAGCCTTTTAATTTTCTCAAAGGAAAGTTTTGCTTCTTTGGGAGAAAACAGGAAACCACATGGGCCTGAAATCAAAGAATGCTTTCTGTTGAAAGTCCAGAAAAGCTGGCTTTTGGTTCATGGAATTAAGCAAGCTGTACTTTGTTTACCATTAAGAAGTCAAGAGACTCTTGGAAGGTGAGATGGGGAAACAAGTCTGCTATATTCTAGGACCTGCTGTGTATTGTAGGACAGGCTACTGTCCCTCTCTGGGCCTTGGTTTCTTCCTCTGTAAAGTGAAGTGGTGAGACTGAATGAGCACAGAGGTCCCTTCCAGCGGGCAAGTTCTGAGAGCCTGTGTATCATCTGTGTTTCTTGTGGCTGTGAGAAATTCTAAACCCGTCTCCTCCCTTTCCTCATTCTTTCAGATACCATCTTGGCTTGTGAGGAGAGTGAACTCTTGATGTTAATCATGGGGTGACAGAATGAGAGTCTTCCTGTCTGTCCCCTGTGGGGAAATTGCAGGCAGAAAATTAATCCAGCTCTTTAGACCAGATCCCCCTCCACACAACATCTGACGGGGAAGGCCTCTCACTTCCCTCTGGATCCCACATGTCATAGAACCTGTTGCTACAAGATTCAATCCCCCATTTCCATTAAAGTTAACCATCCCCTGGAAAATGAATGCACAGTTAACAAAGTGATAAGTTGATGCTTAAACTTTAAGCAGATTGCTTCCAGCTAATATCAGTTAAGTGGCAGACAAAATTATAGGCACTCTCATCTCTGCATAAGCCTCAGTGCCCAAGAAAATGAGTAGGCTCCTAAGGGGAAATCCTTGCCATGTTTCTCTTACCAGAAGCTGAAATGGAGTGGGCATGGGGTGGGGGCCAGGAAGATGCAAAACGGGAAGGGATGTCCTACTACACTGAGGACAAAGTGAGTTGTGTAGCCGTAGGAACACCACTTAACCACTCTGAGAGTCAGTTTCCCTCTCAGTAACATGGGCACCGTGGTATCTCTGCTGCAGAACTCTTCTTTAGAAGTAGAAGGCATGTGAGTGAAGTGATTTACCCAATTGTGGTACATCTGAGGCTCTCAATAATAAGAGGTGGGAGGTAGGCACTGGAATTTGCCTGACAGTCCCTTATCACCAGCGGAGACCTAAGAGGAGACCCCTCCCTTCCAGCTCCTGTTTCCCCCCAACTGCTACTGAAGATCTTTTTACATGGATATTAACACAGAAAGGAGGCAGAGACTTGTTTATGCTTTGGGGGAAGAGGGGAGTGAGGGCCAGATTTTGTACTTGTCCAAAGATAACTTTCAAACGTAGAGATTCTCATCTCTTTGTGCTCCAGGAAAGAAAGAGAAGCTCCTCTCTCCTTCCCCCCTTCAGATCCCCAGAACAGCACTTTTGTCTCAGTCTCTGGTATGAGAGTACTAAGAGCCATATGGAGAGAGAAGGCGATATTAAGAAAGAGAAAAGGAAGAAAGAAAGAACAAAAACAAAAACAAGCATTGAGTTGACTGAGGGATAAAATGAGCTGATAACAATACAGTCAGTCTCTTTCCTTTATCTCAGCTTCCGTTGTGCAAATATTGGCATTTCCTGAGAATGAGGAGCACCTAATATTAATTGAGCAGCTATTATGTTCCAGGAACTGTGTCAGGCACTGAGGACACAGTGCAGGAAACGACAGGTATAATACCTGCCCTCAATGAGCTTACAGGCTAGAGAGGAAGACATCATACAACGGCCACAAAGAAGTGATCCCAGCTGCTTAGTCTGGGACATCAGGGAAAGTTTCACAGGTACAGTGACAGTTAGGCTGGGGATTAAAGGATAAGCAGGAATTTCTTAGGTAAAGTGGGAGGAATGGGAACAAGTTTTCTAGGTAGGAGGTAGAGCATGGGGAAAGGCCTTGGAGGGGTAAGTTGAAGATGAGTTAGGAATGGAGAGAAGTTGAAGATGGTAGGAGTAGAGAGAATGAGGGGGATGAGGGCAGTGAGCAGCGGTGGGGAGGGAGGCCTGCCTGCCTGACTTCACTGGGCAGGATTTACTTGGTCATTTTGAGGATTTTAACAGAAGTGCTTTAGAACACCCCTACTTCTTCTGAGTCCTGTGAGTGGTATATAGAACTTAATATAGTTTTATTTGGTGCTTTAGAGTTTGTAAAGAGTTTTGGAATATATTGTCTTCACTGAAGGAAGGCGCTGTGGTAGTTGTGTTCTGAGACCACAGACCAAGTCAGGGGCAAAACTTAGCTGGGCATCTTCCTTCACGCCCTTTTGTCTATAACTACCCAGAAGGGGAAGCGATAAGTTGTAAGGTAGAGAACATGAACTATAGCTGTCTATAAAGGCTGCCAAGGCACCCCAGAGTACTGCAGCAAACTCACAAGGATGCCACTGAATATTTTAAATTTTTGAGGGAAATACAGTGATGGTCAGGCACTAGGCAAACTGTCAGCTCCAGGTAGCTTATGCTTCAGCATTAGACTTTACTGCATTTCTTTTGATGTCATCATACTTTTTTTCTTTATTGTGGTAAAATGTACATAACAAAATGTACCATTTTAACCATTTTTAAGTGTATAGTTCAGTGGAATTAAGTATAGGCATGTTTTTGTGCAAATATCCCCACTATCTGCCTCGAGAACTTTCTCATCATCCCCATCTGAACTCTGTACCCATTAAACAACAGCTCCCTGTTCTCCCCTCCCTTCAGCCTCTGGCAACCACCATTCTACTGTCTGTCTCTATGAATTTGACTACTGTAGTTACCTCAAATAAGTGGAATCATGCAATAGTTGTTCTTTTGTGTCTGGTTCATTTCACTTAATGTCTTCAAGGTTCATCCATGTTGCAACATGCATCAGAATTTCTTTCCTTTCTAGGGTGAATAATATTCGATATATGTATGCCACATTTTCTTTATCTATTCATCTGTCAGTGATACGTGGGTTGTTTCTACCTTTTGGCTGCTGTGAATAATGCTGCTTTGAACATTGGTGTATAAATATCTGTTCAAATCCTTGTTTTCAATTCTTTTGAGAATATACCCAGAAGTGGAATTGCTGGATCATATGGTAATAATTCTATGTTTAATTTTTTTGAGCAACCACCATACTATTTGCTACAGTGGCTGCACCATTTTACATTCCCAAAAGCAAGGCACCCTCATATCTTTGTGAAGTTGTGTTTATGGTAGTCATTATGGTAAAAGGTAAGCATTACATTAAAATCAGGACAGATCAGGAGATAAGAGTGGTGATGTTTAATCTGATTCCAAGATTTGAGAATTCTGTACATGTCTAGTTTGCAAGTAATTGCAGTTTTTTAAGAATAAAGTGCAAATAATTTTTTCTTCCAATTAATGTGTATTATTTTTCAAATGGCTCCTATGTTATTAGGACATTAAATATCATTATGTATTTAACCTAACTTTAGTTAGGTATGTATTTAACCTAACTGCTTAATAAATGGAACAGTTAGTTATTTCCTCTGCCTTAGGAATGCCATGAAAGCAATTACTGAGACACTAAGGGGGCCATAAACTGAGAGAGTCTGGAAACCTCTTGCCTAGAGGGTGAGTGTGAAGGAAAGAGTCATAGGAACCCTGGGGCTTTCTCCTCTCTTTTCTCTATGGTTTATAACAAGGTGTTGTTGCCAGAATCATCCAAAACAGAAACAGTTTCTTGCTTCTTTCCAGTTTCTTTCACTTTTCCCAAAATGGTACAAAGTTGAACAATGCCAGCAAGGCACTGAGCTTCCTCAAATGGGGATTAGGTAATGCAGTGTTTTGTATTTAGTAATTTGGTTACATGAGTTAATAATTATGATCAAATTAGTTAATAATGCATGCAAGTACATCTTAAAAATATATAATCTCCAGCCTCCTTCTTCTGGGTTGGTGGCACTAGCTTTAAATATCTTAACGGTTCTGACTTGATCAGAAATAACAGTTGTCTCCCCCAAATCAGTGTCAAGTTAAGCTAATAAAAACATATTTCAGAAGTCACTTCCTTCTGGCATGTTCCATATTCTCCCAGCAGAGACTTTGTTTATTTCACTTGGTCCCCCAGATTTTGCTTCTACTCCTTTCAATTAAGATATTTTCCCTACTGGATTTTGTTTATTTGTCTATGCTTATTTATTTACTTTTCCTCTAGAAAGTCAGCTCCTGAGGACAGCAACTTTAACTCATTTAGCTCTGAGACCCTATTTCCAGCAAGTATTAGTTTAACTATCTGAGGGAGTAAAAACAGTAAAAAATTAGTAACTTTAGACCTAGGAATTCCACTCGTGTATTTTATCACAAGGATATAAGAGTAAAAAAGTAAAAGGTTTATGGACAAAGATGTTCTTAGTAGCATCATTTCTAATCCAAACAAATTGTAAAGAACTTTAAGTGTTCCACTATAGGGAGATGTTTAATTAAACTATCATACATCTGTTTAATGATCAAGGGGCCATTAAAAATAATGCATACAAATAGTTTATAATAACAAGAAAATGCTTATATTAGTATACAAGTTAAAGAAAAGCAGGATTCAAAATTGTGCATATGATATGATCTCAATTTTTAAAAACAAAAACTGATATGATCTCAATTTTTAAAAACAAACAACAAAAAACCTATGCATTTAGAAGCAAAAAAAAAAAACTCTGGGAGAAAATAGATTAAGACTATTTTAACAATTAGTGTCTCTGAATAATTGTTTTCTGCTTAGTACTCTTGTTAGGTTTTACATGATTTGTCTAAGCATGAGCCTTAATTTATGCTGTTTCCCCCTCTGGGAACACCTTTCATTTTTCTTTTTATGTGTGGAGCCAATTCTCTCAGACCAACTCAAATACTAGCTCTTCCATGATGAATTTTTCCATCTACTTCTTTGACCTCCTATAGCTTTCATACAACTTTGAGCTAAAAATTGTGTTATTTTTTTAGATTTCCCTTTAATATCTTACAGTCAGTAGAAATGGAAAGTAGTCTGAATCAGGAGGCAGACTACCCAAATTTGAATCTTCATCCTACACATATTCCTTGAGTGACCTTGTATAAGTTATTTATTCTCTCAATGCCTCAGTTTCATTATCTGTAAAATAGAGTCGTATCTTATATCTAGATATAAGTATCTCAGAGGCAGAGAGACCATGTCTTTGTAGCCAGTGATTTATCCTAAGGTTTTGCTGTATAGAAAGTAAAAACCTAGTTTAGTTAATTAAATGTGATTTACATAGGGAACATCATAGCGTTGGTAGGAGACATATTCATAGACACGATCTACTTTGCAATAAAGTAGATCAGTAGTAATTGTGACCAGCTGTACTCGGTATGACCTTATATTTTAAAGGCTATTATTTTGTATTTAGCTATTAAAACTCATATAATTCCATGAAGTTTCTCATTTTTTCATTTCCTGGGAAATGTGATGGTCACTGTTCTAGATTCTGGGGATAGAAGTGATACAAAACTATTCTTGCTTTCAAGGCAAGGAACTTAAAATTTAGTGTTCAAAGCAATGGTGAGTACAAAGTAACATACAATTACAACACAGTGGCAAGAGATATAGTAAAACCACACAAAAGATATATTGGAAGCACACAAGCAAGAAGCTACAACTCTTAAAGGGAAACAAGAAATGGCAAAACCTTTCTAGAGGAAGAAGAGATGCCTGAGCTGAGTCTCGGAGAATGAAGAGGAATTGTCCAGGTGAACTGGGTTTGAAAATGCCATTCAAGGAAAAGAAAACAGCAAGTCCAAAGGCCTGCAGTTTATTTTTCTTCTGACACTTGAGTTTGGGGAGACACTTTTTTCTGGTCAAGTCAGCGCTGTTGAGATATTTAACGGTAGTGCTACTGACCCAGAAGAAGGAGGCTCAGAGATTGTGTATATTTAAGATGGAGTCTCATCATGAACTTGAAGGTAATTCAAAATGTCTGGGACATAAATTACAGTCTAAAGCAAAGTGAAAGCTGAGCCTGTAGAGGTGTTCATGTGTGCATGCTGCAGCCTGAAGCTGGAGAGGTGAGCCAGTGCCCTGTGCTGAGGCCTGATGCTGTGGAGGTGGGCATGTGACCCACCTAAAGGTCCTGAGTCTGAGGAGGTGAACTTGGGTACCGCACTAAGCTGGAGAGGTGACCTTATGTGCCATGCTAAAGGGGCCTAAATCCATCCTCACAACAAAAACAAGCCTGGAAGGATTCTCAATAGTGAGTGACATCATTGGGTTAATTTTTTTAAAAGAATAAATTACAGGAATGGAAACTTATTAGGAGGCATTGCAGTGATCCAGGAAGACCTGAATAAAGGTAGATGCAGCACATAGTGGGAAACTGATTTGAGAAATATCAAGTCAAGGTCAACAGAATAGTAATGGATTGAGTGTGGGTAGTTCAAAAGAAGGATATATCTGAAGTTCTCCCAAATATGTGGCTTGGGAAAGTGAATGAATGGTGATGGCGATCACAGAGACAGAAATGCAGGATGAACTGTCTATTTTAGAAGGAAAAATAAAACCATGATTTTGAATGTAGTCTTGAGCTTGAGTGTCTGTGAGATATCCAGGCTGGACAGACATATATATACGCTGGACAGATGGATATTTGGTGTTTGGAGCTCAGAAAAGAATCTAAGACAAACTTCAGAGAGCTAATGATAAAATAAGGCATTAAAAATGGAAGTAGAAAATAAAAAATCATGCACTCAAAAAAATAGAGGAAGCAAAAAAGTTAACAATTGTTGATATTGAGCATTTAATTTAGCTTGGAGCTTCCTAGAAGTCTGGACAAAATGGAAGCTGTTATTCTGTCCACATTATGTTTCCATTTGCCAGAGTTTATGAAAAAAGTGAATTTGCTCAATATAATATATTAGAAAATTTGGGGAAATGGCAGAGTGCTAATGACACTCCCTGAAATTAAAAGCCTACAAACACAATTTAAAGACTCTGTGTTTACACTATTGGCACTGAAAACGTTTCCCATTAGAGGGAAAATATTTGACCTTGTCAGAAGTCATAGGGAAATGTAACAACATATTGTTTAAATATTTGTAAAGATCGGATATCTTAGAAAAAAAGCAATTTCTTAACGATTCCTTGTCAAATAGCACTTGGAATAACATTTTTAGTTCTCTGAAGACTGATTGGTTAAAATTAATTGAAGTTTTATCTAAAACTCAATGAGAAGCCACTCAGGCCTAAACCACCATGATTTCCTCCTGTTTTTCAGACACGCATTTCTTGCCAGATACTGGACACCGTAATCACATTTTAAGTCAAGACCCCACAGAGCGGTCCTGCTGAGGAAACACCTGGCCCACATCTCTGCCATGGCTTGGTTGTGTGTATCTGTTGAAGAGATTTGATTATCTCAACTACCGCAAATGTATGCCATCCCCTTTATCCTCCTCTGGATGAGTACAAGTGTTTCCCCCAAAGAAGACAGCTAGTTCATCTTTAGAGTTGCTTAGTTTTTCAAACATGGTTTGCTCTGAGCTCAAGAGGAAGAATAAAAGCCTCAGGAATTTCAGCAGATTTTATTGTGATTTTATTAAGTAGAGCCCAGCTTGAACATCCTCTGTGTACTGAGTTCCAGCTACATATCAGGCCCTTGCAAAAGCTGATGTACAGGGCTGCCAGGTTCTTTAGAGGAGGTGTGGTGTATTAGTTTCCTAAGGCTGCCATAGCAAAGTGCAACAAACTGGATGGCTTAAACAGCAGAAATTTATTGTCTCACAGATCTGGAAGCCAGAAGTCCCAGATCAAGGTGTTGGCAGGGTTGGTTCCTTTTGCAGTCTCTGAGGGAGAATCGGTACCATGCCTCTTCCCTAGCTTCTAGTGATTTGCTGGCAATCTTTGGCTTGTAGATACATTACTCTGATCTCCGCCTTCATCTTCCCATGGCATGTTACCAAGTGCCTGTCTCTCCCTATGCCTGTCTCTGTGTTCAAATTTCCCCTTTTTAAAAGGAGGGCTGCCATATTGGATTAGGGCCCATCTTAATGACCTCATTTTAACTTAATTACTTCTGCAAAGCCCCCTATTTTGAAACAAGGTCACATGTGAAGTACTGGGAGTTAGGGATTCAACATATCTTCTAGGGGCATAATTCCATCCATATGGTCCGCACTTTTGAAGAAAGTGAGGGGTTCTCAAACTTTGATATCCATTAGACTCATCAAAGGAGTAACAAGTCCTAGGGTCCCTTTCTCTTGCTGCCAGGGCACCTGACCCCTCTCTTCTGCACATCCCTGTCATTCCTACAGCAGCCGAGGAGAGTGTGACTACTTCCTATGTCTCTACAGGGAAATATTTCCCAAAGCGCACTCTGCAACAACAGTCACGCAAGACCCTCAGCAGTAAAAGATTCTACAATCAGTTTAGTTCTGGAAAGACATTCACAAATCCCACAATTAAAACAGCAACCGCAGCCCTTTAACTTGATTTTCTTTTTTTTTTTTTTTTTGACTTGAGAATCTCACTTCCATCCCATGGAGTTAATGTTCTACAGAGAACATTATGGGAAAGGTTGGTTTAATGGTTTACTGTTTACAAAACATATTCACAGTTATTATCTCATTTGATTCTCAGAATGGGTTCTGGTGGAGGCAGAGTGATTATTATGGTTTTATTATGGAGAAACCACAGTTTATAGAGGTCCCATCATTGGCCAGGACCAGGTGGGCAAAAGCAACAGTGATAGAACTTGCATCTATGGCTCTTGATTATAAGTTCAGTGTTTTATACCCCCTTTGGCACAGAGTTTCTCAAGGTTGGAAGACTGTTATGTAATCTCTCCCTCCCTCTTTCTTTGCTACCACAGTTGAATTCAAGACAATTCTTTAACATTTTCTAAGAAACAACAACATCACTTCTGGGTGAAGGTGAGAAGGACAAAGCAGAGGGTAGGAAGCAACTCCACACCCAGAGCACTCTGCCTCAGGCCGCTTGCCTCCTCCTCTCCCCCACTTCTCGTTTTTATTTAGCAGTTGGTATGATTTCCCTCTCTCTCTCTTGTTTACCTCTGCCCTTTTGGGAGAAACTCTACAGGCTTTATAAATAACCAGGCTTCAAACTCACTACACATTCTTCCTATTCCAATGTCATCTCTCCCTCTCTGGCCCAACCCCATCTTTAAGAGACCCTACGTTATGTTATTGGTTCCTGAGATGCTAGTGACATTCAGAACACAACTTTCATCTCTTGGATGCTGTCTGTTGCCATAGAAATTTGTCTGAGGGGACTCTTTGGGTTGCTGGAACATGCCTTGCGGGGATCACAAAAGCTCTCAGACACTGTTGGGGCTGGCTAGTCCCTGCACCATTGTCCTCTGACTTATGAATGAGAAAATACTCCACCATTCCATCACTTCACCCACAACCCACAGAGGGCTGCTGCTCAAAGGCAGGGCCAGGGACAGATGCTCCATGTGTAAGGAGGAAGGCTGATTTAACTTAAAGAACATCTCTGGGTGTTCTATTACTTAAGGTGCAAGAGGGAAGCTTCTCAATCATTTGGGGAGTGGAAAAGGAGTTCATGTAGCAGAAATTGTTGCAGGGATAGATTCTGTGCCACAGGACTGTAGAATTGCTATATGAAGCTGAGCCTTACACTCTTTCTGAGGTGGAGCTCTGATCTGACTATGGTGTGAAAGGCATGGTTGACTTTCTTGGTAACAACCTCAGCATCATCCCTGGGGTGGACTTAGCAGTAAGCCATCCCGGGGAAGGATGGGGAGTTGGCACTGAGCCTGATTTCAGGTGGTGAGATGCCCAGCTGTCAGTCTGTTCCTATGGGGAGAAGTGAAACTACAAAATTCAGTCTCCAAAGGAGTCTGTGAATTCCAGCCCAGGTGGAACCATGCCAGTCTGAGGGGTGTTCAGGGAAGTAGGGATGTAGGGCTGTAGGATGGTAAACAGTGAGCAAGACCAAAGGTCAGGTTTGCAGCTCCTGGGGGTCCATCTGTAAAAGGAGCTCTCCAGGCACTGCCTGGGGCAACTGAGAAAGGGATTAGGGTGACTATGGAAGGGAAAGGGACTGGGGTGAGTAGGGAAGGTAGACCCCCGCACTAAGGAAACACTTTGCCCTACGTTGCACATCCCTTCCTGTTCCCCCAACCCTGCCTTATGTTTGGCATTTGGTGCCTTATTTTTATTCTGGGTCTCTCAACTTCAGCACTGTTGACATTTTGAGCTGGATAATTCTTTGTTGGGGGAATTATCCTGGGCAATGTAGGGTGTTTGGTGGCATCCTTGACCTTGACCCACTAGATGCCAGTAGCACCCTCCAAGTTACAACAACAAAAAAAATCTCCAGACATTGTTCAATGTTCCCTAGGGGTGAAAAATTACAACTCCCCCTTCAGTTGAGAACCACTGCTCTAGAGAAAAGAACTTCAGGGGTGTTGGAAGAGCTAGGCCCTAAACAAATAGCATGGGGTTAAGGGCTGAACTTCATTCCTGCCTGGAAAATAGACCATCAAAGAGAAGCAGGGGTTCTTACAGCTTCATTATATAAATACAAGCCATTCAGTAGGGATTCGTGGGACACTAGAATGAGCACAGCTGGTACATAGGGCTCCATCACCCTGGGTACATTATGAACTGAGGCCATAGCAACAAGATTAACTCCAGACGTCACCTGCTGGCAGGATAGAGCATCCTTGAACTTGGACAGTCTTGGTCGAAACTGTTCAAGAACTGAGAAATGCATGTAGGTCTCCATCAGCTGCAGCAGAATAGGTTTAGGAAAAGTGATAATGAAAACGATGGTGATGATGAGGAGGAGGAGGATGATGATGGTGATTGTGATGATAAATGCTTATGTAAGACTTACCATGTGCCAGACACTATTCTAAAACTTTGTCCTTTTCTTTTTCCATCTGGATATAAATCTGGCTCATTTCCTGACTTCTTTCAGGTCATTGTGTAAATGTTGCCATATCAGAGATGTTTTCCCTGGACATCTTGTGTGAAACAGCAAGTACTTCCCCATCACTCTCAATCCCTTTTACCCCGTGTTATTGTTCTTCATAGCACCTATCTCCAGCTGGCATACTGCATATTTACTTTTTCATTACCTATCTCCTTGCATATGATAGTAAGCTCTATAAGAACAGAATCTTTTTTCCACCTCCATACAACACCAACTATTTAATTTGAGGGATTGTGATGGGCTC
Source organism: Balaenoptera acutorostrata (assembly GCF_949987535.1). NCBI lineage: Eukaryota > Metazoa > Chordata > Mammalia > Artiodactyla > Balaenopteridae > Balaenoptera > Balaenoptera acutorostrata. Next base: position 155,655,920 of record NC_080064.1, on the reverse strand, counting down.
AAAAATTCTATGCTGAAGACCTAACCCTTAGAACCTCAGAATGTGACTATATTTGGAAGCAGGGCCTTGAAAGAAGTGATTCCCGTTAAAATGAGGTCATTTAGCGGAAGCCATAATCCAATTTGACTGGTATCCTTATAAGAAAAGGAAATATGGCTACACAAAGAGACACAGGGATGTGCACCCACAGAGAAATATGCCCATGGAAGGACACAATGAGAAGATGGCCATCTGCAAGTCAAGGAGAGGGGCCTCAGAAGAAACCAACCCTGCCAACACCTTAATCTTGGACTTCCAGCCTCCAGAACTGTGGGAAACACATTTCTGTTTCTGTTTTCAAGCTACCCAGTCTATGGGGTTTTGTTCTGACAGCCCTAGCAAACTAATATGGGGACCCAGTACAAAATGAAAATGTAGTCCCCTTATTCAAAAAGCAGGGAAAAACATGCTATTCGAGGTACTAAAATATTAAACTTTTTCTTTTCTTCCACGGTCTCCTGACCCATCATGGTGGTTTTTATTTGCTGTTTAATGTTGCATTCTGTCAGGCACAGGCATCCTCACTAGGCCAGTGCCAACCCTCACAGGTGCCCACGTGCCTCCGCTATGACTTGAGGCACTTGAGATCCATGGGCTGCCAGGTTCCAGCTGCTGACTGATGCACTGTGCCACCCAGGGGTCATAGAAATCAAGTCAGGCATATCCTCTTCTCATGGGCCCACTACCCCAATCCATGGCAGATGGACAACCTCCAAGTGTAGCAAAACCTTTGTGCTGGGATGCTCTAGTTACCTGGATTGGAGGTGGTGACAGGTCACCTGCCAAGTCACACAGTGGCACTACCAGCCCAGAGCAAGAGTGGCTACTGTCATGCTCTTACCAAAGATACCACCAGACACACCAATACCTTACCCATTTCACATCTTCAGCCAGATCCCCTCAGGCAGCCGAGGGTGGCATGGTCCCTGGAAGGGAGCTGGTAGGGGGAGGTCAAGTAGGATCAGAGCCCCAGGGAGCAGGGGAGCAGGTGGTCATCACCTGTTTCAGGGAGGAAGGACCACACGTGAGAAAGAGGCTCTAAGCTTCCATGCATGCTCCACCATTCCATCAGACTTCGCTTACAAAATACAAATTCAAAGACACAGTTACTGAGAAACTCAAGTCAGTCACCCCGGAGTATTAAACCTCAATGCCTAGAACAGTGCCTAGTACAGACTAGCTGCTCAATGAATATTTGTTAATAAATGAATACATTTATATCATTTAATCTTCATAACAATCCTAAGAGGTAGGTTTCCTCCACTCAACAAATGAGGATATTGAAGCACCTAGAGGTTAATAATTTACTCAGGAATGAGAAACTAACATTTGGTTACAACATGGATCAGTGTGAAAGCTGAGGTTAGAGCCCATTTCCTCTGATTGGGGGTGGGGAGAGCACTTTTAAATAGCAGTTAAGAGAATGGGCTTTGGAGTCAGACAGACTTGGGTTCGAGTCCTGGCCCTGGCACCTCATAGCCCTTAGACTTATGTAATTTTCTTTCATCTCTCTGAGCTCAGTTTTCTTATGTGTGAAGTGGGGATAATAACACCTACCTCATGGAATCGTTTTGATATTTACATAATGCCACAGTTTGCAGCATACCTGGCACTTGGTAAGCTCCAACCAATGGGCCTTGATATTGTTATTATTGGAGGCAGCATAGCACCTCTATGGACTCTAGAGCCAGCTGCCTGCGTCACATCCCAGATCTTCTGCTTACTGAGGGAACCCTGGGAAAGTTACTGAACTTCTTCATACCTCGATTTCCTCATCTTTAAAACTAGGGATAAAAATAGTACCTCTTTTATAGGGTTGTATTGAAGATTAAAGGGACTAATGTTTATAAAACACTTAGAATAATACCTAGTACACAAATAAACTCTCTATGTTGATTTAATAAATAATTATTAGTCTGATAACTCTACCAACTAGCACTTTTATGTTTATTCTTTAAAACTCGTATCTTAAAGCTCAGTGTGTGCTAAGGCTGGGAATGGTCCAAGTCCTACACGTTCACTTGTATCTGTTACACTCTTCACAGCAGTGGGAATCACACTGAATGTGGAGTGAAACGATCCAGCTCCACCTCCTTTCCTTTGTTGACTTATATTCGTCACTTCCCTTCTCTAAGACTCACTTTCCACAACTGTGGTGGGAAGACATTGGACTAGATTCTTTCCTAGGCCCTTTCCAGTCCTAATTTTCTATATGTCTGTTCCCTTTCTAAAAATCTCCCCTGCCTTTCCCACTGCAGCACCAGTGGTACTTGTGACCTGCTTGGTTTTCTCAGCTTCAATTTTGTGATGGGCAAAGAGTGCTTCTGGTTCTGGGAGCATTTCACTCCTGATCTGACACATAAAAAAGAGTAAAACAAACAGATGGGTTCGTTCTCCTCTTGGGATGTAGCTGATGGGTTTGCCTCTGGAATTACTGGCCTCCCCCTTGCTGACTGCCTTCACTCTGAAAGGTCATTAATAGCATTGTCCTCAGTTCAGAAGATCCGTTTCCCATTTTCTTACCAATCTCCCCGCCAATCCACCTCTCGCTGAGTCCATCTTTCAGTGTTGGTAATCCTTCCTAAGCACCATCTCCCTGGGGCCCTGATACCCCCCAAATCCCATGGATCCCTCCTCTGAATCTGACAAAAGAGATGCTGAGGGGTGGATACCCCGAGAGTCAGGCCAGGTTGAGGACTTTATCTGCTCCTTGCAGCTGCATCTTTTGTGAGTTGCATTCTCCGGCTCGTCAATACCATTTCCCATTAAATTAAATAGCTTATTGACTGGTGTGCCACCTGGCAATGGGGTTGATGGGATTCACAGAGACTCCTCACTCCTCCAACCCTCCCTGCAGCAATCACAGGTCACTGCTCAGTAAATCAGCTGGTAATGGAGTTTGAACTCTCAGAATCAGCTCTGTGCACCCTTTTGATTTGTTTTTAATTTGTATCAATGGTAATTCTGTCTGTTTCAATTTGTGTGATGGTATAGGCTGCAGAGCTGAGGAAGTGCCCTTTTTGTACCCCACTAACCACAGAGGGGGGCAACAACCTTTTCTAGTTTCTTTATGGTACCTGCTCCAAGGAATGTCTCCCTTTCACAAAAGGTCCTCCTTTGTCAGGACTCACCAAAGTGCCTGCTGTCTCCACCAGATCCAGGATAGAGCACTGAATTTGTTTTCCCCAGGTCATACTTCCTTGTACTTCTCTGTTCAGAAGAGCTATAAAATGAACACAGGATGGAAGTGTCTGGAAGGAGGAGCTTGCACCCCATGACCTCCAGGATGCTATGGCTGGCAAGCTCCTTTCTGCCATGCTGGTTCTTAAGCATTTTGCATAACACTTCTGCTAGAAGCTAGGTCTGCTTCTTTAATCTAGGTCTGCCGGGTTATTCATCCTCAGGTGAATGCCATTTACAGCTGATTAGTGTCAGGCGGTGATTGTAAAGTACATAGATATAGTTTGCTGCAGTGCCCTTTAACTTCCTCTCGTGGTCCTCTTTTCTCCCCTGTGGCCCTGTAAGAAATACAGAGATCCAGAAGGGAAATTTAAAGCACCTAAGAATGATTGAATGTAAATCCACTGGGATTCCCCAAGATGGGGTGTCCAATGTTGGGAACAGTTCGGGGCTATGGAAGTAAACTGGTTTGACGGGGCTACTCCCTGGAGAGAAGCAGATGGGTCCATGTGCCATGGGAAGGGTCTCATATTGATTCCATGGGTTTCTGAAGGAAGGGCATGAGGGGGTCAGCAGTGAGTGAAAGCAGGACATAGAGTAGGAGGCCCTATGAACAGTAACCCCACCTCCACCCCCTGTATGATCCCATAAACTGTCAAAGAAAGTAAAAAAAAAAAAAAAAAAAGTGAAGAGGATAACATTGAACTCCAAGCAAGAGACAAAACCAAGAGTGGGTGCCCAGAATGCAGAGGGCCAGGTGGAATTCAACCTTGGAACTGGAGGATTCTAGGCATAATTCCCCAGAGCTTTGAGGAGGCTGCAGACCCGGCTGGCATCGGGATTACTGTCCCAGTGTACAGAGAGTGTGTTTCTGCTTCCACAAGAGGCCCTGTTGCCTGTGGTCTTAGGATGACCTCTTCTAAGCTCTGCAGGGCAGCACCACCTCTCTGTCCTCAGGTTGGGGTCCTACTTTCCCTCTTATCATGGGATCTTGGGACACTCTCTGTCTTACCTCCCAAGTCCTAGAAGCCGGTTTAAAAAAAATCCATGCTGTATGGGGCACAGGGGGTAAATGGCAAATCTCGGTACCTTGCTCTCAATTTTCCTATGAGCTGCTCTAAAAGAATAAAAAGTCTTTAAAAAAAAGTCTATGTTGTCCCAGCTGAGAACAAACTTTCAATTGTTTACTTTTAAAATTCAAACTCTCTCCTAACCTCTCAGAGTTCGGGACCTCTTACTGTCTTCCGGTGTAAGCAGCACCTCTTGTAAAATTCATTTGCTAGTTTGTATTTAAGTGAAGCCCCATTAATCCTGAAATTTAATTATTTAGTTAGAGCGAGTTCTTTTGACTCCCAAGTTACTGGTTCCTCCCATCTCTGGTCAGTTTATGGAATTGGACTCAGGGGGCCAGATTCCTACAACAGACCCATTTCATGGATCCAGTACCAATCAGACTGATGATTTTACGATGGGATTTAGGAATTAAGTTCTGGGAAGACAAGAGATGACTTTGGACAGAGGAAACTTCCCACTGAAATATCTCAGTTAATAAAAAGTAATATATGGAGAGTGCTTACTAAATGCTAGGCTTTTCACATGCATTAATTTGTTTACTCCTCCTATAATCCTATAATGAGGCTGACTTGATGAAAATAACCCCCCTTTCCTCACCTGTAAAACGGGGATAATAATAATGTTTACCTTACTGGGTGCTTTTGAAGATCAAATAAAGTATAATATATGTGATAAAAGTTTGTCAACCTCATGCATTTTACAAATGTTAGTTGATGCTATTACTATGCTTCAAATCAAACCCCACGGGCAAATGGTAATTTCAGGTGTAATTTCAGGTCTCTGAATAGTTTGCTGCCTCCCTCAGATCTAAACTACTCAGCTCTGTAGCTGGAGTTGTGAATTTGATTACCTCTCATTGCTTTGCTCTTAGGCACCAACATTTCTTTTCTACATTAAAGAAGAGTTGTAATAAGGCAGGAGTTTCTTTCTTAGCTCAGGGCCTGGGGTCTAAGTTAGCTTCCGAAGGGAACTGTTTTACAAGCCCTTGGCCAGCTAGCTGGATGACCCCCAGGTAGAGCTGCGTCCTCCCCTCCAGCTGATGAGGTCAGCAGTGCTGGAAGTGGCACAGCTTTGTCCATTGGATGCTCTCACATCTGACTCCTGGAAGCCTCTAGCTGCTTAATGGCTTCATTTAAGTGATAATATGAGCCCATCCTATGTCAGGTTGTTAAAATGGTGATAACATATTGCACTAGGAGAGCATTATCTATGGTAACTGCATTATAATGGTTAGGGAATGTCGACAGAACTACATATGATATTCCCATAAACACCAAATGAATTCGGAGCGATGAGGCTATTCATTCCAAGGGCGGCCAAGGCAAGAGGTAACGCTCCATCTTCCAGGACCTCGCTTTACAAACATTGCAAAAGGAGGCATATGTAGGCAAGTGTTGACACATCAAAGTCAAACGAGTGCACATGCTTCTCTGATTCATAACCGCTCTGGACACCCACTTACCCAGCCTCGAGGGAGTGCGTGAGCACACAGATCTTTCTCCCGAGCCATGGGTTCCATGAGCCCAGGCTTCACCGCATTCTCCTAGGGAATTATAGGGGTGTGCGCCGTGCAGGAAAGCATCGAGGCCGTCTAGCTGCCCACCATCCTACTCCCTGCACCCTCTGAGACCACCTCCAAAACTGTGGTTAAGTCAGGAAATCTGTCTTTGTCACCTCCAGCCCCGAGTTTCAGTCCTCTTGGGTATTTTAGTGTCACTCCCCAGTACTCAACCCTACCACCTTCTGCTCTGATGTGCCAGTCTTGAAGTATTGTCCCTCCCAAGGCATTTACATCTTAAAACAAGGGGCTACGAGGGCAGAGGGATTCTTTAGAAAATGCAGATGTAACTTTTAGCTTCAAATTTCAAGCTGGCTAGCATAATAGTCACCTTCCAGGCAGCGCTTCCTACAAGCCAAGCAATGCATTTACGTTATCGGTAAATCTCAGAAACTTCTGCAAGGCAGAGTTTACAATTCCCATTATAGAGATGAAATGACTGTTAAATCACAAGCCGGAAGGAACAGAACTAGCTTTTAAATACAGGTCTGCAAAGCCCTTGTTTTGGGCTGGTTTGCCCAGTAAATTTTCTGACATCTTTAAGTCTGTTTTCTTATTCAGTAAGTTCTAAAACTGTGTCCCTGCCTTACAAGGCTATTATGAAGGACACTTGAGACGATGTATATAAATGCCTGTTGTGAAACTGCAAACCACAATACACATGTCTATAAACACCAGTGCAAAATGAAAAGCCCTGGGTCTGGAGTTACAAAACCTGGGTTCAAGTGCCTTATTGAATAGCGTTCTTCAGTCAATCACTTTCTATCCTTACAAGATTAAGACATACCTTCTTCCCGTAAAGCAGGTTGTGAGCACTGGCATCCTTTGCTGTCTGCCTACTAGCTATCCTGCATTGTGCTGGGTCTAGAAGCTTCTGCTGTAGTAGCTCATAGTCTAAAGGGGCGAATAGACTGTGTAAACAAATAGAGAGAATAAAAGTTCCTAAGTGCTATAATAGAGGTAAGTGTAAATCGTTTTCGGAGCACCAATGAGGCAAAGCACCTCGTCCTCAACAACCTCATTACAAGGAAACAGGTGGGTGGTGCTCTATCAAAATTAACAGAATGAAAGATATTGCAAAACAATGTGTGCCCAAGTGCTTGGGAAACTAAAGCAGTAAACACAGGGAGGGAGAGTTTATGATTTGCCCAAAGGAAAGAATTGCTATCTGAGGGATTCCCATGCCAGCGGGGGAATATTTTTAGGGGAAAATCATCCTGGTGGCTCCTACGTGAGACATCTGGGGGGTTTTCTGGTCACTTGGCTCTGCTATAAGCCCTGTTTCTCAGTGTCATCCTGAATCCCTCTTTCTTCTATTATAACCTCCCTCTATTTTAAAGGGCAAAGAATTGTGACCTGAAGTGCTTGTAGGCCAGAGGCTTTCCCATCACCTGGAGCATTGAGCCCCAGAGAATCCCCCAAGGCCAGAAGGAATGGCCTTTATGCTTTTAGAAAGTGATGAGATAGGAAGCTCTAAAGTCCTGATCTCCCAGCCCCGGGGGAGGCTGAGGCCAGGGGGGATTTCTGGCAGCCTCTCCAACACTGCAATTCTCCCAGCTTACCTGGCTGTGATTTGGGGTTAGGGCTGTTGTTTTTCACTGCATAATAAGGGAGATCTTAGCAAAAGACCAATGCATTCCTCTGTTAAAATATTTTGTCACCTAAACCCACATAGGGTGTGATTGCATTTATGTGAAGTGTCCAGAGTAGGCAAACCCATCAAAAAAGAAAGCAGATTAGTAGTTGCCTAGCAGCGCAGTGAGCAGGGTGGGGCCTGGGAAAGGGTGGGAAGTGACTGCTAATGGGTCCAGGGGTTCTTTCTGGGGTGATGAAAATATTCTAAAGTTGACTGCAGTGATGGTTGCAAACTCCATAAATATACTAAAACCGTTGAATTGTATAATTTAAATTGGTGAATTGTATTTTATATTAATTATATCTCAATAAAGCTGTTAAAACAAAAAACACAGAAATACCAAGGTTTTGTCTGACAATAAGGAGTCTCTTGGCAGAGAGAGAAAACCGTACCAGAAGCTGGGCTCTGACCCTCCAAGTTTAAGTTCCCACCTAGGATTCTGTCACTCTCTTCCACCTGCCATAATGACAGATACCCAGGGAAAGCTGATGCTCACCTAGGGCAGAGTCCTGGCTGGGTCTCCCCTCCACTGCCAACTGCCTAATGTACCCCAGCTCAAGGCAGAAGACCTTTCCTTCTAAGCAATGAAGGATGTTGCATCTATGTTAAAAGCACTATTAGCAAGAGTGGAGTGGGGAAATGGGGAGTTAATGTTTAATGGGTACAGAGTTTCCATTTTGCAGGATGAAAAGCATTCTGGAGATGGATGGTGGTGATGGTTATATAACAATGAATGTATTTAATACCACTCAACTGTACAATAAAAAATAATTAAAATGGTAAATTTTATGTTATGTGTACTTTAACACAATTAAAAAAAAAAAGACTGTTATCACATAATTGAGGTGGTCTCCAAAACATTATTAGAAGAAGTAAGAGAGTAAGGAAAAGGGGAATGCCCTCCAGCGATGGTAAGGAAGGTAAGCAACTAATCAGAGCTTAGTCAATATGACAATGCTGCCTACTGGGGGTATCTTGAAACCATATCCCTACAAATGAAAAGGGTGCTTCTTCTTTTCCAGTGCCCTTGATCCTGGAGAAGAGCTCTGTGCCATGTTGTACTGTCTATTGAGAGTTGACAGAACCCTATCCTATGCCAGGTGTTTTCGAAAGACATTATTAAATACCAGTCACATAGCAAAATGAGTTTGGTGTTGCAGTGCTGTGTCTTACCCATCTCACTTTCCAGACTTGACACGCTGCTCTCATCTGACCAAGGTTTTTTTTTCCTCAAATTAAAATTATGCGCACCACCTACCCCAAACTCCTCCATTGTTCCCAAGCTCTTCCACCCAGTTGCCCAGGCTAGAAACCTCGAGGGGATCTTTGGCAACTCCATCGCCTCCCAATCCATCATCAAAAGCTTCTTCATTCTAAGTCCAAGGTATCTCATGAGTATGTCTGCTCACTTCCAACAACACTGCCTCCACCGAGTCCAAGCCACTGGTCTCACTAATCTACACTCCTACAATAGCTTGTTAAGTGGTCCCCTCACTTCAGTCCCTGTGTCCCTACCCCACCCCCCAACTTCATTCTTCAAGTAACAGCCAGAGTGATCCTTTTAGAGATTAAATCAGATTAAGTTACTCCCGGAGCAAAGCTTCACAGGCTAGCCATCCCAGCCAGAACGAACTTCCTGTGGCCTGCGGTGCTCTGCACCATCCACCACCCGCCGGCCTCTGTCCATGTCACCTTCTTCCTTGCTCACCCAGTTTACTGGCCTTTTCCAGTGCTTTAAAGGCCCCAAGCTCTTTTCCTGGCTAATTCCTATTCATCCTTCAGTTCTCAGTTTAAAAATCACTTATGCGGAGAAACCATTAATTAATTCATTTACTACTTATTCATTTGTTCAATAAATATAGCACTTAACACTATTTGTCATCATGAATTGATTGTTTGCTTTTTAAAAATGTCTTTCTTCCTGGGCTTCCCTGGTGGCGCAGTGGTTGAGAATCTGCCTGCCAATGCAGGGGACACGGGTTCGGGCCCTGGTCTGGGAGGATCCCACATGTCGCAGAGCGACTGGGCCCGTGAGCCACGGCTGCTGAGCCTGTGCGTCTGGAGCCTGTGCTCCGCAACAAGAGAGGCCACGACAGTGAGAGGCCCGCGCACCGCGATGAAGAGTGGCCCCCGCTTGCCATAACTGGGGGAAGCCCTCGCACAGAAACGAAGACCCAACACAGCGAAAATAAATAAATAAATAAACTCCAATCTCTTAAAAAAAAAAAAATGTCTTCCATCCTGTAATGCGCGAAGGTCTTTAGAGGTGGAGACTACAATTCGCCACTGTATTGCTTTCACAAATAATATTCGATAAATATTTGCTGAATGAATGAATGAATCTTTAAATGGAAGTCCTTTTTCTTTCTGCTAGTGTGTGGCATATGGAAGGTTTATTGCTTTTTTCTCTTCCTGACTTACTCCATAAAATAACAGCATACGAGGCTGAGGGTGATAGGAGTTAGACTGGCCAAACTCTTTCTAATGGGAATCAGCATTGGTTATAAATAATAATAACAATGACTAAGATTTGTGCAGTGTTTTACAATTTGCAAAACATTTTCCACATGCATCATCTTCTTCAATTTAATAAACACAATCTACCCCTTGGCTGCTCTATAAAAATTGGATTAAAAAAAAAAAAGAAAGAAAAAGCTTGATGACAACAGGCATGAGGCTGTTATAATATTTAAAGTTCACGAGTAAAACATCAGTGAGTTAGAAAAAGAGGCAAAACACTTCAACATGGTTGCTCCTTTCAAAACCTGGGGGCACTTTGTGGGTTTGTAGAAACAAAGGTACATCTTTTAAGTCCTTTGTATCTGTGTCCTATCAGAGCTCTGGGCTGCTCACCATTTGGATTAGATCCCAAGGTGTAGTGTATGCAACATGATGGATTCTACCCCAATTTTCCATCATCATGAAGAGTCCTCCCAAAAGCTCAAGGACAAAGCAGCATCTCTGCAAATAGAATCTAGAGTTCAGGATCCATTTGTTGTTGCTTATAAGGTGAGGACTTTTTCCCTGTATTGAATGTTACAAAAGCAACCACATTTGGGGATTACTTAAGTTGAACTATTCTTCCCCCTTCTCTTTCTTCCTCCCTGTTTTCTTCTAAAAGTCTTTTCTTTTTACCTGTACCGTCTATAGAATGAGCCTTTCAGAGTGCAAGGACCCACAATACTCATTAGAAGCAGATTTAGGAAGTTGACTAGGGTATCTGCACAAATGATAATTCACAGGCTTAAGTGGAAGATACCCCCAAATACATATCCTTCTACAACTTAGCAACTGTCTTACACTACAGAATAAACGTCCAAAGGTCTTTAACTCTGGGCAGTAAAATTCTTATCAGTTTACTTTCATCAGTGTGGCATGGCATCTTCAAGGATTCTGCCTGGCACTTTCAATCTTCTCCTCTTGGTATTGATTCTCTGGTGTCATGATCAGCAAGAGGCCAGCCTGAGTGGTTAGAGGCCCCTGGGAGACAGAGGAGGGTGAAGTGACAGAAAAGATAGATCTATCACCTTGAACATCCTCCAACTCAGCTAGTCACGGAGTTGGTCAGGGTCAGACCTATATAATGCTTGGATGGGAGACCAGCTTGGAATAGAATAGCAGGTGCTGTAGGCTGAGAGACCAGATGCTACAGGGAAGTGGGCACTGGAATTCCTCCACCAGTTGGAGCCATGAGTTTTGGCAAGTCACTCTCCCCCTCCCCTCCAAACTGACTGATTTGGTCTGATGGTCTCTAAGGTCCTATTTACTCTAATATTCTATGGCCCTAAATTTTATTTACTCATTCCACAAGGCCTCAGAAAAATGAGGATGTAGTCAATGATGTCAAAGGCTAAAGAGAGGATAAGGTAAAGAATGAAATGTATCCACTGATTTTGGCAATTGGCGAATGGGATGGCTGGGGTGGAAGAACATGTTGAATTGAAGAATGAAGAGAAAATAAGTGGAAATAGATTGTCAAGGAGAAAAAGGCATAGAGCAGTAGCCAGAGCTCAGATGAGTCTGATGAAATTAGGGGAAAGAAACAATACAAATATGAAACATACCTCATTATAAGATATGTAAAAGCAATCAAAGTGGCCCTATACTATTCAGCTTGTAGGAGACTTTTCAGTTCTTAAAAAAATATCCACCAGTATTGAGTGAAAATGGGATTCCTTAGTGTTCACTTTTTGTTTTAGGGTGACCTGATGAGAAGAAGACAATGCTTTGGAAATGGGAAGACAGCGAATTGTGCTCAACAGAAGGATGAGAGGCTCTTTCTTCTTATTCCATGAAGTTCTAGAATTCAAGAAATAGAACATTCCTGGACATTGCAGATGTGAAGATACAGGGGAAAGGACTCGGCATTAGAGTGTGGCAGACCCGAGTCCAATCACAGCCACGGGAACAGTGTCAGACAGAGCCTTCTGGGCACCCAGGTGGGCTCGTGACTTAGCCTCTCTTCAATTTAATATTTTTAAATCATGTGTTCAACACATATTTGGGGGAAAAGCTGATGAAAGGGAGGATAAAGAGATGGGGGCCATCGCCCAACTCTGTCCCCACACGTCACCCCTCATCCAGCAAGACGGGGCGGACATTCACTCAAACTTTCTTGCCATAAAAAAGCAGTTTAGCAAGTTCTTTAGAGGTCTTACTTCCTATCCCAAATGACTTTTAAAAGTCTTCTGTTCCCGTGGTCTCCCTGAAGATAAACATGTATATGTATATGTGTGTGTATGTGTCTGTATATGTGTGTGTGTCTACGTATACTTATAATTTTACCTGAGAGTTAAAAAACATACAGTTGCTTCTCTTTATTCACAGTAGTTTTGTTCTATAAAGTTGTCATAAATCCTGAATTAGTGAATACTGAACCACTGCTCTCAGGGGGAATATAGGGTTAGGTTCCTGTGAGCCTCTGGCCATGACATTTTCATCAACTGATGAAGACGTAACCTTTCTTACGTGCATTTCTGTTTAAAGGCACTGTATTTACTATATGTCGTTGATTCAGTAACATTGAACTCACAGCCAACAGCACTATAACTCACGTCTGAGTGAAGCTTATCTAACAAACACATGTATTCTCTCCATAAGGTACCTCGCAGCCTTCTTGTGCTTAGGAACAGTAGATAGAACTTCAGCACTACTCTTGGGGCCATTTTAATTTTTTTTTTTTTTAATTTATGGCTGTGTTGTGTCTTCGTTTCTGTGCGAGGGCTTTCTCTAGTTGCAGCAAGTGGGGGCCACTCTTCATCGTGGTGCGCGGGCCTCTCACTATCGTGGCCTCTCTTGTTGTGGAACACAGACTCCAGACACGCAGGCTCAGCAATTGTGGCTCACGGGCCTAGTCGCTCCGCGGCATGTGGGATCTTCCCAGACCAGGGCTCGAACCCGTGTCCCCTGCATTGGCAGGCAGATTCTTAACCACTGCGCCACTAGGGAAGCCCACTTGGGGCCATTTTAAACAGTGAACTCATCAACAGAAAGTACAAACATGCAAAAAAAAAAAAAAAAAAAAGCAGCACTAAATAGACCATAAAAAGGACACTTGTTTATAGCATCAGAGCTGAAATAAGAAGGCAGAGGGTCGTGTCATTTGACCTCATCGGAGAATATGCATGCTGGATGACTCAAATTTTTCATCACTCTGCGCATGTCTTCAAATGACCATGAAAGCACCATGAGTATTGATTTGAGGTTAAAAATAAATTTTAGCTTATAGGTGAATTCACAAATACAAAATCCATGAATGCTGTGCAAGTATGTATGTATCTATTGATATTGAGCAACTTCTCTGATCTCTTTAAGCCTAATTATAAAATAAAATTAATGATGCCTCTTTACAGTACTATGTGAGGATTAAATGAAATAATCTATGTAAAGCATCTGCGGAATACCCAGAACACTTCCTGAGACACTGAGGAGGAAAGCCATCACTCTTTCCTGTCCACTCTCCTTTCTCTTCATTTGGCAGCCTCATTTTTCCACCAGAGCATCCAAGGTAAAGAGCTCTAACTTTTAATCTGGCTAGAACATTTCCCCTTTGTATTAAAATTGTCTTGGAAAACCATTAGGCTGATTTTTAATCATCACAGCTCATACGTCTCCTATTGCAAATGCCAAATATTCAATGCTTGCTTCATTTTCTCAGATCTTCTCTCTCACATTTTGTACTTGAAGGTAAATCCATGCCTAATAAAAGAGCCCTTTTGTATCCAGGCCAGATGCATCTGAGACTTGAATGCCTTTGCTCTCTCTCCTGTTTTTATTTTCTGTTTTGTTTCTCTTCTCTGCCTGATCAATACCTTCCCATCTGAAGAAGCAAAATATTCTCTCTGTTCTGTTCCCCTTGCTGCTGATTCTGACTCAAGGGGATAAGGGTGGGCATGGAGAAAGAGAGACAGAGTCTATATTTAACCACAAAGATAATTCCTTCTCCTTGACAAGTCCAGCAACTCCAGAGAGAATTTGACATTTGAAGGAACTGAGTAGCAAAAGTAATTCTTATTTATCTGGCTCTTGGAACAGAAGGGATTGGGAGCAGCAAGGAACTGCAGGGGTGAGAATGAGTCAGGGATTTGGGGGAGGGAATATATTGTAGGTAAAGAAGAAGAAATTAGTCATCAACAGTGGTGAAAGGACAGAGAACAAGACTCCTGAACTGGCTTCCTTAAATACACTACACCGGCTCAGGGAGGACTGTGGGGCTTTGGAGTGGGACACACGGCACGGATGGAGAAATGATGGTGGTCCCAGCTGCGTAAATACTCTGCATCCTAGATCAGCACTTCTCAAATTTTGATGTGCACACGAATCAACTCTGGATCTTGTTAAAATGCAGATTCTAGTTCAGTAGGTCTGGGGTGGATCCCAAGATTTTGCATTTCTAGCAAGTTTCCAAATGAGGCTAATGCCGCTGGTCCTTGGATCCTACCTTGAGAAGCAAGACTGTAATAAATAGTTTTGGGAGTGCATAGGCAAAGAAAAACAAGGGAAGGTAGTTGGACAGCCACCTCCTCTTCTACGCTGCCTATCTGTAGCCCTCTCTGTTTCCAAAACTCACTTTGTATTTACCTCCCTACTCATCCTCCCTACTCCACACTCAAAACCCTTGGAGAGCAGGGACTGAGTTTTGTCGATCTTTGCATATAGGGCTTTGTCCAGAGTAGACACTTCATAAATATTAAAAGTTGTACTTAGAAACATCCCTCTTCCTCCATGAAGCTTTGCCAGATCATTCCAGCCCTACAGCACTTATTATCTGTATCATTCATTTGGCAGTTAATCTTATACAGTCTTATGACAGTTTTTGTCTTGTTGTACTGGACTGTTACATATCTTTTGAATTGCTATTTATTTTTTAGCCCCTTTATGTATTGACTCTGCAGCTAGATTGTAGATAAATTCTTTGAGTTGAGGGAATGTATTTTCATTTATTCATCAATCATTTGTACCTGCCTTGTATAAGATGGTGTGGTAGGGTCTTGATACATAAGATAAATAAGTTGGGGTCACCGAGGGACAGAACAGTATAGTGAGAAGGGCTCAGCTCTCAATACCAGAGAGAACTAAGCTTGAATCTGAGATCTGCTACTTTTCAGCTGTGTGATCATAGACAAAATACTTAACACACCCCAAGCTTGACTTTTTCTGCTGTAAAATGGGTGAAAACCATTAATATTGTGGTGAGTTTGGCTGAAATGATATATAGACAGTCCCTGTGATGAGCACCTGTTGGACATTCAGAAAAAAATAATTCCTTGTTCTTTGGAAAGTTACCACCAAATAGTTTAGAAAAAAAA